>NC_133754.1:128293750-128897916 GCF_036562045.2 Rhinolophus sinicus
AGATGTGTCCATCTGGGTGATCAGTGTGTCCTTTTGTCAATGTTAATTTATTCTTTATTCAGTGTGTGTTGATGTGACTACTGTGTATCTGGCTGCTGTTTGCTCAGCAGTGAATCTAGGAAGTGGTAACTGCAGATGTGTGAGAAGCAATACAGAGTTCTAGACTGCAGTCATCACAAAATGTGTGCTCATGAAATTAAGAAAACAGGAAGGGTGTTAAAAATAATAAATACAGAGGGATAGGATTTCATGAGCTGCTTATGGTTGGCAGATTGTTTTATCAACACTCACAGTACTCTAGTGTAACTCTATTTCCACATTCTTATAATAATTCTGGTGGTGTCATACCCCCATGTCAGGGTACAGACTTCGCAGTAGGCATTTCCTGCACTCTGCTTAGCGACCTGCTCTTGCAGTTGTCTGCCATCTGACACCAAGGAAATGAGGAGCAACTGTGTCAGAGCAGGGGCCGTGGGGACAACTTCTGTGTATCATTCACATGTCCGCACACTGCATGCATCTGTGTAGGACTCATTTATGGGTGATGCTGATGCTGTGAATTTTGTTTTTCTTAATTTTGTTTATGATTTTTGGATTATGCGGCTGATCTGAAAATCATTAAGACAGCGTATGAGATGATCGCTTATGACAGAAAATGATTTTGTGATCAGAACATTTTAAATCCCAATTTTATTGTTTAAGTTTTTTTTAAACCAGATGTCTAGAATGTGAATTTGTTTTCTCTCTCTCTCTCTCTCTCTCTCTTCTCTCTTTTTCTCTCTCTGTCTCTCATTCTTGCTTTCTTTTGTGATCGATTTAGCAAAAGATTAGAAAGCTGATCTTATTATCACAAGGTAAGCTCAGCCTTCCTAAGTGCAGTTGTGAGGGGGCTGTGCCCCTCTTCCCCTGAAAACCCCAAGTGCTATATATTGTCTTGTGTGGAAAGGTGGAGAAGTCTTTCTTACCTTTCTTGTCTCTGAGGCACATACCTCTCAACCACCTCTAAGAAATACTAGCCAGGTTTGTCACCAAATGGGTGACTTATTGGGTCTTCCATACTTTTTATTCATCATCTGTTGAACTTCCCACTGGCCATTCTAGGTCATGTGTATTATCACAATTACTTCTCCAAGATGTAGAGCTTCTGCCATTATTGAGAAGCTTTTATGTATCTGTAATTTATTTACTGGTTTATTTTTTGGAAGGGTAGCCTCCAATTGAGGTCTTGTCAAACAAGTGAGCCTTTGCAGGTGGAGAGAGGTATATGCCCAAGGGCACTTTGAAAATAAACGGGGATGTAAATACAAAGGCAGTGCTTTCAGATGGATAACAACATATCAGCTTTATAAATCATGGCAGCCCTATGGATGCTCTGGGAGAAATCCTGTCTTTTTTTTACTCAAGCAAAGTTTTGCTTGTCTGAGAACTACGGATTCCAGTCGTTAAAATACAGGGACCGTATGTTATTATTGTGCTTGATTTTTTTTTTTTTTTGTATTGTGTAGTTTTTTCTTTTTTTTTTTTTTTTCCTTTTTGTCCCTTTGGGTTTTCTCTGTTGTTTAGTGTGATTTTTTTTTTTTTTTCAAAACGGTGGGTGGGTTTTATTTTAAAAAAACAGTATCTGTTTTCCAGCTTTTTGTTTTGAAGAATTAAATTTTAAGCGTTGAATTGCTTAATGAAAACATTTTTAACTCTACAGTGCAACAACTTCTGAAAATAAATGTATTTTACTATTAAATTTAGCTGATTCCAAATCATTCTGAGAAAAGGGATTTATGTTAGAGTCTGTGACCCTATTCCAAATTGCCAATCTATTAAGCTAATATTTTTTTCCTACCTAAAACTTGAAGTTTAGGAAGGAGAGAGGCGAAATTAAATACATAGGGTGCCAAAAAAAATGTATACACATTTTAAGAAAGGAAAAAACTATATTAAAAATGTAATGCACAATATATACCGATAACAAAAGAAAGATGAATACAAGTCATGTGTATACATTTTTTGGGCACCCCCGGTATAAATTGTTTGGACCATTTACTCTTTTAAAAGATGGATCCTTCTTCTGATACATCTAAAGAAAGTGTTTGCTGTAGAATACAGGTTTTGTTTTGTTTTTAGGTAAATTGAAATGATTCAGTTTGGACAAGCAAAAGTTCCCATTATTTTATCCTACTTAATATATGTTCTAAAATCTCTGCTATGAGATTCTCTGCAGCTGATGCTGCTATATAGTAAAGCTAACAGAACAATCGATGAGAAAAAGGTGCCTGGGTTTGCATTCATCCTACCATTGAAGAGTTTTACTCTCTTATAAAAATTATGTTAATGACAAGCTCCCCTTATTGCACTTCCCACCACCACTTCTCCCCAAATCCTGAGGATGTAGGGGAATGTTTGCTTTTATAATGGTGTAATTAGCAATGAATGTGCTTATTTGATGCCTGTGAAAGCTTGAATCAATTTTAAAATGCTCTCCTTTTTCTCACCCGTCCCGCTCCCTGCACACCCACCCTCCCCCTTTCCCTCTTGTTTTCCTAGACACAGTGCCAACATAAATCTGCATCGTAAACTGTTGACCAAAGAACTCGATGATATGGGCCTGGACTCATCGCAGCCCTCCCTTAGCAAGGACCTCCGGGATGAATTTTTGATGAAGATCTATGGAGCCCAGCACCCCATGGGGCTCGACGTCAGGGAAGACGCCGCCTCTCCCGCAGGGACCGAAGACTCCCACCTGAACGGGTATGGGAGAGGCATGGCGGAGGACTACATGGTCCTGGACCTCAGCACCACCTCCAGCCTCCAGTCCAGCAGCAGCATCCATTCCTCCAGAGAATCCGATGCGGGCAGTGACGAGGGGATTCTTCTCGACGACCTTGACGGGGCGAGTGACAGTGGGGAGTCGGCACACAAGGCCGAGGCCCCGGCCCTCCCTGGCAGCCTAGGGGCTGAAGTGTCAGGGTCTCTGATATTCAGCAGCTTGTCCGGGAGCAATGGTGGGATTATGTGCAACATTTGCCACAAAATGTACAGCAACAAGGGGACCCTGAGAGTGCACTACAAAACTGTGCATCTGCGAGAAATGCACAAGTGCAAAGTCCCCGGTTGCAATATGATGTTTTCCTCTGTGCGAAGCCGAAATCGGCACAGTCAGAACCCTAATCTCCACAAAAACATTCCCTTTACGTCAGTAGATTAGTCTCAGAATGGACACTACCGATGCCAGCTCTCACCAGACGGCCTACATTTGAACTGCCATAGTCAGTGTGTGCTTGTGTACTTGGGTGTGTGTGTGTACACGTACGCCTCCACATCCATACGCACACACACACGCACACACACACAGTTTTCTTTAGATATAAAAAGATAAACACTAGGTGCTTTCGAAATGTTTTTTCCTTTATAGTTTTGGAAAAGGGGTGGGATCTTTCATTTGAAGGTGAAAACAAAATACCCTTTAAACACACATACATACACACACAACACACACACACACACACACACATAACGCGTGCAACTAGCCCAAATTTTGACAGAATAATAATTCTGGGTCCTCTCCAAAGAGACAGTTTGTTGTACCCATGACTGTTGCCTGCAAAAAAAATAATAAAAGGGATAAAAAAAAAGAAACAAAAAAGGAACTTCTTAATAGTTGTCTTTTGTGAACTTTAAGGTTTTGAGAGAATCTTCAACTAAAGCATGGCAGATTCACCTGTAAATATTTAGCCTTGAGAGGCCAACGATGTAAAACAATTGTATTGATGTTGTTTAACTCTTTTGTTTAATTTTTACAGTTACATCCAGCTGTTAGATATGCAGGAAAAAAATAGTTTGCTGGCTAGCTCTATTCATTTATGTTAGCATTAATGCACATTTTCTTTTTTTAAACATGGTCTTGTTTTTACTACCTGCTAGATATAGTGATAAAGAGGTGCTGGCATGCTTTACAGCACAGACCTGATTTTTTAAAATGTCCTGTACTAGTACATAAATCCAGTCATGCACTTTTTTTCATACACTACAAGGGGATGTGTAATATCCATGCTTCTTTTTTATCCTTAAACTATTGCCATACTTCAAGTAAGTGTCTTTTTTAAAAAAAAAATTCACTTGTATAAAAATGGTCTGGTCAGTATAGGGCACAAATGCCAAACAAAAGTATTAGTGTTAACACAAAACTGCCAACTTTGCACAAGTTTCCAGAAAAGAAAATACAATTAGTCACTCAACATAACCACAGGCCAATTTGTCGGCCACCAGAAAACCGCTTTCAAAAAAAAACAACACTTGGTGATTCTTTCAAGTGCCGAATGTTATTAGAATCAACACTGCATCCTTCTTGCTTCTATGTTAAGTTATATAAAAGGAAAACAAAATTATGTGGTGTGAAACAGCCAAGGCATTTATTCTTTAGAGGCAGGATAATATTTCAGGATACAAAAGCCCAAATTACTCACTATGGAACAAAGCTGAATACAGTAAAAGAATTGAAAACTCATTTCCAAGGACCTAACCGTTATCCTTTCGAAAAGAAAGAAAAAGTCTGACCTGGGCTGGTCTGTTGTATAGCTGGCTAATTTGTTGCGACTTCTCTAGCAGTACTATGATTCAGGCCCATTGGACAGACAAAATCAAAAGACATTTGACAGCAGCCGTATTTAGAAGCCCTTCTCACGTGCTGAACTTAAACTGAGCAACACTCCTTTCTGAAAAGCCAGGAGGGGGGGGATCGGGCGGGGGGATGTAAAACATGGTTCTCTCACTGTTTAGTGTTTTGTGTTTCCCCACACGATTTGTCAGAGAGAAATGAAAGCAAGCTTAAAACCAAGCAATTGAGAGTGAGGAAGAGGGGGGGGGAGACGATACTCCAAACCTTTTTTTGTTTTGTTTTGTTTTGTTTCCGATGTTTACACATGTTGCCTGAGCTGGTTAACCACATCGGCAGCCTCAGCTACCACAACATACGACTAAATGATGGTATTTACTCAAGTTCAGTCTGCAGCCAAAACCATTAGGGTGTGCACTGCAGACTGTGTTTTGTTGTCTCCTTTTTTTTTTTTAAGTGAAGGGGGACAGAAAAAAAGATAAACAAGGAATATTTTGTCAAACAGTATACAATAATTTCAAGAGAATGTATTTCTTTTCTGCATTTAATGGCCTCAAACATTTCTCATCAGTCTAAAAGTTAGAAATACCCCCTTTGTTTTAATTTTTCATGTCATTTCCATTTTTCATATGTTTTGTAATTATTTTTTCTATGTTCACATCAGCATTCACTTCCGTTAAATTTGCCAAAGGAAACTGTTAATATGTTTCTGTTGTTATTATTCCTATAGGATTTATTGTACCTCACAGTATTTATTGTTTCCAAAAATAAGCATCATTAGTTGAGGATTCAGTGTTTTTATTTGTGAAAATTTCAGAAACAATAGATTTTTAAAGATAAGCTAGATGTGTAGGAGCTTTATCTTTTCATCTCCTTCAGAGGATGCTATGGGGTTCATTTAATTCTTCATTTGTTCTACAGTGAGGAAAGACCAAAAGTACTTGCAGTACAAACGAAACCTTATTAAACACTATGTCTCTTAAATGACAAATGTTTACGGTAAAAAGCTGAGGAATTAGTAATAACCATTTTTGTTTTCTTGTACCTTTGAATTCCCCAAAGTCTTACTTGCTTTATTTTGGTGTTGTGTTAAATTGAATAGACAGAGATGTTTTCCTTTGTTTTATACCATATAAGACTCTGTACAGTATGTTTGTGAAAGACTGAACTAGAATAATGAAAGTTTGTTTGCAAACAGTTTGGTCCTCTTAGCGTTCTCTGTGTCGCGCTGTTGCCCCATTACCAAGTGACTTGATTCAAAAAGGGGTGGAAAAACTATTTTTAGTATCCCAACAAAAGATTATAGATACACTAGTTTTGGGGATGTGCGTAGACAGAATTACACCCAGTTTTATGAAAAAAAGCACATTTTCATGTCAGTAATTTTTTTTAAAGTTACTCTCTTGGTTGAGCTATTTGAATGCATCTTGTACAGAATCAATGTTTAGTCTGTTTAATGTCAATTAAAAGGTCAGATAGCCCTAGTGAGTGAATGGCATGGCTGTCAGCAGGTCACATCAGCACAGGCTGAAGAACTCATGTTTGTTCCTTGCCACAAACGGGGCTAATGTGGATAGCCAGTTAGAACAAGCCCGCAGGCAGTGAGATTCTCAAAGCAGCATTTCCCCTGCTCCGAAACTTGCGTGTGTTCACCTGCGTTTTGTCAGAGAAATGGCAATGAATCCTGGACAACCTGCCCTTATTAAGTATCTCCCCTGTTTGCTACTACTTTTGTGCCTCGTGTGCCCAAATGTAATGGTGGCCTTCTAAATGGGTGAATGACATTTTCCAATACAAAGCCTATTTGCTTAAGAGCAGCAGGGGGAGTGGCTAGAAGTGATATGTAACAGGTAAACTCATGACACGTCCAATGCTTTTAGTCCTGAAGTGTTGGTTGTTCTTGGGTGTCTGCCTGAGTGGTGTTTTGACTTAACTACAAGTCTAGTTAAGATGGTGATTCCCACAGCTTATTTGCAAACAGGAACGATAAAGAGATCAGCATTTTAATCATCGAGCCCTTCATCTTTGCCCGCTCCTACTCATTTATTTTTTTTCACGGGAGATTCCTATGGTGAAATATTTTCTCTCTAGCTGCATCCATTCTATGCTGGCTGGAAATTAATGGTGATGCTGATTTTCATCCAAGCGGCTTTTCCCCATTTGATTGATTTTAACCAGAGTTTTGTCACCGGCGCAAAATTAGGCAGTATTATTAACGTGCATGTCCACTAGCTGATGTTGAAAGGTACTGTTTTGATCATTTTAAACTACGTTTTTGTAAATACCAGAAAGATTTAATCCTCTTTAGGGAATATCTGCATGCTATGGAGGGAACGACGAAGAGCAGGAAGAAGGATAGGTAATAACTCATTTTGTTTTAAAAGTGTGATCAAATGCTTGACACTCTTTGTTCTGTTATTAATTGTATGGAAATAATTCAACCCAATGCAACGCATTTCAAATCTTAGTCCAGCCACCCAATTCAGCCTGATGCCTTTTAAAGGTTTAGAGGTGTTCATCTTTTCCTTCTCAACATGACAGACGTCTTTTTTTGAAACTATTTTTTAGCACAGTGGTGCCACTGTCCTTGTAGTGTGATTCCTTTGGTCTTGAATTTCCAGGCCCTTCCAGTAAGAGGAGAAAGGCACTTAACTGGTTAACAGCCCCATTAGTGTATTCATTGCTCTTCAGGAGAGAGAGAGAGAGAGAAAAGAAAGGAAAAGCCTTTGACTATATCAAGAATGGGCTGTTCCAGCAGCTTTCTTCTCATTTTACTCAGGAGAAACCATGCATTAGGTCCCCACCAAATAAAATAAATGTGACCTTTTGTTCCCCCTCCTCTGTACACACCCCAGATGTGAGCCAAGCAAATGAGAATGGGGGCCCTTGGCAATTAGAACATAAAGAAACCTGTGACCAGATTGAGATGGACGTGCTGCTAACTGCTAACAGTGGACCTGAGCGTCCTAACTTGTCCTAGGTCTCTAGTGTTGAGTTAGATTGACTAATAGTGTAAATAAAATTCAACTGTAATAAGACACGCTACATCTGCTATCAAAAAGAAACAAATCATCCAGAAGAAACTTATGTTCTTCCTATCAACACCCCTTAAGAACTTCCCTTTTTAAAATGATGACTAACAAATATCATTTTAAAAAATCATACATTCTCCCAAACTTGGAATATTTATATTAAGGGATTTTCTTTTTCCCTCTCTTTTCTTTTTCTTTTTTTTTTTTTTTTTTAGTGAGATGGGTTCTCAGTGAGTGAGGAGGACAATAAAAGGCAGGTGCCAAAAAGACTGGAAGGAATCATAGCTTTTTCAAAAGCCAAATGAGAAAGGGATGCTAAGTAGAGGATTGGTGGTACCTGCCCTGCTTGGGAGTCACTAGCAAAGACAATTGTTGATGCACTGGAAGTGTTTGTTCAAGAGCAAAGTCTGCAGCAGTGGGTGACAGCATGGTGATATAGTGCCCTGCAGGGCTCCCCATGACGGGGTGTCACTGAACCCCAGTCTGAGGAAGGAGGAGGGAAGCAAGGACAGCTGCAGGCAATAATAGCTCAAGTTCCTTTCTTCTTTTTTCTCGGAGTGGGAAGTGATGCTGGAGTCCCTGAGGAAGCAGAAAGATGTGGTGGGTCACCCGGGTTATTGCAAAGGCCAGTGGTCAAACTGAGCTCTGACCGTGGTGAGTGGTCGCCAGTCTGGATCTGTTCTTTCTCCATCATTACATTTGCTCACGCCCATAGCCATGATTGTAATACTACTTGGCTCAAGTTTTCTTGGTCAAAATGTGAGCTTATTTACCTTCCGATGAAGCACCGAAGTAACTTCTCTGTTTTCCTCTTTTCCCTCAAAGCTAAACCACGTGTGGTAGTCTTGCTCACGTTAGTACTAAGGCCACATCTTACCTGTCCCAGACTCATTTTCCTATTTCCTACAGTTAGAGAATTGCTCACCGTAAATGGTAATTTTCAATTAGCGTTGTGTAAACCCAGCTGTAAAATTGACCAGTGAAATAATTTACCACCACTCTTGCCCAGACACGCATCCATTCTGTGTCCTTCTATCATCCTTTCTTCTCACATCTTGCACAAAATGATACTTATCGCCATCCGGCAATGCTTGGATATCAGTACTGACTCTTTGGCATTTGTTGAAAAATCCAAATGCCTAATAACGGGGTTAATAAAAATTAAGCATTTTTACAAGTACACTGAATTGGATCAGCATGATTGTTCATTATAATGCTATATATATATTTTTGAAGCAACTATACTACAGTTGTCGTAAAACTACCTTTATTCTTCTCTAAAGCATTGTTGTAAATTCATTTGACCTTTATTACACACAAAAAAAATCTTTTTTATATAGAGTATCAAGACAAGGTTCAGTTTGTAACAAATAGTGGACCATTACAAAAGAGGAAAGGGAAAAGCCTGGGCCGAGACGCTTCAGTTCAATTTCACCTCATATCTTTCTAATAACTTACTTGTCACTTTATTACCTTCCAGTAATGTGAACGCTGCTGACAAGACTGTCACACTAACAGCAGACAACACCCTCTCTGCATCAGCCCCAGCTCTCCTGGCTACTTATTGCCCTGGCCCTGAAGGGACACAAACTAATAGTGTGCTTTCCAGTTCAGCACTTGGCCATCAAATATAAAAGGATGCGTAATTGCCTGTTTATCCCTTGTGAAGGGGAAATTGAGTACCAGGGCTAGGCTTTCCCACTGAGTTCCCTGATGCACACACATTCACAATCAGCCTCTCTCTCTCTCTCTCTCTCTCTCTCTCTCTCTCTCTCTCTCTCTCCCCCTGCCCCGCAGCCTCCCCCTCCCCACCCACTATACAAACTCATACACACACCTACTAAACTGCATCTTTGGTAAGCTCAGGGCTGCCTCTAGATGCCCTCCCCAGCTATTAAGTGGACAGTAACACGATGACTTCTTAAATAAAGGGTCAGTCGAGAGACGCTGGCTGTGACAGCATTCTTTGCATCTTTGGAACTTAAGTATTGCAATTGCATGCCCATCCATTTGGGAGTCCTGGGTGTGGCCTTATAAGTAGAGCAAAATTTCCCACAAGTCAGGGGCATAAGCAGGATTATATTGCCCCCCATATTCTGTACAGCAAGCATTAAAATAGTTTTCTTCCCCTTCAAAATCTTCACATGTTGTAAACAAATTGGTGTATGGTTGTAAAAAAAAAGAAAATTTCTTTTTTTTTTGGCTTTGTCATCCACCCATTGGTCTAAATGTATACATGTGTCTCTGAATGATAACCCCAAGTCCATAGTGTAACATGACAGATTAACCTGCATTTTATTAAACTGGACTGACAATCTGGAAAGAAAGGAGGGGGCGCATTTTGACTTTCGTCACTAAAACAGGCACTACCCTATATGTAAAAGTTAAATTCTCCACTGTAGGAGAATTTTCCGAAGTATGAGCACAGGGAGCTTTACAAAATCAAGTGACGAGGAGACAAAAGTTACCAAGGAAGAGCATGTGAAAATGATATATTTTAAACTACCTTGAGCCCAAATAACCTGTAGGTATCAGCTGCTATTTTTGTTGTTATATTGAACTACTTAAATGATGGTTAGAAAGTGGCTAGTCAGTGAGTGCAAGGTCTGTTTATGAGTGTCCGTATGGAACTTGGGGACTCCATGCATCCTTCCCACTCTCTGGCAGCAGCTCTGACACAAGCTGCTGACCCCTGCTTCAGCAGTCACATTTCAAATATATTTGTCAAACAAATAAGACACATGCATGTGTCGTCTCTGATGGGAACTTATGGAAAGAGAAAAGCAGCAGCTTTAGAGATAGACAACGTAACAGGTCTAATTTGACAAACCTGTGCTAAATCATTTCATTAACCAGTCTCAGCACTGGGAAGAAACGCACTTTGAGCAAGGATTCTTGGGGTCAGAGAAAAGCAGTTGACTTGATGTTTTTTAAGTTCCTCCAGTTTGTATATGTCACAATCATTTCTCAAACATCTTACTAGAATCTTTAATTAAAAACTCAGTTGCCAAAATTGCACAGATTCTGCTAACTTATATTATTAGCATTTTCCCCTTTAAATAACAGGGATGCTTAAGGACATTTCTAATTTTTTCAATGCTTGTTTTTTTTTTAGCTTCATTTAAAAAAAAAAAGAATCTTTGAAGAGAAGGAAGAGCAGAAAAGGGTATTTTAACAAAAATGGAGAGAAGTAGATAGTATAAAAATATATTTCTTGAAGAGAGAGTATCTAAGTGCTATACCAAGACTTTATATAAGGCTTCCTGTTGCCAAACGTGATGTTGAAATAATGCACAATTAAGACGGCAAATCAATCTATTATTAAACTGGCTCTGCCCACTTCTGTTATGGAATGCGAGGACTGAGAGGTGACTCGGGGGAGACCCTGGAGGTGTGAGAGAGCTCCACTCACCTGGCCCTGGAAACATTTTCCAAAAGAGGGGGAAGAAACCCCAGCCCTCTTGGTAGTCCCCCTGCGAGGTGACCTGCCCTGGCACTATTTCTGTGGGAGCCCCGCTGCCTGCCTTTTCCATGTGAGAAGACAAAGCACCTCCCGCCCGCCTGTGAATAGTGCTGTAGCTGTGAGAAGCATTGATTCATGAGGTACGATGCTCTTGAACTCCCAGACAATGTGCTGAGTTAATAGGTTCACTTGAGATGTATAAACCAAGGTTGATTGTTTATTTTTTTTTCATCTAGTACTCAATTTGGAGCGTTTTTGCATGTCTTTGTACAGAGTAATCCATTCCTCTCATTGCCTATCTTAATCTCCCCTGACTGTTCCATTATCTTCCCACTCCTGCCCTTTGCTCTTCTTGTGATCTCACCCGCCCCCTTAAAAATAGTCTTTTCTGAAGCAAGAAGGTAGAACACTCTTTCATCCTGATTTTGATCCCTTTGGAAACATTTGTGTGTTCTACCCTGCCCAGGGTTTACATAACGTGAATTAAGTGAATGAGTGAATTAAATAACTAGTATTATATATTAACCTGACATGACTATCGAAGATTTATAATAATATATGGTGCACTTGCTTTCCTTAGCAAACTTTGGTTCAGCTGCCCTGCAGAGAAAGCTTACCATTTTCCTACCAGAGCCAGTATGAAACGTGCAGGCATGCTAACCTGGGTACTTGGAGGTCAGAAAGGAGGAAGGTCGAGAAACCAGGAGAAGACTTTGGTCTGAGGCCACCTGGGCCTTTCCTCAAAGATGGAGTCGAGCTGGGGCCTTGGGGAAGAAAACTCTCTGTTCTCCACTGCTGATTAGGGACCAGTCCTTTTAGGAGCTACCAAGATCCCTCACATATTGGGAGAACACACACAACTTCCTTCTCCACTCCAAACCCAATAACAAAAGTATTGATTCAGCCTGCATATCTGATAGCAAAAGTGCCCAAAGGGAATTGAAATATCTTGAGGAAAAGGAATTTTCACCAAGATATGTCTTCTCCCTCCCCCCGAGTTTGGGGGTGTCTGCTTTTTTGTTTATGTTGTTCTCATCTGCATCAAACCAGTCTCTTCTGCTAAGTCTGTCGCAGAACCAAAGTCTGTGCTATGAAAGGTAGGTGCACTGAGGGAGGGGGACAGCTTGCATTACCCTGATCTCATAATCGTGACGTTGGTAGCTTCATGAATACTGTATGTACCTTGAACAAGGGTTTGGTTTTTGTTTTGTTTTGTTCTGCTTTTTGGTTTGTTTTTATTAGTAGTCTAAGGGAATTAAAAGTTTTTTATTTGCTATATCCTTTGTTGTATTTTCTGTACTATAACTGTCTACAGTATGTCTTTTGCATAAGATGCATAAGGGTTTGGGGATGTAAATGGAATTTTATTCATATTTTGTCCAAATACCTCTTGTAATTTGTATCAAAATTCTTGTACAATTTTTATATTAAAGATTTATCAGTCACTGACCTCTTCTTCCCGTCTTGATTTGAAGAAACCTCAACAAACTCCAATAGATCTTTCCAAAATACACCTAGACCCGCGTCAGCTCCCATCATAATTCACCCTATTTAAGCACACTTGCTGGATAGCTCAGTCGATCTCCTATCCAGACTGAATCCTGGTTTATTTAATACACTTCTTAGGAAGATCAAACGCGGCTATTGCTCAGACGGCGAAGCTGAGTCAGACCTACCAAGATCCCAGCCAGTCCTGACGGAGCCCGGCAAACACTGACCTGAGTCTGTCCTCACCAAAGCTATCCATGCGGTGGGGATGCCTTTTCTGTCTCTGCAGAATTCCTTTTCCCCAAAGCCTTTGCCTAAGTTCTTCTAAGGAAAGGAAGACTAGAGGAAGAACTAGGTAACTTTGCACCTCAGCTTTCTGCAAATAGATTTTCTTCCTTCCCCCACCCTGTGAAATTTGAGGATAGCAGCCAACAGAATGATGACTATATATATATATATATATATATATATGCATATATAAACTGAAACACAAGCATTCAGTCTGAATATATATATTCAGACTGAATGCTTGTGTTTCAGTTTATATTCTTCCTCTTGGCAGTGGTTTTCTGCAGATTGTGCTTGTTATAATCCAGAAATAAAACTAGCAGATGGAAAGATGTCATCATTGGCGACATTTCCTCCTTCTGTCATACTGCTTGAGGGACAGTGGGGAAAAGTATATAGAAGGTGCTTTGGACTCAGCAGTGTGTATAATTACCCTCACCTCTTAAATCAATGCTCGCTGAAAACTAGGCTAACCCAAACTATGAGGAGTCTCCCTTCCGGTTGAGTATTTTCTATTCATTCCTGGAGCCAGATTTGCCCATTTCCCCAGCTTGTACCACCCACTCTGCGATCTCCTCTGGCCTATAACTAGGGAAATGAGCTCCCCAGACACTATAGCAGCCCCCTGGTCCCAGGCCTTTGGCCAACACGGGGCTAGGCAGACTGCTTGTACCTGCTGGGCTCTCATCAGGCCTGCGGCCAGGCGCTGTCCAGCCAGCTGAAGTGCCACTGACTGAGGGCCGCTCCCAAGGCAGCAGGGGTGCCAGCCACCAAGGCTTGATGGGGTCTCCTTGATTTCCTCTGAGCACCCACAGACAGGTTTTGGGGTGAGGGCAAAGAAATGAAAGGTTTAACCACTTTAAGGAAGTCTACTTCCGTTGAGACGTGGTGATTAAATGTCGTGGAAGCATTAACGCACTCCTGCAGGGAACCCAAGCACAATTATGATCTTTTCATCTGTCATAACACATCTGTAATAGGCAAGATCTGCCACAAACAGCTTCTTCTTAAAAAAAATTGTTTTAAATGTTATTAAATGGTGGAAATCCTCCTGTTTAGCAAAGCGGCCCCCATGAAGAGAGCTTTTAGCACAAAGCGAATCAAAACTGCCTGGGTTGTGGCCAGTGGCTCTCCTGAATCACGGGAAGGCTTGCCGACTGCTAGTTTGCCCCGTGTCAGTTGACAATATGACAGTAGATTAAGTGCTACTAATTTAATAAAGCTGCTCTGAGGATGAAGCTGATCTATCAATGAAGACCAGAGAGGATCGCATTGGTGGGGGCTCCGGAGGGGCGGCTGAGAATATTGAATCGCCTGAAGTAATACTGGGGGGGAAATGTATCGATCCTCAATAAGGCACAGTTATTTTTAGTCACCTGACTCTCGGGCACCCAATCATTACCCATATTCATCAGAGAGGCATAATGAACAGAGGTATTGATTAACAGGGCTAGTGGAAGAGATTTCCCAACAGTGCTAGTTCACACTGATAGGTCTCCAATGGGAATACAGGCCACGCAGCCCTGGAACATAACTTATTGTGTTCTAGGTCCTTCCATTGATTTTATTAGGGGGGCAGGGGGAGGTACAGCCTTGCATACAGTGGTGCCCCCTTGACCTTTCTCTGAAACCTTGAAAAAAAAAAAAAAGAAAGAAAGAAAAGAAAAGAAAACCAACTCGCTGCAACCGTCAACAAGTACACAGCGCTATGCTCTAAGTTTCCTGCCTCTCTCCGGGCTGGCTGTCCTACCTCATCTTTGATTGCTGGGTGTGTTATCTTGATTTACAGAAATTTGCTCGAAGCTGGGACGTGCCAGTCAGAGCTCAGAGCCATCAGGCATAGAAAGCCTTCCCTCCTCTAAAGATCAACATATGGCTTCGGGAAATGATCGTGTTGGGCTAATTGCACCAAGTTGGCATGGTAGGAGCATAATGAGTCCCGATTCTCGCATGCTGACCCCAAACCCAGTGATGCCAGTGCAGAGGAACTTTCCAAGCATTTTGCCTCGTGGCAGGAATCCTCATTGAGCTGCTGTTTGCAAAAGACATTTGGTTAGATTGCTAGCGTGCGCCCTGGTCCTGCGCGGCCACGTTCCAGCTTCCAGCCGTACTGGGGAGTTTGCTGTGCTCTTCTCAGGAGCACCTGTCCTGCCAGAGAACTAGTGGCGACCCAACTGTCATAACCATCGGAAGCGATGTGCTCCCTGACAGGCCACATGCTGGTTAAAATGCTGATATGTAACTAGAAACCATTCAACCCAGGGGAGAAAAAAATAAAGGATTAAGACAAGGACAGCTGTAAAAAATAAAGCTCAAATGCATCATTAGAAACCAGAAATTCGCAAACTACAACGGTCTGTCATTCACACGGGGTATTAGTAACACTTGACTTGACTATTAATGAAATGCTGTAGGAACTCTGAGTCACCCCCTAACCACTGAAGCTAGAAGGAAGTTTCTCTTTACTCCAGTCTCTCTTTATCTGAGCCCAGGTTTTTGATGACATTTAATTTCATTTACCTCAGATTATCCTCACCAATGTGCCTTAAATTTGTCTTACCTTGGCCAGCAGACTTTTTATCTTCAGGTGCAGACTTTGCTTCGACTTTGAGACTTGCAGCCCACCTTCAGCCTTTGCTTTGCCCTTCTTTACTCTCTTCATCACAGTGTTGAGTTCAACTTCTGTTTGCTTGGCTGATAACATTTAAAAAAAAATCAGTTCAATATATTTTGATCTGCTGGGGTTAGACTGCACCTAGACTTCTCTCTAAATGTGAGAGCTTAGAGGGAAGAAAAAAAATATCAAAGGCTTCAATAATTTTAAATCCAGAGTTCTGTTCATTGTGGATGGCAAGTTCAAGTTTTTGGGATGCTCCAAAAAATGGTCATAAGCAATTGAATTTGGAGGTTATCAGGGTTTGGGGCATGTGCTGTGTGAGGTGATTTAAAATTATTAGGCCACTTCCAGGTTTTTAGAGAGATTCATTTTTACAGATCTAAATGCTATTAACAATTCAAAGCACTCTCATAATTCCCCGTCTTTGTTCTTCCTCGTGATTTCAATTTCAATTTTTCTTATTTTACTTAAGTGGAGAATTTCCTTCCAAAGTTTCACAAAGTCATTTGCAGGCTGAAAACAAGACACTTATTTGATTATTTTCAGATGTCGCATCAATTGGCCTTCCGCAGAAAGTAATCCTGCAAGATGTTATGGTTTTTGCTTTCTGTTCTTTCAAAAACCACAAACTGGTGTGTTTGAAAATATGGCTCTTTCCAAAGCCTTCAGCCACACCCACAGAGCTCATATGTGAGGATGGTTTCGAGCTCACACGCAGACCTGCGTTTTCAAGGAAGCAAGAAAGCCCACTCACTTTTCATAGATCTCCTGTGAGCATGAACAGAGAGGAGGGAAAGCCAGGGTGAAATCCAGGAATTTGTGCCTCACATGGGAACTGTGTTCTGAGTGCCTTCAAGGTGGGCTGTTTCTCTAACCCTTATAACGTGGGGTACATAGTAGGTGATCAAGGCCCATTCACAGAAGAAATGGATGGATGAATAGGGAATGGGAGTGGGTGGATGGAGCCCTTTGTTCAATGCCACCGTCAGAGCCAGGCTTAAGATTAGGCAAAGGAGGCAGCTGTCTCACCTGACAGAATGCATGGTTTAGCTGCCTGAGAAGCCAATAATAGTGGAAGCAATGAAGAAGAAGACCAGGATTTGAAGTACCACTGAAATGGCCTCATTTTGCCATTTTTCCCTTTAGTATGCCCTGGCCTGAACTCATTGAAACCCTTAACCCCGGAGAGGGCATTAGGGCTGGACAGAGATCTCTAGGGGCAGCCCTCCGGTCAAGGTGTCGGGAAGAAAAGAGCGAATGCTCAGGGAGGTGGGGAGAAATGTCCTAGTCTTTCTTTGTCCTGTTTTCTTGCGCCTGCCCCAAACCCAGGCAATCCTGTGACAGGAGTAGCAGCAGCGGCAACAGCAACCAGCAGGCACCTCGACTCCGCAGGAAGGAAGCCACCTGCCCCATTGGAGGAGCTGCTGTCCAGACAGGGTGGCGAAAGCCCTGTTACCTTCATGCCCTCCCACTGCTCCTGGCAGTGAACACAGTCACAGGAAGTGAGCTGCTGAGCACCAGCTTTCTGGCCAGAGGACTAGCCAGGCAAGGCTGGAAAGTTCCGCATGGAGAGGGACGTCCTTGGGACAGTAGTCCCTTCAGGGATGAATTCCTTGGCTCGCCCCTGAGGTATAGGTGCAGGACCTGGCCTGGCTTCTGGGTGGTGCACATGTGGAACAGATCCAAATAGCGCATCCAGGGTTTTTAAAACTGAACGGACACTGGAACTCAGACCCGCAGAGGGCTGGTTGGAACTTGCAGTCTGAACTCAGGTCCAATGCCTGCTAAAAACATATTGACTTTCTCCATAAGATTTAACTAAGACCCAGAATCTCACAAATGGGTGGTAGAGAGACTTATTGTTTGTTTTTTAGTTGTGGTAAAATATACATAACAACAATTTACCATTTCACCATTGTAAGTGTACAGTTCTGTGACATTATTGTGCAACCATCATCACCATCCAGCTCAACTGAAACTCTGTACCCATTAAACACTGACTCCGTTCCCCCCTACTCCCAGCATTCTACTTTCTGTCTCTATGTATTTGACTACTGTAGGTACCTCATATACATGCAATCGTATAATAGTTGTCCTCTTGTTACTGCCTTATTTCACCTAGCATAATGCCTTAAAGGTCCATCCATGTTGTAGCATGTGTCAAAATGTCCGTCCTTTGTAAGGCTGAATAAGATTCCATTGTGTGTATATATCATATTTTGTTCATTTATCGACTGAAAGACAATTGGTGTTATTCCACCAGTAGGCAGTAGGCAGACTTCTAAGATGACTTCTAACGATCCTCACCTATCAGTTCTCATATCCTTGTGTCATTCCGTCCCTTGAGTGTAGGCTGGACTTAGTGACTCACTTTTAACAAATTAACTATGGTAAAAATGATAAGCTACAGTCAGGATACAATCCAACATTTTTCATCCTACGAAGGATCAGAAAAATCTTTTGCAAGGGAGATGACAATCAAAAGATGTCATTACCAAGATGACAAAGGTGTTGTAATTACCTGAAAAAGACTTAAAAGCAAGTATTACTTAAATGCTCCAGCATAAGGGCCAACACTCTTGAAATGAACAGAAAGTTAGAGGGTCTCAGCTAGAAAATAGAAGACATAAAGAATCACATGGAAATTTTAGAACTGAAAAATAAGACAATTAAAATAAAAGATTCAATGGATCAGTTCAATAGTAGAAAGGAGGTGACAAAAGTAGGATGGAGATGACTGAACTTAAAGATAGGTCAACAGAAATTACCCAATCTGAATAATTAAAAAAAAATAAATGAACAGAGTATTAGGGATCTGTGGGATAATAACAAATATCTAATGTGTGTTATTGGAGTCCAAGAACTAGAGGAGAAAATGTTCAGTGAAGAAAAAATATTTGGAAGACGAATGGCTGAAAACTTCCTGAATGTGGCAAAAGATACAAACCTACTAATTCAAGAGGTTCCACAAACAAAAATAGGATAAAGCCAAAGAAATGCACACCCAGACACAGCATAATCAAATTGCTGAATTCTATAGACAAAGAAGAAAGTCGCGAAAAGAAAAAACCTGAGGAAAATGGTGCCTTGCTTCTTAGAAAACAGTTAGAACGACAGTTTGTTTGTTTGTTTTTCCATCAGAAACCAAGAAATCTAGAAGGAAGTGGAACAACATTTTAAAAGTGTTGAAAGAAAAAGAACTGTCAACCCAGAATTCTAAATCCAGAAAAAATATTCTTCAGGAATGAAGGTGAATCAAAGACATTCTCAGATGAAGGATATCTCAGTTTTCCCCCCAGAATACATGTTCCAGAAGAACTGCGAAAGGAAATTCTTCAGAAAAAAGAGAAAGTATACCAAAAAGAAAGTCAGAACCTCAATAAAGAAGGAAGAGCAACAGAAATATAAATACATGGGCAAATATAACAAATTATTTTTCTCCCATTAATTCTTTGATTATCTAAATACAAAAAAATATGACATTGTCTAATGTTTTCAATGTATGTAAATGTAATGCATAAGATCATATGCCTAAGGATACACCTTATGATTCTGCTTATATGGCATTCTCTGGAAGATAAAACTAGTGGTAGAGAACAGACAAGTGGTTGCCATGGCTTGGCGTGGGGGTAGGGTATGACTACAGAGAGACAGCGAGAAGGAATTGGGAGGGGTGATGGAACTGTACTGTATCCTTTTTATGGAGATGGTAACAAATTATGTACTAAATTTTATAGGACTACATATACACAGAGAAAAAAATCAACTTTACCCAATATTAATTAAAAAAAAAAAAAAAAGAATAGGCAGTAGAGGTAGGTCCCCTGGTAATCTGATTTTAGAGGGAGGGAAATTGCCTCCCCCATCCTCTCATTCTCAGCTTGTAGTGATATATCCGTTACTTTTTTATTTTTATAGGAATATCCTTAAAAGAGGACAGAGTCCGTCATATCAACATATGATGAAGCTGAAAATAAAACCCTATAAAGGAAACTCATTGACTTCAATTCACCTTAGGGGTAATATTCTTTGGCTTATTAATATTTACAGCAATGTGTTTTGATAGAAGAGGCCTGAAAGGGGGGACATGGGACATTTTAACAGGAGGTGCTGCCACTGACTATAGAAAGGATTGGTCTGGAGTTACCCTAAGAGCCTTCATGTTGATAGACATATCTTGGAAAACACTTCAAAAATTTGTGATGAGAGGGACAGGGGAGGAATTTTTGTGACACTAACAAACCGGAAGTTTTCCCCCAGCACAGCAAGTAGCTCCTGCACGCTGGCCACAGCACTAGAGTTCTTTAGTACCCTGCAATTGCTGACTGGAACTTCTGAATTTGCACCTACTCCCTCCAGATCGCTCCTCACGCACATGCAAATTGCAGTACCATGGGGAACAAGGGCTTAGGTATGCAACAAATCTAAGATGTGTGTCTGCATTGGCAAGTCCATGGATCAGCTGTTTCTTCAAAGTAAGCAGTGTGTGGAGAAGAGAAACCAACAAGGGAGATTGACAAGAGTGATAAGGAGAGAACCAGACTCGTGTGGATCCAGGGAAGTCAAAAATGTCAACAAGCGACTGATCAACCATAGGAAACACTGCAGAGAACTCAAAGTGGAAATTCAGAAGAATTCATTGGATTCAATGATTAGGGAAGTTGTTAATACTTTAGTGCAAATGGGGCATGTTCTCGGCATATTCATCACTGTGCCTACTGAGCCCCAATTCCCTTGCTAGTTAAAACTGTTCCACACTCAGCCCCTACCATGCTCGGTGGACTTTTGCAGAACAGTAGCCAGAGACTAACCCCGCATAGGATCCTGTGTCAAGGGCAGCCCATTTTATAGGCTGGCAAGTGGCGTATGAAGAGGTCTGGTTCAAAACAAAGATAATAATAATTAGCCATTTAAACCAGCACTGTGCAGGATTTGGACTGTGATATACAAAGTGGATTGAACAGTTGAATGTGAGATGAAAAGAGAGCCAAAGTAAAGAGACAAAGAGAGATAGCGACAGCAAGAGAAAAAAAGAGACAGACAGACAGACACAGGCTGAGGTAGAGCTGGGTAAAGTCACTAGTCCCTCCAGCTGCTCTGGATTGCAGAAGTGCATGGATGAGGATGAGTGTGGGCTTTATTAGGAAGCTTGGTGGCAAAGGGAAGAAAGTTGTGTTAGAATGGGGAGAAGGGTCTAGCTAGAGGTATGTGGGGGTGGGGGTGGGGGGTGTAATAGGCGCAAGAGGAAAGGCTGCAATATAAAGGAGAATGTAAGGGATGCTATCATGCTGACTCACCTGAGTCCTGGCTCTCAATCCAGCCCTACAGTTAAAAGGAATCATGCTACAAACATTCAAAGGACCAGAAGTGCCTAGAGATAACCGCTCACCTAGTGGACACAGGAGCTACAGAATATTCAAAGTGATCAAAGTGGGTGGAGGAAAGAGCACCCTCTGTGAGTCTGAACCTTGCAAGTGGCTACATGCCAAACACTTACCCTACCTTTCCTCCTGCAAGCTACACGGCACACCTGTAGGACAGGTGTCACCAACCTTCTCTTGCCTGAAGGTTGAGAATTTGAGGCTCAAATGAGTAACAGAGACCACTGAAATTAGACTCCGAACCCAGATCTGTTTGTCTGACGTTCTGCTTTTTCCACCGTCATCCTTTCTCCTATCCATCAATCTCACAATCTTATCAATCAACAAGCAAAGTTTTGTTGAGTTCCTATGGATGTAAAGAGCGTAAGAGTAAAGAGGCTAAAAGTAAAATAAAAAAGTGTTCAACAGAGTTGAGAAATAAACAGAAATATGTGTAACACAGCAAGTGACAGTTCAAGGTAGAACAGTCAGGGTCCAACCCGGAAAATAGTAACTTCATTAAGTAATTCAACAGAGAGAATTTAATATAAGGAATTAGCTAAACAGGCACTGGCGGACTGAGAAAGGAAAAGGAGAACACTGAGGGAAAATGAATAATAAGTCCAGGAAGTAGCAACCGCCCCTAGGATCTTGGGTACAAAGAAAGTTTGGGTCATCAGAGAGACCCAAGTTTGGCTCACAGGAGAGGCCCTATTGCACTGGGGCACAGACCTCTGGGAAAGATGCCCTGTCCACTCCTGGAACCTCCGGAGCACAGACCAAGTACCTCGCGGAGCTGAGGCCCAGACCTGAGGAGGTGGTGCCGCCTGGCAAGTCCTCTTGTCTCAGGACCTTGAAGGAGGGGCCCTGAAGAGCTGGGATTCAGATTTCTGAGGAGAGGCCATTGCCCAGCTACTGCTAGTATCTCTGAGGTGGTTCAATGAAGCTGTTTCTGGGAATGGGGATAAAAGCTGGAGGTCGGAACTAACCTCTACTCCCTGAGGCGACATGGACAGGCGTAGCAAATATGCAGGGAGGATCAAGTCCATTTTCTCTCCATCTTGTCTTCTACCACTGTTGGCAACATGTAACTGGGAGCCAATTGGCAAAACAGAAATGGGGTTGGCAGGGTTTTGGTCTCAGCATCACAGAGCAGAATCTGAAAGAGTGTGTTTGGGGCTGAAAGACAATGGCACACAAAGTAGTACATGCTCATTACCAAAAAGGTGTAGATGCCCAGAATGGAGGGTGGCAGTCATTCCCCGGGGGCTGAGATGGTTGAGTGAGGGAGGCCTCACCGAAGAGATGGGACTTAGGCTGGACTCCAAGGGGTGGCCTAGAGAGCATGAGGGACCCCCAAGAGCAGCGGCAGAGCAGCAAGAAAGCTTAAGGTATGTTTTGGGGACAAACTAGAAGCAGGAACCTAAGATGGAAAAGTGGGTTAAGGGGTGTTTTTAAAAATTAAATAAATAAATGTCAGCATCACTCTATGGAACTTGCTGGCTAGCAGGATGAAGAGTTTGGCATTTGTCCCTTTAAAATGAGGACGAATTGAGGTGTGAAAAAGCCCCCTCCTAATGACTTCCTTCCTTTCATGAGCGGCTTGTTGTCCAGAATATAGACGTTATGGCAGTAGAGCAAGTTTAGGAGTCTTGATTTTCTATGTTCTGAGAGATTATCTAGGCCAATGATTTTCGTGTGTGTGTGTGTGTGCGCGCGCGTGTGTTTATTTCTTATCACAAGAACACTTTTTCCAACAAATTTTTAGGTAGAACTCCAAGGCATGAAAGCGACAGAAGCAGAGGTTCTCTGCGAGTGTCCGAGCTTCCCCCACTAGACCTCCTTTTTCTTCCCCTGTAGAAGGTTTTGAGGTATTGCCTTAAAAACCAGAACACAATTCACCAGCCACTGATCTAAATGAACTCCTCCCCTGTATAGGTTAGGAAGCTAAGGACCAGAACATTTGTTGGTCACTCGCAAACGAGTGCTAGATTGTGTAAAATGCAGGTCTTCCGCTCCCGAACCATTTCCATTACAGCTGGAATGGCCGTTTCACTTATTGTCTAAGCCAGGACACATTTTAGGGTAAAAGACGGCACTGCAAACAATTGATAAGGATTAACAGTTCCACAACAGCTGTAACCTGAGACTGTCCCGAGCCTCCCACAATACATGGGCAGCCAGATGAAACCTCACTGCGCTTTTTATACTTCCTAACAAGATTAGCCAGGTCCCGCCTGCTAACAAAACCCTTCCCATTTATTTTTTGATACCCAGTGTCTCTCCATCTAATGTGTGCACAGAATCCAAGACTGAATTGAGCACCCCCCCAGGCTTTCACAGCCTACATCTTTCAGTGTAAATTGTCCTGATACTTCCCAAGACTTTTATTCGTGCAAGGGTAACAGGGCCTTGGGCAAGAATCGCCTGGTGATCAGAAATTGAATTGAGGAAAAGTGTGGGTTGGTTTAGAGCCTTCCTGTAGCAGTCAGGTTCTGACTGAAAGTAATAGAGAATGACTCTGACTTGCGTGTATAGAGAAATACTACGGGGTGGCTCAGAGAATTGCTAAGAAGACTGGGTCATGAAGCTCAGGAAGCAGACAGGAATAAAGAGGCTAAAAAACAGGCAGACAACCAAAATCATATTACAGAACTAGTGCAGTAAGGACCTGGGTGACGTCACCTATACTGGGCATGGAATACTGCAGCTGGCACTGCCGCCCTGCGGACCGAGAGTGACCTCTCCACAGACCCTGCTCCTTTCCACAGCCAGCTCTCACTTCAGTGAATCCAAGTGGGTGAATCTGATTGGCCAGTCCTAGGTCATCCCTGTGAGTCTCGTCTTTTCAAACTTTTATAGTGGGAAGGAAGGTTCTGCCTCCTCTATAAAAATAATATTTTTGTTCCCAAATAGTTACTGCTCCTCCCTGGGGCAATGATTATATTCCGTGTCTCTTTGACATCAGGCTTGACCATGTTGCTTGTTTTGGCCAATGAAATATGAGCAGAAGTAATGTGGGTCCCTTCCAAGTAGAAGCATCAAGAGCCAGTGTGTACTCTGCCATGTATTTTCCTTCTGCCTCAAGAACAGCAATATTCTAGGTTGGGACAGCAGCATCAACATGAGTACAAGAAGTGAAGCTGATGTGGAGCAAAGCCATGGCCAACCCATGATGAAAATGCAGCATTCGTAGGAATTAAACCTTTGTAAGCCACTAAGATTTGGGGGGAGTCATTTGTTACCATGGCCCCCTTAGCTTAATCTAATACATCCTCGCACCAAGATTCAAGATTCATATGATGGAGAATTCCCAAACATACAAAGGAGGTTCAGATGCTTGACTAAAAAAAAATTAAAAAGACACTGACTTAAAAAAAATCATTTTCATATATAATTTTTAAAGAATCATTTCCCTTCTTCAAGGTCCCACTTACCTTGCAGGTCTCTAAGGGCTGCCCTAAGATCCTCACAGCATTACAAGAGGACAAAATTTACTTGGGGAAAACCCAAGGGACCAAATCAGCCAATTCTTCACAATCTCTGTTGTGTGTATGTTAGAGAGATTATTTATATTGATCTTACCTTTAAAAAAAAATCACTGAATGTTCAAATTGATCAGGGAAGTCTTCCACTGGGAGAGAATAGTTTTTGAAAAACACTCAGGCAGATTTAGACAGTAAGAACTTGTAACCCAACTGTGTGTGTGTGTGTGTGTGTGTGTGTGTGTGTGTAAGCAAGTGTGTGTGTGCTTGCATCAAATTTGTTTTTAGGTGGTTTTATTCCTAAAAAATTAGTTGCATATTTCACTTTAACATATATAATGAAAATAAGCAATCCATTTTTAAGTTGTATCATCAAAAGAGTTGTTTGCTATAGAATTATTTGTCCTCTCTTAAGAAAATTAAGTTTAGCATAATTTGCTGGCTTCTCCCCAAGTTTTAAGGTTCCACTACTGTATTCACATCTGCTCATGATGTTCCAGTCCTTAGAACGTGGTTCACAGACTTGAAAAGATTATTTACGTTAAAACACAGGTCAACCAACATACTCCAAAGAGAACTTACCTTGGAGGCTTTTCAGAAGAGGGCAGATCTGGTGGAGCTGCCTGGTGTTGGCTCACCCAAGGCACGGAGATCATTTTGGGATCCAGCCCCTGGTTACCTTAGGCTGAAAGAAGCAACTCATGTTCTAAGAGCTCATCTAAAATGGTGTGGGTTTTTGTTTTAATATGTATGTATTTTTTTCAGGATGGGATATAACTGTAAAATTCCACACACTTCCTTACCTTAGTCCTGAATCCCTCACTGAAGCTGGTCTTTCAATGGTGCTGTTATTTGTCAGCTACCTGGTGAATCCAGTGTCTTTTGAGCACCTTCAACATGACCTTGAGATGTGCACCACCTTGGGTGTCATGGAAGACTATAGCCATCTATTTTTGGGGTGAAAAAAGGTTACCTTAATCACTGGCATCAGAGCTCCCCTAAAGCTAGGAAAGTCTTTGTGTAGTAAATAATTTCCAAGCCTTTTCTGGGGAAAGAGAGTGGAAAGGGCATCATCTCTACAGAGTAAATAGAAGGAAGAAGATGGATAAACTACACCGCGTAAGAAATTAAAAGGAGAGGAAAAGGTGGGAGGGGAGAGGGCATTGAGCAACTGGTTGGGAGACAGGTGGTCAGTGAGCAACTCCTAAGGACAATTGTGAGCAAAGATACCCACTACCAACCAGTACTAATACTTAAGATATTGTTAGAATGGGTTTGCTCTGCTTTGCCAGGAGTCCCTGTGTGATGATGCAATGGGAAAAGGGCAAAGTGGAAAAGCAGTAATAAAAAAGTGTGGAGGCACCTACAACGTCTTTAAATCATTGACTGCAATGGCAGGAGGAGACTCTTTCGAAGAGTAGCACAGCATGCATGCGTGGGTACTAGAAGCAGGGACTACAGTGCAGTAGTTGACATTTTGATAATAGTACACAATTAGGAACAACCTACATTTTCATCAGTAGGGACTGGTGAAAGAAGCATGATTCAACCCTACTACAGAATGTGCTATGCTTCATTTCAAAATCATCTTGGTACATTTGCATGTACTGATATGGAGTGATCTATAGCTAAGTTTAAAAGGCAAAGTGAAGAGCAATATCTACAATTTTTCTGGAAAACACCTCCACAAAATATAACTGCATATTTGAATATGTGAATACATTTCCCCTGGGTAGGGAAAGAGCTGGATAGGGACTTGGAGACAAATCCTATTTTGTTTCTAAACATTTAAGCATGAGAATTATTCATGTAGTACTTGCATAATTAAGATAAATAAAAAATTTTAAGTATATAAAAATGTAAAAAGAGCAACGCAAAGTCAGAGCTTCTGGAGACCTTAGACTCCACAAACAAAAAGACAAAGCTGATAACAGAAATCTGGATAAAATCTAGATAAAAGTGTATTAGAAGGTAACCTAGCAATATTGTCTTTCCTCACATCAGAAAAACCCAGATGGTGGGAAAAATGAGTTTGTCATATCTGCACACAGCATGTGACTTTTAACCTGGGAAATATGAAATTTAGGGCTTTGCCGCAGATACATCTGATTGTAAGTCTGCCACATTTCAACCCACTTTCAGGTGTATTATTGAGGAAGCAGTCACTTGTTTTCATTATAATGTTTGAGACAACAAAGAGTTTTGAAACAGCCTGTGGTAACTGATCCCATCAGTGTGAAATTCTCCACGCAGAAAAGTAATTGAAGATGAACCCAGTAACTGGCCCTCCTACTGGGTGTGAGGGCAACACAGACAGCAGCCATTGGCCATGCTACTTGCTCATGAATATTCTCAATAGCCAGATGTTCAACTCTGGTGAAGTTTTTCCAAGTTTCCTTGTCCTGTATGAGTCTTCTGGGCCATCCTCTTGCCTTCTGTAAATTCTCTCTCTCTCTCTCTCACACACACATCAGTCTCTCTCTTTCACCTGGCTCCCTTCCCTATATCTATAAAATGCCCAATCTTAAAGAAAAATTCCTTTCCAATCTACCACCCTGTCTTAGCTGTTCAGGCTGCTGGAACACAACACCACACACTGGGCAGCCTATAAACAACAGAAATGTATTTCTAACAGTTCTGGAAGCGCCTCCTGATATTATCACCTTGGGGCTTAGGTTTCCACATATGAATTTTGGGAAGATACAAACATTGTGTCTCTTCTCCTCTCCTGCCAGTATTCTGGGATGTCTCATCCCACCCTCTTTCGTCTTCATCACCATTCATCCATTTGATTCTTAACTTTCACAGTCTCAGTTCCTGACTTAACCACTTTGTCACTCTGATAGAGATCGCCAGTGTCCCTAATGAAATGGTCTCTTCTCTACCCACCTAGACAACCGCAGTTTCTGACATGGACCACACCATCTTTGAAACTTTCCTCTCTTCACTCCTTTGAGATTTTTCTTTCCTGGTCTCCTTCCTCTAATCATCATTTCTCGGTGGCCTTAAGGAGTTATTTCCTTGGCCCTGTTCTTCCTGCCCTTTCTCCCTTAGATATTTTTATCCACCCTCTACTTTCATCTCTTACTTTCATGGAGCTGGCTCCCACATTTACATCTCTAGTCATCAGCCTCTCTTTGTGTTCAAGTCACACCGGCGGGATATCTCCTTCATGTGAACATCCTTCTGGAATTTTAGGCTTACCATGTGTAATTCTAATCTGCTTCTCTGTCTCCCAGGCTGCTAATTCAGTTAATGCCCCAGTATCAAACCCATCTTCTTTCTCCCCCAAGTCACTTCAGTAACAATGATGACTTATATCCCTTCACTTGACAAATACCTCTCCTTCCCTCCTACTCCCCGTGGCCCACACTTGGACCATCACTGCAGCCTTTTAACTGCTCTCCCAGACTCCCACCCACCAGTGTGTGTCCTAAAATACCACACCCAGGTAGTCAGTCTCCTTGAGAATAAAGTTTAACCCTTTAGAATGGCAGTCAAGGCCCTTCACAAGTTGCTCCAACCTACCTACTGAGCATGGTCTATTACTAACCCTCCATATGTTCCATAAGAGAGTTCTCACCAATCCCTATGGATCTAAGAAAGTAAAAGCCTCTCTAAAGAATCTCCAGAGTGACTGGGAGTTTCTCAAGACCCTCTAGAATCTAAGACATCAAAGACTCTCTTGAGACTGGGCTTCACCTACCCCAGGGATCGGGCCCGCTAGGAAAGAGTGGTGTGCCTCAGTCACATCAGGCCCTCTGCTCACTCTGCTACTTCTCCTGGCAAACCTTCCTCAACATCAGCACTCCCCCTACCCCGCCCAATTCCTCATCTTAGAAAGGAACCCCTTAACCTTCTCTGAGTCTTCCAGCTGGAATTCTCTCAACCTTCAAACAATCGTAACGCCTTTGATTCTACTTCTGTTAATATTCCTGATGCCTCCTCACAGATCACCAAGCACGTGCTGAGGACATTGCCCATATTTGATGCTCAGCCAAAGCAAGTAAATAAAATGAGCTCAGTTACCATGAGAAGACTGAAGCTCACAGCGTTCAGTAACTCACTCACAGTCGGTCAGGTATTAAACAGAGGAGTTGGGATTTGAACTTAGGTCCGTCTAATGTGCACATGCGTGCTTCCACCCTCTGCCAGGCTGGCTGCCTGATGGTGCTCATTCTAATCAACCATCAAGGGTTAGGAATGTTGGCAACATTTTTTCTGTAAGATTCTTGGCAAGGACCTTGCCTTAGTTGTTATCTTTTCTGAGCCTCCGTAGTCCTTAGTACTAGGAACATAGTCGGTCACCAGTAAATACTTGGTGAATCATACTGCAGTTTCCTCTCTTCTCCATTTTCTGTTTTCCAGCTAGGTGCCATATGTCTTCGTATCTCTTGAAGGGTTGGTATTTTCTTTCAGTACCCCTGTGGCACCTTGGATTTCTTTGGTAAGAGCCCTTGCTCTGGCCTCAGGTGAGGACTCATGTTGAGGAATTGGGACTTCTTGAGCCCTTGGCCATCTCCAAATCAGGCCATGGCTCCTTGACCCTTGATGTGTGTTCTCCACGGACCAGCAGGCCTCCTCTTCCATGTTCTGAATCCTTCTAATTAACTGTGGTTCCTTAGGAGGGGGAGGGAGACGAGGAGGAGGAGAAACAGAAACATGTTCAATTTGGAACAACAGGCAAAAAAGCTTAAAGATGCATGAAATGTTATAAAAGGGCCACCACAGCGCTCCAAATCTACCCAATCACAGAGCTCCTTCCAACTTCCGTTTTACTAGCTATACCTCCTTTAGCCTTGAAGGTAGTCTTCTGTAAATCTAAAAAGCAAAACATTTTAAATAATGATATATTTATAATTTTTTATTCCTTCTAGTATACTGTTTTGCCATTATAAGGATGTGCTGTGCCTCACTGCTTGCAAACCTCAGGAAAGTAGACCAGGGGCATCCTTAAATTTTGTTTTTCCTGGCTCTTCTAATTGATGACCTGAGCCAGTTATGTAAGTTCCCTCAGTGTCTTCTGTAAAGTGGAAACAATACCTCACTTCACGCTGTTGTGAGGATTTGCTGACTTATAACTGAAATCACTTAGCACTATGCCTGGCACATAGTAGGTGCTCAGGAAATATGTTTTTCCACCTTCGTTGGCTGACCAAGCATAGTCATTTTTTAAACAGTAAAGCATTGTCCCTAAGTGCTTTCTTTTTCATATTCACTTATTAGTTATTCCTTCAATAGTTATTGATAACTTGTGAGTGCCGGGCATTGTTCTAGGTTCTGGGAACACCTGAGTGAGCCACACAGATGAGGCCCATGAGTTCATCATGTGCCTTGGTCTTAGCACAGAGCTGAGGCCACAATCTCCTCTAGCTATATTTGAATCAGTCTTTCCGCAGGGTATGCTCCCCGCTGGCAGAACCTTGGTTCATTTCTCCACTTTTTCTTTACTCCAATTTCTGGTACTTTCCTCCAACACTCATAGCTTGTGGCTGTATATGATTTGGAAAAAAATAACTTGGAAAACAGACAAAATGCTTCAAGATGTATAAAAGGCTGCCAAAGTACCCCCATGGTGTTTGACAGTTACCAACTCCCCAGAAGAAACAAGCCTAAGAAATACTCATGTTTAACTAAATAGGACATTCCTCACCAGTAGAACCTCCTCAGCTCAGATAGTGAGAGAGACCGGTAGGTGTTTGGTTCAAATTGCTGTACCGATGAACTTGCTTTCCTCCATTTTGCTCCCAAATCATAGTCATTCAGATTACGCTGAGATAAATTAGTTTCCACCAAGTCTCCTGAATTCGTACATTAAGGTCATGCTCTTCTGTGTGTCTCTAGTGTGGAGCTCAGTGCCTGGTACTAGGTAGCTGCTCAGCAAATTCTAACAACTACCAGTTCCCAGCCCCATGAGACTCTGAGTTCCTTAGAGGCTGGGTCACTGTCTTATTCATTTTTATATTCTTATACTGAACACAAGGTTTGGTACATAGTAGGTACTCAGTAAATGTTTGTTAAATGACCAAAGGAATGCAGGGGTGTGATTACTAGATTACTAGATTAAGATTACTAGATCCTTCTTTCTCTTGAGTGTGTCCTCAGCATGCAAGCTCTAATGGAACAGGAGGATAGAGGCCAGGCTGGGTGGGGGTTATGACGCAATAGGTGGGCTGTGGCTGTCAGAAGACTGAGGACCAAGTGTACCTGCCCTCATGGTGGCCCAAGGTCATGTCTAAGCGAGGCCACTACCCTCCCCCATCACATAACAAGAGGCCTTCGCTGATCAGCCTGCTTTGGAAAAGTGCTTGCCCCTAGCCTGGAAGAACACAATTAAAAGACACCATAAAAATTGACAGATCCCAGAGCGAAGGGCCGAAAATACATTACAATTCCGATCGAACTATAAATAAAGCCCCTAAATTAAATAAATCTCACACAATTATGGATTAAAACATGTTTAGTGTTAATGGCCTTGCACACGGACCCTGACTCCCGAAATTGTTGCTGAGGCTGCATGACTGGGGGATTGCATCATAATTAACACCAGGCCATCCCTGGAGGGGCTGGCCTGGAGTTCAACTGTGGGCCTTGAGGAGGGAAGAAGGGGACCAATGAGGCTCCTACTCCCGAAAGCTCACCCAGCCTCCTCTTGGTGACACTGATTCTTTCCTTGGAAGAACATGACCTGGAGATGGCCGTTACCGCTTAGGGCCTAACCTTGGACGTAAAGGCTTCTTCTGGGTTTAGTGTTCTGGCTTCCCTGCATGGTTTGTCCCACAAATGTGCACCAAATGACCTACCACCAAAAAGGGATTGATGAAGAAATATCTGGATAATTCAGTTATTTGCCCACTCCTACTCTATTGCTTTGGAATCCATAAATTACAATAAAAATAACCAGCAATAATATTATGCATTCGAATGTCTAAAGTTTGCTCTAGAACCCTTGAATTCATTTATTTATTTTTGTTTTATATTTATTTATGTATTAAAGATTTTTATTAAAATATAGCTAACATAAAATATTGTATTAGTTTCAGGTGTACACCGTAGTTATTCAACACTGATGTACTTAAAGAAGGGATCGCCATGATAAGCCCAGCAACCATCTGACACTACACCTTGCTATCACAATATTATTGACTATATTCCCTATGTTGTACATTACATCAGGTGTACAGCATAGTGGTTAGGCATTTATATAATTTAAGAAGTGATCCCCTTGACTAGTCTAGTACCCACCTGGCACTATACATAGTTATTACCACATTACTGATTATATTCTCTATGCTTTACTTTACATCCCATTGACTATTTTATAATTTCCAATTTGTATTTCTTAATCCCTTCATCTTTTTCACCCTGCTCCCCAACCCCCTCCCATCTATCACCCTGATAGATCTAGTACCCATCTGATGTCATACATAGTTATTACAACATTACTGACTATATTCCTAATGCTATACCCTACATCCCCATGACTACTGTGTAACAACCAGTTTGTACTTCTTAATTACTTTCCCTTTTTCACCCACCCCCAAACCCCCTCCCATCTGGCAATCATCAAAATGTTCTATGTATCTATGCATTTGTTTCTGCTTCATTTGTTTATTTTGTTCTTTAGATTCCACTTATAAGTGAAATCATATAATGTTTGTCTTTCACTGTCTGACTTAACTACACTCAACACAATACCCTCTAAGTCCATCCATGTTGTTGCAGATGGCAAGATTTCATTCTTTCTAATGGCTGAGTTATATCCCAGTGTATATATGTACCATCTCTTCTTTATCCACTCATCCCTTCAAGGACACCCTGGTTGCCTTCATATCTTGACTATTGTAAATAATGCTGCAATGAACATATGGATGAGCATGTCCCCTCAAAGTAACGTTTTGCTTTTCTTCAGATAAATACCTAGAAGTGGGATTACTAGATCCTTCTTTGTCTCTTGATATAGCCTTTGTTTTAAAGTCTATCTTGTTTGATATAACTTGCTAACCAAGCATTTTTGGGGGGGCTGGGTTTCCATTTTCATGAAATAACTTTTTTCATCCTTTTACTTTTAGTTTGTGTGTGTCTTTTGATCTGAAGTGAGTCTCTTGTAAGCAGCATCTGTACAGGTCTTGTTTTCTTATCCATTCAGCCACCCTATGTCTTTTGATTGGAGCATTTAATCCATTTACATTTAAAGTAATTGTTGATAGATATGTAGTTATTGACATTTTGTTATTCATATTTTGATTTTTTTTTTCTTTTCATCTTAAAAGTGTCCCTCTAAGATTTCTTGTAATACTGGTTTGGTGGTGACGAACTCCTTTAGCTTTTTCTTGTCTGGGAAGCTCTTTATCTGTCCTTCAATTCTAAATGATAGTTTTCTGGGTAGAGTTAATATTGGTTCTTGGTCCCTGTTTTACATCACTTTGAATATTTTCTACCAGTCTCTTCTGGCCTGCAAAGTTTCTGTTGAAAACTCAGCTGACACTCTTATGAGAGCTCCCTTGTAGGTAACTAACTGTTTTTCTCTTTGTGCTTTAAAAATGCTTGCTTTGTCTTTAACATTTGGCATTTTAATTAGGATGTGTCTTGGTGTGCACCTCTTTGGGTTCACCTTGTTTGGGACTCTCTGCACTTCCTGGGCTTGAATATCCAATTCATTTGCCAGGTTAGGGAAGTTTTCTGTCATTGTTTCTTCACATAGGTTTTTAATTCCTTGCTTTCTCTCTTCTCCTTCCAGTACACCTATGATGCAAATGTTGGTATGCTTGATATTGTCCCAGAAGTCCCTTAAATTGTACTCATTTTCTTGGATTCTTTTTTCTTTTTGCTGTTCTTTGGGTGTTTTTTGCTACCATATCTTCTAAATAGCTGACTGAATCTTCCGCTCCATCTATTCTACTATTGTTCCCCTCTAATGTAGTCTTCATTTCAGTTATTGTATTCTTTATTTCTTACCGGTTCTTTTTTATGTTTTGTATCAGCATGTTTATGTTTCTTATCTCTTTGTTGAAGTTCTCACTGAGATCATTGAGCATCCTTATAACCAGTGTTTTGAACTCTGCATCTGGTAAGTTGCTTGTGTCCATTTTGTTTAGTTATTTTCCTGGAGTTTTGTTCTGTTTTTTTTTTATTTGGGACATGTATCTTTGTCTCCCCATTTTGGCTGCCTTTCTGTGTTTGTTTCTATATATTAGACAGGGCTGCTATGTCTCCTGGTCTTATTAGTGTGGCCTTATGTAGTAGGTGTCCTGTGGGGCTCAGTGGTGCAGTGTCCCTGGTCACTAGAGCCGGGTGTTCCAGGTGTGTCCCTTGTATGTCCTCCTGTTTTAGTTGAGTCTTGGTTGCTGTTTGCATATCAGTGGGAGGGATTGACCTTTGGGCTCATTGGTTGTGAGGACTGGTCATGAAGGAGTTCTTGTGTAGGGGCTGACCCTGTAGAGCAGTGTTCACTTTAGCAGGGCTCTGGTGCTTGCCCAGTCTGCCCTTTGGGTGTGCAGTCACTGGAGGTAACCTGGTGATTCTCCAGCTTGGTTCAAAGTTGGCTACTGGGCATGACAGCCCCAGGGCCTCCTGGGAGGGGACCGACTGCAGCCCAAGTTCAGGCACAGCTTGTGCCCTGCCTGGGGCCACCTGGCATAAGCCACAAAGCAATTCGTAGATGGCCACGCTGTGTTTGGAGGAGCCTTGAGAGGCTAAGCTGTGAATGAAGGCTGGCTGCCAGTAGTGCTGGGATCAGGGCTGCTCAGCCAGAGGGATAGGACATGCCAAAGCCAGATGCTGCTACTTTGGGTAATGAGAACCTTTGAGAGATTTTAGGAAAGTCTGCAGCATGAGCCAAGGCAGATGGTTTGTACGAAAAAGCTACTGGAAGTGGATTGGGTGTGCCCGAAAGTTGGGGGAGGTGGAGTCTCAGAATCTTAAGGGCGGGGCCAGGATGACGGAGACTCAAATATGGCGGCCACCTGCATCTGCACTCCAGGAAGTGGGAGGGCTCAACAAAGAAACAATGGCTTCTGCCAGCTTCTCTGTCTGGGAGAAAGTTGCCCCTCCAGACTAAAACTGAAGCCAGACAACTCAGTTTCCCACCATACGTCCCTTTCACCTTTCAAGCTGTTGCCCCGGTGCCGGAGCTCAGAGCCAGTGATTCCATCGGTAAGTTCATGTGTGGGCCCTTTAAGAGGAGCACATGGGAATGCAGTTGCCCTCCATCCCGGTTTTCACAGCCAGAAATTATGGGGACTTCTCTCCTCAGCACTGGAACCCTGGGCTAGGGAGCGTGGTGTGGGCCTAGGAACCCTTATTTCTCCGGGGGGAGACCTCTGCAGCCAAGATATGCCTCCAAATTTTTAATGGTCATATGTGTGTGTGTATCAGCCCGTTCAGCATCTGTGTTCCTTCTACGAGTCTCACCGTGGCTTCCTCTATATGTCCTTAGTTGTAGGGCTTCAGCTCAGTTAGACTTCAGGAGATTCTCAACGATGGTTGTTTTGTAGTTTAGCTGTAATTTTGAGGTGGTTGTGAGTGAAGGTGAGCACAGCATTTACCTACTCCACCATCTTGACCAGAAAAACCCTCTGTTTTAAGATCAGTTTTTGCAACGAGGAGGTGGCACAAGAATGTAGTAGAGTTCAAGTTTGGAATTCATTTGTTGAAACTTAAATATTTTCCAACTCTCCTAATACAGATTTTTGAGGGCCTCCACTTTCCTGTCACTCCACTGCCTCTGGCTTCTTACCACCACTGTTTCCCACCAATAGCCCTCAAATTTAAATTATTAGAACAAAGGAAGTTGGCAACATCATGAAGGACAATAAAAGGTCAAGAGTTCTAGATATGTCAAACCAAGGATGAGTCTAAAATGTAGGAAATCTTGCAGAAGAAAAGCATGGAGTCTGGAGTTTTCATTCAATAGAAATCCTTACCTCTAACAGAGACCCAACAGATGGCAGGAGGCCACAGGCCCTGCATAACTGATCCCTGGGTCAGGGTGGTGCAGTGTTTAAGAGTGTGGGGGCTGAAGTCAGGATGCTTGGGTCCCACTGCCAGCTCTGTCCCTTACTAAGTGCATACTCATCTCTGTGTTTTAGGTTCAGGTCTCCAAACTGGGAATAATAATAGTATTTCTGGGCCATGAGGGTCTGGCACACACTAAGTACCCATGGATAGTCACTGCTACTGTGATTGTCGTAGCGGTGTAAGAAAGTCCCATCCTTGTTCATGTGTTCAACTGTGGAGGGCACATACATGGTCCCCCCTAATGACGCATCAGGAGAGAGGCTGTAGGCTTGATTGGCATGTTTGCAGTAGTGAGAAGAGGATGGTTTAGGGCAGACCCTTCACCAGTTTTCTCGCTTGTCAACTTAAGCAGCTTGCCTGTGCCTGGAGAAAGGGGTGATAGATATGCACTGAGTTACTCTGAGATTGAAGGTGATGAAGGCATAGAAAAGACTTTCTCCAAGCACCTGGCACAGAATATCCACTTTTGATAAATGCTGATTCCCTTCTGTCCTTCCCAAGCATCTTTCAGTTGCCTTAACAAAACCCAAAGAGGTTCTTCAACATGACCCTACCAAAGTGGGAGGGCTGCCTCGGAAGGGCTGGCTGAGAGGCTGAGCTCCCTGAGGAGCGGTGCTCACAGTTAACAGACTTCAGCCAGGTGTATGTCCCTCTGTTGTTCTCAAGGTGAGGGAGCCCTTGGCCAGAAATGACCGAGACGTGACGCAAATCCCCTCTCAGTCCTAATTTGGCTTCTCTAACCATGTTGTTGTCAGACTGACATTTGAAAAATATGTACCTTACCACGTCACTCTCCTGCTTAAACAAAAAAAAAGAAGTTTTAATGGGTCCCACTTAGGATAAAGTATAAAATGCTTTAACAGCGGTTACAAAAGGGGATAACTGATCTTTTCAATCTCTATACTTTGCACTCTGCAAGGCATAGAACTTTGTTAAGTTCCCGGGCTATCTTAGGCTCTTTTTTGCTGGCCTGTAGGCTTTGTGCATACGCTCTCCTGGCTTAGAACTTCCTTCCCACTCCCCCAGGCAAGCGTCATCTGGCTGACTGTGAGTCTCGGCTTAAGTACCATGTCCTGTATGAGGCCTTCCCTGATCGCTCTCACTAGAGTGTGGTGCCCTTCCTGGCAACCTATTCAGACCTCAATGAAGTCCCTGTGTACTCTAGTGTAATTATCAGGTTACACGTCTGTGCATCTACTAGACCACAAGCTCCAAAAGGGCAGGGATCTCCTTTCCTTCTTTCACCACTGTATCCTTGCTCCAATATAGTGCCGGGCTCAGAGTAAGCACACAGGAAATATGAATAATAGAATGAATGAATTGTTCATTCTTGTGTTCCTTTCTTGTCTATGCTTCTTGTTTCCTGGCATCATCACAGATATGATGATACAGGAAGTTCAAGAACAACAGAATATGCATCTTCTCTAGTGAATCACCAGCCAGAACAGAAAGTCCCGGGATGAGAGAAGGCGCCCTGGAATGGGCGGGTACCAAGGAATCTTGGCCTGGAAGATTTCTTATCTCCCCATCATTTTACATTGCTATAGATATAAATGACAGATATTGATGAGATAGACTTAGACTCACTGCAAGGAATTGTCTGACATGATTGTACAGGCTGGTAAGACAGTTCTGAAATCCACAGAACAGGCTGTCATGAAGGGCAGCTGGATCCCTCAGGGTGAGCTGAAGCTGCAGTCCACAGGCAGAACTTCTTCAGGGACTCCTCAGTTATGCTCTTTAGGCCTTTCAACTAATCGAATCAGGCCTACCTAGAAGATCTAGGATAATTTTCCTTACTTAAAGTAAGTTAATTATAGACATTAATCACATCTACAAAATACCTTCATGGAGACACTGAGATTAGTGTTTGCATAACCAGGGATTATGGCCGAGCCAAGTGACATAACTCCGACTGCACCTGGGTCAGAAGAACTGCAGTGAAAACCCAGGTCTCCTGCCTCCCACCCCAGGCTGATCTCTGTGCCCTGTGCATTGGCTCCCTTGCTGTACCTGCCAACTGTAGCACAGCAGACTAGCAAGTACTGCTTTGAGGCCTTCTCCAAAGGGCTCATCAGAAAGTGGCTGCAGGAAATTTCCAGATAGCATAATCTCCAGGACAGCTTTTCTCTTGTCATGAACTACAAAGAATCTGGAAATTTGTGGTTACATAATGTAATGAACCATATTCAACCTCCAAAAAGAATGACAGAAGCCATTTCCTATGGGCCCGGGCTGGAAGGTAGATGGACACAGAACTTACCTTCAGCTCGGATGCCCCAATATGGCCATATGGTTGTTTTGGGGTTGGTTTCCATTATGGTCGGTCAGTGTGTGGGCATATTGGTTATTAAATATTTTGTCTATCAACACTGGGAAGAGGTTAGACTCCCCTGGGCCAGTGTGGTTTACAAAGAGTAGCCATTTAAAATATACCCGACAGCTGAGGTAGTCAAAAAGGGCCATTGATATTTGAGAGTTTCTAAAACACAATCCTTTCTGTCATTTCCAACATGGGGGTAGGGAAATGGTCACAGCCTGGGGTGGCAAAATTGTGGTCATGCTAATGCTAGGTTAATGCTATAGAAATCCTTCCAGAAGGATGCCAGGCAGCAGAGAGTCTCCTCACAACTGATCGAAGTTATAGAGAGACTGTAAATGTGCATAGAGACTGTTGCTTGTAGAAGTCAGAACTGGAATCAGAAGCATACAAAACTGTGCATGGTAGAGTTGGAGGGGGGTGCACAAGCTCTTCTGGACAAGAATCAAAATAGCCCCCAGATATTTCCCAAAATGTGTTCCGCAAACTGGTCATCTCTCTCTCTTTCTCTCTCATCAAATGTCTGGAAATACTGGAACAAGAAACACAATTAAGTAGGATTCTTTCCTGGGGAGCTTCTCCTTACTAATGTATACTGAATAGTGTCCTCAGTCCTTACTAATGTACATCGAATAGTGTCCTCGGTCCACCGCGTTTGTCCTTCATAGTTAGAGTCATTCAGTTAGAAGAGGTGATTCCTGATTGACCTCAGGGGACTTTTCTAGAGGAAAACAATAGAGATTTGGGAATACGACAAAATAGGAAATTCATTTCCTCGTGTTCAGGCATGAAGTCCCACGCAGGAGAAGGGTTCTCCCACCAAGCGCACCATGCTTGAAATGGCAAAGTTATACTCGGGATGGCAGCCATATGGGAATGCCTCGAAGTTGCTTCTGCTGATTGGAATGAGATTTTCTGGTGGACTATTAGGCTCAATAGCCTTAAAATGTATGTACATGCCATTTGACTCAGTATTTCTAATTCTATGGGTTTCTCCCAAGGCAATAATAAGAAATGGATACATCGCTTGTGATTTATATTGGAAAAAAAAAATCTAAGAAGCAAAAAATGGAAAACTGATTAGCTGACTTTAGAGATTTTAAAATGGAACTTGGAAAACTTAAAGTTCATCAAGAAGAAGGGAGATGTAAAATAGTCAAGGCAACTTTGAAAAAAGGAACAATAAGGAACATGTTATAAAGCTATACCGATTTAAGCAGTGTGGTAGTTTCTCGTTTCTCTCTGTCTCTGTCACAGACACACGCACGTTAACTTTATTCATTAGGTTATAGATTCCACAAATACTTACTAAGTATTTACTGAGTAGGTACTGTGTTGGGCAGTGTCCAAAATGTGGCGAAAACAACACTGACTTCTTTATTTATTTACTGTCAGCCTTTCACTATAATTGTATGGGCTTATAAGCTTTATTATTGTATGGGCTTATAAGCTTTATTATGAATATATATGCACAGAATATTCATTGATAAGCAAACGATACTATGAGTTCTCCACCCCCCTTTGGCAACCGTCAAGCTTGTTCTTTGTATCCATGGGTCTGCTTCTATTTCGTTTTCTTATTCGTTTGTTTTGGTTTTTTAGATTCCCCATGTAAGTGAAATCATACATTACCCGTCTTTTTCTATCTGACGTATTTATTTAGTATAATCCCCTCTAGGTTTATTCCATGTTGTCTCAAATGGCAAGATTTCTTTTTTTATTGCTGAGTAATATTCCATTGCAGATATGTACCACGTCTTCTTTATCTGTTCATCTATTGTTGGACACTTAAGTTGCTTCCATATCTTGGCTATTACTAATAATACTGCAATGAACATAGGGGTACATATATCTTTTTGAATTGGTGTTTTGTTTTCTTCCAATAAGTACCTGGAAATGTAATTGTTGGTTTCATGGCAGCTCTATTTTTAATTTTTTGAGGAATCTCCATACTGTTTTCAACATTGACTTATTCATTGTTTTTGCCTGTATCTACACTCTCACAGTCTAAAATGAAAATAAGCTTCATGAAGGCAGAGGTTGTGTCTGTATTATTTATAGTTCACAGGACCCTGATTTTGTCCAGGATGGCAAGGTGCCAAGTTTCAGGTGAATTGTGATTGTCTAACTCAAGGTTGGTGATATCTTTTTTTGTTGTTAAAGGGCCAAATATTTTAGGCTCTGTGGCCATGCAGTCTTTGTTACAGCTACTAATTTCTGTCATGATAGTGCAGAAGCAGCCCTAGACTATGCATAAATGAAGGGGCATAGCAACGCTAAAGAAAACTTTATTTACAAAAAAGGCAGTGGGCCGATTTGTCCCAAGGGCCATGTTTTGCTGACATCTGATTTTAAGCAAACATTTTGGTTTCAGGCTCTCTTTACACTCTTAAAAATTACTGAAAACACCAAATAACTTTAGTTCATGCAGGTTATTTCTATCAATGTTTTACACAGAAAAATTAAAACTGAAAATTTAGAAAATATTTTTATTATTTCACTTAAAAATAATAGTAATAATAATATTAACATCACATGTTAGTATAAATAACATATATTTTATAGAAGACACTATTTTTCAAAACAAAAATAAGTGAGATATTATTTTATTTTTGCAAACTTCTTAAATGTCTGGCTTACTAGAAGACACCTGGATTCTCATATCTTCTTTTGTGTTCATTCTGGTGCAATATGTTACTTTAGTTTAAAATTTAACTTCACACAGAGATGTAGTCGGAAAGGGGGGCCTTGGAGGCCCTCTAAAAAAGGAGACCCTCAGGACACTTTGAGACACACTCACCAATGTTATTCATGGGGATTTTCTTCTCTTTGCTAGAAACTGAGTTTTCCAGCCTCCCTTGCAGCTGCGGTAACCATGTGACTTGGTTGCAACTTGCATTGTGCTAACTAGTGAACTTGGGTAATTTGGTTTACCCCACTGGGCTTCATTTGCACAATGGGAATAAAAATAATGCCTAGTTCGTCTGAGTGTTGTAAAGATTTAACAAAGTATACAACAAAAGCACCTATTTTACTGTCTGGCACATAATAAGCAAGTGAGTGATACAAGTGAGTTACCTTGATGGTGATGATGATGATGATGGTAACAGTCGATTAGAAGAATGTCTCCTTGGGGTAGTACGGGGTAGTGCTTACTTTCACAGTAACAGGACTGGTGCCCCAAAGTGTGGAAACAGACCCTACTCAGTTCCCCAAAGCAGCACTTTATACCAGACTGTGAACAAAAGGGGAAGAGAGGAACCACAGCAAACAGCAGGAAACACGGTAAAATTAGATACCTGACATCACTGCCCCTGAAATATTGGTCCAGTGCAGTCATAGAGATGAATCTATAGTTGTCTCTGTCTCCTTGAGGTCTTGGTGGCTGCCATGTTGGTAGTGCCTTCTTCATCTACCAAATCCTCTGTGATAGCAGAATTCTAAAGATGTCCCTCAAGATGTGTGTCCCCGATTAGTTAATCAAACATTAACCTAGATCCTGATGTGAAAAGCCTTTACAGATGTAATGAAGTTTGCTAATCAGCTGACAAAATAGAGAGAGCAGACTGGATTATCCAAAATTATCCAATCTAATCACTTGAACCCCTAAGAGCAGAGAAATTTCTCCAGTTAGAGTCAGAGTGATGTGGTGGAAGAGGAAAGCGGAGTAGAAATAAGGACGAAAAGAAATCAGAGAAATTTGACAAATGAATAGAGTTAAGCCATTGCTGGCTTTGAAGATGAAGACAGCAGGGCAGGAGCCAAGAAATACAGGTGTCCTCTAAAAACTGAGAAAGACCCCTGGATGAAACCTAGCAAGGAAACGGGACTTCATTCCTACAACCTCACTGGGCCTGAATTCTGCCAACAGCCTGAATGAGCCTCAAAGCAGATTTTCACCCAGAGCTTCCGGTGACCAATGCAGCCATGTGGACACTTAATTTTTGCCCAATGAGACCCTTCCACACTTCTGATCTGCATAATCTCCAGATAATAAATTTATGTTATTTTAAGCTACCAAGTTTGTGGTAATCAGTTACAGGAGCAATAGAAAACTAATATAGCCTCTCTTCCCACACTGGGTTTGGTCCATGTTCGTGACCTCATCCTACCGCCATCCTGAAGAACAATTTGTCTACCAAGGCAGGACACCTTTTGTTTATTAGGCAGCACTGATTGGCTTCTCCCTGTGTCAGCTTAATCCTGACTACACATAACAGACTCACATAGTCCTTCATCGTGTCTTCTTAACAAAAACCTCACTTGTAAGGGATTCTCTCACCCTCAGAAGGCAGAAATGGTTGCATTAAACACATTGCACTTCTCCTGCTGCATTTTTTCCCTCCCTAGATTAAAATGGGATTGGAGATGGGCTAAGTGTCCTTTCTCATCCAGGTAGAAGAGATTCAAAAGCCCATGAATATGCTGGAGTTATGCCTTCTTTGGGACAAGATTCTATTCCTACTGTTGATTTCTGGGGACAGCCAAAGGTGACAGAATCGGAATCAGTGAGCTCTTCGGGTATCGAGGTGCCTTTGCAAATTGCCGCTGAGTGGTTTTGCTACCTCGGCTGAGTCAAGTAGATTAAAAAAAGAAGCAGCCAGGTAACCTGTTCAAGACTCACACATATTTATTATTTTCTTTCCACTACAGAAAAGTAAGCAATTCTGACCTCAGCCGTTTTAATTTAGTTGGCTGTAATCAACTACATTATAAAAGAACTTTTTTGTTTTCTCTCCCTTGGATCACTGAATCTTGGACACAGATGTGGAACTTAAAAACCCAAACAAAACCAGACCAACTGGGTTTATGTTTGAAAAGCTAAACTAGAAAGGAATATATTCATTAAAGCAACTCCTTGGCTTTCTAGAGTTTGGTCTCAACTTTAAGCTTGTTTCAGACAGATTCTAACAGGAGGTGTGCTGCTTAATCCCTGAGTGGCCTTTGATCGCTTGTGTAGGTAAGGAGAGCTTTGTCCTTCTCTTCTAGCTTTTGTTGCAGACTGAGCTTCCCAGCAGGTCAGTGGATGTTCTAGAGCCTATGAACCGCTATGTCCGTGTTCAGTAGGGATTATGTGGAAAGGTCAATTGTTTTCTGTTTCCCTCCATCCCATCTTCTCTAGCAGAATAAAGGCAAAATCATAGGATGGTGGGAGCAGAAAGAGAAGTGAAGCACCTACAGCTGTACTATGTGGTGTGTGTATGTGTGTGTGTGTGTGTGTGTGTGTGTGCCTTTCAAATTGCTGCAGGGCTCCCTCTCAGAAATGCTGAGAGCACTTGTGACATGAACCACGTATTAGCTTGAACTATTCTTTCTGTAAGTACAACTTATCTCCATAGCAAAATGGGAATCTCCTTGCAGACAGGGATCACATCTTTAAAAAGAAACTTTTAGGAAATTGTGTTACTTGTTTTGGGTCCCAGTCGCACAATGCTCCGTAGTTTGTTTGTACTGTAATATAGTTAGTCATTCCTCTATTGAACATATAAGTTATATTGGTTTTTTGCTATTATACTCATATAACATACTATGGTGAAGACCCTTGTGCATGACATTTTGCTGTTTTTTCTAAATCTAGTTCCCTGGGAAAGATTTCTGGACTAAGACCAAGAGGTATAAACATCTGAAAAGAGTTGTATGTTTCCACGTTGTCCTCCCTCAAAACAGGTACATTTGACACTCTCCCCAGTACGATGTGGAGAATTCCAGGCTCACATTCTCTAATGCTGAGTATTATTATATTTAAATCTGTGCCTATATAACAGTAAGAAAAACAGCAGAAAAGGTATCTCCTTGTCTTGTATGTTCCTTTTGTAAGTTACTGATGAGGTGGATTAAAAATATATATATTTATTATCCACTTGTATTACCTCTTTTATAATTTATGTTCATCATGCATTTAAACAAATTGAGTTCATGTTGTAAATTTTCTGTGGTGTCTTTGAATATCAATGGTAGTAGCCGTTATCTGCCATTGTGAAATATTTTCTCCAGTTTTACTCATATGATTTTTGATGTACAGACTAGTTTCAAAAGTTTTATTTAATTAAACACAGATATTTTTTCTTCATAATTTCTTGTATTGCTTTTGTGTTTAGAAATTTCTTTCTCCTCCAGAGATTATTCAATATTTACTTTTTTTCTGTTTTTTATAGACTGTTTTTATATTTAACTCTAATCCAAATAGAATTTATTTTGGTTAATGATAAACTAATTTGACAATTTCCTCCCCCAGAACCGTTTTCATTTATGAACTTGATTTAGTTTTTTCAGTATAGAACTATCTTAATTTTTCTGATTATAAAAGTAATATGTGCTTAATATAAATTTCAAGTAATTAATAAGAATAAAAAATAGGAGGGAATGGCCATCTATAACTACTTCCACATTTCCAACAATACACATTGTTCCTAGTTTGGTATGTATATTTGAGATTTTCTTCTATATGTAAACTATTAAAAATAATAAAAATGGTACTGTATCATACATACTTTCTTATATATGTGATTTTATTTTTATTTAATCAGAAATTGATAATATTTCCTTTCACATTGATGCATATACATTTAACTCATTTTTAAAAAGCAGTCATATGGTATTCCACTATATATTCCCTAACTTATTTAATCAGTCCTCTATTTATAAAATTTATATGTTTTTAATTTTCTGTGTTACTATTTATAGTCAGCAATGAGTACTCTTGCACATGAGTATTAGTACACCTATCCAATTACTTTCTTAGAATCAATTTTTAAGCAATAATTGATGGGTCCAAGGGTATACATGCTTAAAGTTTTAACACATATTTACAAATTTCCCTCTGTAAAAGCTTATATCATTTTGCCTTCCCACCAGTAACTTTTCTTCATAGTTTCATCAACATTTATTTTCACAAACATAATCTTTACACATCTGATTAGTAAACATATGTTTTAACTTTAATTTCTTTGTTTATTGTGGGATTAACATGTGATGCTCCTTTATCATATATTAACATTTTCAATGTAGTAGGTCTGTTTAAAGACTGACTATTCTATTGATCTGTTCACTATCTCTTGTACAAGTTACTCATTTCAAATAAGTGTTGATATCTGACATCAAAGCTCCACCATTACTTTAAAAATATTAGTTATTTTCACTTATTCATTTTCCCAGATGAATTCTAGAATCCCACTGGTGTTTTTATTGAAAGCAGTCAGCCTAGATGTTAATTTCAAAGCACTAACTATTCTACAGTGCTTAGTCTACCCACCTTCCATTCGTAACATATCTTTCTCTATTTTAAAAATCTTTCATTACAAATTGTAGTAAAGTTCTGTTGTTTTCTTCATATGGATTCTTCGTAATTATTGCTGAAGTTTTTCCAAGTTATCTTTTGCTTAGGTCACAATAGAATCTTCTTTTACCTTATACTGTATGTGTTCAAATGTATTATTTTTATGTTAAAAAAATTGGGGAAAAAAAGGTCATTTCAACTAATTTCTTTTGTTAACACTAGGAGTTTTTCAAATGATTTTCCTACGTTGTCTGGTTTTATTTTGGCATCGAGAAAAATGATCATGCTATCTCTTTGTTTCTAATACTTCTATTTCTTATTATGTTCCATACCTTTCTTATTGGTCAAAATTTCTACAACAATGTTAAACAATAATCATGTGAACCTAACTAGGGAAAAATTGATAGTTTAGAAAGGTTTCCTTCAGATTCAAAACTCATTTAAAGTTGTATTCATTTTTAAGATTGTTGTCAAGTTGAGGAAATCTCATATTAAGTCTATTTCATATATGTTAACTGTAAGAGGTAGAAGATTTCACACATGCTGGCTTCTGGCTCTATATATTTAAAACCTTGCTTCTTCTTCTACTCACATCCTTCCAGTACTGGGCATTCTGGAACACATTGATATCTTAATATGACCTCTTGCCCTGCCTCTTTGATTCAGAACACTAGGTGAGTGGGCACAGTGGGGAGTAGGAGTGTTCCTGCAAGACATTCCTATCCCAGGACAATCAGAAGTAACCAAAGTATACATGGGAGTGACTGAGAACTATGTACGTATATCATGTTATTAAGCCCAAACTAAATGTATCTCCAACTCAACTTCCCATTAGTCCAATTCTAAAATGCCCATGTCTGCTCCGATACCACCCGACAGGCAAGGAGGCATGAAAGAAGGTAAGTCAGGGTGGACCAAGAGATTAGTTTAACTGATAGTAGTTAAAATCTCTTTTTGCACAATTGACCAGATTTCAAGCTGTGACCTGCAGGAGGCGCTATAGCTAAGAGGCGCTATTCACATCTTGGACATCACAGAAGTGTATATTCATTACTACGATTTTCTGTCACATGGAAACAACGTATGTCATTCTAACTAAATTAGAGTTGTCTGACAATTTTCTGACTGATGGAAACAGTCTTGAGGAAGGGCAAGTGTGTGTTTCTATTTTGCACAAAGGCTCTGTATGGGTCAGTTTTTTTTGTTTGTTTGGTTGGTTTCTGCATGTTTTCAGCCCATAAAGTTCTGCCTGGGGTTTCTTTGTAGCCTCTACTCTATGCCACTGTGGTAGAAAGTGGTAGTGGTTCCATCTCATGGTTCAACGGGTGCCACTGTCCAAGGCCCTCCTGCCCCAAAGGTCCTTTCAAGTTGTTTCTTCCTTCTTTGCATTCCCATGTCCACTCACTCCAGCCAGTTCTTCTGTGGAAGCTGGAGGGTAAATGATTTAGGTTTCGGGGGGAGACAGATCTGCAGTGGAAGCCTGTGCCACCTTCTCACTTCTATGGGCAAGAACTTAATCTTCTTGTTTTGCTTTTCTCTAAAATGAAGGTAAATAGTATTTACTTCACAAATTAATGCTAGCATTTGGAAAAAAAAAAAAAAAAAAAAGATTTTTTTTTTCCTGTAAAGCACTTAACACAATTCCTGACCTGAATGAGCACTCAGGAAATGGCATTGTCATTACTTCCCTCATCCGCTCCTCTTTTCCAAATGCTGGTCCTTTGGGTTTCCTTGCCTTTCGCAGCCACCCTGGTCTGTGATCTCTCCCTGCTTTGAGGCTCTTCTTTCTAGAGCACTTACTGCACCGTATTTCATGTGCTTTCTTCCCTGATGGATCTTAAGTTCCTTGGGGACATTGTTATATAAGCCTTTGTTTCCCCCAAAGGACCCAGCAAAGTCTTTTCACGGGTCAGAACATGATTGTTTTTGGACGAAGCCATTGCAGGACTGACAATCATCGGGGTCTCCAAACTACAACATAAGATGAATACAACAAAATCCTGTAGGTATTGGAAGGAAAGTGAAAACAATATGTTAGTATTTGTTTCATGAGATAAATCAGGCAAATGCACGAGATCTTTAAAGAGCTTTACCTCAATTTTCTTGAAGGAATGTGTGCAAATAGAGAAACTTGAATCATTCCATACAGCTGGCAACTTAATTTTTTTCTTATGTTTTCAAGAACTTGGACTTGCTGGAATCACATGAGCATCTGTTGTGATGGTTCTAGTTCAGCAGGGAGAATGGGGGTGGTGGGTGATATTCAGCAAAATATAGAAGGTACTTTAGCTCAGGGATCTCATGGAGACCGCTTAACTAGACTGGGGAATACTGTGCTTTTTGTGTTCAATGATGGCTGTCGACATGGTTTGGACACAATTTGCCGTCACTTCCCCATCACATACCATCATTCATGTTCACTCAAGATCTTGTTCCAAACCCTGCTATTCTAGGCTCTTCTCTTGCTCACCCTTTTTCACTCCCTATGTGTTCCATCTGCCAGCCTATCTGGACATCATGCCCTTTTCTTCACACTGTCTCTTCCTGCTGTTCTCTCTGCCCTGCCTCTCCACGCTCATTTCCCGACAACCTTTCCTCCTCCCTCCCCTATCCAACCATTGCAGTTGTCTCATCCTATCACCTCCAGGCAAAACCGGTTTCCCTCCTGGGTGATCTCACGGCACTTTGTTCAAAGCCCCACTACTTCGCTGACTGCCCTCTTCTGTCTTCTCTGTCAGATCCTGTGTATCCTTCTGTCCTCTAAATGCTGGTATACTTCAAAGCGCAGTCCTTGGTCCTTCCGCTGCTGTGCTCTCTCTACACTCTCTCCCTAAGTGATCTCATCCCGACATATGATATTAAATATCATCATCATCAGTATTCAGATGACTTCCAAATTGATCTCTTCAGTCTAGAACTTTCGCTGAACTCCAGGTTTGAAAACACAGCCACCTCCGCTAATCTTCGCTTGGATTCTAATAGGCATCTCAGACTCAGCCTGCCCTCAAACGATCTCTTGATTTCACCTGCTCAAACCTGGTCCCCATCTGAGGAAAACAAACCAGCATTCATTCAGTTGCTCAGGCGAAAAACATTGGGCTCCTCCTTGATGTATCTTTTGCCTCCTCCATCCAATCTATGAACAAATCCTTTAGGCTCAACCTCCAAATATATCTAGGATCCGACATCTTATCAGTCTTTCTACTGTTGAGTCCATCACCTCTAACCCAACGTATCTCCCTGCTTCCATTCTTTTAGACTATTCTCATAAAGCAGCCAGAGGAATGTGGATAAAATGAAATTATGTGTATGTCAATCCCCCACTCACAACCCTCTGATGGCTTCCTAGCATATGCAGAATTAAATCCACAGTCCTGTTTGCCTACAAGTCCTGTTTGCTCTCACCCCTGGCTCCTGGCTCCCTCCCCTGTGCCATCTCCTGTTGGTCTCTCCTTCCTGCTGGGCTAGTCATAGTGACCTCCTGGCTCTTCTTGGAACACACCAAGGATATGCCTGCCTCCACACCCTCACACATTGTTTTCTCTACCTAGTTCCTGTTTTGCTCCTATTTGCCTCCTCAGTCAACATCTCCATTCAAATCATCATTCCCCCTTCTGTCTCCAGCACCATTTCCATCATCTGCTTTATTTTTCTTCACAGGATTTTCCTGAAATTATGTGTTCACTTCTTTAATTGCTTATTGTTTGCTGCCTGAACACAAGTGTAAGTTCCCAAGGACAGAGACTTTGTCTATTTTAGTCACTGCTATACCCCAGCACTTTGAACAGTGCCAAGCACATAGTAGGTCCTCAATATATTTGATTTACACATGAATGAATGAATGAATGAATGAATGAATAAGCCTGCATCTCAGCCTGCCTGACATAAGAGTTTTTTGTACACTAGCCTATTCCTCCCTTTACCAGCAATTTGGGAAACAGAGCCGTTTCTTATTCCTTTGAATTGCCCATGCTAGTCACTAGCCCTGGATCTATGCTTGTGGACTTGAGGTCAAAAGCTTGTCTGAGCTCATGAGAGGTAAGATTAACTAGGTGAGTGTTCTCTCATCACTACTTGAATTCTCCTGATGGCTCTGTACCATTGGGCTGTCCCTTTAAAAGGAAGATGGCAAACCTGTGGAGAAACCTGGTTCTGGAATGTTGTCTCAAATATGGCCTGGCAAACGCTCATGCTAAAACTTTCATCTCACACGACTGCACACGGCTTCCCTTCCATAGCCAGATAAATGAGAAAAAATGAGCATCTGAGTTCATAAAAGTGAAATATCTGCTGCCTCTTCCCCTCTGCTTTGGCTTGGGGTGACTCTGTGCGAAAGAAGAGGAGGAGGGGGCATCAGTAAAGTCACTCTGACGTGACTATGGCGATGCCTGAGTGCTAAGCAGTCCCCTTGAAGGAGAAGTCACCACTCATAACTCAGCAGGAGCCTCCCCTTGGGGACAGGACAGCTGAATCCAGGCTGAGGAGCAGCTGGCTCATGGGAAATACTGTCACACGAAGGCTCCCCCTTGCTGTCAGCAGAGTGGCTCAAGTCCCCAGTTTATTTTGCAGTTAACCCCAGTTACCATTTCACTTCTCCTGACCGACCTTGTTCTACCAACAAAACACAAAGCTATAAATCTTAGTCAGGACATCTGGGTGTGGGGCACCTAAGCAACCCTGATGCTGATTCCTTAGGAAAACTCATTTCTTGTAATGTGAGCCCTGCTGAGGATGGCCATGTCAACTTATTAGACTTTTTACTTGGCCGTATTGATTCTGCTCTACTCTGATGCGGCCTGTAATGCTGGCTAATGTTATTGATGAGCCATCAGTCTTGTGGAGAAGTGTGGGGCTGCAGCTCTTTCTGAACCACAAAAACCCATTGGTGGACAGTGATGGAGAGAAGGCGGAGGACGTGAGTGGAGCTCTCAGGCCAGCTCTGTGCAGGCCGGGATACATTAATGAAAGACATACACTCGGTGGCAAGAGACAGATGTGGCTCTCCAGAAGCCATTTATTTATGAAATAATTATGAACGCACAGTTGAATCATGGATTTTCATTACTGTGTGTGTCCAACACTCTTTCTTGATTCATATTTTGTTGGAAATGAACTGCTGTTGGTTACAGGGTGGGGGTGGTGAGGGAGGGAGGGCTAGGGGACACTTTCAGGCAAGAGTACTAAGATAGTTCCTCTCTAATTTCCACCTAACCCACTGGCTGAACTCCTCTCCGAACACCATTTATCCAAGCTGGGTCCAGCACTGTCTCCAGAGGGAGTTCAATTTTGATCCATTCTCAGCAGGACCCAGGTTTTCAATCTCCTAAGGCTGCAAATCAAAGCCTCACTCAAAGGAGCTCAGCCCCCAAGAACTAGCAAAGTTGGGGCCTACTGACTCTTGTCTGCTGGTGTGGGAAGGATGGGGTACTTGATAGGGTATTAAAAACAGGTAAGGGGAAATAAAGTATTGGATACTTCCCACTTTCCAAGCTCTTTACTTTTAGCTGGAGGAAATCTCCCTTTCTACTGGCATCTACAACAAAATATCCTAGATTGGGTGGCTTAAACAAGAGCCATCTCACAATTCTGGTGGCTGAGAAGTTCAAGATCAAGGTGCCAGCAGATTCAGTGTTGGGTGAGGGCCCTTTTCCTGGCTTACAGATAGCAGCCTTCTTGCTGTGTCCCCATATGGCAGAAAGAGAGTGAATTCTGGTCTCTTCCTCCCCTTTAAAGGCACTAATCCTATCATGGGGGCTCCACCTTTAAAAAACAAACAAAAAAATAGAACAAAAAGAAAAGAAAAAGAAAACAAATCTCCACACCCTACCTGCCCCTTGCCCCTGCTCCTTCAAAGTGAAGAGACAAACTTTGACTCGTCAGCTCATCCTCCTCCCCCAGCCCTCAGAGTTGCTCAGGGAACTGCCAACCTCAGTGACTATTTAATAGTGTGACTCAAGCTGTGTGTGTCTATAGTAATGAAACTAATACAAATTCCAGTACATTGATGGTGAAAAATTGAAATTAAGGTCTAATATCAAGCTTTCACTCTTTGTGTTGGTATTAGGCAGGCAGAGTAATGACCTGGATCAATCCTGTGAAAGCCTGAGTGGAGAACTTCTAGAGAGAGTTTTAGGGGGAGTTGCAGGGTTATTTCTAGCAGGGCTGCTGGAGAAGCAGATGATCAGACCACGTGTTCTAGCAGTTTCCGTGCTGCCTTAATGGGCATGAGGCTTCTGTACCTGCTCCTTTTGGTCTTCCCAGCACATGTTTCATCCCAGTCTCACACTGTGGCTCTTCACGTCTTCCTACTAAGCTGCAAACCCCTGGAGGCATCACGATAGCATCATGGCAACTTTGAGTCTTAGCATATAATAAGCGCTTCATAAATGTTTACAGGATGAAAGAAGACATCTACTTTATCACTAAGTTTAGGTCTTTACCAGAGACTATAACCTCCAATGATTAATATCTGCTACCCAACTCTTCTTAAAGTTCTGCTTGGCCTCAATCATCCTCACAGGAGATTTAATGAGAATATGCACCTGCTGGTCATTTTTAAAGTTTTTATAAAGCAATAAAACTCTTTCCTTCCCCAAAAGACCTCATTGGAACCCCCCAAAGTATAAAATAGATCAAACTGGAGTTAGTTTGGAGGAGAAGAAATGGAACGGTAGCAAGAACAGGGAGTCAGGGATGAAGTAAACTTGTTCTTAATGCTCTGGTCACTTGCAAGTGTCTGCAGGTGAGGGGCTGGGGCAATGAATATGGAAGACTAAAGATATATGAGGGCGTCACCCCGCCCCTGGGCCTGTCGCACACACACACACACACACACACACACACACACACACACACCAATACTAATTCACATAGACTCATACACATTCACACACACTGACAATCACACACACTGACATTCATTCACACACACCCATAATCACATTAAGAGGAAAGAATAAAAGAGCAAAATTTGATTTTGAACCTTCAGAGCGTGATCTTTGCCCAACTGTTTTTTCTTTCCAAACAAAGCAGGAGTGTCACAGACGTCATTCCTCTGTCATCCCCTCCAAGCTGGTGTTCCCTTTTGACTCAAACCTTTTGTAGAAGCTGCTCACTGCGCTAGTGGCTTCGTGGATCAGTTATCAGCTATTAGCTCGGTGACCTTGGACAAGTGACTTGCCCTTTTGCTTCTCATTTCTTTCCAATGGAGAATGGAGATAATAATACTACTTGTCTCAGAGGTTCATTGAGAGGATTATGTGATTTAATGAATGGAGATGCTTGGATTTGTGCTTGACAGAAAGTAAGCACTGAAATCCTGTTAAACATTTTTTCATGCCTACAGCAGCCCTGCAAGGAATATGTGTTTTAGATGAGGAAACTGAGACATGGGGACAAATAATTTACCCAGCAACCCTCAGCTCCCAAGTGTCAGAGCAGGGATGGCTTCCAGCTACGTGGTCTCAGCTGGTACTTCTGTGTCTTCTGAATCCTCTCAAGTGAATGGTGCCTCTTGGGCCCTTTGCCTGGGCCTGTGATCTCCTTTGAAGTCATTGACACCTGCGTTTTCACTCTTCATGAATGCTTGATCCCTATACACTGAATTTCACTGTCCACCACTGTGAGTCAAATGCAGCCTGGCAGCAGGCTTTCTGGGTTACCCACAGGTCATAATCTTGATCACCAAGGTTGGACGGGCCTTGCGGCGCTCGGTGGCCTTGGAGTGTGGGATACGCTGTGTCCTAAAGAAAGGGATTTCAAAAACAGATATAGTCAATATACGCCATTAATAGGAGCTGCAGAAGCTGCCACATTCTTCAAGGTAATGACCTCCCAGAGGGCAAGAAGCGTGACTGCTTAATCACCTCCTATGGACTCATGGGCACATTTGTCTTTAGTTGGTCTTTTTTTGTTTGTTTTTTTGTGTTTTAAGCTAATGGTAGCAAAACTAAGATATTTCCAACTTTGATTTTTTTTTTTTTTTGTATGAAAGTAATTTTTTTCTATTGCAAAAAAAAAAAAAGAGAGAGAGCGAGAGACAGAGAGAAATTCTCAGAAAAATGTAAGGTATTTTTGTTTTCCATTGAGAACATTCGATGACAATCAGAACGTGAATGTTATTCTGACCTTGGAGATGATCACCAGTCTTCATACACATGCTTCTCCATTCAGGGCTGGCAAAATTGACGTCGTCTTTGCCTTTAGAAAGTTCCTACATCTAAATAAAGGACCACAGTCTGTACCAGACAATGTTTAGAGCAAGCAGCAAGATAGTGCTGAGAGAAATTGGGGAGCATGAGGTCTAAGCCAAGGACATCAGGCAGTGGGAGGAATGAGTCTAGAAGTTGGCAGGAGGTGGTAGAACCGTGGCTTCCACAGACCAGGATGGGTGTCTGGCATGGACAGAGTAGACCAGTCATAGCATTGTCCTGGAAACAGCGACTGTGAAAGACACGCCTCAGTCCCCAGTGAGGGACAATTCATGCGCGTGGCCATTTCCAAAGTGTTCATTCTGTGTCTGTTGTGGACATGGTACCAGCTGGATGGCCGGAGGAAGTTGACTCTGTCCCTGTCCTCCAAGTGTTTACAGTCTTGGGGAGAGGAGCCCTGAATGCCCCAAACCACGCATTCACCACCAAAGGCAGAGTTTGTGTCTTACTGGGGCACATTTGGGGCAGTCTGAGGAGGGCAAGGTGAGTGTGAGATCACCCGGGGATGATGCTAATGGGAGTCAGGTGCTAGCAATAACAACAACAATAAAAACAACAATAGCAACAAAAACATTAGCTAACGTGTTTGGGGGGCACTGCTGCTAAGTCCTTTCTGGATAACTTGCTGAACTTACTAACGACCCAGTGAGTCAAATCCCATTACTACCCCTATTCTTCAGATGAAGAAATGAAGGCACCAAGGCATTAAATGACTTGCTCAAAGACCCAGAACCCATCCGTGGGTATAGGGTCGGCACCCAGGCACTCCGATGTTTCTTGGGGTGACATCATCAACGTCATTATCTCAAAGCTCGTGCTGAACGTCTACTGTGTGCAGGGCACGACGCTAAAGGTAGAAAGCAAGGATGCATTGGGCCCAGCTTCATGTGGTGAGCAGGTTATAGCCGGGCACGGCTACGTGCAATAGTCATTAATGATGTTCCCGGGATTTCCTGTTTCCCAATTACACCCTGCTCCCCCACCCTGATTTCTCAAATAAACTATTACACAAATGAAGAGCTGGATTTAAATAAGTGGATAATTACTCTTTGTTCCTGGACTGTTAAATGTGTAGGATTTACCAGATTTCTGAAACACAAGGGAACAATAAAGTCACCACCAGTGAAATTGGATTGAATTGTGCTCCTCCTAGCCCATCTGCCTTCTTGGAGCAGCCACCTTCCATCACTGTCAGTGGGCTCAAGGGCCAGCCTAGTACAATCCTGCTGTGGGTGGTCCAGGCAGGAAAGACTCAGAAAAGCCGAGGCTCAGTCTGCCTAACTTTAGATCTGGCGCTAAGTCATCTGCATTGTTCCTGACCCAGGTCTTCTGCCCCACTGTTTTCTTCGCTGTACTCACCTCCGGGCACCCTAGTTCTGGCTTTATCTCTTGTATGTGCTATTGTAATAGCCTCTGAACAGACAGTCACAGGGGCTTTAGAGTCAGATGGATCTGAACTCGATCTAGACTGTTCTATTTATTTGCAGTTTAACCGGGGGCAAATGTCTGAATCTCTTTGACTTAAGTTTCCTTATCTGTACAACTGGGAAAACAATACTTTACCTGAAAGGTATGTGAGGATGAAGTGAGAGTGACCACAGCAACTGCCTAATACAGGGAATGCCCTGATGCTATTATAATCCATGGGTATTATTATTAGATCTCCCACCTCCAAGCCAGCCTATATGTGGCTGCCAGATTAATCTTCCCCAAAGTACAATTTTGATCATGTCACTTCCTATCCTCCTGCAAAAGCTGCAGTTGCCAATAGGGAAAGTCTGTTTGTAACGGGAGCCACTTACCTCATTTTTCCTATCTGGGTGCCAGAATCTTGACTACAAGAGTCAGGTATCTCCTAGTCAGCCCACTCTCTCTATAAAAATACCTGAAGAGATTCTTGAATTTACAAAGACAATACAAGGGTTTGTTAATTATGGTTGAACCGACCCAATGGAATGAGTCCAAAATTAAGTGTCACTGTATGGTTAGGTTATACATATTTATGTACTTATGTGATGGGATAAGAAGTTTTGGAAATGTCAGCAGAACACACTCGAATTCCTCTGGCCCTTTGCCTCCTTCAATTAAGCTAGTCATTCTGTATTCACAGTCTTTGAGGAAGGAATATGATAGGAGAAAGCAGAGAAAAGGAGAACCTCTTCTTGGATATTGAGGTCCAATAGCCAGGCTCATGCAGGGGAAAGAGAGTCATAGTTGACAAAAGAGAGAAAAAAATTTGAGACTAAGAGCAAAATTTTCTTGCTTCCTCTCCACTAGAAAAATCCCTGGGGTTAGGGAAACAGAAGAAAGCAGAAGCGATGGAGCAGAGCTGTAAGGGGAGGGCTGATGGGGGGGCCTATGTCAGTTGCACCCCCAGGGCTCTCCTGGCTCTTCTCCCTGCCACCTACTGAGGGCTTCCCTTCATGGCAGCCAGAATCTCCTGGACCAGCCCAAGTGGAGGATGCCATTCTGCGTCTGACCCATTTGACAAACTCCATCTAAGCTCCCCATCTCTGGGTCAGCATGGGCTTGGACGGAACCTGTAGAATTGTGTACTACAAACCAAATCACACACAGTAGGGCTCTGATTCATAAGAGCTAAAATGTCTCTGTTCCAGTCAGACACGAATGTATCCCCTCCAAAGACTGAAACTACAATGGAGAGATGGCAGGGAGTGGGCTTATTTTCGAAATGGGGGCCCTGCTGGGTGCCTCTTGAAATTGATGCCACATAGGTGCTATTATAGAAGGTAAACTTCTGATTTGATAGAAGAAAATTCTTGCTCCTTCTCTTCTGGCTTAAGCACCTTTCTCCAGAGCCACCTGCGGAGTTGGAGCCTCTCGAGGTGGGGTAGGTGCTCGGAACACAGCTGGATGCAGTCACCTGGGAGAGTCAGTCAGTGGGACAGACATCCTGTGAAGTGTTCTGTGGTAGATTGTCCCATTGGTGGCCCCCTGTATGCTTCCCTTGTATGGTCCCCTCCCCTATGGACTCTGGGCATGGCCATGTGACTTGCTCGGCCAATGAGACTTTAGCAAGTGTGATAATGCAAGCAGAGACTCAATAAGCCCTTGCACAATGGGAGTCATCCTCTTGGGACCTCCCGCTTGGAAACCAGCTGCCATTTGGTAAGGAAACCAAAGTATACTACTGGGGGAAGAAAGGCCACATGGGGAAACAAAGGCACACCATTTCATAGCTGGCACCAGTTACCAGACATGTGGATGAGACCACAAGGGATATTTCCCCAGCTGAGCTCCCAACTGAATGCAGCCACTTAAGAGACCCCTGCAGATACACAACAAACAGAGGTGAGCCATCCCTGTGAGCCTGCATCAAGCTGCAGAAACAGAGCATAGAAGGGTTGCTGTCTTCTTAAGCCCCTAAGTTTGGGTTAGTTTGCTGTGCAGAAAAAGGTTAACAGAAGTTCTTTCTATAGGATGGTTTTCTTTCCAATGTGAGGAACCTTCTATAGAGTAGGGACCTCGTCCATTTTAATGACCATGTCCTCAGCCCCTAACAGCCAATAGCTGGTGTCCAATAAATATTTGTGGCATTCATGACACAAAATGAAGCACCACAGCATCTACACTGCTTTGTGATGCTCTTTTTTCCTGGCCTTTTCTCTCCCTTCTGAACCGTGAGCTCCCCAACCCTGAGGTTCTCATTTATTGTCAATGAATGATTGGCAAATTTTGAGATCTATATATGTAACACTTTATTAAGTGAGACTTTGACTGTTGTCTATGGCATTTTGGTTAACCGAAAGCTGAGAATAATGAGCAGTAAATACTCCTGCATTCCAAAGAGTGGTGTTAGACACCTCTGCAGCACATGCTGAGCAGACTTAAATAATTTCTGACAACTTAGTCCATTCTTTGCCTCCAGCCTAGATGAGAGAAATACAGAGCAGCCCTGGGGATCTGTGATGAGGCCACAGCCTGGGTTCAAATCCCGACACAGCCACATAACAGCTGTGAGACTCTGGCCAAGTTACTTCACCTCTCTGTACTTCTATCTGCTCATCTGTAAAGAGGGGTGATGGCAGCATCCACCTCATAGGGATGCTGTGAGGATTAAGTGAGTTTCTGTGTAGAGACCAGGCAGTTCTATAGACAGAACCCTGAGAACAGTGGCCACCTCTACATTGAGGACAGTGACCACCTCATACTAAGGGCTTGTAAGTGTCAGCTGTCATCAGTATCATCAGAGTGAGTGAGGATCTCTTTGAAGAAACTTGCCTGCCTGGGGGAAGGCATACATTTACTGGTGGGGGAACCCCAAGTTTGACAATATTTGCCAGAAGGGGACTGACAGATCACTCTTTGCCCTACCCCACTCTCCCATTGAATGACTATTGAACTAAAGAAACAGCTAGACCCTTCCTGAGCTTCTGTAGGAGTGGATATGGTGAGAGAATTCTTTAGAAAACAAAACCTGCACCCCTGGCAGTTGGAGTTACCGAGACTGGAAAAGGCCAAAGGAGAGAATTGGCAGAGTGAAGAGACCTGGCTGAGGAGGGTGTGGTGTCCACCTCCAGGGTTTGAGGGGTGCAGATGCTGTTTTTCACCAGCTAAATGGAGAGTCATATGAGTACAGCCCCCCTTGATAGGGGTGTGACAAGGGGATGGCATTTCCAGGGCAATGCCAGCCCACAAGGAGCGGTGAGGGAGAAGAGGCTTGCCCATGGAGGTGCCTGGGAGCCTCTGGGCCACGCTGAGAGAGTCAGAGGTCCCATGGGTGGGGGAGTGGTGTCTGGAAGAAGGCACTGGAGTGCCCCTGGGGAACAGACCCAGGGTTGAGACATCTATCATGTAGACTCTGCATCACCGCCTCATCCACTAGACCGTTTGGTCCTTTCCCTTCCTTGCCTCCTTCCTGCCTCAGCCTTAGAAGGGTCAGAGCAGGTGGGGGAAGGACTCTGAGGGCGAAGAAATGCACCCCCATTTCCCAACTGCAGGTTACTGAGCCTGGCTTAGGTCTAAGCTGGGGAAAGAGAGGAAGTTTGAATTGGATGAGAAATTGAAGTTTTAATATAAGAGTGGTCTGCACTGTATCAATTTCTGTGAATGAGACTTTTCTAACAGCTGAAGGCAATGCTCTGGGCTCAGCCTGAGATGCCTTCCTGTGGGGAAGGCTGCAAAGGGGGTGGGCAGAAAGGTTGTGGTGCAAAAAATCCAGGTTTCCACTGCAGTATATTCAGTTACTTCGACGTCATCTCATTTTATCCTCACAACAGCTCTGAGAGGTAAATTGCTGGATTCCTGCTTTACAGAGGCTGAACAAAGCCCACTAACTTCCCCAAGGTGCCCCATACAGCAGGTACCAAAGCGGGAATTCAGGACTGACTTCTCTGAACACAAGGTAAAGCTCTTAAACACTCCTTGAGGCAATTCTGCCTCTCACATCTTTACATACCTATTGGTTGGTTCTGGCCGAACCTCCAGGAAATGTTCTCTATGGACTTGTGAATGAATGCGTTTTCTCCATCAGCAGCCCGGCTGTGCCCTCACCGCAGCCAAAGCCCCCTCTGGGTAGGCAAAACAGGATCCTTTCGAGCCAAACACATTGGGCTCCAGTCCCTACCAGAACTCAGTCCTCCAGCAGAGCAGGAGAGAGCAGCTGTGTTCCACTGTTGCTGGCCTTGGGTTCTTCTGACACACCTCCCACCCTTGCAAACACAAGAACATGCCCTGGAGGAAAGATGGTGCTGGACTGAGGGCTCAGGCTGCAGGAAGGAAAGCTCACCTTAGCCATCTTCCCTGAAAGTCTCACAAGAGCGAAATCATTTGGTATCAGAAAATGTCCCCAGTGACCTAAAAGACTTGGATAAATTAGCAAGTATGCTTGTGTCTTTCCTTTTTTTTTTTTTTTCCACTCCATCAGAACATGGAGTGAGATGGATGAGGGTCCAGGTGGTTGCTTTGGGGCTGGTGATGTGGTGTTTTTAATGTACATGCCGCACAGGCAGCGGATCTCACGGGTGGAAGGAAGGCAGGTCCAGGGTGAAGAACCTTGAGTGGAGGGGCCAGAATTCCCAGCACCCTCGCCTTGGGTGTGTTCTGTACTTGCTTACATTTGACTGTGGGCGTGTCTGATGTTCTGGGAATTCATATCATTTCAAACAAAACTCAAAGCCACACACTGAGAAGATTGTCTCTGGAGGTTTGGAAAAAACTGTTCAGTTTCCCTGAGCTACTGGTGGAGCGAATCCTCCCTAATTTCATTTGTTGTTTGCTAAGTATTTTCACAGCTATCCTTTCATTAGATCCTCATAACAAGCCCTCAGAGTGGATGGGAAAATATCACTATCTTTATTTTACAGAGTTCCCAGAGGCTCACTATGATTAAAACACTTGTCTGGGGTCAAATAGCCATAGGTGACGGTACTTGACCTAATTCTGGCCCCATTCTCCTTTCCACCCCCGTCCCCAGACCAGCCCTGTCCACTCCTAAGGTCATTTCTAGTTCTCAATCTCCAGCCTGGGCCAAAGGGAGGTCAGCTACCTGTGAGCACTGTGCCTGGAGTTTGTTCCCATAATGTCATTATTTCCATCTCCCTTTCTGGTAGACCCTGAGCCAACAATTCCACTTCTAGGGATTTATTTTTAGATAGTATTCAAATCCAGTCACAAAGATGGATATCTAAGGTGTTCATCATAGTGTCAGTCGTAAAAGGGACATATTGCAAATAGCTTGAATATCCAAGAAGGAGCCTAGTTAAATAAAGATATATTTAATCAGTGAAACATTATTTAGCTGTTAACAACTCACCTACCATGTTTCACTGAAAATAAGACCTAGCTGGACAATCAGCTCTAATGTGTCTTTTGGAGCAAAAATTAATATAAGACCCAGTCTTATTTTACCATAATATAAGACCAGGTCTTATATAATTTATTATTATATTATTTATTATTATATTATATTATATTATACCGGGCCTTCTAATAATTTGTGCTCCAAAAGATGCATTAGAGCTGATTGTCCGGCCAGGTCTTATTTCATTCAATGACACAGAAAGATGTTCATGATCCATTGTTAAATAAACAAAACAGGTTACATAAAAAGTGTTTCAGGGTGATCTCATTTTGCTTTAACAAATATTTATATCTCCCCAGACAAGCTGACAAATAGCTAGAAAGCTATCCACCAAAAAAACCAAACAAACAAAAAAAACAAAAAGGTAATGGTCACTATTTCTTGTTGGCAAGATCATGAATGGTGTAAACCTTTCCTTTGATTGTCTATGTTTTCTAAGTACTCTACATTCAACATGTATTAATTTTATACTGGAAAAAAAGTTATTTAAAATAGAAACAAAGGATTAGCTCTATGGTTTTCGTCGTTTATGAATTCCGTCACTCAGTTATTTTTGTTTAATGTGTTAAATGGAGTTTCAGAAAGGTTTTCAGAATTCAGTCTGCAGTCTCTGTGCTGTTGTCCCTCTCCAGGCATGCAGGGTTTTCCCTTTGGAAGGAAGCCAACTTTGACTGAGCATTTACTTTGTGCCAGGCATTCTGTCACAAGCGTTGTCTCAATCCTCAACGCTGTTCTGCAAGGGAGGCATTATGATTTCTGTTTTGAAGATGGGAGACTGAGGTTTAGAAAAGTTAAATCACTTGGTTAAGGTTGTGCAGCTAATTAGTGGGAGAGTTGGGGGTTAGACACAGGTCTTCCTGAATCCGCCACCTCTGCTTGAAGCCATGGTCGCCTCTTACCATGACCTTTTAGTGTGGTGTCTTCAGTTGATCACATGGGCTTGAAAGGCTTCCATACTTGCCCTGGTTGGAATTGAAGTGTGGTGTCTGCAGGATTTGAAGAGGTGGCTGAATTGCCAGGAGCAAACCTGAAGACCTGATTTCCTGAGCTCTCCATCACCTAGGGGAACCCAAGCTGATGAAAGGTGCAGTGACCCACACTGCACCCGGGAGTACTCCGTCAGCTTCCCCACCTGCTTCCCGTGCACCCTGCACCTGGATCCCATGGTGCTATGTGTTAGGAAGAATGAGTCCAGGGAATCCTGCTGGAGCAGCGTAGGGAGCTTTTGCTGAAAGTGGAATTTTCAAGTTGGTGCTTAAAATTTTGAAATCCAGAGAAAGCATAAAAGAAACAAAAACTAAAAACTAAAATCCATCAGTGGGCTGAGCTCTGGGGATCAAATATTCTCTTTGTATTGTGCAGAGAGAGGTATGGTGCAGCCGGGCTGGAGTTTTCGGTTGGCCGTGCAGAAAAATGCTCCTGGGCACTCCCTTTAAAAACCAAATCAACATTATTTTAATTTGTGTTCCCTGCCTCCTTATTTGCAATAGAAGGGAAGGTGTGAGGCTGAGCAAGGAGCATATTTCTCTTACAAGTTAACTTAACATGCAGTATGCAGGGGATTACTTTGGTCTCACTCAATACCACAGCCCAGAGCTTTATAGAATTCTATTGATCTTAGCTAAAGCTGTTTAATTTTTTTTGCTTTAATTTTCTTTCCTTATTTGCTCATTAAGTCGAGGTGAGGAAGGGGCTGGGGACTGATGGCAGGTGATGTTCCTTGGATTTCAGGCTGGTTTGAGAGACAGGAAGCTAGCTAGTTGGCCTCACCCACTGGCAACATGCATTGGTAGCATTTTAACCCAGGGGCCTGGGGGGTGGGGGGTGGGGTAGCTGCAGGGAAAGGGAAAATAGTGTCCAGACCGCCCCTACCTCTGATATTTTCTGTTGCAAATACCCATAGAATAAGGACTCTGAGTGCACAAAACAAAGGGAAAACTAAACTGTAGAGTGAATCTGTCACTCTACGCCCCACAAAGAGCTTCCCTTCTAGCAGCAGAGAGAAGTATGTTAACCCCAAATAAGTCACATATGTGCCAGGATAATTGAATGAGAGATTCATTTTTGCTGTTAGAGGAAGCACAAAAGAATGAAAACAAAATTTCTCCCGTCCTCTCCCAATTACTGCACAGTAATCCTCACACAGGGTCATGAGGGATTTGAGAAGGACTTGCACAGAAGGGGGAGTCATGCCTGGGGCTTGAACTAAAGGCACGGGAGGTAGGGAGGGACGACTAGGATGGATGGGCTGGGGGCTGGAAACTTTGCCCACTCCCTGCGTGCTTCCTTGAGCAGGTGGCCCATGGGTATCTGGATTGATTAAGCTCTGTGCTTTGGAAGCCTGGGGTGAGAGGTGGGCTGTGGCTGAGCCCTGCAGAGTGCACCTGTGGAGCCGGCCCACTGTAGCAGGCCCCACTGGTGGCAGAGGTCTGCTCATCACCTGTGTTTCCTAACCGTAGGAGGAACATGATGACAATATGGCCACCAAAGATGAAGGACAAAGCTCATCTCTTATTTCTCAAGTCCTAAAATTCTTGTAGAACCCAACACAGAGCAGGAGAAAAGCCCAATAATAACAATAAATGACATTTATTGCGTTTTACTATATGTCAGGCACTGTGCTATGTTCTCTCTGTATTATTTTAATGAATCCCCACAAAATCCCTCTGAGAAAGGTCCCATGACCATCCACTTTTTTATAGATGACAATAATGAGGGGGAAAGAAGTGAAGGCTCTGGTGCAAGGTCTTGTGGGTGATGAGTTGCAGACCAGGACGTGTTCCATCGCATGCTGGCTCCTGGACCCCTTGCCCTCCACTACTGTGCTGTTGCCCAATCTTACAGGGCCCACTTATCCAGAGACACATCCCTTAGTGGTCGTTTGCATTGTTATATTTTTTGGGAAAGGAATTAAACAGGTTATTTGCACCCTAATACTGTGGTACAAATTCACATCTTGTGCAAAAGTAATATAGAATGTTATGGGGGTATAGTGCTCACGTGGCTGACTTCTAATGGAGAAAAGTTGTTTTAGGTGAGACTGTGAATGGACAAGTGAACATGCAAAAGAGAAACAAGAAGTTTCTGGGGGGGCAGGGTGACCAAAACTGCAGCATATACCTGCAGACAGTGAGCCGTTCTATTTGATGGTAGCACAGAATTGGGGAGCAGTAGGAGAGAAGACAGGAAAGGGAGGTTGTGTCCAGATCATAAAGGGTTCAAAGGATTGGACTCCATGCTGAAGTTTGGGATAGCAGAAGGGTTTCATCTTATGGGCTCTATGGATTTGGCAGTAAATGTCTGGACTGTTCTGTTTGAAGGATACACGGAATCAATGGGAAAGAGAGCTGGATCAAGCAGCAGTATCTGCTACAGAACAGACTGAGACTCACAATCTTATTTCTTGTCCTGGCATTCAACAAGACTCTAAAAGAAGACAGTGATGTGGGGTACAAGCCTCAAATTCTTAGTGAATAGCTGGTCATTCTGAGGTACAGCAACTGATTCCTTCATGTTGTCAATTATTGCTTCTCCCCACCCCTACCCAATTTTATTAGAAATGCCTGGAAATAGTCAAACCAAATAAATTTGGGGGTAGCTAGGGAGCTCTGGTTGTTTATGCTTTTCATCTGGAACCTCTGAGGTTGATCCAATGTGCAGAGCCCTGCGTGGGATTCCAAAGCGCCCAGTTCTACACAGGGCTCTGTCAATGGGGGCTTGAAGCCCACATCTGGACCTCTGAAGTCATCTTACATCACAACGTTTTTGTAAGGAGAACAGGAAGTAACCAATTTGAATATACCATGACCAAACAATGTGCCCTTCTGGTGAAATACTATATTTTATCAAATAAAAATACCATTGGTTATAAGATACCCTATCATTTTATGTATCATTAAGAAAGAAAAATAATGCTGTCAACTACAGTACGCCACTGCATGTCAATTACATTCTGTTATCGAGGATGTTAAAATGCTGGAGAAATAGCATTTTAGAATCAGTGAAATATGGTACTGTATGAAAAATATCCAGTTCCCAGTTACTAACCTCCATTTAAACAAGTTAAGAATGTGTTTGCTTGGACTACAGATCAGGTTCTTAATGCATGAATTTCCACATTCAAATCAACTCACACTACCTAACACAAAAAGCTGGACTCCCATTCTTACTTTGTAACTGAAAATTGGAGAGATATGGTTCTTAAGGGGAGACTGTCCCAATTTATAATGACTATGAAAACACTCGTTTGACTGTTGGTACAGATTTAACTGGCTCTAAATCATATAAGCTGCCAAACAGCCTTGATTAAACACGTGCTAGAAATACTTCAAGGTCAGAGAGCCCTGTGATTCTGTGTATGACAGAGTAAAGCTGTGTTAGATGTCAGTCTGGGGCTGGAGATTGTAGGAGGTGAGTCCCAAGCTGCTGCTCATGAGCCTGGAATTCACCCCTCTGCTCCATTTTATTATTTGTATAATCCTTGAGAACAAGCTGTATGGACACAAACTAACCAAACAGGCCTCCTCTGGGGAAAGTATATGAAACATTCTAGGGAGCTATAGGACAATCTGCTTACTTGAGTTTTCACAAACTTGGGAAAAGATGTTTGAAGAAAGGTGGAAGCATGCACTCGTCAAGAACCTCTGGCTGCAAGTGGTGGAAACCCAAGTTTAACTGGCAACGAGGGAATCATGAAAGGTATCAGAGACACACAGAAACCTGGGGACAGGATGCTGCCGGGATTACTACCCTCTGTCCTTTGTCTTTGTCTCTTCCCATGTTGGAGTCACTGCCTCCTGTGCAGACTGGCTGCCTTCACATGGCTGAGAACATGGCAGCTGACAGCTCCCCAGACCCCTATCTAATCATTTCACCACCATACTTTTTCTCAAGTTTCAGTTTGAAACATTCCAGGGAAGACTCTTCATTGGCCCAGTTTGGATCATGTGACACTCCTAAGCAAATCTACTGTGGCCAAGTGGCTAAAGTATATAATACTAGATCCTAACTACCAATATAGGATTTAAGAGAGGAGGAGAAACAACTTCCTAAATGTGGTGAACTGATATCCCAGAAGAAGGATGGGTCTGACAGACAAATAATAGGTGCATTTCAATTAATACATTTATTCTTCGAAAAGCCCTTTCCTTGCATTATGTGAAAAAGAAAAGTCCTTGGAGTTTTGGCTGACAACAAAATAGTCTTCTTATCATCATAGCAGTCAGGCAGATTTAACCTATTAATCAATAATGGGCTATTGGGTCCTCCATAAAACCATACTATCTTGCTGAGGACATTCTATAGAGGACATACCCTGAAAGGTAATGTGTGTCCACACCACAGAAATTCCTGACCTTCAAAAAAATTGTTGTTGGAGAACTTAGTCAAGTTCTGTCTGTCCAACTGCATTTGTACTTAAAAGAAGAGTAAGTGTGTGTATGGACTATAATGCTCAGAAGGACTAGGCCTAATTCCCCTTCTCTAACCTACAGAGAGACCTTGAAAGCTTTGTCAGAAGCCTAGTTTCTTGTGTGCCCTTAAGTAAAGATTTGGCTTCCTCTTCACATAAGAGACAGATTGTGAAACTTATGGCTGTAAGGATGCTGCTGAAGATGGAGTTTATTACCTTATAATGACCCTCAGAAAAGCTGTTCAGTTGGTCTCCATACCAGGAATGGCTATGTTGCTTCCCTGAACAACTGGATTATTTTTGTGTTACAGACCCTACATCCCATGACCTTTCATGTTTCCCATTTCATGGTGGCTGCTAGGAAGCTCAAAGCCAAATTTATGACCTACCAGTAGTCCAACCTTGAATCCTAAATGGCAGGCATTTAGTATACAAACCAACCTCTTGACTCCATTCTATTTCCTTGGTATTATTTTCCCTTTGTCCCAAAATTTAAAACGGACATAAGTTATTTAATCTTGGAACACCACCTGCATCATTGTAAGCCACCACAAATCTTTTTTCTTTTTCTTTTAAGACTAAGGTCAAATTGACCTTGGGCTCAGAGGTTTTGAAGTCTCTTTCAGTCAGAAACCATCTTGGTGGAGTGTGATAGTGAGTATTTCAGTGCCTCTCCTTCTGGAACACAGCTGATATCTCAGGAACGTCCTTGACACGTCATCCCTTTGCAGGAGTTTCTAAACTCACCTGCCCACCTTTTGTTTACAAACTACATTGTGAATTTATTAACCTTTCTTCCTAACATTTTTCGGCTATGAAAACAGAATATATGAGGTTATTTTGTGTTCCTTTCCAAGACTTTGGAGGTAAATTCACTCCCTCATGGTAATCAAGTCCAAAAGAGAATTCAGTTTCATCCTCTACAATATTATTTCATGTCAACAATATCTTCAAGCTTTCACAAACCTATAATTACTGAGAGATTTGTAGTTAACAACAAATCTCAGCTATTTAGCCTTAGGCATTTACAATTCCAACAATAATTATAACAAAGATAAAACAATTATCGCCTGCAATAAATGATCCCTAGCAATGACTTTTAGAAGAATACTTGATGAGTGACTTTCATTTCCAGGATTGAGGGATAGGGTTGAGAGCCTGAAGAATTCAGCCAGATGTAAGTGTGGAAAAGCAGACAATCTAAATGGGTAACATGTTTCTCAACTTAGAAACATGGGACACACTCCCCTGAGAGACTGTCTTCTCTTTCCTGTCATTTGCTGGGGGAGGGGCGGGGGGGATCTTCTTCACTTCTCTTCCGGGCGTCTTTTTTAGCTCATATCCAAGGTGCACCTCTGCATCGGTCCTATTTTTCTGAAGTTTTTCCATGACACAGTAAGTGAGGTGAACATTTTCAGTGTGATCTGTATCATGTTCCTCTTTGTTCAAGTCCATATTTTGGTTGAAATGATAACCATAAATATTTAACATTCTAAAAGCTGTGGCTTTCCAGCCTCAACTGTCCGATGGGAGACAACATTGCATGCATTAATTTACAACCCATTTTCATTTCAAGCGGGTCGATAATATTTCATAAGGTAGGAAACCAGACGGCATGATTTTAGTAGAGAGGAAAAGAGCAGAGGGTGGCTTGTAGACCTAACGACAAAATTCTGAGAGGAAGCATAGAAATTGTTTTGTTTGGGACTCTTTTTTTTTGTTTCTTTTTGTTTTTTCTTAATCTTGACATTTTCTTTTTCTCAAACTGAAGAAATGAACAGTATCATTTTAAAAAGAAGTGCAAGCCTCCTCTTGTGCTGTCTCCCTCCCCCCAACACAGGAGTGCACGTGCACCCACACGCAAACATCCACACGCAGGACACCAGAACAGAGGGTGTCCTGATGAGAGGTGCTGCTGCTCAAGGATAAAGAGACAGTAAGAAGGACTGTCCCCAAAGCTGGACACAGTGCTTTGACCCTGTTGAACAAAGGTAGTGTTTTGAAAAATGACCCCCAGTTGACGTTTACATGATACCAAGTGATCTATTTGAATGTCATTATTTAAGCGGTTGCTTTTCGAACTTGCAGACATTCTAATTCTCATCAATTTCACCTTTAATTTAGAAGAGAAATGATAACCACTGCGAGGGAAGAAAAAACAACCCACAACAGAGGCCTGTGTCCTTATGTTCCAGAGTGGTTTTTAATGCAGTGTTTTCTGTAAATGTGATTTTGAATAAACACCAAACTGACAAGTATAGGGTTAAGTAGAAATAAATTCGTTTGTTTTAGCTGGGACTGTTGAAAAATGGGTGACTAATAAAATATTCTACTTATGAAAGCCCTACAATATAGGATCTGTTAAAATACATAAATTTAAATTCAATCACATGAAAGTAATTGTTGTATATCTGTGTGCTGATGGGTGAGCCAACTTTTACTCTAGATAATTCAGTGGCTATTGATCTTTTATTTTATATATGTAATAACATGCTCCTAAGTTCAAAAAAATCAAAATAGTGATGTTCAGTGATTTTCACCTTCAAGATCTTTACCAGTGTAACTAATTAAAGCTCAGGTGTCACTCACTGCCCAGTGCCCCCAGGTGAGGTCCAGGTTCTGAAAGCAGAGCTCAAGGCTGGCAGCCCAGATCACTCCACCTTGTGGGGTTGTCTCCTTTCTGCTTCCTTTCCTCCTGAAATGAAAGGCTCACTAGAGAGTAATGGCAGCAGAAGCACTGAAGGAACAAAGCTAAGTCATATGCCCACAGTTAGGGTACATATGGACTCCAGGCTGGGCCTCGAGTCTGGACCACAGTTGTTTCTGGCATATACTGGGACCAAATCCCCCTGAACCTCCATTTTCTCTTCAAAGAACTGATAGTTAGGACTCATTTGATGGCAAAGGACTGAAAAAACAGTTAGACAATGAAGAAGCTGTCTTGTTCATGTAAGTGAAAAATCCAGTGATAAGATTGACACCAGGTCAGATGTGATCCAATGGCCCAGACGTCGTCACCAAGGTCCTGGCTTCTCTCCTTCTCACTAGGTTGCCCTTGGTCATATTGACTTCATCCTCAGACTGCTAACAGTGGCCTCCTCAGCAACTGCAGTTTTTTGTCTTAGGCTAATAAAATTGCTCCAGCCATTTGCAACTGCACACTCTCATCCCTCTCCTCAAGGAGAAAGAAGAGGGCTTCCTCTCGTCCCCACAAGTCTTGGGACTCTTTGTCTTGTTCTTGTTCCTGGGAGATAAAATACGCTGCTTGGCCTGAGCCAATCAGAGCCCACCCTGGAATAGGGCGTGTGCTCATTCCCACCCACATCAAATGGTAATAGAAGGGAACAAAGGGGTACATTGCTGAAAGGAAAATCAAGGTGCCATTGAGGGGGGCAATAGGGGCTGTGGATGCACACACAACTATTTCCTACCACAACTGGTAGCTTCTTGTTTAGCTACGCCTTTTACTGGACATCTTGATTTTATTTTCTTTTGCCACAAAGTCACCTGAGGAAGTCAACGGGGTGACGTCAGTTCTGGTTGCAGGCTGGATTAAGCCTCACATGATCCTTTGATCTCCATCTCCAAGTCCTGGTTCTGTGTCTCCAAAACAAGGGGCTGGCAGTGACGGCAGACACCTGGCACACAGGCCGCCACGTTCCCTTCTTGGTCCTACAGCAGACATCATCCATCAATCACAGGACTTTTTCCTGTGCAGTCCAGATGTGGCCCCAGAGACCTACTTAAAACAGTCCTCTGGACAGCCCCTATGAATGTATTGGTGTTGACAAGTGAGATAAAATGTATTTGCCATCCCTGGAAAGGATTGCACACCAATGACCCAAACTACCAATGTGTTTCACTCATATACTAACAGCACTCACAAACACATACGCACATATTCATATACCTCAGTGTTTCTCAAAATGTGGTTTGCAGATCCCTTCCATCAGAATCCCCCTGTGTGCTTATTAAAATGCAGGTTCTGGAGACCTACTCTAGAGCTATGAAATCAGAATATGCTCAAAATAATAGTCTTAAATATTCAATAGGCTAGTACATACAATAGAATAATGAGCTTCTTTCCGACTAGATCTCTGAGATATTGGCTCGTTCTTGGTGTATTCTTTCAGTGGTTTATTGAGCTACTGTGTGTAGGCACTGGGCTAGTTTCTGTGAATTAGATAAGAATGGTGCAAATAAAGGGTCCCAAGACCCACCCAGTCACTTGTAGGGTGGTATGCCTTGACCCTGATTGGTTCTGCCTTAGGGTTTTCGTCTGTAGGAGGTAGTCAAAGGAGTGAAGGAGACCCTGACTGTGAACACACTTCACGTAAGACAAACAAAAACCACTGGAGGTGTGTGCACGCATACATACGCACACACACACCTGAGTTTTAATGAATATAATTTTTGTATAAAACAAAAATAAAACCTCCAAGCCCAAATCTGTTTATCTTCCTCAACAACCTCGGAGATTCCTGAGTCTAGAAAGCACTTCTCTCCAAAAGAATCACGATTATTGTCAAACAGACACATTTATGCAAGCAACAAATATTTACTATGTGTGCACCACGTCCCAGGCATAGTGCTAGCCCATTGGAGATGCCACCTTTCTGGAACTTACATTCAACTGGCGAGAGACAATAGCTAGTCAATACACAGCTGGAACTTTACCTAAGACTTCGTACTCCAAATCCTTCACACTAGCAGGTCATACTAAAAACTAGCTTGTTCTCCAAGTGAATCTTCCAGGTTTCTATCACCGCCACCTCCTGAAGCACTAGCTCTTTCTAATCCTCAATGAAAAACACTAGTCAGCCCCAACTTACTGAGTAGCATGCCAGGCTGTGGTGCCAGCGGAGAGATAAGGATGAACAAGTCTCTCTCTGTGCTTTCCGAGGGGCTTCTGGGCTATTTCTTGGGTGCCAATCTATTTTTCTCTGATGTGCCCCCGGAATTCCTATTACCAGTCTTTGTTTTAATGAAATTTCAGGGCAATACAGGGGCAGCTGAGCAACCATGACTACACCGTAGTGAAGACAGAGAAGACTTCTCTTGGCCCACCCTTGGGGAGTGTAGGGAGAGGTTCAGGAACAGGCTGGGGGTGCTTTCCACCCCCGCACTCCCGACAGAACCATCCTGTTCATCTACGAAATGTGCTTCCTGGGCAAATCTACAGCCATCTTCCTTTTGCTCCTGGGGACAATGGTTCTACCTATAAAAACTTGGAATTGTTGGGGCAGAAAATAGAAGGTTGTCTGGGAAGAGAGTGCCTCTGATCCCACTCCTTTTATGCCCCAGGAAAAGAAAAGAGGCCCATGTGAAAACCCCTCCTGGGGCTTCCCAACCAGTTAAACATGAGGGAGAAAGAGAAAAAGGGGGAAAAAAATTCTAAATAAAAGCAAAGTCTTTGAAAAACTTCAAAGAAACATTTCTCCTGTTCAGAAGTCAAGAGCACATCTGGCTGGCGGTGAAAAGAGAAGTGGTGTCATCTGGGCAAAAATGTTCTCTTCAAATATGTCCTTTAAGAAATGCAAGAAAGGAGAGTGCGAGAGACTGAGAGGAGAGAAATAATGTAAAGAGGGAAGGGACGTTAAAGGAAAAAGAAAAAAGGGGGGGGGGACCCTCCTAAATCTTGTAATGTTTTAGGAGGGCTTATTAGAGCAAAAATTAAGTGTCATACAGAGCTCTGCTCCAGTATTGATGGCCTTTATTCAAAGAGCCATCACCCTGTAAACTCACTTTAACAACTCCCTTCAGATGAAATATAAAAATTAAAGACATTTACAACACAGCTTAGTAGCAGATGTAGTCGTCTTGTTGGGGCTTAGATCAAATAGTGATGTAAACCCCAGCAGGATAACAGGTCTTATGAAAAAGTCCCTACCAGCAGCCCCCAAAAATCTTGGAAACCTTACAAAACATGTTTCCCATTCTCTCCCAACCGCCAGGGTCCCCCTTCCTACCCTGAGCCCCTCCCTTGATCTGCTAGTCTTCTTCCCACTGTCATCTTTGTCTAGAGTCCTTATGAGTCACTCTGTACTTAGCAACTGAACCCAAAACATTTTCGTTTGGACTCTGGTTATCTTCTCCATCTAGTCGTCTTCCCCCTTCGTCACCTGGGGGAATGCTGTGGTGAGGGATGTGCTGAGCCGTCTGGGGAAAGGACTGAAACGTACTGACAGCTCAACTGGGGACTGAGGTCTGAACTTCACCTTGGTCAGTTCTTCCCCATTTTTATCTCCTCCTCCTCTGACTCCCACTTATCTACCCAGAAAAGCCTGAAAGAACATTTCCAATTTGATGTGAAGGCTGGCTCGCTCAACAGATGGGGAAACATTTATATATGTTACAGTGTGACAAATGCAGGTGAAGGATTTCTCCCCACATCACTCTTTCCAAAGATTTTCTTGAGCATTTACTCTGGGAATCATCTTTACCCACCCCCACCCCCACCTGCTCACTCATTCATTATTTCAAAAAGTGTGTCTGTGAGCCTATGGCATACCAGGCACTAGGCAAAATGCTGGAGGCATGGGCCTAATTGTCCTGTTGGTTATGGCTCTCTGTTGGGTATGCTCTTCAGTTGACATACCCATGGAATGGCTTTGGAAAGAGAAAAAGTTTAGGGAATGGAAGTGCAGAGGGGAATAAATATATTCTATCTGAGAATTTCTGGTTACTTGGTCCAGTTTTTCTGTCACCCCCAACTCTTAAAAATGAAGCCAGTGACCCCCCTTGCCCCCACCACAGTGTCCTGGAAAAGAGTCAAGTGGCCCAAGAGCCCAGGCTCTCATCCCTGAACTCCTTTTTTCTGGCAGCTGATCATTTAGCCAATGATTTGGGAGTGGCGGTGTTAGATGTTTGGCCATGTCTTGCACCAGACAGCAGCCCGGAGGCTGGAAAATAATAAAGAATCTAAAGGGGCTTCATGAACAAGAGAGTAATTCTTGACCATGTAATGAGCTCCACTCTGAGGGGAGGTCAGGCCCTGCTTCTTTGGAAGCAACCCAAGAAGAAACTTAAATAAAATGTTAGCACCTCAGCTGGCTCAACCAAGACCAGTGAGAAAATTGTCCTAGGAAGCCCTGAAAGCAGTAAGTGAGAGGCTAGCTTGCATGTCCCATGCAGCTTAAGAAGGTTGGAGACATTCCAGGGCTAAGTGAGGGCCTTCTAAGGTCATGTAGTCGAGAGTTTTCCAACACCCAAGCCAACATTTACGGCTTGAACTCATGCCCTCCCTGCCCTCTTTTCTTGCTCTACCCAAGAGATCTGCAATACGATTGGGTTGCAAATATTGTCTAGTCCATCCCCATGCCTCCCAGCAGGCTTGGCTGGATTTGGTTTCACACATGCTCTAATCTGAAAACAAACACTGGAAATCAGCTGCTGGGGTGGGAGGCCATGTTGATATGACCAGTGATCAAGGAAGGTCCTCTCTCTGGATCCCTGCAAGAAATGACTTCAAAGGTTATTTCCTCACTCACACTCACGTACATATCCTCGTCCTCACACACGTCCTCACACATGTACAGGCACACACACACAGAGACACACACAGCCACAATCCCAAGGGGTTACTTCATTACAATCTGGGCCATTTGGTCAGAGGAGGCAAGCATTTACCTCTACTAACGCGAGGTCTAATCTGAGAAGAAAATGTGTGCTTATGTAAAGAATCAAAGAAGATAATAGTTACAGCCTATGTCACAGGCGTGGACTAATCTTCGATTAAATAATGATATTCAGATGACATTTCTTGGCAACTGGCAGACCAGCTGGAAAAATAAGTCAGAATTTCCACAGAGAATAGACTATTTTGCCATCCAAAGCTGGCCAAGTACAAACAGCAAAGATTCTAAATTCATAGGAATAAAAGGTCCCAGCACTCTTGCTGGCAAAGGGACTCCCTTTTCTCTCCTCACAGAACTGCACACGCTACTTTGCAGATGTGTGTAATGTGCACATGTAAGTTTCATATATGGTGTGTACACTGTTCTCGTTCTCCTGGGGTATCTGACCTTTGAACTTTCTAGTCCAGCTCCTCATTTTTCAGATGAGGAAACAAGTCGAGAGAGCTGGAGACAGGAAGAGACTTGCCCAAGGTCACACCGCAGGCCAAGGGGGTCTTGACTCTCATTCCAGTGCTCTTTTGAGTACGTTGTGATTTCCGCTGACCTGACTGGTGAAATCCAAGCGTGTGCATGGGAGCCAGAATTTCTGGGGCTGGTGTGTGAAATGTACGTGCGTGTAACATGACGTGATGGGGAAAATGTGCACTTTGGCTCTGGACAGACCAGGTCTATTGTCAGGATCCCAAAAGGGAAGAGATGGAGACCCTAACATGGTGGACTAAAGAGGTAGGTGGGTCAAGGGAGATCCATAAGGGATCTTACAGAAACTCATGTGAGCACAAGTAAAGAGCAATCCCGGTCCCTAGACACGAAAGAAGCTTGTGGAGGAAGATATTCCCCCAAAGAGAGAGTAATGTTGATCTCTGGTGGGGGCACGCAGGGGGCACTCAGTCAGCCAGGGTGACCTGCGGGGAGGAAGCTGGGAATCGATACTGTCACCTCACCCTTCTCCATTCTCTCAACTACTATTCGTACCTCTTGGGTGAGGAACTAAACACCCAACAGGAACTAAAGGCAGGAGGCCATAAACCGAGCTTCCCAAGGGAAGAGATTGGTGATTGAATCTAGAGGGGCAAATAGAATATCCCCCACAACTGTGTTCAGATCGCTAGCAGCTTTGCTACTTACCGGTGTTATGACCTGGGCCAAGTTACACAACTCTCTTCCTTTGGGTTCCTCGTCCATGAGATGGTTATAACACCACCCAATTTGAGAGGTGCAGCGACTCTTAGACGTGGTGTACGTATAGCTCCAAGCTCAATGCCCAGCACATTTGGTCCAATTCCTTCTCTCAGCAACACGACACCCGTGGACAATTTGGCAATAGAAACCCAAAGCCTTACACTTTCGCAGACCTTTGATCCAGCAATTCTGCTTTTAGGAATTAGTCTCAAGGAACGAATCCAGCAATGCACAGAATTATAACTTTTTTTGCCACACCACTACTTAAAATGTGAAAACTTGGAGCAGCTTTACTCTCCATGCCCATCAGGATTCTTAGATGCAAACAACAGAAACTGATTCTGGATGAGGTAAGCAGAAAAGGAATTTAATTGAATGAATAGTGGGTGACTCACAATTGCCAGAACAGGCCAGCTGCCCTGGTAGAGGAGAACAATTGGCCTTCTCCTCCTGTACACTTGATTTTGTGGCTGATAATTTGTGGCTGATGATATAAACCATGCCCCCAGACACCCAGGGTGTCCATACCAAATTGTGTGGCGCAAACCAGCTTTCCCCTGCCACCCAAAGTCATGTTTTGTAGGCACATACCAGACGCACATATTATGAAGGAGACGTTTTTGGCAACAGCATTTGTGGGAAAGACTGAGTTTTTTCAAGGACCCCAAAGGCTCACCCCAGTTCACAAAGTGAATCCTTTAATAGGTCAGAGATAGACCAAAGTGATCTTGGGGACAAGTGAACCTGACCTTGGTCCTTTGACTCAGATCGTCCTGTGCCTGGCAATGTTGATATCCCATCCAGATCGCCTTTCCTTGGCCTGTGTGCCCACCCAGGTGCTATGACCTCTGTCTGTTGACAGCTAACAGCTGCTCTCTCGCCTTCAGCTGAGCTGATGAGACAGCACCTTGCTTGGGCAAGGGTTCTTCATCCCCTGACCCCGAGGATAAGATGAAGACTACACTTCACCTAAGACGACAGACTTGCTCTGCCCTTTCCCCTTCCCTGATTTTCTTTCCTTCCCCCTGTATCTATTTTCCCTGAGGAGCATTCTCTTGGTAAATCAGGTGCAGTCAATCCTTATTGCCAGCTCTGCTTCTAGGGAAATGGGTGTAAGCCACCTTCTGTCTGAGCTTTGTGCCCGGCCTTGAATTGCTGCAGAGGCACATGTGCCTGGGCCTCTGCCTTCATTTTGCTCCCAGGCTTATTCTGACTGTTGGTGCCAGTTCAATAGTGAAAGAAAAAAAGTGTCAGTATTGGAGGCAGGGCTGGCATTTATTCAGGGCTGCCATTTTGTTTGGATCTTCTCACAGAAGAAGTCAGCTCTCAAGAGATCAGACTGGGGTGCCTCTCTCTCCTCTGAGCCCCCCAGCACCCTATGTCGTCTCTATTATATATCAGTCACATTATATTACTATTGCCTGTTTTTGTTTTTTTCTCTTTCTCCTTGACAAGACTGTGAGCTCTAGAGCAAGGGAGAGTCTTGGACTTACTTGAACTCAGCTTGGTACTTGGCTTCAAGAAGTGGAAGTGATTGTCATTATTAGTGACAGGCACAGGTCATCTTTGTCAAGTGAATGTAAGAATCTTTAGAGGACAGGTCTCCCAGGGCTCAGAGGGGCAGTCCCACCCTTTGGGGAGAGTGGATTTACCCAACAGCTGGTCTTGGTTTCAGAGCAGCCCATAGATGAGCTTAGGCTGAGAAAAGAATAAGCATCGATTCTCATTACCTACAAGTCATCAGATTTTGATTAGAAAAAGGGAGGGAGAAGGGAAGAGCATCTGTAAAGGGATAAGGCATCTGTATTCATCTGTGCACAGGGACCTCACTGATCCACGGGCCACTTTCAATGAACAACAGTTGTTAAGGTTTCTGTAGACCATATTGTATATCTGCTTTTTGCAAAGTGTTATACAATACAAAGATGATTTCAATTGAGGTCCCTGTCCCCAAGAACCTCATAATTTCAAATAAACAGGCAGTTATAATGATGGATAATATTTATTGAGTATTCACTATGTACCAGGCATGGTTTGAGACACTCGTGTGTATTAATTCATTTAATTCTCACTGCACCTGTCTGAGACAAGTTATTTTACAAATGTAGAAACTGAGGCACAGAGAGGTTTGTGAACTTGCCTAAGGTACACAGCTCTTAAGTGGAAGATCCAGGATTTGAACCTACAGGCCTCAGAGCCCCTCAGCCCTCCACAGAGCAATGAATGGCCAAGTTATATGAATGAAGTACCACGAGAAGCCCCCTCTTCTGATTGAAATCTTTTATTTAACTAACGTCCCACTGACAAATCAACATTATCATGTGCAACACAGAAAGCATGCCTCCTTTCTTTTGATCACCTCCCTCTTCTCCTCATCCTTCTGGTCGACCTTTTCTATCATGCACTACCATCCTGTCACTCAGTCTAGGACCTCAGCATTCTTCTTGATCCTTCCTTCTCTCATGTCACCTGTAATATCTACTTGGTCGCTGGGTGGGTTGCATTCTAGATCAGACATCACTCCATAACTCAGCTTCTTCTCCCCATGCTGTCTTCTCCTCTTGCTTGGGTTATTGCAGTAATCTCATGGTTTCCTGATTCTCATTCATTCCCCGCGTAATATGCCCTTCAGACTACTGCCTTCCTCACCTAGCCTACTGGCCACACTGCAAGTCTCCAGAAAGGGGCTTGGACTCAGGTCCAATCCATCATGGCAGGCTTGGGTTCTGCCTTTTTAAGAACAATGCTGTCTGGGACTAGGAAGTGACTCATCTCCCCAGGGACAGAGCAGGAAAGGCCAGCTGTGGGCACTAGAAATCACACCGCTTCTCAAATGTCAATGCCCATATGAATGACCTTGGAATATTGTTAATGTGCAGATTTTCATTCAGTAGGTCTGGAGTGGGGCCTGAGATTCTGCATTTCTAGTGTGTTCCCTGGTGAGGCTGACCCTGCTTGTCCCCAGCCTGTGGTTTAAATAGTAGGATACTAGACGGCACCTTCAAATACAAGGTGGGGATTTCTTAATCCAGGACAAGGGGAGCTATAGAAAAAACCAGCAAGAAAATACTTTAATAAGGCATTTTTATAGGCTAAGTGCTGTGCTAGGTGCTTGTTTTGTGTAGTCTCCCTTATCCTCCCAATAACCCCATAGACTTGATACCATTATTATTCCCATTTACTGTCTGAGAAAACTGAGGTGCAGCATAATGAAAGAACTGATCCAAGGTTACCCAGCTAGGAAATGGTGGAACTGCAGTTTAAACCCCCAAATTGAAACTCTTAACCCACCTGCCACTGCGAGGAAGGGCTGAGGGACTGTGAGGGACTGAAGGTGAAGGAAAATCTGAGAGTGAAAGCCACGTCCTGCCAATGGTGACTGTTGAAAACCTAGTATGAGCTGACACTGTTGGCTTTCTGACACACATTTTCTCTAATCCTTGGATATTGCTAAGAATAGGTGCTATTATCAGAGATGCTCAGAGAGAAGCTCGGAGGCAGAAAGGGTGAAACTGAGACTCCAACATCATGGCTGAGTGTCCCTGGTACCAGTAGCTGCAGAACCTGTCAACAACCACTGAGCCCACCACGACCCACACTGCACTGACCAAGGCCTACCTGGAACAGGTGAGGCAACACAACACAGGGCCCCAGGGCTGAGGAGGCCAGAGTCAGGAGTTCTTGCCCTAAACAGAGACTAACAGCAGAGTTAGATTCAGTGTGGGGTGGAAAAACATTGGACGGGGCGTTTCATCCTAATTCTACAACAAACGACCAGTGTGATCCTGAGCAGTGATTTGCCCTCTTTGGCCTCCTTTTTGTTCATCTGGAAAGCCAGGGGCAGGACTGGCCACATCATCTACGGGGCCAGGTACACAATGAAAATGTGGGCCTCTTGTTAAAATATTATTACAAATTTCAGGACGGTGAAGGCAAAGCGTTAAACCAAGAGTGGACTCTTCTGAGTGTGCGACCTTGTGTGACTACACAGGTCACCCGACCATGAAGCCAGCCCTGGTTATGGAATGGGACTATATAGTGATTAGTGCCCCTTCAAGCTCTAGTGTTCAATGAAGTTGGTTTTCTTCTGTTTTCAGCTATTATCCCCACCATGTTTATTTAAAATTTATATGTCACCCAGAAGATATTTGCAGCAGCCTGTCTACCTGGCTGTACCTCTCTCAGGTATCCCACAGGACCATCTCCCTCCTCCTCCTGTCTGTTCTACCATCCAGAGACCTTGTAAGGATTGCTGTCTCATGAATGCGAGAAAGTTGCCCCAGAAGTGTTGCCATCTTGGAAGAGACAATGGGCAGCATGGGTGGGAGGAATGACAGCATGTCCTTTTTCTGTCCTGAACTCATCCTTCCCAGACAGCTCCTTCCGTTTCCTGGTTCTTTCCCGACTCCTCAAGAATGGGAACACAGAGACAGTGAGAAAAGGGTGAGTCAGCAGCTCAAGTCCTGTCCTTGCCTCCTCCCTCCCCCCACAGGGAGTGCATACCTCAGTTCCCAAACCCTCTGAGTCAGGGAGGTCACCACAAGGACATCTGCCTGTTTATCTGAACCACACCTAACAAACAGCAGCTGCCAAAATGAGCCCAAGAGTCATCACTTCCTGTGGCCGGGACACCAGACCAGGTGGACTCTTCGCCTACCCCCAGATGCCTGTCACAGTGCCCAGGTGGCCTTAGTACAAGGAGGCCATTGGCTACCCGGTTCCCTTCCAGAGACTTAGTCTGGTGGCCAGGAAAGCCCCTGTCAGCATCTTCTCTTGGGATGATGAGCTTCAGGGTTATAAAGGGTGGGAGGTAGCTCCCTGTACAGACTGGACTCTGGAGACACAGACATAAGCACTATGCAGTGTCTGGAGCCCTGGGGTCTCTCTTGGGTTTGCCACTGATGTTATAAAAACAAACAAACAAAAAACAAGCAAACAAACAAACAAAAAACTTTTCACCTTAATATTCTCCAGGCCTTGGTTTCCTGGTTTATAATGTAGAAACTCTCCTTTGCCCACCCCACCCCACCCCCACCCCCAGGCAGAATGAATTGGTCCCTTCCTAGGAGCCCAAAGCAAAGGATACATAACTTGATCAGAGCACTTAACCCATTGTGATCTGGTTGGTAAATTATGTCTCTGACACTCCCTCTAGATGATCAGCTCTTTAAGTGCAGGAGACATCTTTTTGTGTTTCCGTGGCACCCCTTTTAGTCCTAACACTCCATCCTTCTGTGTCTTAGATGCTTAGACGGTACTGGGGATGCTAGTGTAGAGAACACAACTCCATGTCACGCGTTTGTTAAGGTGACAGCATATTCACGCCCCGCAATGCCTGGAGAGAGATTCACCCAAAGAGAAACCCAAGTACTCTGCCCCAAATCAAAACCGAACAACAGTATTGGAAACTTCAGCACCCCTCCCCATCTCATCTGTCTCTGTCCCATGGCTGCCTCTGACTGGTGAATTTTGTCTCCTGTCATTGGACTACTATTGCCCTGTGTCCTGTCGACATATGATGGCTGTGTGGGTCATACGTAGCCCAAGAAAGAGCAGCACCAGCCTCTAGGAGAGTTTAGTGTCTTGCCCCACAGGATGAGGTAATTCCTGACACTGTTCATGGGGGGTTGAGGGGAGGTGTGAACTTCAGACCTTGGGGAGGTGTCTGAGGACTAAAGGAGGAGAGGAAATCCCAGAAGCAGCGTCTGTTTCCCATGGGAGCCTGAGAGGATTGAGAACAGGACCCGCCAGCGATCAGGGAAGCACAGAGCTCCATTCACAGGTAGATTCTAGATGGTCCTCTCTGCTCATTCCCTGTCACTCTCCCCGAGCGGGTGAAGAACACGTTGGGAAGTTACAGCGATGGGAACCAAGAGAAGGTTGGGATTGCGGATTGAATTGAGTCCCTCCCAAATTTATATATTGAAGTCCCAAACCCCAGTGTGAGTGTATTTGGAAATAGGGCCTCTAAGGAGGTAATTCAGGTTAAATGAGGTCACAAAAGTGGGGTCTATTCTGATACACTGGTGTCCTTATAAGAGGAGACACCAGAGATCTCTCTCTCTCTCTCCACACTACAGAGAAGAGGCCATGTGAGAACATACTGAGAAGGTGGGGACAAGTCAGGAGGAGAGGTCTCACCAGAAACCATCTGTTGGCACCGCTAGCTCCAACTGCTACCCTCTAGATCTGCAAGAAAACAAGCTTCTGTTGTTTAAGCCCCCTAGTCCATGGTGTCTCATTATGGCAGCTCGAGCTGACTAAGACATTTGGTCTGTTCGTGGGTACCACCTATCATGCACCAGAGTGCAGACAGATGTCACAGTGCATGGGCTAAGGAACAAGTTGTATGGAGAAGGGCAAATTACAAGGAGCCAGCAAGTGAAGACATGGGTCCTCATTCACCCATGTGCCCACCGGGAGGTTTTCTGGGCTGGTGAGTGTTTCCCTCTCACCTAGGGCTTTTGTCCTTCCTGAGGATTTCCCTTCTTACAAGACAAGTAAGAGAGGAACTGGGGCAGCAATCAGACTACTTTAGTACAATACAGGCTGGCCTTGAGGCCAGCACTTACCAGTGCTGGTGTCTGAGGACACCAATTCCCAGCATGGGAGCCCTTGTGACCAACGGGACCGTGGGCGGCCGACCTCAGCCACAGGCCTTCTCACCTGGAGATTCGGGACCAATGGTGCCAGCAAGATCATCATCTAGGCAACCCGGAGTGAGCAGAGGGGTCAATCCTGACAGCCCGGGTATTTTTGTTCAGAGTAATCATGTAAACAAGACTCCCCCATGGTTGGCATGCTGGTATAAAAGGGAGCAAACCCAAGAGAAGGTCAAACTCAAGGCTCTCCTTCCTAGAACTGACTTTGGAGATTCCAGATTTTCTTCTTATTAAGGGAGCAACATTCCCTCCGCAGGGTGGACAGAGGGGGAGACAAGATGTCCAGAGAAGGACCCTACAGAACCCATGTGACCATGGCAGCTGAGCACCTCAGGCCAACGAGACTCGTGAGTCCAAATGCTCCTGAGATGGCAGTGCCCTTCTCTGTGAGGGAAGAGAATGCTAATGGGGCAAGAAGTTATAGTGTTCACATGCTAGAGACTGTGCCCAAGCCTTCCAGGGTAGATGGGATATACCCAGGCTCTTTTCCTCCTTGTTATTGGCTGCCTTTTTCAAAATGGATATGTCTGGCAAGTGATTGCCCAGGATGCAAAACATATTTGTCTGTACGTGGCTTTGCTTCTTCCCAAAGAACTTGGTAGCTGATACAAGGACCACCTATTGTGTGTATATGCACACATGATTGATTGTTCATATGCATGCATGCATGTGTGTACATGCACACAAGTGTACATCTGTGCATGTGCTGGCTCTCGAGCCAAGGAAAATGGAGACAGAGTAGACCTGGCAGAATAGGCTGCTAGGTATGTCCAAAACCTCCACCTGTGGCCCCACTCAGGGGCCATCTTGGCGCAGGAGCCAAGCTGGCTGCAGTGAAAGCTCACGCCTGGGGCTCCAGACAGCACAGATGCTTCTTCACTAGTATGCAATGCTGTCTGGGCTCTTTGTTAGATAGCTGGGCCTGCAAAGCTGTGGGGCATTGCCTGGGGTTCAGCACACTTGCCTTTCTCCTTCGTAAACTTCTTCAGAATTTTCAGTCTCTCATTTCTCAAAACTGAACTTGGAAGTTCCCTGATCAATCCTCTCACCTAAAGATGAACTCTCCCTTCCCGATTCTTATAACAAGTTGCATCACACTCTTGGCATAGGCCAAAGCTGGCCCCCTGTGATTCACGGTTACTTCTCCTGCTACACTGGGGGTGCTTGAGGCAGGGACACTGTCAAAAGAAGTTCTTGCTCGGCTTGGTGTCGGACCCCTTGTGCTGGTCAATAAATGTCGATGTTCTGTTGGTGGCCGTTCTCTCCCTGCAGCACCATCATTTCCTTGAGTGCTGACCACCTGTCCTACTCCTTCGCCTGATGTCACCCCCAGGGGTTTGTCTCCATGGGTACTTTCTTGGAGCCTGTCCTCCCTCTGCCTTGGACAATGTCTCATCTCAGCTTTGGGAGGCTTCATCATCACTTTCTGCCATTACCTAACAACTTCAAAATGTGTATTAAAACGTCCAGTCCGGTCTGATCCCAAAGCTTCACTTTCTCATCCAATTTAAGGCCTCTCCCTGTTCCCAGCTCAGCCCCGACTCAGGGGAATGGGCTGTGGTCAGCTTCTTCACTGTTTGCCCTTCACTCCCCTTTTCTAAAAGCTGTGCAGCCTCTAGCTCAGCGTTGGAACAGGAAAGAGAGGTGTGACAAAGAGCAGGGCTGGTCCCTCTTTCCTGGTCTAATCTGGCACTGGGGACCCCGGCTATTAGCACAGGTACAAACATGTCTCATTTTCTTGTGATGAGCATTTGGGGGTCCTCCTAGAGGTCCCCTGCTATGCATGGGAGAAGCCATCTCTAGCTGACAGCTTATGACCTGCCCCTCTCAACCTCTGCATTCTGCACGTCCAACCTCCTTCTGCTGGGGTTGCCTTGGCCCTGGCAGAAAGCCTGCTTGACTAGAGACCTTCTCGAGACAAAAATCAAAACTTCTGCCTTTCATAGGTCCACCTGGCCCACAGAAAATGGCCTGCGTCTTCTCTGTGCCTTTGGTGGGACCACAGCTTGTTCTCCTTGGCACCTTTTGTGTCTCCTGCGTCATGCTGTCGTTATCCAGAGCCTCACCTTCAAACTTCTCCAGACAAGCTTCAGGCATGAGCCCGGTGTCTCCCACTCCAGTGTTTCCTGTCGGGCTCTCTGGAGGGCTCCCGTCCTGAGACACTCCACTTATTGGAGTCACCATGGCTCAGATTTCTGTAGCTCAGCAAGAATCTGGCCAGAGGGGTGAGGTCACTCTCTCCTCCAGGAAACATGCCTGTTCTGTGTGCGTGGTGCTATGGAAGCTCCCCTTGGCTGCCTGGAGCTGGGGGCAGCCCTCTGTCCCAGCCTGAGGAGGAAGCAGATCAGAGCAGAAGTGCTGACATCTCTCACTCCAAGGAAACTCTCCCCATCAGTCTCTACGGACCAAGTCTCTTCTGTACCTTAGAGAAGAGGGGTGGACTAAAGGAATGGTTTTCAAACTTTTGGTTGACTACCTCCTAAAGGGGTTTTGAAAAATTATGTAGCCTTTTGAGCATGTTAAAGCATTTTAAATGCTTGTAATTTGAAAGGTTTAAAATTGACATGCAAACATTTTTATTGCAAGTTTATAGTTAAGAAGGATGTGATTTCTGATATCTTGAATATGGTAGATGTGCTTTAAAAATTTGCCATCAAAACCTTGAAGCTGGAGGTTTGGGTCACTCAATTTATGGAAAACAACCCCCATGTAATATAATTTGGCAAAACCAAACAGCTGAATCAGAGCTTTGTGTAAAAAAAAAGAAAATTCTATTTCACATTTCAGTTCAAATGCATAAGTTAGTATGTCGTGGAAACCTCTGCGTTTTTATCCCAAGATAGACAGGTAGGTGGGGTGCGGGTAAAGAGTTTTAAGGTAGTTATCACTTGTATAAACTCTCTGGCTTGCATTTTTACCGGACTTTTTCTTGCAGTCCTGTGTTTGGTGCCCTGAGGTTTTTACACCCCGGGAGACGCACCACAGCCAGATGCTGGACGGGCCTTTCTTTGTTTTGTGGGAAAACTGGAAACCACCAGTGTATGCTCAGACACATTGGTTTTAGGAAAGAATGCCTAAAGCAGTGGGGCTGGAAAGTGATGTCTTCAAAGCTGGCTGCCTGTGTATTCTTGGTAACGGTTCTATGTGTCCCTAGGGGCACCCAGCTGGAAGATTATTGGGCTAACTGTCACTGTGTCTTTTGTGGTCTCCCCTTCGCAAGTTCTGCATAGACAGTCCCACCCCCCTCTAGCATGTGGGTGCATTGACACTCTCTGTCTCAGACTTGAGGTCTCCTCTGATACAGAAATCACAGGCAAGTCTCATGTGAATCCCCTGCTCGGCTCATACAGGGCTTGGCCTACGATGTGTGTCCAGAGCAGTTCTGTGACCAATGTCTCATGTTGATGGTTAGTCAGCCCCCACAGTCCTGTTGCAACTGTCCCTGCTCCTGCCCCTCCCTGTGTGGGAAGGGGTGTGATGGGGAATTCTGGGCTGAGCAGCCTCTTCCGTGTGGTCAGAACTTTGGTGTGGGTGGCAGTGGGAGACCAGCTGGCCGGCAGGGGCTGGGGGTTGCTCCTGGGAGATGAGGCCTGGACCAGGGCAGAGTGTATCAGCCAAGTGGAATCCCCGTGGCCCCATTTTCAAAGCCGTTTGCAAAGCTGAGCTATTCCTTTGTCTATGTCCCAGGACCCCCCACTTGCGGCTGCAGCCTGGGAAAATGTGTGCAGTCAGGGCCACTGTGGCCTCTAGAAGCAGCAGAAGTGGAACAGGCAGCTGTTCTGCATTGAGCTTCCAAGGAATCAGCCTGTCTGGCCCATCACCAACCTTATACTAGCATTGGCCTCTGCCTGGGTGGTGAGATCGGAAGACACAAGATGTGCTTGGTCCAAACATCTCCCACACCCGCCAGTCACGGTGCCTGATGGCCTTAGGAAAGGGGGTGGAGTAAGGGAATGGGCTTAGAGACCATTAAAGAGACAAAGACAGAGACACAGATATATATATATATATATATATATATATATATATATATATATATATATAGAGAGAGAGAGAGAGAGAGAGAGAGAGAGACAGAGACAGAGACAGAGACAGAGACAGAGACAGAGAGACAGAGACAGACAGAGAGACAGACAGAGAGACAAACACACAGAAAGAGGCACAGATATATATAGAGAGAGAGACACACAGAAAGAGATGCAGAAGAGGGGGCAGCCTTGGGCCTGGCAGATACTTCTCCCCTCCTTCATTCTTCAAATACTTGCTATATGACCCTGAGTAAGCCCACTAACCTCTCCCAGCCTCAATTTTCTTTCTGTAAAATGGAGCTAGCATTCAGGGCGGAGGGGATTGGATGGGATCAAGAATGTGGAAGTATCTGACATACAACAAGTGACTATTGAAGTCTCGTTTCTGAGGCAGAGAAGCCCATATGTCCTCCATGACCTTTTGGACTGAGTGCTGACCGTTGACCTTCTGACCTATTGTGGCTATTGTGCCTGCGGCTATTGGCCCTCTCCCCAGACAGGCCAACCATAGGCTGCTGTGAACCAGTCAGAATTGTTTTCTTGGGATTTTGGCTGCAGAGCACAGAGGTGAAGGGAGATGAGTTGTGGGACCAGCGGAGAACTAGAGGCGTGGGCTGAGACCTCTGATGATGAGGCCCCAGCTCCAGGTGCCTGGACCAGGTCAAGGCCACACCTGGCCTAACGCCATTATTGTCAAACTTCAGTGAAGGCTTATTACCATGCAGATTCCTGGGCCCTGCTCTGAAGAGCAGATTCAGGAGGACGGGCTATGTGGGCCTGGGACAGGGAGGTGGTCTAGGTCAGATCCCTGCCTCAAACCCCTCAGCTCTATGGCGTTCTCCTCAGATGCATCCTGCTGGAGGCCTGGGAAGGGACAGGGTGAACATGGTAAAGCTGTCTGCCAAAAATTCCACTCCTTGGATGACAGCATCTTATAATGGACCCCACGGTGAAGGGAGACCAGGGTTCTAGGGATGCAAGAACATGACAGGTATGAGTAAGGGAAAAATTGTGGATTAAGTGCTGGAGGAAAGCAGGATATAGACAGTTCCTATTGTCACAGGAATATCTAGGACTTACCCGAGCTTGGGCTCAATGCCGTGTCTCTCCTGCCGGGGAGGTGGTGAGCTGACTAGTCTCTCTTGGGTGGGAATAGGATCACTGCTTACTCTTGTCTGTGACATTGTCTGCAGACGCAGCAACAGTGCCTCATTGATTCCCAGGTACTTAGGAGCAGCCTGCGGACCAGACCACTGAGCCAAGACCAGCTGAGAACGGGCATTAACAAAGCTGATACCCCATTTCTAGTCTTCCTCCAGGGTGACCTCAAACACCTCCTCCAGGAAGCCTGATTACTCCTTTCTCTAAGGCTCCCTTGTGCCTCAGTTTACCAATCAGGTAGTATATCTTGAGTCATGGTTTTGCCTCCCTGAGCAAACCTCTGTATCTCTAAGGGGCTCCAGCCTCCCCGTCCTGGGTCAGGATGGAAGAATCTGTCTGATCCTGGGAAGCCAGATAATGACGAGACATTTAAGAGATTGGCGGTGAGGTCTAAGAGACCTAAATTCAAATCCAATTCTGCTAATATGTAACCCTCAGAAAATCATTTAACCTCAACAAGCCTCAGTTTCCCCATCTGTACAAATGGAGGTAATGGTAATGCTTTCCCTATGTGGTTTGTTGCGAGGATTAAAAGAGATAACGAGAAGACACCTATAATGTATCAAGACTCTATACTCAGAATGGTTCGAAAGTACTCGGAGCTCAATAAATCTGAGTTGTTATTATTAATGATTCATTCTACCCCACTTCTCCAAGGTTGCATGTCTGCCATCTGCCAGGTGCTGAGCCAGGGACAGCAGGGGGAAGAAGAGACCTCCCTGTTACAGGAAAACTTATGTGACAAGTGTTGGGAGTTTCTGGTCACCTCGAGGTAGGAGAGGCTAGTTCAGGAGCACCCTCCTCTATCTCCCCAGTTGGAACATGAAAATCAACCCCTTAAATGTTGATTAGAAGCTGTGTGCCTAGCCCGGGAGGGCTTGCACTGGGACCCCTTGAAGTGTCAAGTGAGGCTCAAGGAACTTCCTAGACTATAGCAAAGCCTACAGAGGGTGGGTATTTCTCAGTTGACAGGTGTATCCCAGAAAACCCTCCCACATGCAAGGAACCAGGTTCTCAGCACAGTGGCCCCGACTATGGACCTCTAGACAAACAGACAGACAGAAGACAATCTATGGATCTTAGAGGAATAGCAGTGACAAGACAGGTGGAGGCTCAGGTCACACTTGGGGAACAGGGCTTTGCTCCCACTCGGTGCCTCTGGTCCTATAGGCTGAGACTGGTTCTGTGGGAAGCAGGCAGCAGCCACAGACATGCCAGGCATATGGAGAAGCTTGTGCCCTCACCATCCCCAGAGCGTGTCTTATTATTAAAACTCATACATCACACACTGAAGCAAATACCTGGTGTGGGGGAATTGGAATCCTTCAGCATGGACTAGATCCATCACCTTCTAAATCAGGTACATCAGCCCGTGAATCAAACACATACCTCTGGATTTGATGGGCTCCCAGTCGGATTAGATGCATCACCTATTGAATCAAATGCAACTCTGATTGAATCAGAAACTGCAGCTCACCTAGTAAATCATCTAAATATTACCCACATTACAAGTTTGGAATGGCTGTCTCACCAATACGTTTTAACAGATGACATGTTAAAGCCGCTATAACATTTAAACAATTACCTGCAGAAACGAACTCCATACATCACTCGGGGCTGGCCGATCAACATTTCGAGCAGGAGAAATCGCCACCCAGATGCATGGGCTTTCCATTTCCTTCTCTCCCCGACCACCCTCCTTCCCCACTGGACTCCTTTCTCCTCCAAACACATGCTGAGGTGAGGCACGCAGGAGTGGTGGGGGTTCCTGGTTACTGTCCGGGGGAGGCTGGCCTGAAACCTAAGGCAGCAGACCAGATGTGGGCCCATCCGGCGGCAGGCGTACTTCGCTTAACATGCACAGCGCTTAAAAATCAGTGAATGTTTCAAAAATCAGAAAATTCATATTAAAATCCTGGATTTTGGCTTCTCTTAACAAAGTGAGATTTGGTAATAATAGGCCTGCATGCCCGCGAACAGCTAACCCTGGTAATGGTAACTATTGCCAGGTGTGGTTCCAGGCACTCTTCTGTATTACGTCATTTGATGCTCATAACCACCCTAATAGAGTATACAATAACTGACTGTTATTATTTCCAATTGGGGAAACCCAGGGCACAGAGACGGCAAGCAACTTGTCCAAATCACACAGCTGGGCAGTGGTGGAGGTAGGCATGTAGTAGCCTAACTAACCCAAGTGGCGTGGGGGGATTTCTGGGGGTGGGGGGAGATGGGGAACCTGACCCTGCCAGGTGTCCTCCTAACCTTATTACACCCACATGCCATTGTGTCCCAACTTCCACGCCATCAGCCAGCATCGTCTCCCCGTGGTAGCCAGAACCTAGCAGAGAGGGCTTCAGCTCCAGACCTGGACATTATCTACAAAATTATTGATGCAACCCTAGAGCTGTCCTGGCAGAACTGGAAGAAATGTTTGTTATACTATTTTAGAGTTACGTCCCATTTACTATATTATGTTGAATATAGTGCTCTATCAATCAGTATGTATTTTTAAAAATAAATCCTATAATTCCATTGCAAATTATTTTGCATTGGATTTGTGCACGTGTACCAAAAGTATTAATTTCTTAAAAGTAAATGCAAAAATATAGCAGATTTTGAAACTCTGCTTTGGTCTTTCTTCTTTTTTAATATACCAGAAGCTCAAGAAGGGAAGTGGCCTAAGCCCTCTCTTATCTGAGCGGCCCTGCCCTCGGCAGCGTAGTGGTCAGGCTGCCATGCGAGGCCCGAAGACGGTGGACTTCTGGGCCTGACCAGATTGGTTCCTTCTCTCAGGAGCTGTGTGTGCTTCTGCCCCCATCCTTCCTCAGCCTTTGGACTAGAAACAAACCAAGTAAAATAAAGGTGACAGGTCTGCATTGCATGATCTTTGCATGTCACCTGGCTCATGGAAAAGCTTAGTAAAGATGACAGGTATGTTTTCAAAAGAGAACCTGAGAAAGGTCGGGCTCAGGTCTACATACGCTCAGCAGTGTCTGGAGGCTCTGTGGGCACTGTCCTGCAGGTACCTGGGGCCGCAGCCACTGGCGCTGCCAACCGGGAGGCCACAGTCAGGATTGGACAGGATGTAGCACCAGGACCGTGAGCCCAGCCCGAGGCCTTTCCTGACCCACCAGGAAGCAAAGCAAAAGCCTGCGGAATCCTCTGGAGGGCAGTTTGGAGCATCCTCAATGGGTGCCACACGGCCCCTGCCCTGCCTCCCTTCTCACCCTGCCTGCTCTCTGCAGTGAGCAGCCTCACTCAGATGCCAGACACTCAGATGGCAGCCTACGAAGATGAGCAGGGCACATATCACCCTGTCTAGATGCTGCAGCTGAGTGTAGGTCACATGGCAACCTCTTTGTAATTAGTTAGAGACCTCAAGTCTGGAATGTGCCTTGAGAGTTAGGGGCAGCTCTTTGAAATATTTATGTTGCTTTATTTTCCACATGGCATACCTCCTAGTCAAAAACAATTGAAAAACTCTAACTCACAATCTCATCCTTCCAAACCAGCCAATTTCCATCCTCCCACCACTTTACCTTGGGTTTGGGAAAACACTAAAGAGCAGTACATGTCCTCTCCTCCATGTTTTGTTGATAATCGATAGACGTGACAGGGTGCCCTGTGAAGGCTCCGTTGTCCTGTCTCATTCCCCACACGCTCAAAGGAATGGTTTGGGCTGGGACTGGAGGCAGGGCCTGCGGAGATGCCTCTGGGCAGCCTTCAGGATGGAGGCCTCACGCATTGAGGCCTGTCACACGCAGGCGCTTTAGGCACTGGGCCAGTCTGGTCGTCCCTGTGGGCTGCCTTGGGAGGTGGCCTGGCTCCCACCAGGTAGCTGCTCAAACTTGACATTGGGTTTGGGTTGGAGTCTGGTCCAGTGCTGCTCCAATCCCAGGGTCCCCAGGGTCTTTAGAGAGGACTACTCCAGTAAACTTCCAGCTGTGTACAGGGGACAGCCCAGACCTGGTCACTGGTGGATGGCAGATGGGGAAGCAGGGACAGAGGAAAAGGGAGGATTGAGAGTCAGGACAGACAACTTCGAAGCGTCCCAGCACTGGGCTGAACTCTAGGGCTGGACAGGAGAAATAAGCGACATGCCACTGACCAATATTAGGGCAAGAAAGAGACTCAGGGAGCTACCAGATTATCATCCTGACGATTTGCCCTGTCGGGAGTCAGACACATCCTAAGTACTTCCTTTCCATGCATTATTATATTCTTAAAAGGCAAGGATATTGGCACTGTGTTTATTTCTACTTTTATGTATGGGAGAACTAAAGTACCACAGTTTAAATAATTTATCTCCATTCTATAGGTTAAAATAACTGAGACTCAAAACCGTTCACTTGCCCAACAAAGGTTCAGAGGTAACAGAGTGGCTGAGTTGGGGTTTAAATTCAAGCATGTCTTACTTCCCCGTCTGTGCCCTTCCAGATCCAGGAAATGAGGGTGAGGTTGTGTGATTGATTCTAGGTGTGCCACGGACATGGCCAGAAGGGTGCGGGAAGATTGTGACTAATGCTCGGAAGGTGGAGCATTGAGTCTCCATCTGGGAAGAAGCTGTGCTGCTCCCACAGCTCTCACTTCACCCTGAGTACACCGGTTTGTACATGGAACAAGGAAGTCATGCCTGTGAGCGACTAGAAATTGTTCGGGACAAACAGGGTGGCTCTGGCATCTTTCCAAGTCCTCTCCTGACCAGTGCCCTACAAGGCTGTGGCTGATGCAGCTGGAGGTTAGATGGGTGTCTGAACAAAGTCTCCCAAGTGCCACATAGTCCCTGTCCCTCTTCCCCACTTACTCTGCCCACTCTCTGCAACCATCAGCCTCACCAGCCCAGACCTCAGCTGACAGCCTGAACTTTCCTGCCCAAAGGAGCTTTTGATGCTTGGGGTCCCTGGAGATTCTCAACGGTCACAAGAAAAGAGACACTTCCGTGGGTTCCTTTTTACTGGACTGAAAGACGACTGGCTTAATATTGCCCTGCTTATATTCAAGGGGCCTCACCCTTTGAGACCACAAGCACGTGATTGGAGGGGCATTAAAAGACACCCTAGTTCTACCTGAAACACCTTCATTTGGCACTGCCATAGGTTAAGTAGTTTTCTTAACTTTAACTAGCTGCAAGATCTTTTGTTCACATGCATCTTATATAGAAGCTCAACTGATAAAATAAATGAGTGGAATATCTCTGATTGAAGAAGAGGGCCTGGAGCCTTAGCTGCTGGGCCTCCCTTCACCCCAAAAGCAGGACCGAAGTTCCCTCATAGGGGTTTCGCAGCACAGTTTGGAAACCTCTGGCCTAGTTCAAACCCGTTGATTTACCAGAAAGGAAACTGAAGTCCAGAGAGGTTATCTGACTTGTCTGCTATTTCAACAGAAAATTTAGAGCTGGCCAGATTATACCAGGTGTGTATACCCAAGTTCATTTTGTAAGGTGTGTGAGTCTAGTCAGAATTCATTATAAACTTTCTTCCTATGTGCTCATTATCAGCTACTGAAAACAGCTAGAATCAGATCACACCGCTGATTTAAGTTTAATAAAAAGTTACTAAGTGCCTCGTGCCATTTACAAAGCCTCATGCACTGGACACAGTGGGAGGAAAGCCAGTGGCCAGGCCTGTGGAATAGAGACAAAGACCCACAAGCAGATCATTTCAGTGTCTGTGGGGTGCTAGGACAGCCTGCTCAGAGGACAGCCACTCAGTCTGGCTTGAGGGTTGAGGAGGGTCTCCCAGCCTGGAGCCATGGAGGATGGGTAGAACTCAGCCTGCGAGGGCAGGAAGCAGAGGTCTTCCAGGACCTCTCAGGCCCAGAGGGGAAGAATATGGTGGGTGTGCTGTGAGTGAACCAACATTGCCACTGAGGAAGGAAGGTGAGGTGGGGAGAGGCAGGAAAGGGTGCTGGGGCCGTGGGTGCCATGTTAAGGAATTTGGGCTTCATCCACAGGCAATAAGGATGAAAGTTTTTAAAGAAAGAGAGTAAGACATTTAGGGTGGGGCATTCTGGTTGCTGTGTAATAAAAGATTTGAGGGGAAGGGGTGCAACCATAACCACAGTTAGGACATTATTATAATGGTCTAGGTGAGTCTGGGACAGGGCTGCCTGGCTAGAAATTCCAGAAATATTTGTGAGATACGTGTTTTTTAGGGAGGTGAGCAATTGGATTTACAGAAGGGATACTGGGGGAGAAGGAGAAACTGAGATTATTTGTCAGGTGACGTAGAAGGGCCTAGAAAGAACAGGACACGGGCTAGACCTATGCTGTTGAAAGAGTGGAGTTCTGGAACATGGGCTAGTTCAGAAGGTGTGCACCTGGGGCCAGGTACCACCAGGAGCTGCTCTGTGTGGCCTGTAGCATCATCAGGCAATAGAAAGCTCTCCTGCCCCACCACCTTCCACAGCCACACCTGTGGAAGCCTTTCAAATGTAGGCAACTTTTCTTCCCCCAACAGCGGGAACCAAGGGGAAAGCTGGAGTGAGCGATCTAGCTGGAGTGAGGTCTGTGCTTGTGTTCATCATCTTGGCGTCTCTTAAAAGATGCTCTTTGTGGTCCCCAGCTGGTGCGAGCATGTGTGTCTCTGGAAGTAAGCAGAGCAAAAGCAAACCCAGGCCGCTGAAGCCAGCTGTAGTGTAGAAGGCAGCACGGCAGCCCAGCGAAGAAACTGCTAACTCAGGTCGTGCTGCCCCTGCTCGACCTCTCAAAGCAAGGGGTTAAACGTTTCCTTAAAAACCCTACAGTGCCTTGGAAATCAGCTGAATGGCCTTTCTGTACAGCTCCTAATGTCCCGGGTGCACTACCTGGCTTTCTGATGAGATATAAACGGCAGATTTTATGGGCAGCAGCATGGGCCAGTGGGCTAAGGACAGGCCGGGGAGCCAGCAAGGACGCGGCCCTCGTGCCTCGTGACCGCTTGACTCAAGGTGTGACCTTGGGCTGGTTGCTTAACCTGTTTACACCTTAGTTTCCTTGGCTGAAGAATGGGAGTCCTGATACCACTGGGCCTCACAGGGGGGCTGTGAGCAGAAGCTAATTGATGGCTGAAGTGCACCCTGGGTGTCTCCAATGCTAGTAAACTGCTAAGTAATTACGCTGCACCTTGGATCGCTGGCAACCCACACGCAGGGCACACTTCCCAGGCCGAGGCGGCCCGGGTAGCGAGGCCGAGAATGCCTGGCTCAGCTAAACACCGGCCATTCACTTCGTCAAGCACGTCCCGGGTGAGCCCCTCAACAAGGTCATTCTTCATCTCCTGGAGATCTTGCTCCTCAGGGCTCTGACATCGCTTCTTTCTCAGACCTGCTTTTAACCTTATTTTCCACAAGATGTGGTTTTTTCTTTAATTGACAGTCTGGTGAGCAATAAGTTTGTTGAGCAGCCACTTTATGCAGGACTCTCTGCTAGGTGCTTTCTGTGTTTTCTGTCATGCCATCTTCCCCACAGGCACAATTTAGGGCAACTCTATTGTTCCCATTCCACAGATGTGGAAACTGAGGCTCCTAAATTCTTTCAGTATAGCTTTCCAGTGAAGCCTCTTCTTCATTGTGCCCATTTAAGGGCTGAGCCTGTGCAGTCCTGAAAAGTTAGGAGAAGGATTCAAACCCATAATTCTCTGGCTTCAAAGCTCAGGTTTTTCCATCACTCTGTGCTGCCTTCACTGTTAGCTCTTCACTTTATGTGGGGCCGTGGGGTGTGTGTGTGTGTGTGTGTGTGTGTGTGTGTGTGTGTGCGCGCGCGCGTGTGTGTGTGTGTGTGTGTGTGTGTGTGTATGTGAGAGACAGAGGGGGGACCAGGTAGAAACATCACTGGGCTGGGATGCAGGGAACCTGGATAATTTTTTTCCATCTCTACCACAAGCCTACTGTGCAGCTGGTACAAGTTACTTAACCTTTCTGAATCCATTCTTTCCCACTGATGTCCCTTGATTCTCTACTATGCTATGACAATGCCGTGCTTGTATATTACAGTAATAGAGACCGTGTGTTCTTACAGATATTAGTATATCTTCTATGCGCAGTGCAATGGACTGAATATTTTCTGTAAAAGTTCATATGTTGAAGTCCTAACCCCCAATGTGGTAGTATTAGGAGGTGGGCCTTTGGGTGGTGACTAGGTCGTGAGGGTGGAACCCTCATGAATGGGACTAGGACCCTTATAAAATGGACCCCAGTGAGCTCTCTCCCTTCTCCTGCCAGGGGAGGACACAGTGAGAGGATAGCTTTTATGAACCAGGAAGAGGGCCTTCACCAGCCACTGAATGTGCTGGTGCTTTGATCTCGGACCTCCTACCCTCCAAAACTGTGAGAAATAATTTCCTGTTGTTTATAAGTCACCCAGTCCCTGGTATTCTATTATAGCAGCCCGGACAGACTAAGAAGCCCAGCTAGGTTAAATGATCTTTGAGCCCAGGGCTTGTGATTGATATATATATATATCCTCCTTTTTCCCCCTTCCCAGTCTGAATAAAGGGTTTATAGAAATAGTGTAATTCTTAGTGATGTATATATTCTTAGTTAGATGTATATATACATCTAACTCTCCATAACAAAATCCACACACAGATGTGCCGGGCCCTATGTTCGAAGCTAGTGTGTGTCTCTGTCCCAAGGAGTGGAGTCCAGTGGATAAGACAGATGCATACGTGGGAGATTCCAACATAAAGTAGTCCATGCTCTGACAGAAGGGGACTTCCTTTCTCTTAGGTCCACATGGCCCGACTTGTCAGTGGGCAAGAGCTGCTGATCTGGGGCCCAGGGGGCTTCTCCTTGAGAAACCAAGTGATCGCCACCAGCTTTTCCGGGCAGTGGGCAGTGGTGGAGAAAGAGTTGAGCCTACCTTGAATTGTGCCATGGCACCCATCTTGTAGGGATTATGCCCTGGCACCCATCTGGCTCTGGACGCTGCGTCATCAAAGACCTCCTTCTGAAGGTGCCCAGGATCCTAGAGCAAGTCAGTGCCCCCTCCTCCTGGAACTGCACAATGATACCAAATTTCCCAGGTGCCCCAGGCGGGCCTTGATGGGTCACAAGAAATACTGAGCTACACCGTCATCCAATTCATCCAGCAAAGTGATGGTGACACTTTAATTTTGTTCTTCAAAACTCTTGATGAAGCTGTAGAACATTTAATGAGTCCAGGAGTCAAATTGTCCCTGTTTGGGCGTCTCCAGAACAGCAGCCCTGAGATGCACCGAGACCATGAGTGTCTGCTCTCTCCCTGCCTCTGCCCTTCTGTGAAGGCTAAGCCATCTGGAGAGCACTTTTCATCCTTCCCAAATATCCTCCTTTTCCCCCCTTCCCAGTCTGAATAAAGAGTTTATAGAAATAGTGTAATCCTGAGTGACAGGCAGAGCCTGTGGCAGGGGCCTGCCACCCCCATCTCTCTTCTTCCCCAAATCTCAAGGCCCTGCTGCATTTCAGGCCACGCTTCTCACCCCTGTGCCTGTGCTCCCAAGAGAAGGGCTGTAGGAATGTGAGCCTCCTTTAAATCTGCCTTCCTGGACATTTCTAGCTAAATGGGATCAACCATCACTTCCTATTAGCACAACTTGGCCTTTCCAGCAGTGCTGTGCAGCGGCTGCTCTGTGGATCACTTAGAATCATAAAACCTACTCTGTGGGCTACCCTGCATCACAGAGGGCTCCAGGGAGCAGCCGGGAGAAGGGGGGAGAAGGGCGGGAAACGGAACCCAGAGAGCTCTGAGTCTTCTGCTAAAAGCTGTCTGCAGCCAGGGCTCCCCACCCTGCTCTGCCCTACCTCATTCATTGGCACTGGGAACTCTCCAGGGACAAGGACACAGAGTCCACAGCAGGTCAGATGAGTGGCTACCACCTTTGGCATCTGTGCCAAGAGCTGCTCTCACATCTTATTTAATCCTGCCATAAAGTCTAAGATATATTTAAACATGGGCCCAGAGAAATTAAGTGACTTGTTCAAGGTTCTGGACGGGGCAGAACTGGGATTGGAGGTTATGGTCTTTCCACCTCTACAAGCTGCCTTGGAGAAGCTGCTTCCATTCTACCTCCCAGGGAAGAGCCTGCAGGGTAACTCAGGTCATAGTCAGCTACGCCCGTTCCAGGAGACAGGTTCCTTCCAGAAGGGCCATATCAGGGCAGGACAACCAGTGTCAGCTATTTGGAAGTCCCAGTGACACTCTCTTCAGGGCCTCCTCAGGCACTCAGGATAAAAGTGAACATGTAGGATTTATCCCTCGGCCTTCAGATGTATGGAGACACTGCTCCCCTCCACCCTCCCAAAGAAACTGGGGTTGAAATTGCAGCCTCGGAAGCGCATGTGACCTCCTGCACGGAGCATGTAGTACGGATGGCAGGGCTGAATATTGATAAAAAAACAAAACAAAGGAAGTACACAAAAATCCGAGGTAGAGCCGCCATGAACCGGCATAAAAGCAAGCACGTGTGGAATGGATCTACACTCAGCCCCCTCCCGGGCTCTGCCACACCCCCATCATTAATGTTCCACAGGGTGGCCAGTGGCTGGGCCCCTTTGGCAGAAGTGCACGGAGGCCGTGGATAATTCCCAGCTTGGCCTGCTTCCCGTCCTTCCCAGAATGACCCTTTCCTCCTTCATTCTTTTGGTACAAGTTTCTGCCAAAGGAACACAGATGGAGAGAGAAAAATCAGGGCTGGGTTTAGATGGGGGGAAAAAATCCTCAGAATGTCAATGTGTTCATCCTGAAGAAACCTAAAATAATATCAAATCATCTTTGGGTTTTTGTGGGCTCACACACACGCACATGCACACATGCAGAATAGCTGTTCCGTGCGCGTCTTCTGCATCTGTGAGCTATTAGTACCACAGAGAACCAGAGGCCTCGGGCTAACGTTTAGGCTTTTCTTCCCTTCCAGAGCTGGTGCAGCTCCTCTTGGACCGCTTCCTTTCTGTGTTTTTCTTTTCTCCTGCAAACACTGCCTCCCTCTTTCTTTCCTGTGTCCCCATGTCCTCAATCTCTCCTTTCCCAACCTGACAAATAATAGCTCTACACAAACTGTAAGATACTCAGATCACAGGGAAAATGACTGCTACAGCTTACTGAATTCCCTCCATGGGATGTTTGCGTTCTCAGGGACAAATCGCGGTGAACTTGTGGGATCTCTTGACTCAGGGAGTTGATGAAGAGTACTGGGTGAGGCAGACGGCATTCCTGGGACCCTCAGAAGCACCCCACAGGGAGGGCTGCTAACCACTTCCCCAAAAGGCTGCTCTGAGTATGTAGTCTTATCGGATGCTGCTTGCTCTTTGGGACTGCCCCTGAAGGCTATGTGGGTGCTTGGTGGGTAGAAGTCTTTAACACTGGTTCCCTCTTCACATTCCAAAGAAAAACTTCACCCCACCCACCAAAAGAGATCCATTGAGAACAGGCATGCATCTGGCTGCAGTTAACAGTGCTTGTGGGGAGCAGACGTATTGACCTGGTAGAGCGCTACCTAGCATGGCAGCTGCTGCCACGGGACATGCCCGAGGGCTGGGATGGAGGACTCTGCCTGATAAAGTGCTCTGTCAACAGCAAAAGGGCAAGGGAAGGCAAGAGCGAGATGCTGAGAGACACTGACAGAAGGAACGTGCTTTTGCCCTTTCCTCTCTTAAGTGACTGGTGCCTGGAATTTGAAAGCCCCCAAATGTGGCATGGCCTGACCTTTGGCATCTGGGTTATGGCAACCGGTGAAATGACCGGAGAAACTGCTCAGACTGAGCTGCGCCGTAATGTGGAAAAAGCATTTCTCACATGACCTCATTAGGTCCTCAAGGGTGATGTGGGCAGAATCACTCAGCTTTCAGACTATCAAACTTTCCTTCTAGGAAATGATGAGTGTTACTGTCAAGGTCCCAGTGTGTGTAAGTAATCGGACCAGGACTAGAACCCTGGTCTTCTAGTTTCCAAAGGCTCTTCCCTCAGATTCTTTCCAGAGGTGTGGGAAGTAATGCCAAAGGTCAGGACAAAGTTTGACAACAAATAGCATGCAGGCCCAAGGTATATAGACATTCTCTCCACTGCCTCTATTTACCCAATCTGCTAGATACCAGGTGCTCCTCATTCCCTTCCTAAAATATATTTACTGACGCCCACGACACAGGGAGTGACCCTGGCTAGTAGCTCCTTCCTCTCCGGTATGTTCTTTCCCAATATTCCAGCCAAGCGTGCCCTTCCCCTGAACAACCTTCTCCAGAATATTGCTTCCCATTTTGTCATTACCCCATACACCCTTCTCCGGTCCATGCTTCTGCTCCTACCAGGTGAATACAAGCTTGCTAAGGGTCAGTGAGTCTTTGTTCCCAACCCTGTGTTACTCTTACTTTGCTTGTCTTTGTGAAAGCCTTATTGCAATTAAGTAATTTAATGCAATGTTCTGCAAACAGACTATATAATGAAAGTGGAAAGAAAAAGAGTCGTTATTCCTATGCAAACTAAGTTAAGTACTGTGAGTAGATCGAATGACAATGGGTTGCTAGAAAGCACTACTAATGAGTTAGGTGTGGGTAAGCTAACAATAAAGATTGGGGGGGAACTAAACACATCTAGAATGATTCTTCACTCAGAGTATTTGGCAAGTGTAAGTTCTCGAACCACTTTAAAGAAACGGAAACTGGAAATGGTAGATGATGCATTATTGGGTGTGGTTTACTCAGGAAAGATGGCTGGATACGCCCATCCATGGACCCGTACTCAAAGGAGAGGCCTTGGATCTACATCAAAGAACAGTGAATGGGTGTACATTTATATGTTTTAAGTTAAAATTAAACGTTGAAGGTGTATAGTATAATTTTCTCTGATTTCCCTTGTCAACCAACTTTTTCCATTAACTGACCAACACCAGTCCATAGTGTGTCAGATAAAAGGGATCCTGATCTAATAGCTAACAGTTATTGAGCAATTATTTGGTGCCAGACACTGTCCTAAGTGCCTTTTATGTAGCATCTCTTTTTATCCTCGCAATCTACCCACAACTGAGATACTGACATTATCCTGTGGTGGCATATGGACCAGTTTTTACAGGTCCCGGTCCCTCCAGCCTCCCACCCATCTTCCTTTCTTTTGCCAGCGAGTCGCCATTACTGAACCACATCTCTATAAACCAGCACCCTGCCTCCTCCTCGCCTCATGTGAGAAGGTGCCAGAGTTCTCCCGCTCCTGGGAAGACTCTGACCTGCCCCCCATGGCTCTGTGGGGAACGGAGTACGGTGATTTCAAAAGAAGTCAGTCAGGTTCCAGGTTTCATGTGTGGATATGAAGTGGACAGGTGAACATGCGTGGGCAGGAGTGGGAGCAGTGAACACAGAAAGCTGGTGGAAAGCACGCAAGAAAATTGAGCCCAGCTGTAGATTAAACTGCAGAGCACGAACTGGGAGGTGGGGTCGTGGGTAACAGTGGAACTTGAAGGAGCAAAACACTGGAAAAGCCCATCTGAGGGCACTCGGGTGAAAAGGGGTGGGAGTGGGAAAGAGGGGACGTGTGGGAAGTATTCCTGGAAGCGTACAGGCCACGAGAGATATCCTCCTGATTTAAACCGGGGTCTATAAATGGGCATCGACAGTAACTATAGCAGCAAAAACCACTGTATGAAGGAACAAAGAAGAGCGCCCCCTCTGGTTAGTGCATTGTGGAACCTGTGACTTTTGCAATTCATTGTTTGCAATAGAAATGAAGTTGGTGAACTTAGTGTCAAGGCAGAAATCTGATGTTTATGAAGGTCAGTAAGATAAAGGCTAGCAGGATGGGACAGAAAGGGAAGCATAAAGCACCACACATTGGGAGAAAATATTCGCTATACAGATACCTGAAAAAGGACTTATATCCAGGATACATAAAGAACTCTTACAGCACAATAATAAAAAGACAAATAGCCCAATTAAAACTAGGCAAAAGATTGCTTTTTATTGGGGAATATTGAGGAACAGTGTGTTTCTCCAGGGCCCATCAGCTCCAAGTCAAGTCATTGTCCTTCAATCTAGCTGTGTAGGGCGCAGCTCAGCTCCAAGTCCAGTCACCACTTTCAATCTTTAGTTGCAGGGAGCACAGCCCACAATCCCATGCAGGAATTGAGCTGGAAACCTTGTTGGTAAGAGCTCGCAGTCTAACCAACTGAGCCATCCAGCCACCCCCAAAATAGGCAAAAGATTTGAACAGACACTTTACAAATAAAGACGTATGAATGGCCAGTAAATTCAGCTTCATCAGCCATCAGGAAAAGGCAAATCTAAACCATAATAAGATACCACCACAGAGGCACTTAAGGCAGCTACGATGAAAAAGGCTGACCATATTAACTGTTGGTGAGCAGTGTTGTACCAAAGGTGGGGCAATACAAGCAGTCTGTACAGGGCAGGGAATAAGAGGTGGGGGGGGGGGCATTGCCTGTAGAGAATTTAGAAACAATAACTAAACCACTCAAAGTCAATCTGCTTTTTATTATCACCATGCATCAGCAATTCTAAACCATGTCAGTGATAAGATATTCCTCTCCAGCCAGTGAAACCCCTCCCTTGATACCCCACTCTTGGCCACATTGAGAGTGGGGGGTGTCATATGCTACAACCACCTTGGAGAACTGCCTTGCAGTTTCTTTTAAAATTAAAAATTGCACTTCTACATATTTACCCAGGAGAAATGAAAACACATATTTTCAGTGTTTATTGCAGATTTTAAATAAATAAATAAATAATATCCCCCAAATGGAAAGAATCCAAAAGTTCATCAATAGGTGAATGGATAAACCACATGTGGTACATCCATACAAAGCAATACTACTCAGCAATTGAAAACAAATGAAGTACCAACGTGCAACAATATGATGAATCTTAACAACATTACGCTGAGCAAAAGAAGCCAGACACAAAAGCATACACACTGCTTGATTCCATTTCTTTGAAGACCAGTAACAGGCAAATGTAATCTATAGTGACAGAAAGTAGAATAGTGGTTGCCTAGGGCCGGGGGTCAGGGTGGGTATGGAGTAGGAAGGGGCACAAGGAACTTTCTGGTGTATGGGTAACGCTCAGTACCTTGATTTTCGTAGCTACATGAGTGAACATATTTGCTCATCAAAACTGTGTACCTAAGATGTGTGCATTTTGTTGTGTGTAAATTGTGCTTCACTGAAGTTGATATAAACAAAAGCTTGAAACAAAAGAAAAAATCCCTGGAGTCAGGATCAGGACAAATATTGATTAATTCGAGAATATGTCCCAGGCTCTATGTGGTCATTCCTGAGTGGGACTACATCAACAATCCACACACATCCCTTGGGGCCACACTCGCAATGTCCAGTCTGGATGTGTATTTCCACTAGCCATTATGGAAAGATGTGCACCGTTGAATCTACAGAAGCTTTTATGTCTTCTCTCCAAACGGTTTTTATACTTCTCTCAAGGTCTAATATTTTTAATTCTTCCAGATGTATGCAAAAACTGCTACTTGAATTATAATGATAGTAATAATAATAATAACAGCTAACACTTATTGAACATTTACTGGGACCAGACAATATGCTAAGGGGTTTACCTGCATTATTTTATATAATCTTCACATAACCCTGATCCTGAGATATTATCTCCATTTTTCACATGAGGACGACCAAGGTTCAGAGAGGTAAAGGCTCTCATCAAGGGTGCACAGCTAGTCTGACCAAACTGGCATTCAGATCTGTCTGATTTGGACTCTTGTTCTTGTCGTTATACGCCAGGACATCCAACAATGACCTGGCTGACCTAATATTGCCCTCACTATCTGGTAAACCAGACCTCATGGTCCTCCAGAAGGGGGCGCTGAACATGAGCACCACTGAGCAGCAGCACACATATTCCTTGTGCTGCCAACATCTTCAGGGCAGCTTCCCTGCCCCCAGGAGCCTTCTTTAGCTCGGGCTTTCTTGAAGTCTCCATGGAGCCTGACAAATAGGCTCACGCTGTGTGATGAGTTCTTGTAGCTCCATTTCTGGCCTGCAACCAATGGCAGAGTTAAATTGTCTTGTCCTCAAGGGCCTTGGATGAGGGTGGGAGGCACGGGGAGTTCCTCCTTGACCTTCCACTCCTGCCCTGAGCTTTACTTTCCTCCTTTTCTCCCTCCCCTAGGGTTCTGTGAAGTTTATTCTTTTGAACTGTGACCGTGACCGTATATATCTCTGGGTGTATTCTAACAGGAACCTGCATTCCTTACATCTCAGGGCTGGCTAAGGAAGTTATGCGGGGCTCAGGGGAATCCTAAAGGAATTTGCTCAAGTCTGCTGGGGTCTGACTCCTGACACTCAAGTGCCTAAGTGCGGCCAGGCCTGTTTGACAATCAAACCCAGGCATGAATGAAAGGGGGGGGGGGGCAGATGGGGTCCAGAGTGGACCCCAAGCTGGGCCAGCCTCCTGTTGGATGAAGCCTGTCTGGAGGCCTGGGAGGAGATGTGACAGGAGGAGGGGGCCCCAGTTGGGTAGGGGGTGTATCCACAGAAGAAGAGAGGAGAAGATAATGGAATCCAATAGAGCTCCTGAAAAAAAATGTCATCTTGCTGCTGCCGAAACCCTTTGAATACGTTAAATCCTTAATCAGAGCAGCCTAAAACTGCAATGACTACATGGAGACATGTTAGTCCAGATAAATCCTTGCAGGTTTCAAAGATCTGAAGGGCCCCGGTACTTCCCTCTGCAGCGGCTGCCCTCTGCCCTCTCCTCCATGATGTCATTATTGAAGTTTCGTTTTCACCAGGCATGGTATAAGTTGACATTGACAGTTGTAGCACTCTCACACCGACTCTGGAGGATTATTAGCTTTGAAGCTATTTGGCCTTGAGCGGTGAATTCTTTTTTGAGCTCATACTGGCTTATAATATCTGAGAAGGCTTGCTCCACTCTGGCCCCAGCTTGAATTAAGAGAGGAGGCCGCTTTCCAACTTGGAACTGATACCAGGAGGAACAGAATGGGGAATATTATCCATTTCTGATGGGCAACAAAGTTAGTGTTCTCGAATCCCCCGGAGGCCTTCACACCGAGTTTCCATTTTAACATTAGAGTTGGAACTACAGCCTGGGCTGCCTCGGCCTGTAATTGCTGCGCAGCCTCACAGCTGGACGCAGAGAAGGACTCGAGGAAAACATGGTCCTCTGGCCTCTAATCTGTTTGTTATTAGGTTGTTGGAAACCCCTCAGTGGGGCTGGAAGCTGATGTCAGAAGAGTATAATTCAAGTGTATGTTTAAAAAAAATAGAAGGGAAAAAAAGCTCCCTTCTGTGATAATTTACATGTGGTGAATGCAAGTGTCTGGGGGGATTAATTAGCTGAACAAAGCTGGGGAAGGGACTGCCAGTGAATTGGCAAAAATAGTGACCTGAAGAGTGTCTGACCTGCTCTTAATTTCCTCTCAGGATTTAAGCAAATGTGTTGCAAAGCTTATTCTGGGGATAAAGGGAACCCCCTGCTCCACCCCCAGGCCCAGACTCAACCTACGGCTTAATAAAGAGAAAAAAATATGTTCTTCGCTCTCCACAAATTATGCCACGGTTCACAAGGAAGCTTGGAAATGGGGCGGTGTAATCTCGGTTTCACTGAACTATTGTCTGGGGTAGATGACAGGTCTACAGAGGAATTCTGGAGAGCTCTCTATGAAAAAAAAAATAAGGATCTCCCAAATTTTCAGGTTGTTGATTTAGGGAGAAGAACACTTTCTTGAGATTATCACTTATTTATCTACATGTTCTTATTTGTCTCACTGTTATCACTTATTTATCTGTCTATGTGAAGGTCAATCTTTCCCAATACTATTTATCTCTTGATGCCACTGGTTTCCAGGATGTACCAGCCTTGGAGTTTAAAGAAATCCAAATGAGACTCAGATTAGAGCTGGCTTGGAATGAATTTAGTAGTGTCGCCAAACATCAAAGCTGGAGAAGTAAATGTGCCCAGGAAGAGATGCTAACAGAGGTGAAAGCACACATTGGTGAGAACACAGGGGCTGGAAAAACAGCTGGAGGGAATGGGGCTAGTTACAGAATGCAAACGCACCAAAACAAACCCAAACTTATTTCTTTTCACAATGGTTTAGTTGAAAAAAATTTGCATTTTATTTGTCTGATGCTCAGGACGGTAAACAGTGCATTTCCTTAACTCTAACACATACTCCTCACCGCCCCTCACCATTTCTGAAACTGGAACGTCGTACAGCTGACATGACCACTAAATGTATCATGCCTACGATATTAACACGATGGTGTATCTTGTAGTCAATGTGCTTGCAACAGGAAAATATGGTAAGAAAGAAAGTATTTAATCTTTGCAAAATGCCAATGAGACGTGTAGTCATTTGCTCTTGGAGAGAAAGCCTGCACGTAGTTATAAGCGTGCACATAGATGAATTGGGTATATGCTGAGCTGAGAGTCTATGAGCTGGCTGTGTCCACCGATATCCAGACAATGAATGAGTGGAGCCAGTGCTGACATTCCCATTTTTAACTTACTTAAGCAATTGATGGGTGCTCACCTCATCAAGGCTTACTTATTTTGGCAAAATGATAAATTGCACTCATATTTTTTCTGCCCCAAGGCAAATTGGTGAGCTTTAAAAAAAATAAAAAACAGAAAACTCTTTTGGGTCTGTTAATAATTTCCAAAGAAAAGAGCAGCCAATGGTTGAATAAATAAACCATTCTTGATGACAATTTAAGAACTGCAGTAACAGTATGTGTGCATATGTGTGCTTGTGTGTGTGTGAACACACAATGTGCAATCAATTCCTAATTAATCCAATTAATTTGAGAAGTATTATGCTAGCTGATTCTATGTTGAGTGTGTGCATTTGTATATACATATACAATATTTTGCAGAGGACAGTAAAAAAAAAGCTAATATCCAGTATCAAATTATGCTCTCTTAACAAAGCATAACAAATTCCTAAGAGTAATTTAGTAATTTACAAGCACAATTTCAAAGGTAGTTGGGCTGCCTTAAGAGGTAGTGAGTTCCTGGTCATTGGGATGTTTGAGTAGCAAGTGTTGAATGTTTTGGTTGGAGTCCTTTTATGAAATGTGGGGAATTGGATGTGGTGAATTTTTAAGTCCCTTCCAATAGGAGAATATATGGTTCTATGACATAGAATCTGCAATATCATCTTAAATGAGAGGACATTGAAGCCAGGCTTACATCGTATTTTAGCACAGTTCATAGGACATAAAGCCAATGTGTGTGAAAGCATGAATGAGTTGGATTAATGATTTCTGATACCCTTTCCAGCACAAAGATGACAGTTGATGAAATAACTGTATTAGTCAGGCTTCTCCATGTGCTGGGCTTGAGTTTCAGATTTATTATGAGAAACTGGACCACACTATTATGGAGACTGAGAAGTACCATAATTTGTTCTCTCTAACCTGGAGACCCAGGAAAGCCAGTGGTGTAATTCAGTCTGAGTCAGAAGGCTTGAGAACAAGCGTCACTGATGCTGTAAGTCCCAGTCTGAGGGTAGGAGAAGACTCATGTCCCAGCCAAAGCAGGCAGACAGGAAGGAGGGCAAATTCCTCTTTCCTCCACCGTTCCTTCTATTTGGGCCCTCAACAGATTGGATGATGCTTAATCACACTGAGGAGGGAAATCTACCTCACAGAGTCCACCAATTCAAATGCTAATGTCATCCCAAAACACTCACAGACACACCCAGAAATAATATTTAATCTGGGCACCCTGTGGCACAGTCAAGTTGACACACGAATTAACCATCACATGAATGTGTGTCAGCCTGTGACAATAATGTATATGGGATGTATGACTTCCTTCCTCGAGAATGCATTTTACCAAACCAGCGGATCTCCTCCCTTTTGCAATCTGCACTCCTAGAATCTGCAAATTTTCAGTGGCACCTCTAATGGGATTAAGTTATGTTCACAGTTATTTCACCATTTACCTGCCTGTCCTTCAGCATTGAGTTGCCCTTGAATGGCATTACTGATCACCTCCATCACACATTGGTATGCCCTCCTAGGGCAAGTTGTCCCTGAGCATTGACTTCCTATGCCTCACCTCTTATCCTTTCTCACAGGCAGGTGGATCCCGAGCCACATTCTTGCATGGTTGGCTCACCTCCATTTGCAAGACATCACTGGAACAGAATGCATCCCTGTTTTAACAAAAATGGATTTTACACACTGATTGATATTTGATGGCCCGCTGGTAAAAGGAAAGAGAGCCATGGTTTTAAATGTCTCTGTGTTGTTGAACATCTGATGTTCCGCAATAAAACAGACCAGGTCATACTTTAATCCTCAGTGCTCAAGTCTGTCCATGACCTTTAGTTGAAGCATCTGAAGCGCTGTGTGCTTTGTAAGAAGTAAGGCTTCTCCGTGTACTAGGCATGGTTTTCAGCAACTTTGCTGAAAATCAAGGAGGGCTGGCAGAGGCAAGGGAGCGTGGCTTCTCAGTATGGGCACCTTGATAAAACAGCCTATGACAACAAAGTAGGCATTCATGAACAGTTAAGCATCTTGGAGATGACCCAACAGATGCAACCATTTTCCTGACTGTCCCCCAGATTCAGCTTTTGCTCTTGAACTTTAGCTTTTAGGCATCTTTACGGGGTCCTTGGCTCAGCTCCCAGGTGGAGGGAGCAGAGATTTTGACGTGAATAGAGGCTTGCTCACTAACCGCTGCTAGCTACTTCTCATCACAAATCGTAGTCTTTCCTTCCTGTGAAAACCTGAGTCTGTCTAGTTTGCTTCAAAGTATGACGGGTTCAGCTGAGACTTTCTAAGGGAGCTAGGCTCTTGTGATTTTTTTCATTCTACGTCTCCCACTTCCTCCCAACAGTTGGAACACTCTATTCCCCCCTCCCCCAAAGAACGCTGACCTCCACTTTTACACGGAGCACAGTGGGGTTCAGCAAATCTTCCAGCAGCTTTGATTTTAATTCAAGTGGTGCGAGAGCATTGAGGACTTCTCAAGAGGATATCTTGCAAACTTCAAATTGCTATTGCCTTTTTGGGACATTAAAGAAAGTTTCTCGTGCCCCTAGGCTTCCCGGAGGACACTTCCAAACACCAAAGTTGCTTTGACTTGAAGAGAGATGACATATATGGTAAGGAGCAGCGAGGAATAAAGATGTAGCGGGGTTGAAAATTCAGTCACACTCCACTCGGATGTGCAATATCAAATAGTTTCTGTCCTTCCTAACGCGGATCTGATCTTCCTTTGACACCCCCTACTTGCCAATTAACAATATCTGAGTCTCTTCCAATTTAAATGTTCTCGTTTAATTTAAATATTTTATTTATTAGAAATTCAATTTCTTTCTAGCGCTGGTTTAAATTTTCCCCGTTAGACATCTTGTCCTCTGTAGGTAAAAGCTCATTCTCTATCCCAAGGAGATTTCAGGGTTGTTAAAGAGACTTCCACGTTATTCAGTGAGAGAGAAAAAAAGGGGCCTGTGGAATCCTCTTGATTCTTACTGGTCTTTGCTGCAAAGTGGCAGGACTGGCTTGCTCCCCAGACTCGGATCACTGTCCACCTGGTCTTTTGGGGTGATGTAATGGCACTGGCTTCTGGCCATTTTTTCCTGGTCTCAGGACCTGTTATGGTTTCTTTATCCTGATCATGGTTTTCATTTCCCACCTTTTCATCCCATTATCCTGGAATCCCATATGTGCCACCTCAAAGGCACTGGGGATCTAGAGCATTGCCTTAGACTCACGGGCCTCAGTACCTTCTGTTCCCACTGTTGTCCCCTTGCCTTGTATCATGCTGGCAGTGATCACACAGAAGGCTCCTTGAAGCTTGGAGCCTCCCCAAGGATCCCCAGAGAAGTGTGACAAGAAGTGAGTCTCTCGTCTTCTGATGTCAGCCTTCCGCTCAGTCTATCTACTATGCTCCCTGTTGTTCCAGGACTTAGGGCCTGAAAGTTCAGGGCCCACCTGGCTTCCCTAGTCTGCCTACCCCTTTGCCTTCTTCATCCAGGCCCTGGGGCTGAAAGTTGCCAGCTTTCCACTCCATATCCCATCCTGATGGCAGAGAATAAATCTCTAGGATCTATTCCACCAGGTATGGCTCTTGATATACAAATGGGAACTAAAGGAATTTAGAAAATCCCTTTCCTTCTCAACAATGCCTGGCTTTGAAGATGATTTTCCTGCTTAAGAGGTCAAGAAAGTCAGCTTTGAGATTCAAACTGATCAATGGTCTCTTTGTTCTAGGCAGTATCCCTGGGGCCAGAAGCCTCGTGCCTCAGCTCTGGAGGTGGAAGACAGCAGGGGAAGGTGATTTAAGAGGAAACCAAAAAGTTAGAAGTGTAATATTTACAAAATATTATCCCTGTTACAGAAATATGATTCTGCGCTTTCAAGAAGCACAGTTAAATACTCCCCTTTTAGGAAATGTCCATTTATACAATTTTCCTGTTTGAAACATCCATAATTTTCAACTTCCTTCCTAAAACGCTTTCCCCAGAGTCCTATGTACTTTGAAAGACTGTCTTTGAAGGATTTTATTCCACGTTCTTTCTCTATTTTTCTGGTTAACAAACAACACTGAATCAGCAATAAATGTTATCTCTACCTATTTGCTCTTTCTCTATCACCTTTGATTCTCCCTTCACTTTGTACCCCCTTTCCCTTTGGGGAACATCTAAGTCACAGGGCATTATGCAGAACAGAATCACAATCCTCATGACCAGAAGGAAGTAGGATGGTTTGGTAGCAACATGCTGGGTGGGCGCTGTGATAATTACTGAGAAAGAACAGCCAACTAAGTTTTCATTAGGGGAATAAACTCTAGTTCGTCTTTGCATGCTCTCTCCCTGGTAATGGCCATGACCCCAAAGAAAATGGGCACAGCACAGACAGGAGTAAGTTTTTCCTCATGCTTGTCAAAGCATGTCAGTGTCCTCCCATGGACTGTGGTACAATTCTCCTAACGCAATTAAGTAGCACCTTCTTTTTCCAGGGAAATGCACTTACAAATGTCAGTCAGATTTGCGGTCACCAAGCTGGGAAGAACTTTGTTATGGAACCTGAAACCTGGCCTGATTATGTGTTTTACAACAAAAGCCCAAAGTTTACATGAACTTTTCAACTAGTGAGTTTGACGGGGGCGGGGGTTTCATCATGGATGCACTTGGGTTTTGGATGGAAGATTTTGACTCAGTGGTGCTTAGTAACTGGTGTCTTGTCAGTCTTCTCAAACCTTCCGGGCAGCACTCTCAATCTTACTCTTTGGATGTGACAGGAAGCCACGTTTCCTCTACAAAACTCCCTGGATAGGATGCACTCTCCGTGGCAGGTTCTAAGTAGAGAGCAGCTGGTCTCTGCTGATCAACAAGCCACCAGCCCTATTCCTTGGCTCCTCCCATGACTGATTCAAACTGGGTTGCAACGACAGTCTTGCCCTTCATTGGTCATGTATGTGTGATAAAAATCCCTTCTATGAATATAGGTATATAACAATTACTCAGCATGTTCATTTAATTCTCATAGACACCTGGTAGGAAGGTGCCTTGCATTGTCTCCACACTACTTCTAAGGAAACTGAAGCTAGAAATTGAAGCTCAATGTCATGGTCAGAGGAGTATATGACAGATAGAGGATGGTGTAATGGTGGTCAATACAGCCCTTTGTACCAATGTACACACAATGGTTATGGGAATGGGACTGGTCTTGAGGATGTGATGTGGTGTAGCAGCTAATGATACCACCTTTAGAACTTCCCTTCGGAGGCCATCTACTTCTGTGGGGCCCAGTGCAAGATGAAAACACAGGGTCTCTTGTTCAAATAGCAGGAAAAAATGCCATTAAAGGTACTAAATACAAAGCCTTTTCTTTCCTTTATGGTCTCTCTCTTGATTTATCATGGTGTTTTTTATTTGCTATTTGATGTCATTCTACATAAAGAGAAATTAAAATCTTAAATTATTAGCATACCTTTTACCATTCAACTTTATGGTGCAGAATGCCAGTTTTACATAAGAGCACTTAACTCATGCAGAATCATCAAAACTCCACAATTTGTATTTCATAGCTGGCACATGTATTTCATTATTACTAGAATATGGACATATTGCACAAAACTAACTCATCTGTTTTATTTCACTTCTTCATATGCACACATTCTACCAACACTCTCTATGTTTGGCTAACTGCTATGTAAGAAAGGACTGAAAGGAAAAGGAATTGTGGGTTGTGCTATCTCTCCTTTTCCTTCTATGTGATCATTTTCAGTGTAAATGGTTGGCTAATAAGGGGAAGTAACAAGAGTAAGAAAGGATATGATAGGATTCATTGATTGTTTGTTTTTTTGTAAGATGCCATTGCCCTCTTTCTGTGTTAGAAGCAGTTCTGATTCAAAACAAAATGATGTAGCCTCTCAGGGCTGTCGGCATTCCTGGCACCCCCCACCGCCCAACCCCACCCCCCGTTAATTAGTTGTAGATATAACACCCTTACCTTGTACTCATGTTGAGTCTCACTGAACTCTCACCATCATGGGTCCACTGAAATTCTGTCCCATGGGGCTTCTCACATCCTGTATGTTAACAGGGAGGCAAGGAACAGTGGTACTTACATTGTCCGCATGGCCTCCGCTCATGCACTTGCTCCATTGCTATCTCAGACTTCACCTACAAACCCAAGTTCGAAGATAAAATTATTAAGAATCTCAAAATGGTGACAGTGGAGCATTAAATCCAGCACCGAGTGCTCCTGAGTATGGGGCCCTGTGTGACAGACAGTACAGGTCGTGTTCCTGTGAACCTGTTCTGTGGCTCTGTTTCTCACATTCACATCACCATCTTACCACATTTTGACTGTGTGAACTTGAGGAGTCCCAGTCTTGGAACCTCAGCTTTCTCATTGGTGAAATAGGAATAAAAATAGTGTTTCTTTTCAGCATTGCTAGACAGCATTTCTTCAGTGTCCATCATAGTATGGGCCAATGTATTGTACGGGAAATGTATTGTGAGTCAAAAAAGCAAGTCCTGTATATACTTTTCAATTTTCTGCGAGCCACCCTTATAGAGCTCTGTCTCTGATTTTTCCAGATCTTTGCTCAAATGTAACCTCCATGAAAAGTACTTCCCTGACAATTCTGTCTGTAGTAGGCAAATTTCTAAGATGGTACCCATGATCTAATTTCTAAGATGGCCCTGGTATACTGTCCTTGTGCAGGTAGAACCTGTGATTTAATGGGATATAACCCCCATAATTAGGTTACAAAGCCAAGACTTTGAGTTAACCAAGGGGAGATCACCCTAAGTGGGCCTGATCTAATCAGAGTAACCCTTAGAAGAGGAATAAACAGTAACAGGCCCTGTCCTTCTGCCTCCATGAATTCTACAGCTATAGACACTGAATTTTGCCAACAAACACATGAGCTTGGAGAAGGAACCGAGGGCTAGAATTCGACCCCATCCTGGCTGACTCTTCTGACTACAACCTTGTGGGACTTAAGCAGAAAACCCAGTGAACCTAGGCCTTGTTTCCTGAACACAGAAAATGTGAGATGACACATTTGTGTTACTGTAAGCCACTCGGCTTGTGATGATTTGTTATGCAGCTAATACAATGTCTAAAGTACACTCTCCACCAGCATTCTCTATTCTTCTTCACTGTATTATTTCTCTTTATAGAATTTTTGCTACCTGCAATTGTATTATGCAATTATTTACTTGTTTAATCTGACTGTCCCACTGGAATATAACCTCCACAAGGGAAGGGACTGTGGCTTATTTACTATTGAATTCCCAGTTTCTTAGAGGAGTACCTGGCACACAACAGGTACTCAACAAATATGTGTTGAATGAACTCATAAACAAATAGATGTGTTTTCAATGTTTACCTAATCTTATAAACAGTTCTTATAGGTGTACTTCAGTTCAAGCAAACTTGGCATGAGGAATCTCAATTCACTTATTAAAAAAAAAGTTGAGTATTGTTTTGGTTTTTTTCTAAAAGAATATAAAATATGACACAATTTACCAAAAATGCTTTTAGGTACAACTTTTTAGGAGTATATGTATTGCATAAAGCAAGGTAAACCTGGCAGTTTAACAGCCTCATTACTGTTTCTTTAAACAAATGTTACTGTGTTTCAGCATCAAACATAGAGGAGCAGGACAAAAGATAAGCAACCTTGACAATGTGTACTTGTTGAAGGACATCTCAGTTAGAAAGGTGTATTGGGTCATCAAAATGGTGGCATGACGTGAGCCTCTGGAAATCTCCCCTGGAATTTACAACAAATTGAAAAACTATAACTCCACAAAGGACTCCCTGCACAGCAAACAGGCAAGATGAAGAGGATCACTACTGAATTCACCTAAAGGTGGGCAAATTGTGTGAGGGGGGGAGGTGGGAAGGGAGAAGTGCGGAGACGGAGACGCACGGGCTCAGGACGCAGACCTAGCTCAGTTCTCCAATCTCGATGCATCCCGGAACTACCGCAGCAGCGGGAGAGGGAAGAACTCGGACTGCTAGGGCTCCACTTATGGTCCATAGGGCTGAGGGGGCAACATATAACATGGCTGAACCCAACGCTCACGGCAGAGACCTCGGAGAAAAGATTGAGGGAAGAAGGCTGAAAACGGTGGTTTAAACCCTCACTGCCACAGAGAACGGAAGTCTTAGGCACTGAGACTAGCTGCCCCCTCCCCACCCTCCCAGAGCTCGCCCCACCTGCACATGCCCAGTGCTAGAAGCAGAACAGTAGCAGTGTCAGATCAAAAGAACAGAATATGTGCAGTTCTGAGAACTGTGGTCCACAGACACAGATTCACAGCCCAACTAGTTCCGGCAAAAGGGAGGGAGCTTTGGAAGCAGGACCGGCTATGGTGGTGGTCGCTGCCATTGCTCTGGGCCACCTCTCACAACCCACCCCACCCCTGTCCCCACCTATCTGGGTGGATCCCTGCAGGAGTAAACAGAACTGCTGAAAAACACGGGCTCTGAATCTGGTGCAGGAAGAGCTTTGGAACTTCAAAAGCTCTCTGCATCCCCACGGGGACGCGGTGCCCTATGATCCAGGAGAATTGTTAACAGAGGAGAAGCCCGCCTTCCATGGAATCCCACCATTGTGTGAGAAGCTGGAACAGTGCAGAGAAAATATAATACTACATTATGAGAGAGAAAACAAGGCTGCAGTTGGAGAGAAAATAAAACATTCTACCAACACGTACTGGAAAACAAAAAAAAGACCTCTTCCTATCAACCTGTTGCAAAACCCTCTCCTGTATATGTCTAAAAAAGAAATAATAAATCATTAATTGCCATGAATAACCAAGGCAACAAGACAGTTCAGAAAGAAAGTGAAAAGTCTCCAGAAAATGAACTGAAAGACATGGAAATATGTGACTTACATGACAGAGAATTCAAGATTGCAGTTCTGAAAAAACTCAACGAGATGCAAGAAAACACAGAAAGGCAGTTTAATGAACTCAGAAACACAATCAAAAAACAACACGAACATTTTACCAAAGAGATTGAAATTTAAAAAAAGAACCAAATAGAATTTCTGTAGATTTAGAACTCAATAGAAGAAATAAAGAATGAAATAACCAGCTTAGGTAGTAGAGTTGACCAGATGGAGGAAAGAATCAGTGACATCGAAGATAGAAACCTGGAAATTACACAGATGGAAGAAGAAAGAGACTTGAGACTTAAAAGAAATGAAAGAACTCTACAAGAACTTTCTGACTCCATCAGAAAGAGCAATATAAGAATAATGGGCATACCAGAAGGAGAAGAAAGAGAGAAGGGAACAGAGAGTATATTCAAACAAATAGTTGATGAGAACTTCCCAAACTTGTGGAAAGAACTGGATCCTCGAATCCAAGAAGCAAATAGAACACCTAATTACCTCAAACCCAACAGGCCTTCTCCAAGGCACATTGTATTGAATCTGTCAAAAATCAACAACAAAGAGAATCCTCAAGGCAGCCAGGGAAAAGAAAACGGTAACCTACAAAGGAAAGCCCATTAGATTATCATCAGATTTCTCAGCAGAAACTCTACAAGCCAGGAGGGAGTGGAACCAAATATTCAAACTATTGAAAGGAGAAATTATGAGCCAAGAATAATATACCCAGCAAAGATATCCTTTAGATATGAAGGGGAATAAAGACCTTTCCAGACATACAGAAGTTGAGGGAATTTTCTAATACACGACCTGCACTATAAGAAATACTAAAGGAGGCTATCTGACTACCATCAACAGGGACAATATGTGACAACTAAACCATAAAAAGGGGGAGAGTAAAAGCCTGAACCAGAATATGGGAATGGAGAAAGTAGGCATGCTGAAGAAAATGGAATATTCTAAATATCAAACTTTCTTTTACATAAACTTAAGGGTAAGCACTCAAAAAAAAAAAAAAAAATCAGGGGAGGTGGGGATAAGGGGAAGGTGAGAGGTTTTGAAAAATAGTCGGTAACCACAAGATGGTCATGGGGGTTTGAAAATTAATTTGGGGAACATACAGAGGGATAGTGGATGGGGGGAGGGGGGTTCACACAGTGTGAGGGATATAAATGATAAACGTCTAAGTTTTGCTTTGTCTTGTGCACCTGAAACTAATAAAAAAAAATTTTCAGAACTGAAATATATACTGTAATAAAAGAAGAAACAGAGGGAAACATCATAGAATACCACCACACAGAAATAATAGACAACAACAAAAAGGCAAAGAAACAATGGAGACACAGTCTTACCAGAAAGTAAAGATAGAATGATAAGAAATCGTCACATATCAATAATCACCCTAAATGTAAATGTAAAATTGAACACTGCACCTTGAGCTGAACTACCACTGAGCTCCTGGATGGCTCACTTGGTTGGAGCGCGTCCTCTCAACCACAAGGTTGCCAGTTTTGACTCCCACAAGGGATGGTGGGCAGCGCCCCCTGCAACTAGCAACGGCAGCTGGACCTGGAGCTGAGCTGTGCCCTCCACAACTAAGATTGAAAGGACAACAACTTGACTTGGAAAAAAGTCCTGGAAGTACACACTGTTCCCCAATAAAGTCCTGTTCCCCTTCCCCAATAAAATCTTTTAAAAAAAAATAATCATCAGATTTGTTTGGAACCACGAAAGACCCTGAATAGCCAAAGCAATCTTAAGAAAAAAGAACAGTGCTGGAGGTGTCACACTCCCTGACTTTAGCTTGTACTACAGGGCAACAATAATCAAAACAGCATGGTATTGGCAGAAAAACAGACATTTAGACCAATGGAATAGAATTCAGAACTCAGAAATAAAACCACATAAATATGGACAGATAATTTGTGACAAAGAAGCAAAAAAACATACAATGGAGAAAAGAGCCTCTTCAATAAATGGTGCTGGGAGAATTGGAAAGCCCCGTGCAAAAGAATTAAACTGGATTGCTATCTGTTACCATGTACCAAAATTAATTCAAAATGGATCAAACACTTAAGCATAAGACCTGAAACAATAAACTGCATAGAAGAAAACATAGGTACTAAACTTATGGACCTTGGGTTCAAAGAGCGTTTTATGAATTTGACTCCAAAGGCAAAGGAAGTAAAAGCTAAAATAAATGAATGGGACTATATCAAACTTAAAAGCTTCTGCACAGCATAAGAAACCATTGACAAAATAAAGAGGCAACCAACTGAATGTGAGAAGATTTTTGCAAATAGTGCCTCCAATAAGGGGCTAATATCCAAAATATACAAGGAACTCATGCAACTCAACAACAAAAGACAAACAACCCAATTGAAAAATGGGCAGAGGATCTGAAGAGACATTTCTCCAAAGAGGACATACAAATGGCAAATGGACATATGAAAAAATGCTCAACATCACTAATCAGAGAAATGCAAATAAAAACCACAATGAGCTATCACCTCACCCCAGTTAGAATGGCTATCATCAACAAGACAAATAGTAACAAATGTTGGAGAGGCTGTGGAGAAAAAGGAACCCTCATACACTGTTGGTGGGAATGCAGACTGGTGCAGCCGCTATGGAAGGCAGTGTGGAGGTTCCTCAAAAAATTAAGAATAGAATTACTGTATGACCCAGCAATCCCTCTCCTGGGTATCTACCCCAAAACTCTGAAAACATTTAGAGATAAAGACACGTGTGCTCCAATGTTCATTGCAGCTTTGTTTATGGTAGCCAAGACATGGAAACAATCAAAATGTCCTTCGATAGATGAATGGATAAAGAAGTTGTGGTATATATACACAATGGAATACTATTCGGCGGTAAGAAAAGATGAAATAGGACCATTTGTGACAACATGGATAGATCTTGAGAGTATAATGCTAAGCGAAATAAGTCAGACAGAAAAAGCAGAGAACCATATGATTTCACTGATATGTGGTATATAAACCAAAAACAACAAAAGAACAAGACAAACCAATGAGAAACAAACACTCATAGACACAGACAATAGTTTAGTGGTTACCAGAGGGTAAAGGGGGATGGGGGCTGGAGATGAGGGTAAAGGGGAACAAATATATGGTGATGGAAGGAGAACTGACTCTGGGTGGTGAACACACAACGGGATATATAGATGATGTAATACAGAATTGTACACCTGAAATCTATGTAACTTTACTAATAATTGTCACCCCAATAAACTTTAATTAAAAAAAAAGAAAGGTGTATTGAATGGATGGAATGTGTGATCAAAGTGCTACCAATGCAATATAATGGCTCTCACTAATAAAAATCACTTTACAAAAATATTCCAATGATAGCAGTGTCCAGAACAATTTATTGGATTATTTTAAATTGTTAAAATGGTGAATGGCTTTATGAATTCAAAATTCATTACCAAGTGAAAATGGACAAAATAAACTTGCTAATACCCAATGCTCTCCCCTATTTGTTCGCTTGTGATGATTGATGATGTACTAGAATACTCATTTTTACTCCTTTTTTGAGAGGTGATTTTAATGTTGAAAATTAGGAAGAACAGCGAGATGGTTGCTGCTCTAAGAAGATGTTTCCATGGTGGTGGAGCCCAAGAGTGCTACCCCGTGGGCTGTCTGCTAGGCAGGTATCTCTTGGCATCATCGCCGTTGGTCTGGGGTGCAGGACACTCACAGGTGGGTGCCCTTAAACTGGCTGCCTAGCTATGTCCCCTTTATCTCCTGCAGCATATCGGCAGCAATGCTGTGACAGCACAGGTGTGCTCTCAGATCTTGGGCCATTTCTCACACCACAGGTAAAATTTACAAAAGCAAAGATTCTGAGCTGTTGGAGTGACATCTGACTTTGTGGGCTACCATGTCTAGCCTGCAGCCACGAGGTGTTTGTCACACCTCCACTAGGGAGAGCATGGGGTCTAGTGGTGAGAGGCAGCCCTGGGGCCAAGAGGATCCCCCCAACCCCTCATCCTTGGCTGTGAACCCTCATTCCTGTTTCCATACACAAAATAAAATGATTTTATTTTCCTCAGAGAAAATACCTGATAAAAGAAAAAAATATTCTGCAAAGTCACCAGGAGGATAGAGACTGTTGCCTTATCTGAGCAAAAACTTTTCATCCATGTAGATGAAGGTCTCAGTAGTTCTCACATGCATGTTCCCTAGAACTGTGGGACATCAAAGCAGAGCTTCTTGGGTGGTTTGCACCCCCAATATACTGTCAGGGTTGCCTTCTGTATACACCCCCTAGCCTTCCTCACTGGCCTGCTTTAGTTCAGGTCCTCATTAGGTCTCCCCTGGATTACCACAGAGTTTGCTAAGTGGTCTTCTCTCTTGTTACTCACACCCCACCTCCACCTCATTCAGCCTTCTCTGGGCCCCTCCCGGTGTAGCCACTCTGAACTTGGAGTTCTCAGAGTGTTCCAGGCTGCTTCACGCTATGGCACATTGGCTCATGGCTGTTCCCTCTTCTCCCTCGTGTCCCCCTAGAAACACGAGAAGGGTCAGTTCCAACTCCTCTCTCTATGACGCTTTTCTTCAGGCTTAACTCCTAAATTTCAATCTAGTAGTCGGCTGACCCTGGGCTAGGTGCTGGCTGGAGCTTCGGTGGGGATAAAACCGTGAGTAAGGGAGGTACGTAGACTAACCGCTCCCCCCTGGTGCCACACGGCACTCGGTACAGAGGGCATCCTTAGCACTTGCAACGCTTTGCCTTAGTTGTGTTCGCTTCTCTGCATTCCCTCTTAGACTGTGCACTTCTTGAGGGTGAGGGCAGTTGCTAATTCATCTTGATCTTCCCAGCACTTGGGACATTAGAGCATGCAATAATGTGTGCTGAATAATAATAATAATAATAATAAATCACAATGCCAAATACTTACAAAGGGCTTGCCATGCGCTAGACCTTGTTCCTACTACTTTATGTATAATAACTCATCACAGTCCTACACGGTAAGTATTATTATTATTCCTAATTTCTAGGTAAGGAAACTGTGGACAGAGTTTAAGTAACTTGTCCCAAAGGACACAGCTGGTAAGTGACAGACATGTGGCTTCCCAAACCATACAGAATTCAAAGGTGATGGAAAGAAGATGTGGCGGGCAGGATAGAGGTATAGCCAGAAGGCATGAGCTGCGTCTTCAAGGTCAGCTTCACCTTCAAACCTGATGCTAAGGGAGGTATAGAGTACCATGAAGGCTGGTGTATGGAAAACTGCTGGCTGCCCCACCATAATCAGGCCCTGTTTGACTTTTCAAGGAAGAGATGACCTTATACAGGGAGGTGTGATGGGAAGGCACTCTGGGTCCCTGCTGCCTCAGTTGCCTTCCTCTTGGAGCTGTCCACCAATCTTATCACTGTCACCATAGTTCTGAGGTCCGTTGTGAAAATTTGCACTCTATGGCCAACTGGAAGAACTGTATTCGGTTTTGCAAATTACCAAAAAGCTGTGTAAACACTTCCCAAGAATAGCATCATAGGGAAACATGGACCCCCAGTTTTCACACTAGAACCTTCCATGAAGCTAACAGAACAAGGTTGGCTCTGGTTGGCCCATACTTCAGTACCTGAGGCTTTTGCTCGAGGTAAAAATACCTCTCAGGGAAAATAATCTTATTCCCAACTCTGGGATGAATCCTGACTAGTCTATGTCAATCTTGATAGTTCCATTTCCCTTTTAGTGATTGGTTAGGAGCAGGCATATGAGTTGGTCTTGGCCAGTGAGAGGTGATTGGGAATATACTGATGGGCTTCTGGTAAAGGTTTCCCTGTTCTTAAAAGATAGCGTCACATCTTCTGCTGATATTTTGAATGTAACACTGGAATTACTGTGGCTATTTTGGAACATGAGGTTCTAAAACCCAAGGCCCAAGGGCATAACCAGAGGATGGGAGAGAGGAAAGATGGAGAAGGAAAGAACCTGGGTTTTCATTGATGTCACGAGTTGCTGAGTTAATGAACACTGGAACCACACTGCCATGGGACTTCAGATCCCATAAGATAATCACATCCTATTGCCCACATCAGCAAAAGCCGTGTGTGTCCTCTTACTTGCAGCCAAATGCCTCCCAACTGGTAATGAGTGGTTGGGGTTATAGGAGCCGAAGGACTGTCACAACCTAATTTATTTGTTTGTTTGTTTTAAATGTCTTAGGATTTTACTTTCATTTTTGTTGTTTTCTGTATTTTACAAATAAAAAGCAGAACTGAGATGGCCTATAGATAAATCTCTCTGTTCTCACACTACACCCCCGGGCAGTGGGGTTGGCCCTGACCCTGGGGCCAGACAAATCTGGCCTCTCCTTTCTAGCTATGTGATTTTACCTAAAAATCTGAGCCTTCTGAACTGTAAGAATGAGAATAATTATGGCCACTAACCACTAGGATTGCTATGAAGATTGAATGTGAAACTCAGATGAAAGCCTGTCTGGCACCTCATCAAAGGTTATTCCTTCTGTTCCATGAACCTCCACCTGTAATTTTTCCCAGGACTTCTGTGGCCCAGGAAACCAAGGGATAGATGGTGACAGTAAAGAAATGAGGTTTGGTTCAGCTCTCAGTCTCATCAAGATGGTCCAGGGGGTGAGAGGAAACATACATCTAACTTGGAACAATAGTAATCTGAGGGCACCTGATAATGTCCAGAGGGACGAAAACCTGCTTTCAACTACCCAATAGTTGCACACAGCTTCCTTGCCCGGCAGTTGAGAGTGCTACAGAGGGGAACAAAGGCCACACCTGGGTATCACTGCTCTGTCTTTGGGCTGCTACGGGGGAGTATAGGACTCGACTGTTTGGGTTTTGCAAATTTCTCTTAGGGCAGCTTCAGGCAAGCACGTGGCCTCCACTCCCTTTGCGATCGGTGTCTTGTACAAGTTCAGGGCAGCAGATCCCCCACAGCTCCTGGGGCCCTCTGCTCAGCGGGCTATAAAACACAGCTTTGAAACTGCCACTCTGAAACCCTAAACCGGGCCCAAACCTGTGTGTTGGGCCAAGTGCTTGGGAAAGGTTGGCCAAGGTTCGCAAACTCTAGACTGGATTTGGAGGGCACTTTCTCAGACTGGGTTTCTTTAGGGCCTGAGCCTGTTTCAGCAGGTGGTGGTCTGGGTGGTATGTGAACAGGCCAATTTACTGGGCTTGGGCAGAAAATTTTGAGGTTTTTGGAAAAGTGATTGAACCTGAGTTTCACCTTCTGGAAGGAATTCTGGCCCTCTCTCCCCAACCTCATTCCCATAAGGCTCATATATTTCTTTCACCCACGACCCCAACCTTTCAAGATTCAGGAAGTGAATGAACTAAGCTACCTTGAACAGATTGGCTTTTCAATAATTTGGACATGGAAACCACAGCAGGGAATAGTTTTCACTTTAATATGGTTTGTAAAGTCAGTCTTATGATGGTACAGGTAAGTACTCCAAAAGATAGTATTAAGATCTCCCTTCTTGCTTTGAACAAACTGACAAATCTTACCTGGGCTGCTACTGCTAATTGGAGCCCGGGAAGCCTTTGTCAGCCGTTTGCCTCTGGTCTAAGCGCTAGGATAAAGGGTCCCATGAACTAGCTAACTAGCTAGGAACTCATGAGTGTCCCCTGTATACCACATCCCTCATGTGCATGTGTGTGTGTGTGTGTGTGTGTGTGTGTGTGTGTGTGTGTGTGTGCACGCTAACTTCACAGGTGGAATGCCAGTCAGGAGATTGAAAAGAGGTTAACAAAGCACTATTTTCAAAGGTGTGGGCAGGGGTAAAGGGAATTAAAAAGAGGTGCTGAAGAAGCACCTAGGCTAACAACAGCTGAGAACCGGAAAGGCTGAAGGGGCAAGGGAAGGAGCCATGACTGAACACTAAACAGAGCTGTGGCTGATAGAGGTCTGTCTGATGAGCTGTGGCCTCTGGTAGAGGCAGCAGCCATGGTCACCTGTGGCTCGGTGGGAAAAGAGCCAGGACACAAATGCCTTACTTCACTCTCCTCTCACATCCTGATCCTCAGGGCTGGACCCAGGGGGAAGCCAGAGGCGGAGAGCACATGAGGGGACGGTCTGTAATGTTCCCCTTCCACAGGCACAACAGGCTGAAGGAGTCACCAATCAGTTTCGTGTCATGATCACCTGGAGCGGTTCGGTGACAAGTACAGATTCCCAGGCTGCCCCTGGGAGATTTCAGTTCAGGAGGTGCAGGACGAGCCCAGAGAAGCGAGGCCTGTGTATAGCTCGCGGGTGCTTCAGGGGCCTGGCCAGGATGGAGGGCCCCTTCTCACGTCACAGTGTGCACTTGTGAATGAGTGTTATCATCTGGCGCTCATGTCTAGTTGTCCCTGAATCGTGATATCGTGTTCAAAGCTGGCAGTGAAGTTCATTTATCCATTTATTCCACAGGTACTTTGCTGTGTTGGGGGTCCCGTGGGGAATAAAGATAGGTCCTTTCCTGAATAGGTTTCTCAAAGTCTCTGTTGCATCCGAGGGAAATTCTATATTCTTCTGGAGCAAGATGGGAACATTTTGGGGAGATCACCTCGTATACCTAGAAGAGGACTTTGAGACGGTTGCTTAATCTCTCCGTGCTTCGATTTCCTTATTTGGAATACAGGCGTATTAACGGTGCTTTCTCTCAGGGTTATGACGAGGACTGTGTGAAATAATATGTATAAACCTTCGTCCAGAGCCTTGTACATCATAAGCATTGTTATCATTATGAATTTTAGCATTGTGTTTTCTTAGTAGGTCTTTGTCAACCATCTCCTTCATCCCTGGACTCCAACAAAACCAATAAATGAGAAAATGCCAGCTCTAGATTCCGACTTGGACAACTTCTGATCATTTCCTTCAGAAGACATTCTGGCCACATCTAGGATGTGATGGGGTTTAATACCTCTATGGCTGTCCTAGTCATATGTTCAGTCAATACATTTTTGTATAATTTTTAGGACAGCAAAGAGGTGCATAGGGATGCAGGGAAGTTGGAAAGGGCTCGAGGGTAGTGATTTTAAGAGTTAGAAAACAGAACTAATGGGGAAAGATGAAAGGAACCGCAATAATGAACTTGGAGAAGACATGGCTGAGGGGTTAGAGAAGCCATCATCTGAAACGACAAGATTATTAAAGAGAGAATGGCAACCGATGCTTCTTCAGAAAAGACAAAACAAACAGAAAGCAGAGAGTGTGGCAAGAGGGATTTCAAGCTCTGCCTTAAGGATCATTTTCCAACAGAGGTGGTTACGAGCTCCAGAATGAGCTGTGAAGCTCTTCACTGGTTCAAAAATACAAAGGATTTACACAATGTTCTCTGGAGGTCCTCCCCTGATAGGGCCACACTTGAATAGGCAAAAAGTCAGCATCAGTAAGGTGGAAAGGCAGATTTGGGACCCCTACCCCACCCCAGCTGGGATACTAAAAACTTGCATAACATCCCATGGCCTCAGGCTTCCCGTCCCCTCATCTGTAAGGGAAGGTTTTGGACTGTTTCTGATACACCACATACTCTGTGCAGGCCCCGAGGCCCACCTAAAGTTCCTAATTCCTGTGGACGCCCCATGTGGTGAACACCTTGCTGGCTGGCACACCTTCTGAAATGCTGAATTCCTCTTTGAAGATGAAGAGTCTTTGTTGACTGGTCAGTTGAAAATTCATCACACCTGCATATGGAAATTGTGTGTGGCTCTAGACAGTTTTTTGGCTTGAAAATGATTTCACTTTGCAGGATTTCCCAGAATTTTCTACCTCTGGGGAAGTAAAAAAGCGCAGCAAGATGGCTACGGTGACAAGGACCCACTAAGTGTCCTCACTGTCATCCAGGGGCCAGGCGCTTTACATAGGCTGTAGGAAGGTTCTCTCCTCCTGGCCCCTGTCTGTCTCCCGGGGTCTGCACCCACAAGGCTGGGATAAAAGAAGGAGACAGACCCTCTGTGTGGGGACAGAGCCCCAGAAAGCAGTTTCCAGGCTCTCGGCCTCACATAGAAAGGCGCTGGCTCAGGTAGTAAATGGCCGTCAACTGTGATTGCATGGCCATCAGCTTTGGCTAGTTGGCCGTCAGCTATAACCAGTGAGCCATTGGCCACTAATATAACTGCTGTGGCTATGCTAGCAAAAAAATGGGGGCTAGCAAGAAGATGGTGGCTGAGCTAACAAGAGCGGATTGCAGAGTGGCAGATGCCGCCAGAGAGAATATAGTGGTATGACTCCCATACTTATGGCTCCGTGGGTGTTCCTTTTTGGCCTCACCATGTCCTGCATTCTCTTGTGGGGAACGGGAGCAGAGACCCCGCCTGGCACCCTGCACGACACTCTGTTAGCTAAGTACTGGGATGGAAGAAGTGCTGTGACTCTGAGCTGAGAGCCCTGCCTGTCCTCCACCTCCTGGCTTGCCTAGGGATTTCTACTTGCCCCAATCATTTGGGAGAAAGCGTGACCCATCTGAAGGAGTAACATGCAGGAAAGTCCTGAGAAAGGGATGGAAAAAGGGTAAACCTCGCCTGGAAGGTTGAGAGGCGAAGAAGAGGTGGGGTGTCCCAGTGGAAGAGGCTCTCCTGCTAACAGAGATGTGGCATTGTGGGCTCGCTAAGAATTGAGAATTACGAGCCCCAAATAAGAAAGAAACTGGGGAAAGAGAAACTAGTAGGTTTGCATGAACAATGCTCTTGAATACTCACTCCCTTTGTGGTGTCTGTAGCCCTTGGAATGTCGAATTTGAACCTCGAGTAAAATATTTTTTAAAGCATTCTTCTAAACTAGGAATCGGCAGAATTTTAAAGCGCCAGACAGTAAATATTTTAGGCTTTGAGGGCCTGTCGTGACTATTGCCATTGTAAGGGAAAGCAGCCATACATGTACTTTGCTTAGACATAGAGAATAGAAGCACAAATGCGTATAGCTGTATTCCAATAAAACTTACTTTACAAAAGCAGGCAGGTGGCTGGATTTGGCACGCAGGCCGTAGATTGCCACTTCCAACCTAGACCAGGGCTTCTCAAACCTTCACTGTACATGTAGATCACTGGGGGAATCTTGTAAAATGTAGATCCTAACTCAGTAGGTCTGGGCTGGGGCCTGAGATTCTGCATTTTGAACACACTCCCAGGTACTGTTGGTCTGCAGACCACACTTTGAGAAGTGAGAGTCTAGAAGTGTCAAACAGCAGTGGCCACAGGAGCCAGAAGGGAATGTATTTGAGTAACGTGGCTGGTGTGGGCTCACCTGAGGGCTGAGAGCTGGGGCCCATGGAGCCCGTGGGGTGCTTGCCGGACTAGAGGCTGAACACACTCACAGCTCCTGCTGTTTGGCACTCTCTGGGAATACCATCTGGGTGCCCAGACATTCTAACTCACCAAGAAGAACAAGAAATATGGCTTTTATGGGAAAAATCTCCTGATTTCTGAAGTTTTTTTAACCTCCTGATTTTTAAGGGTTTTAAAGGTTGGCTCAGAAGTTTTTAAAACCTTGTGTGAGCCAAATCAAATTCATATGTGGAAAGGCTCCTACCCACAGGTTGTCATTTTGCAACTGCGGTTCTTGACCAGGGTTCTTGACCCTTTGACATGAATGAATGAATGAATGAATGAATGAATGAATGAATGAACGAACGAACTGGGACTCCTTGCCTTGATAGGAGAATGGGACTGGGTTTATACACACCTCATCTCTCAAGCTCAGGACCTGGAAAAGAAGGTATGCTCTTGATTTTATGAAAGAGGCTGATGAGTTTTGAAGAAGACGTGCCTTTATTTAGGGGTGCAACTTATACTTTCAGTGAGGTAGGTATTAAGCCACACCCTTCAGGCAGATGAATAATAATAATGCAGTTTCTCTGCACAGACTAATTACACAAAGCCTTTCTTTGCAGGACAGAAACTCCATACCTGTAGGGAGATGACCTGACAAGCGACTTTCCCAAAGTCCCTGGGCTAGTAATCAAGATGCTGGTATTTGAGCCCAGGACTTGCAGAGCCCAAATTCCATGCTCCCCTCTACCACTACCCTCTGACTCAAGTTTTGATGGATATTTGCAAGTGAAAAAGTTCAACCTCTCATCTCCCCCAAGTCCAGACATGAGCCGCATTTATAAGACACAGGCATAGCCAATGTGATATTTTTATCTGAAATATTTACAGGTGGAAAGGATTAAAGCAAATGATGGACTATTGAAGGTTAATGCCACCTTTTAATATGGAAAAACTACTCTCTCCACAAGAAATATACTTGTGGGATAATCTTGAGATATGTGTGTGCGTGCTCAAAATGTCAGCCAGAGTTTCATTAATTTCAGACTCCCCCTAGAACACTATGTTATGGTTCTGAGCCTGCATGGTAGTGTGCTGACACAGGCAGGACCCACGGTACCCAGCCCTCGGGGGTAAATTTATGGTATGATGTGTGAGGAATCCATCATGCAATTTGGCCCGTGCCCCCAGCTTCTTAATCAGAGATCGTAGATGCAAGACAAATGTTGCCTCCATGGCTTTGGGTGCTGTATCTCAGCTTCACGCTTTGATCCATCAGGACAAACATTCCCACCAGGCAGCCAATTAATAAGATGGCTTAGGACCTAGCCGCTCAGAACGTGCAGGAGTGCTTCACCCTCACATTCTCCCAGGCTGTTATTTAACAATCCTCTAGGCTAAAGGATTCTGTCATGGAGTTTTTAGGCAAGCAAGGAGCCTTGTGAAAGTGGCTAAGACATAGCCTCCCTTATTCTGGCCAAGTTGTGAAGCTCATGCTCACAGCTGAACTATCCAGTGTCTAAGAATTATGGGCCCAGCAATTCCATCACGGGCGTCTGCTTGATGAGCCCATTTTAAGGGCTCATTGTTATGCGGGGTCTCTGGTCCTGCTCCCCGCACAAGAATGCAGGATACAGTGAGGCCAAAAAGGAACACCAATGGAGCCTTAGATAGGGGAGTCATACCACTATATTCTTGCTGGCATCTGTGTGGGAGACACAGGAAGCAGGAGCCACACGATCTGCAATCTGCTTCTCTGCCAACCAACCAACCCCTTTGCCAGCATAGCCACGGCAGTTACATTAGTGGCTAATGGCTAACCGGCAACAGATGATGACCATCTAATAACCGAGCCAGCACCTTTCCATGTAAGGCTGAGAGCCTGGAAACTGCTCTCTAGGATTCTGTCCCCACACTCACCCTGCTCATCCTCCTCCCAGCATTGTACAGAGATTAAGAGGCAGCCCCTAGAGACAGCTGGCCTTGGATTGTACTCCCGGCTCCTCTAATTTCAAGCTAACCTGGGGATATCCCAAGTGTTACTTTCTTCATCTGTAACACGGGGCCAATGTTACTTCCCACTTTGCAGCTTCGTTGGGAAGATGAGAGATACTGTGTTGATAGTCCCCAGCATAACACTTGGCACTTAGTAAACCACTGCTGAATTGTAGCCTGTGTTTGCTGGTTTCTCTTTCTGTGGTTTTGCCTCTGTGTGGTGTCCTGGAGAAAGCAGCAGCTTTGGGGCTGCTGGACCAGATTTGAGTTTCTACTGTGCCCCTTACCATCTGTGCAATTTGAGGGGAAGTCTTTAATTGTTTTCTTCTTTTAATATGTATTAAAATATAGCCGACATACAATATTATATTAGTTTCAGGTGTGCACAATAGTTATTCAACATTTATACACCTAAAGAAGTGATCACTATAAGTCCAGCAACTATTAACACTGAGCAATGTTATCACAATATTATTGACTCTATTCCCCATGCTGCACATTACATCCCCACGACTTATTTGTTTTATACCTAGAAATCTGGACCTCTTATTTTCCTTCACCTTTTCCCCCCTTTTTAAATTTTCAATTACAGTTGACATTCAATATTATTTTATATTAATTTCAAGTGTACAACCTAGTGGTTAGACATTTATATAATTCAAGAAGTGATTCGCCTGACTATGGCACAATAGATAGTTATTACCATGTTGACTATATTCCTTATGCTTTACTTTATATCCCTGTGACTATTTTGTAATGACCAATTTGTACTTCTTAATCCCTTCTCCTTTTTCACCCATCCCCATCCCCACTCCCATCTGGCAATCATAAAAATATTTTCTGTATCTATGAGTTTGTTTCTGTTTTGTTTGTTTGTTTATTTTGTTATTTAGATTCCACATATAAGTCAAATCACATTGCATCTGTCTTTCACTGACATACTTCACTCAGCACAACACCCTCCTGGTCCAGCTACGCTGCCACATATGGTGAGAACCCATCCTCTTCCATGGCCGAGCAATATTCCACTGGGTTTTGTGAACCTTTGAGAGATTTTAGGAATGTCCGAAGCATGAGCCATAGCAAGCCATTTATATGGAAAAGCCACTGGAAGCAGCTTGGGTGTGTCCGAAAGTTGGATGGGGCAGGGTCTCAAGGCATCACTAGTGCGGGGCTGATGAAAGGTGATAGCCAGTTTGATGAAGACTCAGATATGGCCGCTGCCTTCATCTGCACACAGGGAGGGGGAGGGCTCAACAAAGAGACAACGGCTTCTGCCAGTTCCTCCGCTGGGGACAAACCTGCCCCTTGAGCCCCCACTATGCAGTTAGACAATCCATTTCCTCTCCGTTTGCCCCTTCTGCCTTTCAAGCAGTTGCCCCAGTGCTGGAGCTCAGAACAAATGAGTCCATCAGCAAGTAAGTCCATGCGCGGGCCCTTTCAGAGAAGCACCTGAGAGTGCAGCCGCCCTCATCTCACTCAGCCACAATCTCTACTGGTTTTCACAGCCAAAAATTATGGGAACTTCTCTCCCCGGCACTGAAACCCTGGGCTAGGGAGGGGCTGGGACCCTTTGCTCCTCAGGGGAGACCTCCAAAGCCGAGATATCCCTCCCGATTTTTAATGGTCACAGGCGGGTATGGCACCAGCCCGTTCCACATCTCTGCCTCTCCTACCAGTCTCGAGGCAGCTTCTTCTATATGTCTGTAGTTGTACGGCTTTGGTTCAGCTAGACTTCAGGTGATTCTCCATGATGGTTGTTCTGTGGTTTACTTGTAATTGATGTGGTCCTGAGCAGAGGTGAGCACAGCATTTACCTACTCCACCATCTTGATCAGAAACCTCAGAAAGTCTAATTTTGCAAATATTTTCCTAATCGGTAAAATGGACATAATAATAGTGCTTGCCTTGGAGAGCTGTGGTTAAAACTGAACAGGTAGTTGTATATAAAATAATTATATTACAGTGCCTGACATATACTAAGCATTCAATAAATGTTTGTTATAAACATTAACTAGGATCTGCACTTTGAAATCCATGAAGGTTTTTGCTACAGGCAGAAGGGTATATTTCTACCCCTCCTCCAAAACATATCAAAGAAATCCAGAAAGTCTAATCAACTTCAGGAACTCTTATCTTTAAACTCTGAGATTATGCCAGATGCAGACTTATTTGCACTTACTGGGGGAAAAAAAAAAAAACTTCCTGGGGTGCAAAAGGTATCAAGAAAAAATCAACTGCAGCACAGTTCTTTCTGAAATAAATACAAGGGTGCAATGTTGGGGAAATCCATAAACCTAAACCAGTGTTACTATTTATTGAGCAACTCTGATCTGTGGCACATAGAGCTGGATGCAGGGTGAATGAATGCTAAATCTAATTACCCTACAAGGCTACTTTTATCGTCCATGTCTAAAGTGTGAGGAACCAAAAGCTCCGAGAGATTGAGTAACTAGGGTCTCAGAACTCAGAAGTGATTGAGCTGGAACTTGAGCCATCGCACTCCAAACCTCCATGTTCATCACTGTCATGAAGGCTGCCCCTGGGTAGCCCTTGGACACGAGTTCTCTTCTTTGTGCTTTTCAGCTTTCCTCAGACATCAGGCAAGGCAGGTGTTCATGTCCGTTTTGCAGAGTAAACTGAGACTCAGAGAGGTCATGGAACTGGCATGTGCACACACAGCTGGGAGCAGAGCTGAAGCTCACACCTCTTCACTACACCCATCGTGCTCTGCGATCAGAACCTGGGGGCTTCCCCGGTGGGCAGAACCCACTGAGGACATGCCTGGGGTGGCATGGGACAGCAAAGCTTATCCAAGAGTCCCTTAAAGAAGGTACATTTTTCCGTTATTGCTGTCTTGCTGGAAACTTGTGTCATCTTGAGAGGAGACCCAGAGACCAATGTGTGGGCTGAATTGTTGCCCCTAAGAAACCACAGAGGGCAGAATACCCTGCGATGCCAAGATAGCTAGCTGGGGTCTGCACGTATATATTTCTCACTATAAAGCAAACAAGTCGACTGGCAGAGCACTGTAGGGAAAATGACATCACTGCAGAATTTTAGGGCTAATCATTTAGCTGGATTAGCCCCAAAGTGCTGTGTCTAAACTCAGCATCCCTGCCTCTTTATGTACTCCAGATGAAACACATTAGCAGAAATATGGCAAGGGACACTCACAATACTCGGTTCTACACTCTCAGCAGTTTTTGCAAATCTGCAATTAGTCTAAAGGGCCTGGGTAAATTAGGCCTCTTGATAAATGAAGCAACCTAGACAGGCCTCAGATTTATTGGATCCTGCTGTCCTGCTGTCCAGAGCCCCTGTCAGCTCCCTGTAGAGCAGGGACCGTGCAGGGGGAAAGGCAAGGGAGCCAAGTCAGGCCCGGAATTGCCCCCCAAATCTATGAAAAGACCATGTTTGAGGTTGCTGCCTCTTGGCTTTAAAAGTCTCTGCCAGGACCGTAGTAGGTGAAGCAGGAAACCTTTGCCAGAAAGTTCATGTGGGGGCAGAAGAGGCCCATTCTCTTGGGGGTGAGGGGAGGGGAGAGGAAGAGTCCTGTGCACTCTGGGCCACCAAGCCTCCTCCTGATTCCTGGCATTGGAGATGGGTACTGATGGCACCTCTAGCCTCCCCTCCCAGGGTTCTCTCTCCCGGTTCTGGTTCTTAACCCATTACTTCCCCAAATGCAGTTTTCAGCATGCTTCACGCAATAGACTACATGGGTGTTTTGACCATATGGAGAGGTTAAACAGATTCCAGAAAAGTGTGTGTGGGTAATGCCTCAAAAGCAAACATCCAGGGGCCAGAAGGCTGTCAGTGGCTGTGGCTCAGGTAAAAGGGACATATGGGGAGGGGTTGGTCTAGGCCTATTATCCTGATTTATGTCTCTGAATCACGGGAAGCGGTTTGCAGACATATTGGGGTGACACCTGCTAACTTTGCTGCTGTTGCTGCCGAGGCTGCGGGTGCTGAAGTCAGCTGAACCGGAGGGGCTGGCGGAGGGGCCCAGCAGATGTGCAGATGTTTTTGGGGTGGCGAGAGTCGTTTTTTGTTAAGCCTCCCTGATTTATTTATTTTTACATTTTTCTTCCTGATTCCTACAGTAATGCATATTTGGGGGTGATGGGTACATACCCTGATTTTTTTTTAATTAAAAAAAATATTAGGTTGGTGCAAAAGTAATTGCGGTTTAAAAGGTTAAAAAACAAAATTGCAAAAACCCCAATTACTTTTGCACCAACCTCATAGTAAAGTAATATAGGCTCTCGTAGACACTCTAAAACTGAGGGGTGTGTGTGTGTGTGTGTGTGTGTGTGTGTGTGTGTGTTTATGTGTGTCCCTACCTCTTTATGTCTCTCTCTTACAGTCTCAGGATCTCTGTCTCTCTCCTCTCAGGAACCTAGCAGGGCACGCTGTGGTTTTCCAGCCCCTTTGCCCCATTCCCCCAACTGAGTACTTTGCCACTCAATTCCTAGCAGCATTGGCATAGTGTCAGCAGGCTAGTGAAGAGTCGGAAGAACCCCAGGGTGTGAGCTTTCCAAAACCTGTTCTCCCAGAGGCAGCAGGAAGTGCCTCCCTGAGCCTCCTGCAGCCTATGAGTCAAGGTCTCTGGTCTGCAGATCAGCTGGCCGATTCTCCTGTCAGCCCACATTGATTTTCCTCTAGATTACATTACCTCCAATCACAAAAGAAATTGTGCTCCTCTCCTGGAGTGTCAGAGCAAAATGAATAGCAAACATTTTCCTTCAGGCAGCTCAGCTCTCCCCTCAAAGGCCGCCTAAGCAGGTAGGGCACTGTCCTTGTTCCCCCCCACCTCCCCCACCCCAAACCCCTTAAACCGTTCCTCTCCAACTCAGTGAACGAGTTTCCAGGCTAAGGAGGTACATCTGATGCAACTTGGAGTACGCAGGACACCCAATTAGGCCACAGTGAGACCTTCTGCCTCTAAAACCTCCTAAATTATGGGATTAAGAGGGTTTAGACAGGGAAGAAAAAAAGAGCTGGTGACACCAGATGTGTTCAGAATTTAGAATGTGCTTTCTCGTATATTAAAAAAAATCCTTTGACTATCATCAAAGTGATTGAACAATTTTTATGTCTTTTAAAAATTGCTTTGTGTACCAATTGGGGTCTCTGGTCTCTGGCTCACGTAGTGTGTGTGTGTGTGTGTGGTATCACAAGGGCCTCTCTTTCATGTTTGGTTGGTGCCAGGTCCACCTTCTGAAACCCTGGCGTGCAGGGAAAGCCATGCTCATGTGGGCAGCTTTGGCACAGAGTCCTGGCACTGTGGGTGTAGAGAGGTGTCAGCACATTTTTAAACAACGAACTAGCAGCAGAAGGCAGGCGCCAATCTCCGAGGTGGGCTTTGTGGGAGAGGTGAGGTCTGTGTCTGGCTAACAACCTGCCTGCAAAGGCTGGATGAGGAAAAGGCACAAGACATATGAAAAGTAAGAGAGCGCCTTCTCTCTAGGAGCACCAGGCTAGCCACATACACATAAATCTCCACCCAACTGAGTATGAGTTTCTGTGTGTCCATGTGAGTGCAATGAAATAATAAGAACAAAAATTTTAATTGATGACCAATATTTATTGAACAGCTACCATGTGCCAGGCACTGGGTAAGTGCTCTATCTATCATCTCTCCAGCCTTCCATTTATCATGTAAATTTAGTCCTCACAACCAGGAGGGCAACCTCCTCCCTGCTTTATTGATCAGAAACAGAGCCTTAGAGAGTGGATGTAACTTTCCAAGATGTTCTGGGTGGATGTGTTCCCCCCAAAATAGGTTGACATCCTAACCCCCATTTTCTGTGAATGCGACCTTATATGGAAATAGGGTCTTTGCAGATCAAGTTAAGATGAGGTCATTAGGGTGGGTCCTAGTCCAATATGACGGGTGTCCTTATACAAAGGGGAAATTTGGACCAGAGGGAAGACCACGTAAAGACACAGGGAGAAGACAGTCATTTACAAGCCGAGGAATGCCAACGATTGCTAGTAAACCACCAGAAGCTGGGAGGGAGTCCTGGGCAGATTCTTCCCTCCGCCCTCAGAAAGAACCAACCCTGCTGACAACTTGATCTTGGACTTCTAGCTTCCAGAAATGTGAGACAATGCATTTATGTTGTTTATGCCTAAACAACATACGTGTATGGTACTTTGTTATGGCAGTCCCAGGAAACTCAAGGTCATATAGCCGGTCAGTGGTGTAAGTGGGTGTGTATCCAGGGCAGGCCTGTTACACAGCACAGGCTGCACACTCTTTCTCCACAAAGAAGGACACAGCATCTAGGCTTGTGCAAGTTGGCCTTGCATCTTTTGTAGTTTCTATGTTGAGGTGGTTGGGGGCCAGAAGCCAAAGGGAAAAGTTATTATGAATCTAGTGTCTTACTTGATAATTTATATGAGGGACTTTAAGGTATTTATATCCTTTGACCTATTTCTAGACCTCTATTCAAATGAAATAATAATAACCACCGACACATGTTTACACAGAACTATTTATCATAGTACTATTTATGTAACAGGTAGAACAACCTATATCCCAAAAATGTATGAAGTGCCACGTTTGTCTGTATTTCAAAGTGAAATTAAGTCTGTTTGAAGCCAATACTAGCCAGGGGTGGTGAGAAGAGCTCTCAATTCCTCCAGCTCAAGCTGGGTTTGAGGACCTTGGCAGAACCTCCCCAGCCATAGTAGGTGGTGCCAGCCCAGAGGCAGCCACATGGCACACCCTCTCTGAGGTCACCCCATGACACTAGGCTCAGCTGGGACCATAGCTCCATCGTGGGTCAAGGTTCAACCCTTATTTCTCTTCCTAGTCTTGGGAGGGGCCAGCCTCTTTTCAACACCTGTAGCTCACAGTCTTCCTTTCTCCCCTCAGACAATGTAGTCTGCAGGTGTTAAGGGCCCCTTTGAAACACAGAGGCTCATACTTTTCTTTCCATCTGGGAACAAACTGAAACTTTTATAAATACCTTGTTTCTCTTCTCTTCTCTTCTCTTCTGTTCTCCCCTCCCCTCCCCTCCCCTCCCCTCCCCCCGCTTTCTCAGAGGGGGTATAGCTCAGCAGATATTGGAAAAGAGGTGTTTTATCTTTCTTCTATGTGACCACAGACACCAAAACACAGACAGCAAAACAGGACAACAGCACTTGATTTTTAAATAACCAAACTCGAGCAGTTATGATGGCAACACGAAAATGCCCAGTAGTACAGGCTGGTTACATCAGTTATTAGATGTAGACATTAAAATTTTAGTTAGCAATAACAGGAGAAAATATTTAAGCTGTAATGTGAATGGAAAAGTAGAACATTCTATTTGTTTTCTATTGCTGCATAGCAAATCATTACAAACTTAGCCGCTTAAAACAACACCCATTTATCTTGTGTGGGTTCTGAAGGTTCTAGAGGTCAGAAATCCAAGCAGGCTTGATTGGATTTTCTGCTCAGGGTCTCATGAGACTCAAATTAATTTGTCGGCAGCAGCGGTGTTGTCATCTGAAGCTTTCAAGATGGGGTCTTCTTTCAAGCTCATTCCCATCTTTGGCAGAATTTGGTTCCTTGTGGTTGTAGGACCAAGGTCCTGATTTCCTGACTGGATGTCAGTGGGGGCTGCTTTTAGCTTCTGGAGGCTTCCAGCATTCTTTGCTACATGGTCCTCTCTATCTTCAAAGCCACCAAAGGAGGACCTCCTTTGCTTCAGATCTATCTCATGCTTCATACTTCAGTCTCCAGGAAAAGCCCAGTTTCTTTTTAGGCTGCCCTGATTAGGTCAAGATACTCTTTTTCTTCCCGTCAGCTGTGCCAATTAACATAACCTAATTGTGGGACGGATATCCCCTTATATTCACAGGTTTCTATGCCCATATTTAAGGGGGAGGAGATTAAACAAAGTCACAGAGCATTGGGGGGTGTCATCTTAGAATTCTGTCTCACACAGATATCAACAGTAGGAACAGCAAGATCGCAGCCATGGACTATTTATATGCTGCTGTGACATAAACCTCCATGTTAATAAGATATTTCTGTGGGGTAGGATTATGGATGCTTCTATTTTCTTCTTTATGCTCTTCTGTACTTTTCAAGCATTTTATAATTAGCACATATTAGTTTATAATCAGAGGGGAAAAAAACACATTATTTAAATAAAGAGACAATTGGCATCAAGCTAGGATAGTAATACATGAATAACAAACATCTGATCTGTTGCATTAAGCTGTGTAGCTGAGTGCTTTGTTCATTTATTCTTTCATTTGTTCACGAGCCTAGGGATGGAGGTGCAGGCAGATTGCATTTTTCTATAGGAGTGTATGGTGATGGAGACCCTTTGTCTAGAATTTTCTTGGAATAGCTCCATACTTTTTAGCAAAAATATCCCAAAAGGCAAGTGGCATTTCTGTTTGTAATTACTCCTGGGAAAAAAATATCGAAGGTAAGTTACTCAAACTGGTGGAGAAATACTTTGCGATTTCTATTTTCCCACCACCACCCCAATAACTTGATAATTTTTTTGCTTTTAAAATTTCCCCATTGTCTTTGTTAGCAGAAAATACCAGCTTTTCATAAATAACCGAACTCTTGGCTCAAATTCACTTTTCAGCCTGACATGTCAGAAGGAGCCTGATGCCAAAACTCTGTCTCAAAACAGAAGTTGTGGCCCTGGGAGACCCAGCAACACAAATGAACCAGAAACCCTTATGGTGGGAATCCCCTCCACTACCATTAGAAAGAGGAATTGCTCAAGAAGGATAATCTCAGCATGTGGCAGCGTCCCCAGGGGCACATTGACTGGCCATCTCCCGTATTCTGTGCTGGTTGCAAGTCCAGGGCTCAAATCAGAAGTGAAGAGGACGTGAAATCAAAGGGGTTGTGCAGAGAACCAGGCAGGGCTGCCTTGGACCACAGGTGAGGTTGGCATAACTTGCCTTTGGGGCCCTCTCACCTCCTCTGCTTGGGTGAGGGCCTGGGTCCCACCTATTCTCAGTTAAAGAAGATCATTAGGGTATTGGTTTTTATGTGATGACTCTCCAGGGTGTTTACATTTTAATAAGGGGGTGGAAATGGTGGAAAAGCCTTACAGATAGCAAGGAAGAGTTTGCTGATAGTGGAAGGATTAGTAAGGAAGTTATTTTGAGGCCCTACCCAATATCCCCAAAGTCATCTCTTTCCAATAGTCTGCACAATAATTGCACGGTTTTTGTAGTGTTGACCTGGCTCAGGAATAGGCCCTAAGGATCCTACTTTGTTGGCCTTCAGTGGGAGGGTCTAGCTGCAGGAAGCTCTCTCTGGTACTTATCCTTGACACAGGAAAAGAAGCTCTGCTTTCTGAGATCGGGTATATTGAGGCAATGCTAAAATCAGGTCAGTTTTAATTTTTAAAGATTTATCAATGTTTTTTCTTTTTCTTTTTTATTAAGTTTATTGAGGTGACAATTGTTAGTAAAATTACATAGATTTCAGGTGTACAATTCTGTATTACATCATCTATAAATTCCATTGTCTGTTCATCACCCAGAGTCAGTTCTCCTTCCATCACCATATATTTGATCCCCCTTACCTTCATCTCCCACCCCCCACCCCCACCCCCCTTACCCTCTGGTAACCACTAAACTATTGTCTGTGTCTATGAGTTTCTGTTTTTAAAATATATGCAAACTTACAAATATGAAGCGTAAGAAGTAAATGGAAAGTCATGAAATTACAACTAAAGATAAAGAACATTATCACCGTCCACCCATCCCTGGTACATTTCCTCATGTTGGTCTCTTTCCTTCCCACCTCCTTCTACACTTGGCATGTAACCACTAGCTGAACGTTGCTTTTCCTGTTTTTTTTTAAAAACATTCCTTAGTCCTACCTTTTCATTATAGTTTTACCACATAGCCACTAACCACATATTATTTAGTTTTGCTTATTTTTTGAACTCTATATAAGTGCTATCATGATGTATATATTCTTTTGGGACTTGCTGTTTTTATTCAACATCATGTGTTTGTGATTCAACCATTTTTATGCCTGTAGCTTTGGTTCATTCACTCTCATTCCACTGTATTCCATCATGCAGATATACCAGAATTCAATCATCTATTCTCTTATTGATGGAGCAGTTTTAGTGTTTAAGTTGGTTTTAAATATGCTTTCCCCATAGGAATTAGGGTGGTGTTTATTCAAATAAGGGTAAAGACAAGGTGTGGTTGGCTAGGTGTGGCTGGGTGATTGGGCAAAAAAAAAAAAGAAAGAAAGAAACATTTTGAGGGTACCGGGTCACGGTCCCAATTCTGCCACTAATTTCCTGTGTATATTATTTTACCACCCTCAGAAACACTTTTCCATAAAACAAAGGAGTTGGATGAACTTCAAGTTTCCCTCCAAGGCAACCATTTAATTCAATGATCTATTCACGCAATACATGATGAGTACCTGTTATTTGCCCCCATTGCTAAAGATTCAGTGGGAAACAATACCGACATGGTCTTCGCCATCACAGAGCTTTCGGGCTCAGGAGGTGTTAGAGAAAAAAGGAGCAGACCAAAAATAAATATAACCATCTTTTATGTTATATAATCACCATAGAGAAATGGAAATGTCTTTATTGATAAATGGAATAATAGGATCAACAATAGTAATAATAGTTCATACTTATTGAACTTCTGCTATGTTACAGTTGTTTGTTTTAGTTTACAAACTAGAGAAGTACTGAGCTGGAAGCACACAGGGGGTGAGGATATAGGGTTCTGGATAGGCCTAGTTTAGATAGAACAGTCAGGAAAGGCCTCCTGGAGGATGGATATTTAAGTTTAAGAAGAACCAGCCACACATCGTCAAGGGGAAGAGAATTCCAGACTAAGTGAACTGCACATGTGAAACCTCCAGTTAGACCAAGTGTTCCAGAACCTGCAAGAACTGTGTGAGGAAACATGGCTCCAGGCAAGCTCCAGACACATCTGTGTAAGGCTTTTGGACTTTACCTATATGTAAAGGGAAGGTATTAAAGCATTTTTAAGCAGGAGAGTTGCATGACCAGATCTGTATTTTTAAAAAGATTACTGTGACAGGGTGAAGAAAATGAGTGAGAAGTGATTGTAGTGGAAACAGGCACTAGTGGGAGGTGACATGGGCTCCAAACACAGCAGGGGTGGTGGAGATGAGGGAGAGAGGAAGTGACTGGGTTCCATGATGGTTCAGAGCCAAGTAAGGGGCATTGTTACAGTTGGTTTTTAATGAGAAACATAATCAACATCAGGGAGCGAAGGGGAAATGATTAGACTCCCACTCACTTCGCTAGAGAAGAGAAAGTTCAGAAAAGACTAGGCTGGGCAGATAAAGTTGTAGTTTTTTAGTCAAGGAACAGTACAGATCGTCTTCTCATCTTTCTTCCTCCCTCCTTCCCTCTCTCTATCCCTCCCTTCGATTTTCTAACTGTTTTATCCTCAGAGCATCTTTAAAGATTGGAAGATGTCCTATTCTACCAGAATACCGCAGACAAGAACCACCTTCCCAGTCACGGAGAAGAGAGAGGATCTTCTCACCCACCAGTCCCCACCCCCACATCTGGCCTGTGACAGTGGTCCCACCAGCACCCTCGCACTCCCCGCAATCCTTCCTGCTACGAGGGCCTGAACACTGCTTTGTCAGGCTCCACCTTGCCATAGACTTTATATCTCCCTAACAAAATACTGCCCACTTAAAGTACCATAAAACATGACCGAATGGGGAATATCAGTGGCTGTTTAGTATGCTTTAAAATTCTTTAATTTGCTGTACCACAATAACTTGCACTTTAATAAAAGCAATCTCTCGTCTTAATAGCCACACAATAAAGAGTTATTTATAAGAGGCAGTGTGCAGGCCTGAGCCTTCCAGGTGTGCCCCAGATTTCCAGCACTCGGAGAGATCTGCTGGGATGGTGCAGACCAAACAGGCCTCCTAAACGCTGCCATTTTGTCGTGTCACAGCTCCGGGGCTGCAGCCAGCCCCAGGCTCCTGGCCCTGCACAGCACGCTCGGTGCGCTGATTTATTTCGGTATTACGTTTAATTGTTTCCTTCTTGTGGAAGCCTTAACATGCGATGCTTGTAAATCTGACCCGAATCCTCCATATGGCGCTCTGGTTTTCCATTTTCAAATGCATTCGCCCTGGAATAATGACTGTGGTATAACTCAATTTGAGTTCTGCTGCTGGGGACTTTATTACATAATGCTTTCTAATTGACCCTCATAGTTTAATAAGACAGAACATTTCACCAGAACATTGACAAAAGTTATTAATTTTCACTTCAGCAGAGACCCATGTCCCAATTAAATCCCCTGAGAATGCCTGACTGACTGACTGACCTCATTATGGCTAATGCTTATTAGTCCTGCGGAGAGGATAGCATCACACACTGTTAAAATGCCTAAATGAGCACATACAACCGTCCAACGTGATTACAATTTACATACATGACTAATTTCACTCCCCTAATCCTTGTCTGCTGCAATGAACTTGTTATGCTGCTGTCATACCAGGAGATCAGCCATTCAGGATTTGGAAGGTGTTGTACAAATACCCTGCAAGTGTGCTCAGCTCCACCCACTTAAACTAGATCTGCCTTTCTAGGAAGCTATTTCAAGTGTGTGGGCGTCTTTAAATGGGGAGATTGACTTGCATTCATTCCTTCTTTAATATGGAACAACTGACACATATTTGGTGTTTTCTGCTGTTTTTCTTTTTTTTAAATCCAACTTGAAAGAGAGAGAAAGAAAGGAAGGAAGGAAGGAAGGAAGGAAGGAGGGAGGGAGGGAGGGAGGGAGGGAGGGAGGGAGGGAATGAAGGAAGTCAGGAGTGGGGGGGGAGAGAGAGAGGATGAAAGGAAGGAGGGAGGGAGGGAAGAAGGAAGGAAGGGAGGAAGGAAGGAAGGAAGGAAAAGAAACTACCACCAGCAGCAGGCAACTTATTGGATAGCCTTCCTGCTCGGATAGCTTTCTCCCTGAAGTGGGTTTTTCTTCCCGAAGCCTTGTATTTGCACATTTTCTCTCAGCTTTCATTTTGCAGGATACAGTAAGTAGGAGCTTCTAGTCACCACACCTGCCTTGTTTTGTCAGCTTCAACGCGAGGGCATCACAGATGCCACCCTGATTCACCAGTGACGGGACCACCTACTCAAACTAGTCCCCTCTTGTGAGAGAATAAGCTAGAAGGTCAGTTGGATGAAAAATGAGTATTTGCCCAAGCTGGTAAAATTGAAGACTCAGAGTGGTGAGAAATTGAAAGTACAGAAAGCCTTACAGTGTCTGAGGTTTCAGATTGTTATTTGACCTTTCTTTCCTTGGTCTACACAACAGTGTTTATCTTTCAGGCAGTCTGACCATGGCTCAGTGTCTGCTTTTCCTGTGCATTGTACTCATTCCCCCTGGGCTGTATGATTTGACACATGACAACAATCTAACAGCGGAGATCAAACTTCTCCTCAGACTCTTTGCAAGGTGACAAGTAATATGTATTGACACAGCAAAGTGCACTCTGGAAATATGAGTGGTTGGGCGGGCACCCGACCTCCTTGCTCAGCTAGAGATAGCTTAAATCATAGGCTTCAGCTGCCCACAAAGATAAAGCCAAAATTTAAATAATGATAACCAGCTGGAAGCTGCAATTCATTGAAATCTTTTCTCTCTTTTTTTCTCCTTTGGGTACTGTCATATGGAAAGCAGGAATTTGGTGGGAAAAACAATAGTAAAAATACCAAAAGAAAAGGACAAAGGCAAAAGAAATTAAACTAAATCTCCCCAGGGACTATTTGAAAGTATTACACTTTCTGTTCAATCCCCCATTCTGCAAGTGTTTCTTAAGTCCCTCCTTTGTATCCTGCCCTGTGGATCGGGCCCTGCCCCCATGAAGCTCACGGTCCAAGAGGCCATACTGTTCAGACTGAAATGCAGGTATACAGAGTGACCACTTCTACTTACAACACAGCTTATAGGAACCTAAATAAAGAAGGAGCACTTAACCACATTTGGCGATGAGGGTTAAGTTGGTCCGAGACGGGCTTCCTAGAGAAGGAGACATTTAAATTGAGCCCCAAAACGTAAGTAGGAGATAGCTAAGCAAATCAGGAAGGAGGGGTTGTGCCCCAGGTAGAGAAATCATCAGTTTTTTATCTCCATTCATTAGACTAATGGACATTTAGCCCTACTATGTGCAGCACGCTGTTCAGGCTCCCTGTCTGCACCTGATGCTGACGAGTGCCTTCTGGTGGTGACCCGAGGTGTGGCAGTCTCATCAATGAGAAGAGGATTGAACGGGGAATCGGAATGGGAGGCCCTCGTTACCCGTTTGTGAAGTAGATGATTGAGGGAATGCATACTGTGGAAAAATGAACTCGTTCACACCCAAAGAAGATTTTCAAAAACACTGCTGTACAAGAAGAATCATCAAAGAGCAGTGTGAACTTGCGGAAAGGAGACATCTATTTTGATGGGAGGGGGCATTCGTTCAGAGATGTTGCTGAAGAGATAGATGGCCGCTAAGCTTTGCGTGTGTTTTTCATGTTTAGACCTTATCACCTATCCTTCTTCCCTACTGGGGTCTCCTGCTACTGAGCTGCAGCCAGCTCACGCTGGCTCTCAGGAACCAATTGTGCCTCTTTCCAACTCGAGGTTCAGTTGCATCACGTTGGCAGCTTGAATTTGGTCACGGTGGGAGTATTTATACCACTGGAACTGGTACACTCTACAAACCAGCGCTTCCTCCCCCAGCCACCCCAGCCCCCAAAGAGCCAGTTGTTAAGCACTGACCAACACACCAATGTCTGTACTCAGGGATCACTGGTTTTATGGAAAACACAGCATTTTTTTTATTAGAAGCCTGACAAATTCTCAATACCACAGCACAAAGCTCTGGGAAAAGTCAGTTAGTGTACATGTCTGGGACCCTGACTTCCATACAGAGCAGTCTTGGGATCATGGTTGTCTGCAGAGAGGGAAAGAGAGACTTTTAAGTCTGTTGAAAAGATTCTGAGACAGCTTCCCGAAGCAACTGCATGGATGAATTACAGAAATGAGTGAACTAGGAGGTTAGCCAGGCTACTGCTCTAGAAAAATGGATGTACGGTAGTCCAGGGCAGGCAGAATTTGAGGGGCTTGACATTCAGCTAGACAGGGCATCCTGTGGGCAGCTTGAAAGGCAGGCTGGTGCTTGGGAGAGAGGATGAGAGAGTTCTGAAGTAGCGCCATGGCAGTTATCAGCAGAGAGATGGTGGCAGGATCCATGAAGTGGATGGGAACACTTAGGGAATGGATGTTTGCTGAGGACCTAGGGGGGAATTCTGGGGAGCATCAAACGGCAACAGATGAGCCTCACAGGGGGAACAAGAGGGGTTTGAGAAGAGAGAACAAAAGGCTGTGAGAGAGGTGGGAGAGGATGCACAGAGGCCGGGCCCCAGGAGCCAAGAGCAGAGACAGTTCTGAGAAAGAAAGTGCAATGCACACGCAATGGAGTTGTCATGTAAAATGAGGAATGAAAATTAGCCTATGGATTTGGCAATTAGAATGTCAGTTGTTTTTCTACTAAAACTGCTCCAGCTGAGGTCACTAATGAAGCCAGAGAAATAGAATGATTTGACCAAAGTGGATTCATTATAACGAGTCTGACATTAGAAATGGAGGCGCCTGACTCCCCATTAAGTGCTCTTTCTCTTCTATTACACATACGTTTAGGCCACCCCAAATCACAGACCTAGGTTTTCATTTTAGAAGAACAGCTTTGGGGGTAATTTATGGTCCAATGCAAGCAACTTCCAGCTGTCTTTATTAAGTAGGTTTAAACAGGTATCATTTTTGTCCCCAGATGAAAGTATCCCCTTAACTAATATTTTGATGTGCTGAGATCTAATGATGAAGGAAGGAAGCCAAGGAGAGGAATGAAGTCAAGACAAGCGCCATCCACTCCCCTGCAAATCACTCCTGGCTCTCAGCCTGGCTGGAGACTGTCTTCCATTTCTCATGCCTGCCCCACAGCAAGAGGCCAAAAGGACAGTCTGAGACATTGGCTGGCATACAAGAGTTGTTTCTTTAATCTTGAGTGAGGAGGGGCCCTTTCGGAGACAGGCCCATCCAGAGTGGAACTCCTGTATCCATCACAAAGATCTGAAACAACCTGGGAACGTGTCCCCAGCAGGCACTACTTTAGCCAAAAGTTCTGCCTCCATTTCCAGACCAAGTCACATGAAGGTCACAGAATCTATAAAAGCCATATCTATCAGCAGGAGAGAGCCTGCGTGTTTTTTTTTTTCTCCTTTGCCTGAAAGCAGAGGTCAGAAAAGTGAAACTGTGAGGGGCAAAGGTTTCATAAGCCCAGTGTATTTAAACCACCTGATCCCCCAGGCGATCCCACACCTCTCAGTACTGAGGTTAGAGCATGAGGTGAACTGGCAGAAATTTCTCTTGCAAAGCAGTCTGTCCGTGAGAAGAGAAAGTAAAACAAATAAACCCCCAAGGCTGTGAAACTCTCCCATCGCCACCCTCGGCCCCAGGCTGACAGGGGTTGAATCAGCAGCTTGGATAGAGAGCTGGCAGTTGGCAGGGAAAGCTGGTGGGTTTGATAGGGGGCACTGCAATCCATAAAGGAAAAAATGGTCTAAACAGAGCAAGAGGTTTTTGTTGTTGTTGTTGTTGTTATTGCTTTACCTGAGCAAATGAGCTCTGATGTTCTCTCCCACGGAATAAAGCTGCTACAGATCTGGAGACAATTTTTCTACGATGGACAAGGCAGTGAGGGCTTCTGGCTGATTAAAGGAAGTAGCTACTATTCACCAGCTCTCAGAAGAGGGAGCATAAAGAAGGAGAAGCGGCCAAAATAAACAGATGGCTGGATCGGGTGGGGGATGCTGTCATGAGCAGACACACAGGTAGCACGGGCCCCAGGCAACCACGCAAAGCCATTAAAAAGGAGCCAAAACTCAGCCAAGAGTTCTAGAACCCTGGGAAACAGCATGTGCTCTGGCCCAGGGGGGTCGCCTTGGAATTGTCACCGATCCAAAGGTAGTGAAGTTTGCACAGAGCTGGAGGGACCCAGCAAGCAAGCAATCCTGGATACCCAGGAGGACTAAGAAAAGATGGAACTGGGAGTGAAGGGAGAAGTTAGTAGAGTCAGCATAACCTCAGTGCCCCCAGAGTGCCTGGAAGATTGAGCAGCAGCTAGTGTGTGTGTTCTGGCAGGATGCTTTCAGAACCAACTCAGAGCCACTGAGGCAATTCTGCAAACATTCACTGCACACCTTCTGGTTATCAGGCACAAAGACATGGTTCTACCTTTGAGGACCTCGTGGTCTGGGCAGTGAGTGTTTTTAAATAGATAAATTACACCACAATATAATGGTTGTAAACAGAAACCTGAAGGATCATGAGGTGGGGAGCTGTCAGGGAAGGCTTCGGAGAGGAGGTGATATTTAAGCCAGGTGGATGAAGACTGAGCAGGCACTGGCCAAGTCAAGAAGGAAAAGTTACACCAGAAGGCTGGACCTGCCGATAGCTGGTGAAGTTATATTAGTTAAGGCTCTGCTTGTAAAGCGAAGACATCCAGTTAAAGTAGCTGACATACAGTGTAGGAACACTCTTAATGAGGAGTATTACTACAGAAGTACAACAGATACCAATAATTTTATGAAACAATAAGAGGGAAGAAGTGCTGTTGGATTTCATGAGGTCTATACCAGGAAATCGTGAGCCAATGTAATTCACCCTATGGGCTCAAGGACTGATGTGTCCTTTTCTGTGCAGCTGGTCTACCCCTCTGTCTCTCTGAGGTCCTTCTATCTCTGTTTACTCATGTTCTTGGAGTGCCATAGCTTTGCCTCATAAGTGGCCCTGGTTTGCTGTGATATCAACTTCAGGGCCAATTCTCTATGACCTTTCAGCTCAAGTGCCTATCATCCTATGAGCACCTGACTCAGTCTCTCAGGGTTGTCATTCCAACTTCTCATGACAGAATCCCATTGGCCCAGATTAGATCATTGACATCTGATTGGTGGATTGGTACCTGGGAGTTCAGGGGATAATGCACATGATTTATAGTGTCCCCCTTTTGAGATATGACTGGTGTGGATAGGGAGGTGATGGCTGGCATACTTACTATGGTGAGCTTACTCATGTGAACACTCTGGAAATACAGGAAATCTGCTATAAAGATCCAGGATGGACTATTGGCTCCTTGTCTGTGCTCCCGTTGCCTCCAGTTCAAACCCTTAACACCAGAAATCTTATCATGAAAATTTATCTTCATGTGGATCCCTCCATCACCTGAACTTAAATTCTAAACTAAAGGTAAAAACTTTAATCATATCACTGTAATTCTAGAAGATAGCATCTGGCACATGTAATGATGAATAAATTTTGACTGTACTGACTGTTGTATCTGCCATCACCTTCATTCTCTATTTTTCTTTCACTGCAATTGTCTGCTACCTACAGCTTCCCCTTGGTGGGAGAGAGGCGTGCTTGGAATGATGTTTAAATTGATAATAGACAACAGAGATTCTATGGGACAATGGCGACTGTCAGAAAGGACCCCCCAACTTATGTCCAAAGTCCATGTTTATGCAGTGGGGTCCTAAATTGTGACCACTGTAGGATAGGTGTACCTGGGTGTGTTCAGCCAAAGGCTTTTACAGACAAAACTAAGGAGCGCTTGCAGGAGGGCTCTTTCTAATGAAAGATAGGATGGACAGACAGATGTTGCCTCAATGTTAAAGAGGCAGAGACTATCTGAGCATACCTGGCCCAAAATGCATGGAATCCTATCTGAGGACCAGGGAAGCAGAGCTGGAAATGAAAACGATAGGCCCTGCTTCACTGAAAGCTCTATGAGACCAAGACAACACCACTTGGTACCTGTGGACAAAGCATAATATGGGAGGGGAGAAGTCTTCTATTCAGACAGTGTGGCTTGGAGATATTGAGAGCTGCACTCTTGGTCATGGCAGTAAAGGTGTCTGGCACCAACTAGGTGGTAGCACTAGTCAGACAATACCCAGCAGAGATGACAACAGAGCCCAAAATTAGTAATAGTGCCTGGTAGACCGAAAGGTACCCAGAAGGTGGACATGGGCCAAGGAGCCCAACACGATACCACCCACACCTAACTGGTCTTGTTCCTGAGCACCTAGGATTCATCCAACTACCTGGCCAAGTACTCTGTAGAGGCTGAGATCCTGCCAATGGGTGCAGAATGCCACTGTAAGGTATTCCATTTGTACCCACAGGTGGTTGGACTTGGGGAAACTTGAGTGACATGTAAATCGAGTTACCGAGCTCTCTCTTGATCTGCAGCCCAGTGTCGGGGGGAACTGCTCACTCCAGCAAGAATGAGGGGTCTCTTAGAAGGACATGCAGGAGATCCAGAGGCAACAAAAGTTGTCAGCTCCTACCAAGAAAATCCAAGGGCACTAAGAGATTGGAAAGAACAGCCGCTGATGGGAGAGTATAATCAGAGAGAAATGAATAGAAACTGCCCAAAGAAAATACGTGCTCCCTAGCAACATGAAGCATAGAAAATAGGCCAAACAAACAGCTCTAAAAAGGATGTGGTAGGGGAAGGGGAAGTAATCAAAACTAGGAAAACGAGAAAGTACGAAAAAAAAATCATACAGCGACTCAGCTAGAGAAATTATAGTACAAAGTTAAGAAAGTGCAAAACCATGATAAGGAAAGCAAAGGTGAGGTATGAAAAGAAGATTGCCAGAGAGGCTGAGATAAATAATAAGGCATTTTTCAAGTACAGAAGGAACAAGAGGTCAGGACAAGAGCCAATAGGGTGTCTAAAAGCTGGCAGAGGTAATTTATTGATGGAACATAAAGACATTGCTAAAAAATATTAAAAGGCTTTTTTTTTTTCTTTCCCCTCTTTACCTCTGTTTTCACAAAGGAAGATGGGGACATATGCCAGAACAGACATAAATTTCCCAGGAGTGAAAAAAAGACATATTGAAGGAAATCAGGATCGTGTCAGCACAGGTGATCAAGAAATTAGGACATCAGAAAAATTGCCAGGCTGGAGCTTCCTTGAATGAGGGACTCAGAGGCCAGCAAGGTCCGAGGCCAGGGAAGGGAGGATGGGAGAGAGTCTACGGTGTGCAAGGGCAGAGGGGCAGCGATCTACCACCAGCTAGCGCAGGAAGCAGTTTCCAGCTGTGCCTTTAAGCCCATGTTGTAGTTGCTTTCTCATCTCCAAAATGGGGAACAGATTCAGGGTTTTATCAGGACTTTTATACTCCAAACTGTTGGCATCTGATGATTGCTGGGGGGTACTTGTTTTTAAGAGTACCCAGCATGACCCAAGTTTGGGACAAAAGTTCACTTTCCTTCCCATTAGAAGACTCCAGACCAGAAGCAGAAAACCTGGGTTGTGGATAGGACGAAAAATGAAGCTGCATGGATTTGCTTCTCTGTTCAAAAGCGTCAGCCCTCTTTGAAATTTATTCCATTCCATTCCTCAAACTGTAGTAATTGTGATTGGGTCATGCAGCAATTAAAGCGAAGAAGTTCATTCTTATGCTTCCAAAGATATGGCTTCATTTTTCTAAAACAAATCAAGCTTTGGTCTTGAAAACAAGCTGAATGCTGAGAGAGAAAAATAAGTGGAACCAGAAACTTCTAACATTGGTCACAACACAATAGTCCAGTGAAAGAGAACTCCAATTTCATCTCACCAATGCTGACTGAAAACCTACTCATTTCAGGGCATCACCAAAATAAATACGACTTGCTCCTTGTCCCTCACAAACTCATGGCCTGTACTTTAAATCTCACTATTTCAAAATATGCAATCTGCTGGTCGGGAGAAAAGCCTTTGTGGCGATTTTCACAACAAATAAAGCAGAAGCAATCATACCTCATTTAGGAATACTAGACATTTGCAGATGAACATTTTTTCACATAAGTGAACCTTCAGATACTTGTCAGGAAGTGCACTGGAGTCTTCGATGGAGTAATACAGGGCAAGAAGACCACTGTATACTCAGGCAGGGCTGCACCGAAAGCCTAGCTTGTCTGCTCACTAGCTATGTGACCTTGGTAAGATTTTTAGCATCTCGGTTTCCTCATCTGTAAAATGGGTCTAATAAAACTTTCCTTGTGAAGTTGCTATGAGGATAAAATGAGGTCATGTATTTAAATCGAAAGCTTGGCTCTTGTAGAAGTACCACAATTACTCCTGTCCCCTTTTAATTGGAGAAGCTTAAAAAAATTGGCAATTGAATGATTAAACATTTACAATTTGTTTGTACCTTCCTTTTTAAGAAGGGGATAACACACCCACTTGACATTTTGGAACTTATACCTACACTCTGTTTTGTGTCTCTCTCTCTTAAGAGGGGATAACCCCTTATTTTATAACACAACCCTCTGATTTCTCTGGCCACACGTGCCTGAGGCAGACCAGTGATGGTTGATCTCAGGGACAGAACAGACACTGCCCCTGCTTGTGTTGCAGGAAATACCCCTCCTAAAGTCCTCCTCACTTGGTTCTGGAGTTTCTAAGTTTTGAAGTTTAGTCATGGTGAAGCTCATTCAGTGCCTGCTGTGTGCAACTGAGAATCAAGTGGTGACAAACAGGACACAGCCCCTGGGCTCGCGGAAGCTGGGCTTGAGCTGAGTTGCAGAGTCACGTGATCACACAGATGCCTGTGTGTAATCGTTTGACTGCATCCTCTTGCAAGGGTGGCAGGTACTCAGAAGAGGAGATAGTGGTGCTGCAGGAACCCAAAATAGGGAAGTTGTCCTACACAAGGAGATCAGATCAAGTTACCTTGAGAAAGTGATGCTTGAGCTGACTGGAAGGCCTGGACAGAACTGAAAGTGACGGGGGGAGGAGAAGCAGTCTGAGTAGAAGAAACAGAAGAGGCAAAAGCCCGTGGCTGGAGTAAGAGAGAGGCAGGGCCTCGTGGCCACAGTAAGGAGTTTTGTGCTTAGCAGCAATGAAGATCTACTGAAGAGTTTTGTGTGGGGAAGTGATGTGATTAGATTCGTGTTTTAGAACAAATGTTGGAAACTGGAAAGGAGGTCTGTAAACCTATTAGAGGGAATGACAAGTGTCCCATCGTGAGTGGATGATGGCTTGGACAGGCTGCTGTTTGAAGTTGATGGGGGGGAATTTGATAGATTTTAGGTACCTTTAAGAGATAAAATTGACAGGAGCTTGAAGATGGCTTATGTGGAGTGAGAAGTGGGGTGATGCGGGGAATGGTACGTTGAAAGGAAAGGAGGGGTCTAGGGAGATTCCTAGGATTCTACCTTGTGAAACTGATGGGGGTGGGAGGCAGGGTTCATTAAGTTGGGGGGCCCTAGAAAGCATCTAGTCTTGGGGATGTGGGAGGATCCGGAGCTCTGTTTCAGGTATGTTGACCTTGAGGCTGCCACTGAGAAATTCAAGAGGACTTAAAGAGAGATTTAGATATGTGGGTCTGGAGCTCAGAGAAGTCTGGCTGAAACCGTGGGTGTTATTATCAGAGGAGGTTCCTAGAAACACCCGGAGATGAGGGGTTGTGTGCAAGTTATTGGTTAAGGCTGTGCTCCTAGGGAGTGTGGTAAGGGAAGGAGAAGAAGCAAGGCAGCGTGTGATCTCGGGCAAATCCCTGCAGAGAGTAGGCGGAAACTCTTCTCCAAGGGGAACTCTGAAGAGTAAGTTATGCCTCACAGCTTCCCCAGCCCACAGCGAAGGACCCTCACGGTAGGGGGGATACCAACCCCCAGACATTTTCTCCTCTTTGCCCTACAGGCAAAGCAGCTCCTGTAGCCTGAGGGCAGTCCTCCACCTCCTCTTCCAAGAGCTGCAGGAAGGTGAGGCACAACAAACCCAAAAAAGAGCCCCAAGGCCCACTGGGCGGAGCGCTGACATCATCATTATTGGGGTGGACAAGATTGCCTAGGGAGAGAGCGTGGGAGGAGAGAAGGTCACGGCCCCTGAGCTGAGGAGCTCCGATGTCACCGCCTGATTAGAAGAAAGCTTATGAAGGTGAGTGAGGAGGGCCTGCAAAGGAAGGGGCAGCACAAGGCTTATTTTTCCCCATTTTAAAGATGAGAAAATTAAGACTTCGAGAGGTTAAGTAACCATCAGTTTCATGGGGAGTTTGCACGTGAACACAGGTTTCCAGACTAAGATGCATCCTTCAGATGCACGCAGGGAGGGTTTTGCCCGTGTCCAAGGACCCCAGCCGTCAAGGGAGCTGGCCCTCTGGAAGATGTTTATAGATGCTTGTGCTCATGGTTGAACACGTGCCTTGTCAGAGTCTGAGAACCAGGGAGGTGAGAGAAGGAAGGCCAAGTGCCTTTATCAGCGAACCTAAGCATCTCCAGTTTGGGAAAGTTTGTCATCAAAGACCCTGGGATGATGATTTTGCAGGTGTGAGGTGTGGAGATGGGGTGCAGAGGTTTGAACATTCAGCCCAAGGGTTCGACTTGCATAACTAGCGGCTTGGCAGTGGGAAGAGGGGCCTGGAGCCACCCCCCCCACCCACCCCCACCCCCGGCCTGCACCCCGGGAGGGACTAAGGTGGGTGTGAAGAGGGCTTAGGGGTGGACGGGCAGAGTCTCAGCTGCCCAGAGCGCAGGCCCAGCTGCACAGCGTACTGGGGCTCTGAGTTTATTTTCCGACTCTGGGGAAACCGCTGTTGACTCTGTCCATTAAACAGGCTTGCAGGATGTCTGCTGACCCCAGGTTCTCTCTCCCCTGAGGAAGCTCCACTACCTCAGAGATCAGCAGGGGTGTACTAGTTCCCAGGGCTTCCCCACCCACAGGGAGGGTGCCTGGGGTGGAGCGGGCTCTGGGCTGGGACTCAGGGGCCTGCCTGTGGGACACAGAGCATGACCCTCTGTTTGCTGAGTGTCTGGCATGAAGCGCAGTGAGGAAAATTGGAAGTAATAATACCTGCCCCCTGAATTGCCTGGGATTAATTAGGAGAGTGATAATGCACAGCAAGTGCCTAGGATGAAAATGAGTTATCGTCCCATTATTAATACAGCCGGATGGATGATTGGTTCCTGTAAAACAAGGCCACTTCTCAATAAGCCAGAGGTCATTAGGTGTCCTCATAGGGTGACTTAGGGAACAGCATATGGGTGTATTTGTGAGGGATTCCCACTGGTTTATTGGATGGCGAGAGCCAGCAAACAAAGCTGTTTTGCCTAGTTTAGTAAATAAAATGCAAAGACCCAGCATGACGCTTTGTTTATTTTTTTTCCCTTAAACAAAATATTTTCCATAGAACTGGACGCTAACATTAAATGCAAAAAGGGGGTGGGGAAGAAGAAACCTAAAACCAATGTAAATTGGAAGCAAACTAGTGTTCATTTCCTGTGGAGGAATTTTATATTTTTTAATGGAGTTACTGTGGCTTTTTATTTCAGTATGAGGTGAAGAGTCAAAGCATGAGGATTTAAGGCTTCCAAGTGTGTGTCGTTATATGAACAGATCCTTAAATTTGCCAGCACGCCCCAGGCACTGCTCCTGCATAAGTAATGTCTCACTGCCAGGGCCAGGCTGAGGGCCCTTTGACTCCCCTGGAAGTTATGCAGGGATAAGGGGAGTGTCAGGAATGCAGGATTAGGCCCCATAATTGAGGCTGTCATTAGCTGAAGAGGCAGGCGGGTTTGTGAGCCTTTCCAAGTTTGCATTTATTATGGCATGGAGATATGGCTCCTTTGGTATAAAGGGGGTAGGAGGGATTTCTGCAAGTCGGCAATATTTTCTTCTCTCTCTCGCTCTCTCTCTCTCTCTCTCCCTCTCTGTCTCTCTCGCTCTCTCTCTCTAAGTTGGCTGGTTCTGTAACATTCATTATGCTCTCCTTAATAGATCCCAGAAATGCTGAAATAGTTCTTTAGAGGAAGCATTCACTTGAAACAACAAAAGATTAGAGAAACCTTAAAAATGTTGGATTTTCCTTTACCTTTTGAGGAAGGCCAGCTGGAACCTTCTGAAATTATTCCCATTCAGGGTGCAGCCACAAACAGTACTGATGGTGAGGATGAAATGTTATTTTTGTAAGTCACATGTGGGTACAGCAATGTCATTTAATCTGACACTCCTTACTGGATGATACTAGGACTAGAGACCACGGCCAAGGCTGAGGATTCAGCTACGCCCAGGTAGGCTGGGGGATTTGAAAGAGAACAAATGGCCTGTGACATGCTTGCACGTACATACAAGTGGCATTCTAAGTACACCCCTTCTCTTTTTAAAAAAATTTACCTGTTTTACTATAATAAAACATAAGTAACATACAATTTATCATTTTAATCATTTTTAAGCACACAATTCACTGGCATTAAATACATTCACATTGTTGTGCAACCATCACCATCTATTTCCTGAACTTTTTCATCTTCCCCAATAAAACTCTATCTATTAAACAATAACACCTCTTTTCCCCCTCCTTTCAGCCTCTGGTGACATTATTCTATTTTCTGTCTGAATTTAACTATTCCAGATACCTCATTTAAGTGAAATAATACAGTTATTTGTCCTTATTCACTTAGCTTATTTCACTTAGTCAAATGTCTTCGAGGTTCATCCATGTTGTAGCATGTGTCAGAATTTCCCTCTGTTTCCAGGTTGCATAAAATCCCACTGTATGCATATACCACGTTTTGTTTATCCATCCATCCATCCACTGATGCACATTTGGAATGCTTCTATCTTTTGGCTGTCATGAATAATACTGCTATGAACACAGGTATGCAAATATCTCTTGCAGAACCTAATTTCAATTCTTTTGGGTACATACCTAGAAGTGGAATTGCTGGTAGTTCTGTTTTTTAAGGAACTACAATACTGTTTTCCATAGCAATTACACTATTTTACAGTCCTACCAGCTGTACACAAGGGTTCCAATTTCTCTACATCCTCACCAACGCTGTTATTTTCTATTTTTTTCAACAGTAGCCATCCTAACAGGTGTAAGGTGGTATATCTCACTGTGGTTTTGATTTGCATTCCCCGAATGATTAGTGATGTTGAGCATCTTTCCCTGTGTTTGCGTACAAATGTCTGTTGGAGCCCCTGTTTTCAGTTCTTTGGGGTGTACACCTAGCCGTGGAAGTACATGCTACTCAAATATTGAAACTGGCTCCCAAGGACTTACTAGGTAATGCTTTGAATGGGTTACTACAAATCTTTGAGAGTATAATAAAACTTCCATTAATCAGGATTCTTAGAGCCAGCAGATCAAAGCTGTCCTGCCCAGCTAGTAAATAAAGTGCGAAGATCCAGCACAATTCCTGTGTTTATCTTTGTCTTTGAAGAAGATATTTTCCACAGAGCTGTACACTAACATTAAAAGTTAAAAAAAAAAAAAAGTGGGGAGTAGGTAGGGAAGAAGAAACCTGCAACTAATACAAATTGGAAGCCGAGGTAAATCCTTAGGGGTAGAGAATATTCTGGTTCACACAGGGTTAAGTATACATCTCTATTTTTGTTCAAATCTCTCATGTTGAAATTCTTCCCAAAATGTTTCACTCTGTGTTTCAGATGAATTTCACAGCCTGTCCTAGGAGAATTTCTCTTTATCCTAGAGGAATACTCTAGTATGACCACCTGGGAATAGGTTCTCAGTGCGCTATCCTGGAGGTTTAGATTAGAAGGTAGCAGACATGTCTAGTTACGTTACCGATCTAAAGGTAACTTGCTGTATAGGAGTGTGAACTCTGAGTGGGTTAAATGTTCAGAGATATGGTTTCAGAAAAGATGTTCTGTAGCTCTTCATTCTGGCAGTAATTGGAGAGCAGGGCCTGTTGTCTATTAAAGCCACTCCTAGTTAATGAAAATAAAACCATGTCAACTGCAAATAAAAGAATGTTTATCTTTCTATTCTCTATGGAGGGAGTTGGAGGGTCCAGGCTGGGAATGTGTCTTACTCATCCCATTGTGCTAGCACTTCACCGATGTTTCACTGGGAAAAAAAAAAAAAAAAAAGCATGTTCAAATTCATCCGTGTTTCACCTCTTTGGAAATTGTGGTTTAGGCTAGATTCTGTATTTATTCATTATAGTCCCCCTGGCACTAGCTCAATGCCAGGTTCCCAGTAAGTGATCAATAACTATTTATTGAATGAATCTCTGTTGCTTGAGCCTTACTCAAGCTCACTACAGCTCACTCTCATGAAGTGAAGGTGGAGGTTCTCCGTCAGCCCTGGGACAGAGCATTTTGCTGGCCCCGCTGCGTCCCTGGTGCTGCTAGTATATACAGGCCCACTCTTCACCCCGTCTTTATTTATGTTTGTGACCGTTCCTTTAATTGCATGGGGAACTTGTTTTTGGCAATGAATCGATGAAGAAAGCAGTAGAGAAAGGAAGATGTTGGTTCAAATGGCTGGAACAACTACATCGAGTCTGGCCTGGTAGACAGAGTTTGACCCCACAACTAGAGGTCTGCGAGCCAGAGCATGAGAACGTGAGAGCACTGTTCTCCTGAGGTTCTGAGCATAGACCTGCCATGCGGGGCCCAGGTGTCAGTGTGGCTGGGGAGGTCTCTATTCTCCTCTCTTCTGCACAGGTCCATTGCCCTGCTCTGGACACTTTGGAGATGGCAACCTGTGTGGGACATGGCGCGTGGGAAACACTCACTGTCCCAGAGACAGCAGGAGCTCCTAGTTCGAGGGGAACTAGGGCAGGAGAGGAAGGAAATGTGGGCACCTGGTGCCAAGTGCAGGTGACGGACAGACTGTAGGCTCATGCCAGCTCCTCGTTTGGACTCCCAGAAAAAAAAGAAGGGGCACTTTGAAGTTTACTACTGAAGCATATGTGAGGTTCAAAATCATAGCGCTCTGTGTGTGTGTGTGTGTGTGTGTGTGTGTGCGTGCGCGCGCACGCACGTGCCCAGCGCTCTCCAGACAGTGAGACCTGAAGGATATTTATTTGTGCTCCAAATTACTACCTTTTTATCTATAAGCAACCAAAATCTATACACAAAAAACCATCCATTATTCAAACAGATTTATCTACAACTTGGTATAATTAATGGTCCTGTGTCAAATAAGAAAGTCAGGTTTTCCTAGCGCTCCCTATGTGTAAGGCGTGGTTCTAAGCACTTTACATATTTTAATTAATTTAATCCTCCCAGCAGTCCTATGAGACAGAGTCTTATTATGTCTTCTTCACAGATGAGGAAACTGAGGCACAGAAAAGTTAAGTAACTTGGCCAAAATCACACAGTCAGTATGTGGCAGAGTTGGGATTCAAACCCAAGAAGTTGGGCTCCAGATTCTGAGTGTCTAACCACCATGATACATACATCAAATGACAGCTTTATTGAAATATAATTTACATACCATAAAATTCAGCCTTTTAAAGTGTACAATTTAGTGGTTTTTAGTATATTCACAGAGTTGTACAGCCATCACCACCACCTAATTTTAGAACACTTTTACTACCCCCAAAAGAAACCCTATATCCAGGAGCGTTACTTCCCATTCTCTTCTCTGCCCTGTCCCTGGTAACCATTAATCTACTTTCTGTCTCTATGGACTTTACTATTCTGGACGTTTCATATACTCATAAATAGAATAAATAGTCATACAATATGTAGTCTTTTGTGTCTTGTGTTTTTTTTCATTAGCATGGTGTTGTCAAGGCTCATCCATGTAGCACTATGTATCAGTACGTAAACACTTTTTATGCCTAAATAATATCCCAGTGTAGGAATAGATGACTGTTTTTTATCCATTCATTAGTTTATGGCTATTGGGGTCATATCCACTTTTTGTTTATTATGAGTAATGCTGCTACGAATCGGCATGCTATAATGACTACCACAAGTTTATAAAAACACAATATCAATATATATATTTTACATACAATGACTAACAAGCTAATAGATCTATCTCTTGGAGGATTCAAGAATTGCCCTTCTACAAGCAGGTAGGCACTCCTCTGCCCATCTATATCCACGTGGCTGAAGAAGGTTCTGGCAATCCTACCAGATGATGAGTGTGAAAGTGCTTTCTAGTATTTTAAAGCATCAGTCCAAATATTAGTCATCAGGGATGTGAGCTTGTCCAGTTACTTGAGAGTTCTAATTAGATACCAGAGGATAGTTAGTTGATTAATTGAGGTTTTTTTTGTTGTTGTTGTTAAAAACATGATTTTTCTTCAAAGGTTCCATGCTGTGTTATTTGCAAAACAAGAAAGGTCCGCTCCCCCCCCCCCCCACGTGCATCTCCTCAGCCAGTCACAATGGGCTTTTCTTCCACCAATGCTTTGTGGGCCCCAGAGATAGCAGTGTCTCTGCTACCATTTCCCTCTTTCCTACTGTTGTTCACGTTGGCCATTTCGTTGAGCATTTCTCATGTAAAGAAAAAGAAAACAATTAACTCTCTGATCCAGTTAGGAATACGTTTACCTGCGAGTTAACGGAAAACCTGACCATGGCTTAAAGAAAACTGGATTCTTCTCGCACCACAGGAAATCTGAAGGTTGCTTTGGCAGCTCCGTGACATCAGGACTGATGTTGCCATTTTTATCTTGAATTTTCTCTCCTGTTCATGAGAAGATTGCCCAACTGGAGGAGTCATGTCTGTATTCAAGACAGAAAGGGGGGTTTGGGTAGAGGTGGTCTTAGGAAAGCAGAAGCATTCATTCCCAGAAGCCAGTAGCAGACTTATGTTTCCATCTCCTTGGCCAGACAGATCAAATGACCACCCCTCCTCACAAGGCAGCCTGGGAAAAATCATAGTTAACTTTTCCAGCTGCTATAGTGGGGGTGGGGGGGGTGATGTGAAAGAAAAGGGGGTTGGAAATAGGTGCCGAGTTATCAAGGAAAAAAAAAGTATTAGCCACACTCTGCTTAGCAAGAGAAGGTTAGGAAATCTAGACAGACAGGAGATGGTAGCAGCAGCTCTGGAGGAAAAGGCTGGCATGTCCCCATCTCATTTCCACGTGATATGTTCACTGAAGTTCTCCATTGGCCTTTCCTGCTCCCAGACTTGTGATTGTACTGGAACCACTCATCTCCCCACAGACACTGGTTTGGCTGCATGATGGTTGAACGCATGTCTGGATGCTTTAGTGATGTGACCATAGTCCATTGTGACATGCTGTGGTCTCGAGACACTGTGGCTGAAACCAGTCTGTCTGGCTGAGCCATGTCTAAGTGCCCAAAAATTGGTCCGGCGTTCCGGGGCCAGCTCGGAGTGTCAAAAGGGTTCAGCAAAGAGCTTTCTGAATCTGCCCCCCTCATTCGGAGTAAGATGCTTGAGGGCAGGGCCCAGTCTCACCATTCTCTTATGCCTCCCTTTCCCGGCTGCCCTCCCCTGGGTTCTGGAACAGTCCTGGGCACATAGATGAGTCTCGATAAATATTTGATGGGAAGACTCACATTCCTGGTGACTGGTCAAGGATGTGTCACTTATTATGAAATGTGCCAAGAAAGTCACCCACTCGTTTGTCCAGTAAGCACTTTAGTGATTTAATCTCTGAACCAATTACTTCAATACAGTTTCCAGAAATAGAGTTCTCCATCCTTTGAAGCAGGTTAATTGTCAATCGATATTTTATCTGTGTTCATTCATCTGACAGACAATTAGTGAGGGATCTCCAAGTGTCAGGCATGGTGCTAGGCACAGAGGGACACAGAGAAAATGGGGTGCTGCCCGCCTGGACTCAGAGAGGGGTGGGCCAGGCAGACATGTCAGCAATGTGACCAGGGCTATGGGAAGGATTGCATCAAAGGACTGTGGGCTCACAGGGGGCATGTGACTCATGGCCCAGATGAGTTTTGGGGTTGTGCAATTAGATTGGCTGCCAGAATCTCCTTTCTTAGACATTCCAAGCTGACTACTGGCTAAGGGGGTCTGGGAGCATGACCCTGTCTTGCTTTCCCCCCCACCCCCCGAAGTTGGGTTCACTAATGATCGCATGCGGTTCCCTGGAGACCAGCTTGACACATGTTCTGAGTTGTCTCTTTTAAGAAACAGGACAAAGGAAAACATTAAGGAGACTAAGGATGAGATTCAGGAAGCCAGAAGGCCAGGTGCCTTCTCTGAGTGAATGTGGCAGCTTGAACCTTTTTTATTCCCCAAAGACTAGAACATGCCCCTTCGTTTTTACAGAGGGGGTGGGATGAGGTGTGGGAGGATATTTGGGAAGGGCTGTCCCTACAAGATGGCTCACTGGATGAGGCCATCTGAGGGCCGGGCGAATGGCACACAACTTTCTTCACAAACAGATCAATTAAGGAAAAAAATCCCACCGATGTATTTATGGAAGCATCTTACTCCTTCGTTCAAAGGAAAGTGAGTTAATGGAATCTTATGGAGGAATCGTGTATATTCTTGCAACTTAGATGACCCACTTATATAAACAGTGAAACAATGTTGGAAAAAAATGACACTGTTTTGTAGCCTCTAAAGGGTTAACGTCAGGCATATTTGAGATTTAGAAGAAAAAAACAAGGCAACTTTGTGATCTTTTATCATAAAACACTATTGAAGGAGGCACCCCCTCCTCCCCAAATTTGTGCTGGGGGAGGAGGGGTGCAGCGTGGAGCTGGTGGCCCTAAGACTGGGCACCATCACACTCTCCAGTTAGTGCCTAATCTGGAAAAGCAAGCTAGAATGAAGCTGGAAGCACATTTGAAGGGGGATATTTCTAAACTGGCAATACTTGAGGGTCTTTTTACAAAATAAAATGTGGACTTCTTGCTGTACCTTAATTTTTAATATGCACTAACAACAGATTAGTTAAATCTGGACATGGAAAGCAAATATGTAATCCCTGGTAATTTTTTATCCAAGAATCTCACTAAATATTTCATATGCCACCTTACTAATGCCTGTTCCTGACCATTAATCTCTGGCCATCTTAGGGTGCCACTCACTCCCATTTTATAGACGCAGAAGTTGAGGGAGAGGAAACGAAGTACCTTCGTGGAGAATTAATCGTGTCACAGAACCAAAGCTCTGAGCATCCTGGCTTCCAGTCCTTGATTCTGGCATTGACATTGGGCTGGCTCACTTTTCTTCTTGTGGGAGCAACTGCTAACCCTTTGGCTTTAAAGTTTCACTTTATAGGGCTGATGAAAATAATTACATTTGCTGAGACGATAGCAAAATACTGACTTCTTTGCCCTTTGGTCAAGGTAACTTCCTTGAAAGTGCTTTAAAGTAGGTTGACAGAATTCAGAACCAGCCATTTTGTCTCAGTTGCAATAGTTGCTCATCCACAAGTAACTAAGAAGAAAAAAAAAAAGGCAAATCATGTGATATATTGAATTCCCAGTTTCTTTGAATTGATCCTCCTTTAAAATGCGTATTGAATTTACTGGCCAACTTAATTAAAAGAGTACAACTTCTCCTGTGGAAGAATTGTGCCCATGCCTTTCTTTTGACTGTTTTTAAGTGACATATGATACAGAGAGCTGGACTGGTGACCAAGCAAGTCAGCAAGAATTCTTTCTTAAGGTGTTCGTCACACCAAAGTGACCCCTACGTACCACAAAGCTCTCAGACAGTGGGTGCCAGTAGAGAGTAAAGAGACTCAGATAGATTTAATCACATCCCAAAGGTTGTAAGAGATCTAGGCAGGATTTGAACCCTTGTCTGCCTGACTCCAGAAACCATGCTCTCAACTATTAGGTTGGTGCAAAAGTAATTGCAGGTTTTGCAATTATGTTTAACCTTTTAAACCGCAATTACCTTTGCACCAACCTAATATTTCTACACTCCCTTGATATTTATTAAATACCTGCAATAAACAAAGCACTTCTCAAGTGTTTTGCAACTATACAAGCCATCCAAGATTACCCCAGAGGTGACGGAGGTGACAGTCTTGGTTTTTGTCTTGAAAAAGTCAAGAATTTCATTAGCCCAGGTCTAAGAGACACAGACCCTGAATTAAGACATTTCTGCTGAGAATGGAGTGGAAGAATGACTTCTGGAGATCTTTGGGAAAAAGACAGGGTCTCAATATGAAAAACCATATGAGTACCCCAGGCTTGGAGATTAGGAGTTGGGAACAAGAGAGGAAACAGCCTCAGGCAAAGACAATAAAACTTGATTTTAGTTTGACATGGTGGCAACTTGCTTTAAAAGAGAAAGGAGGAGCTGGGAAAGATATGGCAGTGAATAGAGGGAAGACAGTGTGTTCAGGTTTTTTTGTGTGTGTTTTTTTTTAAGACATTCCCTGGAGCCTGCTACAGTTAAAAGTGAAGGGATAGAGGAGGTCAGATAGAAACAAAGTGCAGAGGGAGAATTGAAGGGAGCTCGGAGAACAGAAGGTAAAAGATCACAGGAGAAGTAAGAAGAAAGCCAGAGGTAACACAAAGCCCCAGGGAAGAAGCGTGGCAGTGGAGGAGGCCAGTTTAATCAGCTTCGCCTAAGGCAGCCACAGTTAAATAAAGGATGCAGGGCGGGGGAGTGTGGCCGTTCTGGAAAGACAAGGGTCAACTGTGGTTTCGGTGACATCATTTTGGGGACAAAGTGACAAAGATGGGGAGTCAGTGAGAGGAGCCCAATTTGGAAGAATGAGGAAAGCAGCAAAATGATAAAGGAACAGAGGCAACAGAGCTGCTGAGGTATTCAGGGGCTAGAAGTTGCTGGCAGGAGGGTGACAGTTAAGGCACAAATGACCACAGGCGGCAGAGGAAAGTTTGGAGCTGTGATAAAGTGCATATTTTGATGCCCCTCTGAAAACTGAAGTTCACTGTGGCTATAAACTATGAACAAATCTGCCCCAGGCACGTACAGCTTTGGTCAGTCTGGCCTGCTTAGTGCCAACCACAAAGAGACCTGATCTGGTGATTAAAGTGGTTGAAACAGCAGCCCAAATCTGCCACAAACTGTTTGTGAGTTTGCTGTCTGATGGAGGAGGCAGGGGGCTGGGAGGGGGGATCTGATGGACAGATGTGGATGGAAATAAAAAAATAAAGGTTCTAAGAAACGGCTCACTTTTTAAAACAGTCATTGTTTCCAAAGGAGAGAGCTCACTGAACATCATTTTGGAGCAGATTGGAATCAAGGGGTGAAAGGGTGTGTGTGGGGGGGGCGGTCCTGGGTCAGACAAGCCTGGGGTTGAAACCTGGTCCTACCACTTTTGAATTGAATCTGGGCAAATTATGCCCTTTCCTGGGCCTCCATCTCCTCATCTCTAGAAAAGCAACTCCTCTTGCAGGTTCTCATGAATGCATCCTGCACAGAGTCAGCCTCTGGAGAGGGGCTGGCAAGTTGTAGGGTCTTGCCTTAGCTGTAGGAATGACAGGGAGGCATGAGGGCAGAGCAAACAGTCTGGTAGGACCCAGAGAGCGAACTTCCCGGGGACAGATTTTATTAATGTTGTTGAACAATAAAGAAAATCTAATTCCAAAATCACCCTCATTTCAATGCACCCATAGAGGACAAATCAAGTCTTGTTTCAAAATAACAAATGCCAAATTTTAGAAGTCTGAGTGTTGAGGATTATGAGATAGAAACATGAGGATCAATCTGTTTTTAAAAAATAGCTTATCATGGCATATTTATTAAATATAGCAATTCTATTATCTATCATCTATCTATGTATCTTTGTATCTATGCATCTATCTATCTATCTATCTATCATCTGTCTATCTGCCTACCTATTTACTTAATCTATCTGACCATGCCAGGAAACACTTGGCAAACTGCGAGATCCCTTGTGCTACCTTTTAAATATGCAAGTTTGAGCTTATGAAGTGCAAGGAAAGTCAATTTTCTATCTGTCTTTAGTGCCACATTCAGACTGAAAGCCGCCGTTTAAAAAAACCTTTCGGTAAATATTTGAAATATTCTAAAACTGACATTCTGAATGATATTCTGATACCACTTCAATAATGTTTTATAAAATTCAGAGGAAAAATAGAATTAAGTAAATTTGAACTTTCCCTTTTCCGAGGCAGTTAAAGGCCGTACTATTTGCATATTCTAATGTGGGATCACTCTAGCTCAAGGTACAAAGCTTCAAAAGAAACTGTCCCTAGCAGGCCAACCAGCATAAGCCATTAACCTTTGACCTTTCATCTGTGTAAGACAAAAATCAAAGTCTTTTCTTTTCATAGTGGCTTCCGTGTAACTACTCAGCACAGCCCAGGCTTTCCAGAACTGTCTTTGGAAGCACAATTAGAAGGTTTAAAAAGCAGAAACACAAGATCCATCCTATTTACACATTTAAAGTAAAGGTCATTCTCAGAAACTGGGCTTCCCAGATTTCTCCCCCAGAAATCCCTTAAGATATGTAATACCAACATAAAGGGAATCACAAATCCAGTTTTCAGAAAATGGCATTAAATATAGATTTAAACTTTGACCTTTAGTCCCAAGTGAGAGGACAAAAAATTCTCTTTACAGTGAACGGCATGTTGCTACTAAGCTTCAATGAGTAGGAGAGAACCTGCCTGGTAGTAGCCAGGATTAAGAAGCACCAATCGATTTACCTCCAATGCAGGTGTGCTGCAAATCCGCTGGGTCCAGCTATAGCGTGTGATTGGGCCAGGCTCATCTATATTCTGAAGTTTGTAGAAGTAGCTTCTGGGAAATGGGGGTCTTCTTGGCTTGGGGAATTGACGTTTCCACGGCAATATTTGAAATGCATTCGAAGTGAGCAGGAATAAGAGATGGAGTACGCAGGGTCTCCCACTCCACATTAGGGTCATGAGCGATAGTGGGAAATCCATGGGTAGCAGAGTGATGGATTGGGTAAACAGGGAAATCATGGAGACCCAGCACATTCATATTTTTACATCCCTTATTACCCTGATTGCTCTGCAAGTGCTGACCAGTGCCCCACGCTGAAGACCCACTCTGCAGCTCATCTCCCTCCTACATCACTGACAAGTTGATATTGGGACCCAGGTGAGGGAGGGGCTAGATGATGGACAATGGGAAGTGGAGCTTATTGGTAAAAGGGACTATCGGTTATGTGAACACCCAGATACAAAAGAAAAAATATTCCCTGACTGTATCATCTGCCAGAACAATTGAGGAGGTAAGGAGGTAAACAGGAAAGAGCACTGGATTTGGAGTTAGTTTGTTTTGCTCCTAACTAGATTACTAAATAGCACAATTATTCATTTGTTCATCTCTGTCAGTAGACAGCGCGACCTTTAGTATAAACCTGATCTTGCTGATTTTACATCCATGGTTGCCCACTCAGTGCCTGGCTCATACTGGGCGCTCATCAAATGTTTGTTGATTGAACAACTGAGGGAAAGAAGAAAATGGTTGGTACTCATCCAGTTCAAGTTTCATTTAAAAGAAAGCAGATAATGGGGAGAGGTAAGAAAATTTGACTGAGGTCCTGCTACTTGTCCATTGCAGAAATAATAGTACCAAGGTTAATGACATAATTAACATAATCAAGTGCTTAAATTGTGCTGTTTGTGCTGGTTATTTCTTGGTCTGTACTTAGCTCCATATTCACTCTTCTATTTTCTTCTCTGGATACAGGGGTTGGAAGCCAGAAAGCTACATTTCCCAGACTTCTTTGCCAGCTTTGATCAGTTCTGCCACTGGGAAGCACTCACAGAATATTGAGAAATAGGAACAAGGAAGAAGTTATTATGTCACTATTTAACTAATTAATTGTCTGGTCCAGGTGGCAGCAACAGGCAATGAAAGGTGACTGCAGGCCATGGTAAGTGGCAGCATCTGTGGGTTGGTTGGGCTTCCAGGCTCCTTCACTTGCAGCCTCGCAAGGGCACAGGCTCCCGGCTTCTTCATCAGGACCACGGTTGTGGCTTCAGCAGGAAGGGCAGCAGTGGCACTCTGGCAGCCTCATGACACAGAGCTCGTGAGCTATGGGTCATCCCACCTCCTCTTTCGCTCCTAGTAAAAGGGACTGTCGGTTACGTGAACACTCAGATGCAGAAGAACCTACGGAGGGGGTAGTTTCTTCGTACAGTTCCTGATCTCTCTGGGGACCATTGCTTCCCTGCTTTTGTTCCAATAGCCCTTCCAAAACATTTGTTAAAAAAAAAAAAAAAAAGAAACTCTTCTTGTACTAAATCTCCCCTGCTGAAACCCTCATGGTGCTTTATGTGGATTGTCTCATTGTATTCTCAGAGAAACCTATGAGATGTGAGCTATTACAACTATGGGCCTATTTTACAGATGGGGAAACTGAGGGTAAGAGACACTAAGTGACTTGCCCAAGGTCACACAGTGAGGTGGTGCCAGAGCAGAGGCATTAACCAGGTCTTTCTGATGCCTAAATCTGTGTAGTTAACTCTGCCCTCAAGAGCAACTCTGCTTCCCCCACTGGATGATGTCATCGAGGTCCTGTGGCTGCTCAGCTACGGAGTTTTTCTCCCCTGTGCTGCCGGGGACTGACTTCTGTGGCCTCTCTTCTTAGAACATTCCTTCTACAGGACCCTTGTTTTCTTGCCTCTTGACCTGAGCCTCATGATGAAGTCATTTCCTTCATTAAAAACTTTATAGGGACTGGTATATCCTTTAACAGCAGAAGTAGCTAAGGACATGGTGCTGCTGGCAGGCGAAGAGAGAGGGTTACCTTGAATGAGGCTCTGAGGGAAGAGAGGGGAGTAGGGTGAAGAGGCCCAGGGTTATCACACAGCAGACGGGGGTCCCTGCTCTGTCAGGACCACCTTGAAGGCCCCGGTCCCTGGCTGGGAGTGGAGATGAACCAGATGACTGAGGAGTGAAGGAGTGGGTTCCCCCTAATAGCTTAGAATGATGCCTGACTTATGGTGAGCACCCAATAAATGTTAGCTTAAAGAACAGGCCACAGAGCATGAGGTGCTACGGGAGATACCAAGACAAATAAAAGCCAGGTCAGCCCCAGGAGATGTTCAACCAGAAGGGGCTGAGACCACCGCCCATCCAAACTGGGAGGGAAGAGCTGTGAAGGCAGCACATGAATGCTGTGGGGGGTCCCAGGGAACAGAAGGGGCCACCAGCACAGGCTCTGAGTTGAGCAGGCTCTTCATTGGGCTGAGATATAAGGAGTGGTGATGGCAGAAGGAAGCACGTTCCCAGACAAGGGAATTGGAATCAAGTTAAAGTCTAACCTCTCAGGGTGATTGTTATGGAGCTCTGCCATCTTCCTTCTAAATGTCTGAGAGTAGTTTCTGTGGACACCACCCCTCCCCCCCATCCCGGGCCCAAGCCTCAGGGGCTGCTCAGGGTTGAAGTTTCCTCCACACGAGACAAACTCAAGGAGAAAGTTGGCCTTTACCACATCTTTTCCAACCATTCTCCGTCTTTCCTCAAGCACTGCCCACCTCCCCCAGGACCCCCAACCCCCAGACCCTAGGACTCAGTCACTATTGTAACTCAGCAGGGACAGAATCCCCTCCGTCCCATCAAAATCCATCTATCCTTTAGTCTGTTCCATTAGGCCCCTGCTATGGAAAGGGTAACTATTTTGAAGCACTCGCTTGAACTCAGACATCAGTGGTTTATTATAACTTAAAATGTTCCCCTTCCAAAGAGCAATTGTATTTTAACACAGGCCTTTAGCACTTCATTCAGAGGAGTGAGTAATGTGGAATTGTAAATGCTATGACATAGAATTTATATCAGTGAAGACTGTATCTGGCTGTAACAGAAAGCCATACTTTGGTGGCTTAAATAAGTAAAGGTGTTTACTTGTTACACACACACACACACAGTGTTGATTTGTCTGTCCAGGGCTTGTAAAGCAGTTGGGCAATGTCACCACAGGCCAAGCCTCCTTCTCTCTGCATCATCCCCACCACTGCAAGTGGCTACTGCTCCTTCAGGCATCACCACCATGAAGGAGCAAGAGGAAAAATGTGGAAGGAGAAGGGGCCCAGAGGCCAAGGGGCTGCTTCCCCAGCGTCTCTGCCTACATCTCATTGGTCAGAACTGAGTCACATGGCCAGCCCCAGGCTGGAAGGGAGGCTGAGAAGTGAGGTTTGGTTTTTATTTATGTTTAATAGTTGGGCAGGGTGACATTCAAAGCCAAAATCCAGGTTCTGTTATTGAGTAGGAAAGGAGAACGGACGGGGAGCTGGCAACAGCAGTGTCTCCACACAATGGGCACGTGCTGGGGCTGGAGAGACTTTAGAGGACATTTTGTCCCACCCTTTGTCTATGGAGATGGAGACGATGCAGAGTGACATTCAGAGAAGTGAAGGGGTGGCATTGCGCATGCCCAGGCCAAGCGCCCAGGTCTCTGAATCCCTGCGCTCTGCTCGTTTCATTACTCCATTTCTTATCTCCAGCAGTTAGGGGCCGTGCTTTGAAGTGAGGTGGAAGATGCTGCCCTTTCCACGGCTGCCACTCACTCTACCTATTCCATGAAGTGTACCCGTTTTTACTGGCACATTTAGGATGGCTTCATGTTTCACCTTTTTTTGAAAAACCATTTCAACGATTTTTAAGCACACAGTTCAGTGTCATTAAGTACACTGACAACGTGACATTGTTGTGCAATCATCACCAATATCCCTTCCTTTACTTTTCATTGCTAATCTAACGTTGGTTTTATCAGGTGTGGGGTTCAGAGATGGGGATTTGAAATAGTGCAATTAAATTTTAATTTATTCAAAAATACAAAGTGTTTTTACTTCTCAAGGCGACTAACAGCTTAGAAACACATGTATTTTCTTCCTGGAAACATGTGGTTTCTTATCTGGATTATTTATCCCCCTCCAATAAATGTTGCTACATGTAAGGCTCTTGCAGAGAGAGCCAGCGTCAGGGCTATGAGCTGCTCCATCTTTTATTCAGGGGCATCAATATCAATCCCCTTGTGTTCGTACTCAGATTCTACAAATAAATTATTTTCTTTGAATGTTCCTGGGGCCATTTGTGATTTTGGACAGATGAACATTCCACTGGATTCCTAATCCCTTAGAATTGGGCCATCACCAGAATAATGAGGAGACATTTGGGGAGGTAAGGGTAGCCCCCAGCCCACAAACAACCTTCCACTTTTGGAAAAATTCCCAAAGAGTCTCACAGGCAGAAAATGGATCCCGTAACTTCAGTAGACTGTAGAACTCTAGAGGGAGACAACTGGTGCAATTTCCATCTCTTGAAACATTTAAAATGTATCTGATCAAAGAAGGAGAAAATTAACCACAGTGTAGGAAGCTGGCAGAGGGACGGACAAGATGACCTAATTTGCCTTTCCCATTACTAATTTCAGTAGGAGTCTTCTCTGGGAATTCCACACTGAAATTCCAAGGCAAGAGTACCTCAGTGGGATTCTGAAGGCTGCAAGAATGACAATCAGGACTTGTGATTTTCAAAGCCTATATACTATTGCATCCTTTGGGGGTTAGCATGGAACGAAATTCTCCTCAGATGGATACACTGGGCCCCATTCTTATCTACATAATAACTATGGAGACATTTTCCTTTTGGGTTTCAAAGAACGTGAGTTTGGTCTATCAAAGTTATGCAATGAATTTATTACTCGTTGAAATAAAAATCAACACAAATATGTCTTTGCCTTAAGAAAAAAAAAAAACCCACACCACTTAGTTGCTTTACTAACCTCTGGATTCAATTAATTTTTAACATGGAAGTAAAGTTCCCTTTTATTTTTTTTTCCTTTCAAGCCAGACATTTATTTTTAACAAGGGATGAAATCATCTGAGAACAAAACGGGACATCTGTTACTTTATATCTGTTTATTTTAAGTACTTAAATCTGAGTTTGATTTCACACAATTTTGACATTGTTGCTTCATTAATAATCCTTACGTAATTGCGACCTCAGAGTGTGCCCTGCGATTGCAGCATTCACTTCTCATTAGTGCAGAGGCTGATAGGAAAGCCAGAGTCACCCTGGGATGGGAGAGGCTTCCATTTCCAAAGCTGGTCCAAATGCTGACCTTGGCAATAGCAGGAAACCACCTCAAAAAGTGCAATAAGAAGGCCTCTAATGGGGCCCAACATGAGTAAGTGATGGCCTGTAGTCTGCTGTTAACATTTGCACAGGAGTTGTTAGATAGGCAACCTGTTGTTGCAAAATAAATAAAATATTGCATACAAAACACATGCAATTAACACATGTACACGTGTACAGAACAGCATGTTGGAGCAAAGGTACTATTCATCCACCAGGTCAGTCAACCTGCCTTTCAAGGGCACTGGAAAGCTGGTGGAGCCACTGGGAGGCAGGTGTGGGGTGATGGACAGAGCTAGGAAATGTGACAGCTTTGCAAAGAGGGGACTCTGGATCTTTGGCCAGAGTGGGGTTGACAAAAGGGATGACCTGGTACCTATGGCTGATAATCAAGGTGTACAGTTCAGAATGGGGATTTGAAATAAAGGCAGGGGAATTTTTAATTGGTTCCTTCATTTATAGACCAAATGTTTAAGGAGCTCTATGACAGACACTGAATATACATTGGGAAATAGAGCATTCTCCTTCCGAAGGTTAACAAATCAATGTGCTGAGAGAATGACAGAGGGGCCTAGTTGAGATTTAAGGTGTCATAGATGGATACTTGAAGATTTAAAATGTAAGTTGAGAACTGAAGGATGAAAAGGAACTGGATGAGGAAAGGGGAAGGGAGAGAGAATTTAAGCTAGAGGAACCATGCTAATGAGGAGTCCAGAAAGGGAAGAAGATTGGCTTGTCGGAGAAATGAAAAGGAGCCCGGCTAGAGTGCAAGGAGAGACAGGGAGTGGAGAAAGAGAATCATGCCTGGTTGAGGGGAGGTGTTTGGATTTAACTTGTATTCACAAGGGAAGTTACTGATAGTTTTAAGCAGGCAAGTGGTATGATTTGGTTTATTCTTTTAAAAGATCATGCTCGCTACATGGGGGAATGGAATACAAGAGGCAGGGAGATTAATTCATAGGCCGCTCTGGTCCAGCTAAGGGTGTCAGTGAAGATGGTGGGAGGGGGGTGGATTGGGGAAATCTTCAGGGTAAGACCAGCAGGGAGTGCTGAGGGATTGGTTGCAGGGAGTGAAGACGGAAGAGGGATCAGGACCATTATGCATCTGGGTGAATTGTGGTGGTATTACTGAGATGGGGAAGGTGGGGTGTGGCTGGGACAGGGAACAAAGCTGTTGGGATAGTGTTGTCAGGAATCAAGCATTCCATTTGGACATGCTAGCTTTGAGATGTCAAATTGACTGTTGAATATTTGAGTCTGGAGTTCCTAAGAGAGGTCTGGCTTAGAGCATAAATTTGGAATTATTGACAAGTAGATGGCTTTTAAAACCAAGACCATGAAAGATGTTACCTAGATTTTGACTAAATGTGGGTAATTGTGCTGGCTAGAGTTTCTCTGAGGAAGAAAGAAAGGTATCATATTTACTTCACAATATTTTTTGAAATATTTTAAAGTAAATCACAGATACAATATTTCACCCCCAAATTCTTCAGTCTTCAAAAAAATAAGGACAACTTCTTACTTAAGCAAAGTTCCAGGAAATGACATTTATGGGCATCAATTCAGTTCCAGGCTCTTGCCCCATCCCTGGAAGTGTCCACTTATGTTTTTCTCTTAAATCCTCACAACCAGTCTATGAATAAGGTGTGATTAGCCTGTTCTACCAATGAGGACACTATAGCTCAAAGAGTGTTAGTAAACTATCCAAAACCAAATAGCTAGAGACTTGTGGAGCCAGGATCCAAACCCAAATCTGACCGACTCTAAAGCTTTCCCTCTGTCCCTCCTTAGCTATATACACAGGCCTAGAAACCCATCTTCATGGAAAGCATATGATTCTTCTCCTCCTCTGAACCTTACCTTTGACTCGGCCTCTTTTTCTTATAGAATTACCCTCTCTCTGAGTGTTTGACTCCATGAGTGGAGAAGGTCACTTGCTGAGGTCAGCCAGGCTGGAGTGGACCACTCCTTGTAGGCATTAGGGTCCAGAAGGAAACGGACTGCAGCCTATCAACCCAAATAGCATAGGTTTAAAAAAAACCAACTTTCATTCAGTCCTAAGCTGCCCACACGATGCAAGGGATGGGGACGACGGACTTTTTGTGGAGCTTGGCAAGCCAGAGGTGTTCTGACGGCAGTGGCAGGATGGAGCAGGATACATTACCATTTTGCTTTCTGTAGTTGTATCAATGCCTCATCCTCCCAGGGCTCCACTCAGAGGAAAGCTTGGGGCTGTGCTCCTAGGGAGGCTTGCCCCAGCTGTTTGCAAGCCATGAAGCAATGGGATATCCCACAGGAAGCAATGGGATAGGGCAGTTGACTCAGGTACACTGCCAGTTCTGCTCTCTTCTGGAAGGGTGTTCTTAGCTCACTCCCACTATCATCCTTATGGTAGAATTTAGATGTAGAGAGGCCTGTATTATTCAAAGGAGGATATATGTACACAAAAGCACTCATGGGGGGGGGTTCCCATCACTCCCTAGCTCCTTACCCTGCTTTATTTTTTTTCATACTATTTGTCATCATCTGCTATAAATGCATTTGCTTATTATTTATCTCTCTCTGCTAGAATTTAAGCTTCATGAAAGCAGAACCTTTACCAGTTTGGCTCACAATTCATCCTCAGCACCTATAAGAGTGCCTGGCACATAGTAGGCACTTAATACATATTCATTGAATTAATAATTGAATCAATTGATCAATCCTACGATTCATAAGCATCTAAATGTTAACCAGCAAGTTCAAAATAGTTTATAACAGACTTCTGCACACACCTCCAGCAAACCTCTACAACACTTTGTTATCCCACAGATCTCAACAACAAAAAGAAATGAATGATGATAGAGAAAAAGGGTAGAGAAGGAAAGGAGGGAAGGAAACAGAGGAGACAGTGAATACAGAGAACATCAGCGCAGACCAGAGGGAGCCCCACTCAGACCAAAATGGCGACACTAGGGTGGTTTCCAAGGCCTCAGTGTGGGTGGGGCACAGGAAGGTTTGCACTCCTTTAAAACCAGATACCTCAAGGAACCATAGCTTTTGATCATCAACATATTCCAGGCTGGCTTAGAGGTCTGGAGAGGATATTCAGGCACTCTGAAATACAGCGATAATCAAGAGAAAGAGGGAGTCTTAAATTGAGGATGGAGAGCAATATACTCAGGTTAATGGAAGCACTAGCAATATTAAATGAAATTGCTCTACCACTTCTTCATAAGACGGCACTGGGGAGCTTGCTCTTTGCATAAGCAGGGAGGGTGCTGGGATTTAGCGGGAGGGCGGAGGAGTTGGGAATCAGTCATGCAGCAACCATTACAGTTCATGGGAGCCCAGCTCACATTCCCCTCGGCGCACCTGCACTATTTCCTCAGGCCCACCCAGGAGCCAGGCAAATATGGGCAGGATTTCAAGGGAGCCTGGAGCCAGGGGAGCCGGGTTTAGTCCAATTAAATGAAGCAGTATCAGGTGGAAAGTAATTCTGAGTATTCACCATTATAGGGAGTTTTGTGTTTAAGCCCCTCTGTGGATCTTCTTTTAATGAAGAACTAAACTTCTGGGTCTAGAGGTGGGAAGGAGGAATTGCTCCAACTTGCAGGGCTGAACCTCCCCCAAGGAAGGCAGACAAGGGTCTGCAAAATTTCCTAAGGGCTGAGTCTTCTGGCTCTCCCAGGCCCTCCCACCAGAGTCCCCGCACACATCTGTGGATATGTCACTTCAGCTTTGTAAAAATAACACGAAGACCCACCACTCCCAGGGGTGCTAAGAACCTGTATCTGAATGACCATGGGTGGGGCCAGCGCAATGAAATCTTTGGGGTCTTCTTTCTGCTTCCTGCCTTTCTTTCTTCCTTCCACTGAGCTGGTCTTCTGAGGACAGTAGAAGCCAAAGAGTGAAGCCAAGCTAATAGGGTTGAAAATCAAGTGTCTTATGTAACTGTGTTAGGGAAACACAAGTGTATGTAATAAAGGAAAGAGAAGGCGTGTGCAACTCATGAGCTCAAACAGCACAGGGAGGATGAGTTGCTTTGAAATTGTTGAAGATACTGATTGGAGAAATCTGTATCAGTAGACATTTACAGAGGATTTAACAGTGAACCAAGAACCCTGCTACATGCAGGGCACTAGGCAGGGGAGAGGGGCAATACAAAGAAGCACAAAACCGGGTTTGGGTCCTGGGATGGCTCTTGATAACAGTGCCCTGAAGATATTTGTAGAGCTAGAGACAAAGCATAAATATGTGAAATGCAATACCCATGTATAACTTAACCCCACAATCAACAGACCCTTATTTCAGCCCCTAATTCCTCCTTGCTCGCAACGGTCTCCTGGGCGTATTTGAGTATGCTATCCTGCTTACCACTCACTCCCCATGAGTATCCAGCCATGGCCACCAAGGGCACTGAGAGCAGAGCACGCCAGGTACAGTGTATTGTTAGTCAGCTTTTTGTTTTCACCATGAACCACTGCTTCTAAAAAATGCCAGTTATAAAGTACTTCTCCTCCCATGCCCGAAAAAGCTTTTGTTGCTCTAAGTTAAACATTTGTTGCAGTTACTATTGAATTATAATTATATATGTAAGCACATTTGTATTGCTTATTATTTGATAAATGTTATATTCTACATAGAAGCTAATTAAGAAGTTCTCAGCAACAAAGTCCCCAATACAGACAGACACACATTCATGTTCCTTTTGGGAGTATTTTATCTCTTTGAGTTCACACTGGGTGCAGCTTATGTCTTCAACTCCTGTGATAAAACATCTCTCTACATTTAAACAATAGATAAAGAAAAACCAGCAATAGTACACGATGAAACAACAAAACTTGCATCAATTCTGTTATTTTATGTGACCTCTTAGAGGTTTTGTTTTAAAAACTCAAGACAGTGAAACAGAGTGCAAACTGTGAGGTGAAATATTTTTGTTTAATATGTGTAAATTTTAGTGCACACATGAAATATTTTGCTGACTTTGAATAATATCTTCAAAACAGAGAATTCCTCTTTTTAAGATTACTGATTATAGTTTGAAAGCTAAATAACAAGTAGAAATCATTAGTATTAAGTACTACATGCTGATTCCTAAAAACGAATGTTGTGGCACAGAGGAGAGGGTGTTAAATAATGCCCCGCCCACATGTCAAAACCTCCTGGGACATCACTGCTTTCCAGAGATTCTAGAACTTGACCTGCAAGGATTAGGGTCTAAACTCACGACCTGAATGTTGTTTGGGTTGGTAGAGTTATCATTTTTATGTACCAAGACAATTCAGGTTCCTTCATAATCCTACCTCTTCTCTACTTTCTCTTCTCTGTGTCCCCGCATTTTCTATTCTGAACCCCTTCTAGTTACCCTATCTCATATTCTCACAAAAAGAATTTGGAAAAACAAAGCTGACTATGTTTTTTTCTTTAAAGCTTGCTACTTGTGTTACCCTATTTCCACTTCCATATTTCTTTTTGGCCCTGCCTTCGTTCTTTGATATCTACAAAGCAAGCCAACCAAAGAAAGGGTGCCCTTGGAAAGAGTACAGGTTTGAAGGAACCACCCTCCCAATCCCCAAACTGAAAAACAAAAACAAAAACAAAAAAAAACTGATCAAAACTTGCTTTGGAAGTCCACTTATTGAAGGACTGAAAAATATGAATCATGATCAGGGGATTTATCAGAAATATTAAAAGAAGACATGTGGGACCAATTTCCAAAATAGTAAAGCATTATTTCCCTGGAAATAATCCAGGGAAAACATAGAACTGGGAATTACAATATTTTACCAGAAAATGGAACAAATCTTAAGAGAGAAAGGCTCAGTGAGCAAGACAACAGGACGATGAGAAGTTAATATAGCGTGTTTATGAAAAACTGAGCTTGCCAAACAAACTCGATATCTTCTAACGTTTCAGCTTCAGGATTAGCAAATGAGGGAGCTTCAAAGCACTTCATACGTCTTCATTTTTGTGATGGATTTGATATGAAGACTAGAAGAGGGTTTTCAGTAATGGGAATTGGAAAGTGACTAAAAGACCCACAAACCGATGGCACTGCCTTAGATAGGAACTTTCCAGCAAAGTGCCAAAAGGAACTCTCTCTGGTCAGGGTTGTTTCACTGATGTCTGGAAAGGGAATCAAATAGTATACTGCTGCGTGGAAAAGTCCAGGTTTCAGAGCATTTCCATGTGATAGTGACCAGGGAGGATTAGCAGTCTGTGATGTGGAGAAGTAGAGTCACGGGGCTGAGCAGGCAACTCCTCAGAGCCCAGCTGGCGAGGTGCCACCCTTTCAGGCACTGACATAGAAGAGTGTGTTCAGAAGAGACTCCCAGGGCAGAAGAGGCTGGCAAAAAAATAGAGGTTGTTAAACTTGTAAAAGAGAAGCCTCACGGATAACACTAGTGCCTTCTTCATATGTCTGTAGGGTTGATTTGCATAAGAGGGACTGTTATGGGGTGAATTATATCCCCCTCAAGTTTATGTGTTGAAGGCCTAACCTCCCATCACCTCAGAATATGACGTTATTTGGAAATAATGTTGTTGCAGATATAATTAGCTAAGATGAGGTCATACTGGAATAGGGAGGGTCCCTAATCCAATATGACTGGTGTCCTTATAAAAAGAGGAATTTGAAGACCGACGTGCGCACAGGTAGAATGCCAGGTGAAGACAAAAGCACAGATCTACAAGCCAAAGAATGCCAATGATTGCCACTCAGCCACCGGAAGCTGAGAGAGGCATAGAACAGATTCTCTCCCACAGCCCTCAGAAGGAACCTACCCTTCCAACACTTTGATTTTGGATTTCCAGCCTCCAGAACTGTGAGACAATAAGTTTCTGTTGTGTATACCACCCAGTCTGCGGATGACCACCTGCTTGGATCTGATAGGGAAAATACCCGCCCTGGGAGCAGGGAAGGAATGAATCACCTCCACGTTTCCCTTCAGTTATAGAGTTTTCTGATTCTAACTCTAAAAGTATTCAATGACAATAAAAAGTAAATGTAAAATTTTAAATTGGGAGTTCTTCTGTTTTTAGAAAGGACAGAATCTAAAGAAGTACACACACACACACACACACACACACACACACACACAAGAATCAGTGAAATACAACTTCACACAAGAAAAAGTACAGGTATTAATGAGGAAGATATTTCAAGAACCCAGTAGTAGGCAGGAAGTTCGTGAAGAAGAGTGATGCTGAAAATAAAGGGGTATTGAATTATGTCAAAGATGTGTTTATGGGATGCGGCTACAAGCCAGTGTGGTTTAACATGCGCATTATCCGTAGGGGTTAAAAGCATGGAGTTTCAAGTGAGGCAGTTTCCTGTCCTGCCACTCAAGTGCTTTGTGGCCTTGGCCTATCTGCTTAACTCTCGGAAATCGCTTCCTCATCTGAGGAGCGGGACAAGATCACCGGGCTCCCAGTGTCCGCAGAGTATGGGCACACAGTAAGAATTCAAGAAGGGGTTACTATTGTCATGGTGAAATTATTGTCCCCAGAGCCAAAAAAGAGGGCTGATTACACTCACAGAATTTCCACAGAAAGGAAATTTTTTGTTAGATTCCATGACTTAATTATCTTTCCTATTAAACGTAAAAGTTCCACTTACTGATATTCTATCTAAGCTAAAATAAATTACTGGGAATCAGAGTTTGCTACCTCAATCCACCTACACTCAAGTGGAATGGTGGACAAGTGCGAACGGGTAACCGGCTCATTTGAAAGCATTGAAGTCTGGCCCATGTTTAACCCATTGGTCTGTTGTGTGGCGGTAGGTAAGCTTCTCTCACGTGATCTTGGCTTTCCCATCTGTAAAATGGAACTTGCCTCACCTACCTCAGACGGTTGGTGGGATGACCAGATGGGATGAGGCTTGGTTAAAGGGTCAGGTAGAGGGCAGCATAAATGCTGAATATGTCAGCACTGCATCCTGGTAGCTTTGGGATGGTGACTGCTGGCACTGACTCTGCCGCCAAGTATAAATGCCCTAAATATCAGGGGAAGCAAGGGTCTATTTATCTTGATAGAGCCAGTCAAAATGAGGAGTAATGTGTGAAATTAAGGTAGATGAGGCTTTCAGGAAAGGAAAAACTTCTGTTTGGCAGGATCTTTTAGATAATGAAGTGGTCTCTGAGGAAACTTGAAGAAGCCCTGCACTGGAAGAAACACGACGCTGGGCAGCAGCCCTGCCCACCGAGACACGAGTGATTCAGAGCTTCAGACTCCTCTTAGCCTGTGCGGCTTCTCCTTTCTCTTTCAACTATGCTTTTTCTATGTTTCTTGATCTGAATTGCTCCTTATTTGAGCCTCCAATCTGTTCCTGGTGTCACGTACACTGGCCCCCATTTGTAGTATCTGGCGATAGACCAGTGTCTTGGAAAGACCCGCTGTCTCTCTCCCCTCAGCCAGTCCTCACTGCCTTCCTGTCCCCCCACTCCAAGTTCGCAGCAGCCGGCCCTGGCAGCCGGGCTGACTCTCCCGCCTCAGTCTAAGCCTCCTCATTAGGCATGCTCTGGAGCTGACTGGTGTCAGGCCAGCGGGGGCATCAGAATGCAGGACATGCCTGAGGCTCTCGGGAAGCTGCACATTCCGCATGAAATATGAAGGCAACACACAGCCCAGGAGAGACCCAGGGTGAATTTAGTGGAATAGCAGCAAAGGTGGCTATTGGGGGAGGGTGTCTCTGCAGGGGCAGGGAGGAGATGTGGGCACCCATCACGTGTTTAAAGGCACCCATCACGTTTGGTGGGAGGAGGGGTGTCGGGAGGGGGCACCTGGTTTATGTACCCTCTTGGCTGCTCCTGACATACACTCCCTGCTTGCATTCCTTCTGCATATGCTCATGCTATACCCATGATTATGGTGATGTGCCCTTTGGAGAGAGGCAGCCGGCTCCCTCTCCCACTGTGCTCATCACCGATTCTTGAGTGTCTCTTTTGGGACCACCTGAAATCACAAGAGCAGTCCATGTGGATTTCGGAGGACTTGACAGTAAGAAGCATACTAAAAGTAATGATTGTCCAGCAGGCCCTGGGGATACTGTGGCATAGCACCTTGGGCCTGCAGAGGTTAAGTGTGCTTAGCAGGTGGTGGCCTCATATGGCTGCATGGCCTGACATAAAAGCCTGTCCTCACCTTTCTCCCAAATCTCCCAGCCTCCAGCCAAGACCCCTTGCTGGGGTTCTAGGCAACCATTCTGAGATGAGACAAAACAATCCATTCCCCATCATAAGCATGAACAGCCCAACACGTGTCGTGGACACATTGTAGTGTAATGAGCTTCCACGTCTCCCTTAAGACATTGACCCACTTGTCCTGTGGTCGGCTTGTGTATAGGTCTCTGCCCAAGACCCTCCATCCATGAAGCAGAGATGCTGTACTATTTGCTATAATATATCCAGGGGTCATCTGCACATAGTAGGTACTCAATACTGAATAAATAATATTTGGTGAGACCTCCCTCCCACCCCATCACACATACAAATCATCTAGAAACACAAATCTACTGGTCTGTCCAGAAATTTGAGAAGCCATTCTTCTCCTCTAACCGAAAACCATATAGAACCCATTACAGTGCAAACAGGGCACAGAATTTATTTCATTTCATACTGATGATTATAAAGCATCCCACCTTCTTCTGATCAGAGAACAAATATTTACATATGAGTAATATTTATATCTATCTATATAGAGAGATGATATAGATGATATAGATATAGATATAGATGATATAGATATATAGATACATAGATATAGATATAGATATAGATATAGATATAGATATAGATATAGATATAGATATAGATATAGATATAGATATATTCCCCTTAAAAAGAATTCTTGGGTTATTATGCTCTCCATGGCTCATCAGGAGTAATTGACAACTCAGTAGGAGCTGCACAGTTTTTATTCTGGAAACCTCCTGCAGCCAAGATAAGAAGGGCAGATGCCAAGAGCTGCCGGGTTATCCCGCTTTGCCCTGCTTGTAATGGAAACCATTTGCATTCCTTGTGAGAGTTTTCTGTAAGAACCCCCAAGGGTGTGATGTCTCCTTAGAGCCCAAGCCATTTCTGTTTGGCAGTACTGCCTGCTGCACGCCTCCAGGAGGCCCCATTCACACTGAGGCTGCTTTGCGGTGTGGACTGTGGGGAGACGACATGTATGCTTGCCTTACATGTGGGAACCTTCAGCACACATAATTGTATTTGGTGACTTTCTGTTAATCTTGTGAAGGAATTGGCTTCTTTGTGAACTGAGAGGCCTCCGTCCTTCTGTTTCATTCCTGACGGAGAGTAGCAGGAGACAGCAAGATTCAACTAAAATACTGGCCTCTCGCAAGACTGGGAAGGGCTCTATCTGTCCTGCTCACCGCTGCGTCCCAGTGGCTGGAACAGTCCCTAGCACAGAGCAGACACTACAAACATTTTGGTTGACTACCACAAAGAAAGTATAGTATCTCATCCTCTAGCCAGTGACAGGTCTAGGGCTGAGTCAGTTAGGATCTTCTCTAACTGCTTGGATATTCAAATGTTGAGAGAATTACTCTCTGCTGGGGCTGCTAAGCTGAGAGTAGGAAGCTAATAACAAAGAGGGGAGGATTAAGCTATAAGGAAAATGAGGAGGTGGTGAGAAAGAGAGGGCGAGATAGAAACAACTTAGTTCTACTATCATAATATGACTGTATTCAGCCCCTGCTGAAGATCTATCACCTAAAATGTCTTAGTTATATGAACCAGCGAATTCCTTCCTTATTGATTTGCTTAAGGTAATATTAGAAGAGAGTTTCTGTCAGTGAAAACAAAGCGGTCTCATACATTTGTTTCAAACCACCTCTATCTTCTTTCAAAGTTATTCATTTACGCCATGCTAACAGTTGACTGTCTCTACATTTTATACATGTGGACCTTCTGAATGTCTACTTTCATACAGCAGTCATCTCGCATATCCCTTTTGTTGGTTTTAAGTAGCACTGGGTTTAAGCCACACACTCAGGGCAGACGGATCTTTCCCATACAAAGAACCCAGAGAGAGGGAAATCTTTAAATTCCCTGGATAACAGCTGTGACAGACCCCACGGGGGCCACAGATCCCCACAGCCCTAGAACACACCACACTCCCTTCACAGCTCACAGTAACTCTGCATTGTAGCTTACAGAGGGTACCTACCCTGTGCTCAGCTCTGCTGGGACAGCACTCGTTTGTATCTTATTTCATAGGAATGAGGTCTGTTTCCCCAGCGAGACAGGAGATGGGCAGCTTTCAGAGAACAAAGGAGAGAAGAAAATGGACATTCCTTGGACATCTACTCTGTGACAAACACCATCCATGACACTGCCCATCCCTATGAGATAAATAACTTTCCTCATTCACAGTAGTGGACATAGGCTCAGAGTGGTTCAGCTTGCTCGTGAACTGAGCTGTTAAGTGACAGAGCAGGTCTGTCTGATCTGAGCATCCATGCTTTTTCTCCAACCAGCGAGTTGCCTCTGGGGCCATGTTTTGATAGGCATCGTGCAGTCCAGACCACTCAGCACCATGCTGGCCACGCTGTGAAGTCCAACAATGACAGCTCTGTGTTTATCGCCATTTCATACTAACCTAATGAGGAGGGAATGTTACAGACCACCCCCTCCATGGTGTGAGAGAATTGCTTGACATGGAGATGCACAGAAACAAGAGAAGTTTGGAGTCCAGTTTCCTTCCTCTGTGGCCCACCCAGCCTCCGGGGTTGAGAACACGGCTGGGGAAGGCGTTCTGTTGTTCTGTTCCCAAACAGGCAGGGATGGCTCTGGCTGAGTGTCAGCCACTGACCCACCTCGCTTTTGTTCTGCAGGTGTTGGAAAGAGAATGCAGCCATCCCCAGCCCCCAACAGGGAAGGGTGGAAAGTGCTGCACTGTGCCTGGGCCAGTGTGCTCATGTGTGTATGTGTGGTCCTTGGAGTGAGGGCCGGGCAGAGGCCAGTCTGCAAAACAACATTAAAAACCCGAAACATTTTCCACTGAGAAACAGAATTATTGCCCATGGAATTCTTACCCAGCCTGAGAAGTGAGCCTCAGCCCCTCCTTTTCATTAGTTAAACAAAGAGGGTTATTTTTCAAATGAAAACTTACAGTGTGGAAAACAATCTAATTCCCAAGGCTTTTCAAGAAGCGAGGTTCTCAGTGCTCGCACAAACATGTCTGTGTGGAGGTACAGCTGCAAAGGGCGGTGCAGGTACCCTGACCGCATCGAGGGGCAGGCCTGGCCGGTGAGGGACCCAGGACTCAGCTTTGGGCCTTTTGAAACAAGCACAGGTAGGAAGGTTGACAACGGCAATGAACCGTGCAGTGGGACCATTTGACCGTTCTGCTAGGGAGAAAAAAAGGTGAAAATAAAAATATTTGCTGTGTGTTCGTTAAATGATCCCCTTTCTTCCTCCAAGTCAATGAACTCCCTCTGGTTGGAAAATAATCTGCAAACTCAAGCCCTGCTTGGTTCAATGGGGCGTGTTGAGCTTTACTCAACTCCCAGCCTTCACATTTCTCTCAAGCACAAACTGGCTTCCACTCAGGACCCATGGGGTAACATCGGGCTTTCTCTTCAGGTGTACTTCTTGTGAAAGCTCCTGCATACATGCATTTGTTTAATGGCAGATAATTATATGGAGGCCAACTGCCAGGGTTCAAATTTCAGCTACACTTGCTCTCTCAGGACCTCAGTTTGCCCATCTGAAAAAGGGAATAGCAGTGGTACCCACGTCTTAGTGTGACCAGGAAGATGGAACGAGAATATGCTCATAATGCACCATAGCACAGTTTCTGGACAAAAGAAGAACTAAAACTGTGGCCTTTCTTACGAAGTTAAAGGGACACGGCCTATGGTTATAGGCCTAAGGTTTTTAAATTAATAAATATCATTCTTTGAGGTTTCTACTTTTCCCATCTCACTGTGGAGAGCGTGTTGTTTAAAAAAATAGAAGCAGGCACACAATAGGCTCTCTTCACATTGGAGCTTCCTTCTCTAATCAGTCTGTGAACGTTTCGGGGAGCACTCTATTTAACTTGGCTGGCCCCTGGTTTTGCCGTGAGTAATATGTTGGGCTTAATTTCAAACTCCACACAGCCAGGATCACTGGATACTTGAGCTTCCCCAAGCTGAGTTGATACAGCTGCTCTGCCCCTGGTCACTGGTGAGCTGTCCCTGTGGATTCCAAAGGGTCTAAATGCTGACAGGTCAAGGGATAAGGGCTCCCACAGAGAAGCCCATGTGAGACAAAACCCAAGAGACCTGAGCAGCAATAAGAGGGAGTGAGCGAAGGCTGAGACAGAGAGAGGGTGGCCAGAGATCATGGAGAAAGACGGTTCGATGCAGAGTGGGGAGGGGGAGCAGTTGCTTGGAGCATCCCTGCCTTTAAGAAGGTGAGAAGAAACCATCCTGATTATGAAGTTGCCACAGTGATAAAAGAAGGAAGCCAACACTCTCCACATCAGGATTTCTGAGACCAGTTAGATCAGATGATGAATACTTGACTTAGAAAGGACTGAGTGGGGCTTTCTTTTAAACACAGACTTCATTTCAAATGGAACTAAATAAGCTAAATTTAATTGAGACATTTGCCCTCCCCACCCCAGGAACTCGGCTCTGGCACGAAATAATTTAGGCTTGCCTGCGGCCACTTGAGAACACATTCTGTGAGACAACAATACTGATGGACAAATAGAGCAGAGTGTTAATTTTGAGGCCAGTCTAACCTCAATGACAGGCGGGCTGGTAAACAGACTGAAGGAGCTAATGTCTGTGTAGTGCTTTCCAGGCTAGCAAATGTCTCTTTGGCTTCGGAGGTAGCAACACCCTTACCTTAAAAGGTTTGGATTGATGATCTGGGCTTAATAAAACCCCCTTCCCAAGTCTGTTGGGACACCCAAGCATTTCAAAAGTGAAAAATAATGAAGCAGTTCTAGAAAGAATATGATTATGAGTATACATTATAAATGATAATTACAATTAATCATATTAGCCTTCATAGTCTCCCAACATTACAACTTAACACTGGTGGATTCGTCTTCCCCATGTGCTTTTGAAGAAAAATTGGCCTCAAACTGCAGATTTTCTCCTTTGATCTCTATCTCCTGAAGAAAGGCATATGATGGGGAGTAACGCTTGGGCGTTACATGAACATGGGGAGTTGTGATACTCTGTAAGTTCTAGAACTTTGTAATCAACATGGTCTCCGAATGAGGCACCACTAGACAACGGTTGGTTACTTCAATACTGTCCCAATCCTTTTATGCCCCTGCATGCAATCCAACTAAGGCATTTCTTGACCCTACACTGCTATCTAAATCAGGTTCTTTCTTTTGCTCTCTTTAATAATCCACTCTTCTTTTGCCCCAAGCACTAATCGTAGTTTTTAAATTTTTTCTTTATATTTATTTGATGTTTAGTTCCTCCACTAGATTATAAGCTCAGCAGGAGAGGAATCATGTCTCTTTTGTTCACCACTAAATGATGAGTACCTAGCATGACACCTGGCATATAGAAAGAACCAGTAAATAATTGCTGAATGAAAGGGTGAGTTGCATAGCTAGGAAAAGCATACCCATCAAAATGAAGCTGTCTCTTCTCTTCCCATTGACACCAAACATTCATGATCTTTTTAAATACCATCGAGGTCAACAGTGACTTCCCACCTGCCAAGTCCAGTAGCTTTCTTGGTCCTTGTCACTCAGCTGCCCTGGAGGCTGATACAGTGGATTCTCTTCAGCTGGAAACCCTGCTTTCTTGGCTTCCCTGGCTCCATACTCCCTTCTCTCAATTGTACTCATTGACTCCTTCCTCCTGTTACTGCGTGAAGGAAGCTAGTCAACAGTTCTAAATTCAGCATTCTGGTCTCATTGTGCTGCTCTGTCCCTTGGTAGCTCATTCAGTCCTGGCTTTAGCCTTCAGCTTTATGCTGCTACCTATGATGTCTGCATTTCTAAATCTTGAAATGCTCTTCCCCCTGCCTTCTTTTTTCCCTAGAAATGAGATCATCCCCTCAATCACCAGGATGGAAAATTTGAAGCCTTTTCTAAAAATCATGTTCTTCATGTTTACCAAGTATTCAAGATAACAAAATATTGAAAATATTTGTTGTGTCTTCTCATTGTCTATGACTTAAGTCTCTTGACTGTCCAGACCTTCCTATCTTTCAGATGTCTCACACTCCCCAATTCTCTGCTATAGTTTATCCAAACTATTTCCAAGTTTCCCTTTTGCCAACAATGCTTTTTCTTCTATTTATACTGCCCAAATGCTACCTTTTCTTTAAGTTTTATCTCAGATACTTCCCACTTTTATAAGTCTGTCCTGAGCTTTCCAATCACCTGATTTAAACCACCAAATCACTACATACTTTCCAATTGGCATTCTCTTAATTCTTTATTGTATAATGAGTTTCTGTGTATTTGTCTATATCCTTTAGAAAAAGACTAACAAACAAATCCCTGGAAAGAATGAACTAGGTTAAATAGAGAGTTGGTATAAATTACCAATACACACCTACAGGCATTAAAGAATATTAAGAGGATATTATAAATAATTTTACTTTAATGAATTTGAAAATGTAGGTGAAATGGACAAATCACTAGAAAAATGCAAAAAAGAATGATCTGAGAATAAATAGATAATTTGAATATTTATATATGTATTAAAGAAACTGAATCCATAATTTAAAATTCCCCGCAAGGAAATCTTGAGGACCAGATGGTTTGAGTGGAAAATTTCTTTCAAATATTCAAGGAAAATATAGTATGAATGTTACACAAACTCTTCCAGGGAATAGGAAAAAAAGCAAACACTGTATTAATCATGTAATGAGGCCAGCATAACCTTAATACTGAAACTTGTCAAGAACATTATAGGGGAGAAATATAGATTTTATACTCCTAAGCAAAATATTAGCAAATCAAGTCTAAAGGTATATTAAAAGAATCAAATATGATGACAAAGCAAAGTTTTCTCCAGAAATGCAAGGTTGGTTTAATATTTAAAAGTCAATCAATATAATTCAACACAATTGCAGAATAAAGAAAACACCATATAACCACCTCAATAGTTGATTAAAAAGCATTTGATACAAGTTAGTATTGGTTAATGATTGAAAGGATAATTCTCATCAAACCAGAACTAGAAGGAAACTCTTTAACTTGTAAAAAGTATGTCTAATAAACCTATACCTAATTAGTTTCCACCTGAGATCAGGAACAAAACAAGGCTGCTCACTCTCACCACTGCTATAGAATGTTGTACTGAAGGGTCTAGCCATGGTAATTAGACAAGAAAAAGAAATTTAAAAACCTAAGGATTAGAAAATACATGAACTTGATGTTATTTGTGGACATCATTGTAAGCAGAGAATATACAGGTGAATTATTAGACTAAATAAGTAAATTTAGTTAGATTAATGACTATAAGGTTGACATAGAAAAATCAATTATATTTTTGTATACTGACAATAAATATTAGAAAATGATATTTTGAATTTGATACCATTTATTATAGCATTTTAAAAATCATGTACCTTTATAGGAATACATTTAGCAAAATATACATTTGATTTATGCATAAAAACTTCAAAACATTACAGAGAATAGTTTTTAATGATTAAAATCAATGAAGGAAAGTACCATGTAAATTGAATTGGAAGTCTCAATTTTGTAAAATCATTAATGCTCTCCAAATTAGCCTATTGCCTTGGAGTAATATCAATCAAGATCCCAGCATGTTTCCTCCCTCCCTCTCTTCCTTCCTTCCTTCCTTCCTTCCTTCCTTCCTTCCTTCCTTCCTTCCTTCTTTCCTTCCTTCCTTCTTTCCTTCCTTCCTTCTTTCCTTCCTTCCTTTTGTTTCTTATGAAAATTGATAAGCTAATTCTAAAATATACATGGAAATGCAAAGGGTAAAAAAGAGTCAAGGTGAAATTGAAGAAGAAGAAAGTTTGATATCTGCCAGGTATCAAAACTTATTAGCATAAAGCAACGGTGATAGAGACAGTGTGAAATTGGTGTAAATAGAGACAAATAGACACATGGAACAGAGTTGAGAATCCAGAAACAGATATATACATACATATATAATATATCACCTGATTTACAGCAAAGGCATCCTTGCAATGCAGTGTGTGAAAAATGGTCTTTTTTATAAATGGTTGGATTAACTGGATTTTTAAAAGTAAAAACAAATTACTTTGACCGCTATCTCATATCACATACAAAAAGCAATTACAGATGGATCATAGACCTAAGTGTAAAAATTTAACTAACAAAACTTCTAGAATGTAACACATGAGAATATCCTTATCACCTCATGCAGGTAAATTTAAACAAGACATAAAACACACTAGCCATAAAACAAAAGATTGATATAGTAGTCATATTAAAATTAAGAACTTCTTATGAAAGAAAAGAAAACAAAAGAAAAGAAAAGGAATACAACCATATAATTAAGAGAATTAAATGTGAGTCATAGAGTGGGAGAAGATATTTCCAAAAATACATCAGAAAAAGGACTTGTATCCAGACTATTTAAAGATCTCTTACAGTACAACAACATGACCTACAGCACATTAAAAAAAAGGGAAAAAAACAACTGAACAGTCACTTCACAGTAAAAGGTATCTAAATTGGTGACAAATTTATGAAAAGATGCGAAATTAAAATCATAATTCAATATTAACCACTTACACATTAAATGTGTGAAATTTAAGGTAAGTTGACAATTCTAAATACTGGTATGAATATGAAGCAACAAGAAATCTCACATACTCTTAGCAGAACTGTAATCAGGTATAACTGCTTTGAAAAACTCTTTTGCAGTGTCTACTAAAGGTAAACATATGCATACCGTATGACCCAATCATTCTCCTAGATTTATACCCACAGAAATATATGTGAAAGTGACCCAAAAGACATGTAAAGAAACGTTCGCAGCAATTCTCTTTTTACTAGTCAAAGACCGGAAACAACAGAAATATCTATCAACATTGGAATGACTCAATTGTGGTATATTCATACAACGGTTACTATATATCAATGAGAATGGGAAAAATACCACTCTGTGCAATAACATGGCTAAAAATCATAATGTTTAATGAAAGAAAGGTAAAAAAGAAATTTCAAAAATACTTTATAACTCCGTGCAACCCTAAGAAACAGGCACAACTAATCTGTGCTGACGGACGTCTGAAGGGAGGTAACACTTGGAGAATAGGAGCATGACAGTAGCTTTGGGGTAACAGCAGTGTTCTTTGGCCAGATCTGAATGGTGGTCCTAGGGGTGTGCTCATTCTAATACATTAACCAAACTGTACACTGATGATAGGTATATAAGTGATACTTCCAATTACCATGCTTACCAAAACAACAATCGCAAAAAGCCTAGACTGCAAGACCTGTGTAAGTTCATTTGAGTCCTAGCATTCATCGTTTACAGGTTGCTTTATGTCTTTGCAGAGCTGGCAGTGTCTCCATTCATAGCTTCCGCTGCTTCTGTCTGTTGATATGGTTCTATCACTTTCCTCTATTCTGCCCTTTGCTTTCCGTTTGAACTTGATATATTGATCCCGATCCTTCTTCTTGGTGTTTTGCCCTTGGAGCTGATTTCTTATTCTCAACTTCTATTTCAATGCTTCGCTAATTTATAGAAGAAATATAACTAACCTGTTATGGGGAAAGTGCCATATCGGGTTAGTTCTATTTCTTGTATAAATTTTGTTCATAGCCTTGGTTTAAATTTATTGTTTAAATTTTTGCTCCTCCCTTATTTTATTTTTTTCCTCATTTTGCCTAAATGATTTTTTATGTTCTTATTATCTATAACTTCATAATTACTATTAGATTATTTGCTTGGCCACCATTTTCCTCTTTAAACTCACAACTTTAAAAAAACCCAAAAAGGCTTCATCTCTATTTTTCTGTCCAATGGGGTGTAGGTGGGTGTGGGGGTGGAATTGGAGAAGCTGTTTCTTATTCTTCACCCTTCAGCTCCAGGAGTAAAAAGCCAGGTCATCTGACATGCAATAAGAAAGGGGGGGGGGGGGAATGGACTAAAAAATGATAACTAAAACAAGTGCTTCCCAGTTGCCCAAAGTGGTTTAACAGATTATTTTCCTTACAGATTTAGCTAAGAAGCCGTCTGACCTGAGTCCATTTATGGAACTATTTGGCCTCACTTTTATTTTATTTTTCTCTTTTGGAATAAATCCTCTAGTTTTCAACTGGAGACACTGAAGAAACAAGGGAGTTTGTATTTTTTTAATCCATATGAAGGTTTTGGCCAGGAATTTTTCAAACACTGGAATAAATTTTTAATTTGGACTTTGATATCCAGACAAGACCAGCTCATGTTCTCTTGGGTCTCCTTCCCAAAGACCAGACTTCAAACAGACACTGCTCAATGTCTTAGCAGAGGCAGAGAAAAGCACCACACGAACTCCGGTGGCAGCAGTCAACGGAAACCCTGCACATTGGGCCTGTCTGGGCTGGACCCAGTTTGCTACCTCACCCTACAAACCGCCATATCCTATTCCTTGGACCTGAAGCAAAGTTCCTCAGAGGAGAATGAATGAGTCTGTCGTACATCAGGGCAGGAAATGCTGGGGACGTGCTTCCAGCTGGGGACTCTGCCTGGAGCATTTTCAATAACAGGACTCACATCTTGAAAGGAAACAGGCAAATAAACGTTATTTTGTTTGGCTTTATTATTTGCTTCTTATTCTTTCAGTTTCCTATCTTGCCTGTTAGAATTTGTATTGTGGGAGAAATAAATGTGTTTCTTACAGATGAGACCACAGAGAACCTTTGGTTTAACTCTTAGTTTAACTTCCTTGAAAATTGACAAAACAGAGGGTGGGAAGGAGGGGAAAAAAAGCCTGATTTTCTGTGACCACTACAGAAGCAGCTCATTTCCTTTTGGAGACCTAGATTACAGACTATAAGTAATGGAAACTTAATACTCAGAGTCCCTTGGAAAAGTGACCACCCTGGGGCCATTACCATCGTTTTCTGTTCATTGTCACCTGAAATAACCAGTTATGGAAATGGCATGGGGGCCTGAAGCAAAGGAATGTAGTTTGGGGAACGACTAGCCCACTCATGTTCCTTAACAAAATACAAATGATTTAACAGCAGTACTGACAGGCTTCTCAGAATAAATCATTTCCATTCCTGCCACAGCAAATCATTTACCGTGATTGCCTTGAGACAGATTTGGGGAGCTGGTTGTTGGTCACCCAAGCTCTGGGACAATTCCCCCTAGTTTCCTACGAGGATAAATTGCAGTTCTGACCTAATTTATGGCTCTTCCCTATGGCTAAAGGGCAAGTACTCTCTGTACTTTGGGAAGCCTAGAAGCTAAAGGTGACCAGATGATTACGGAGCCTTTCCAAGAATCCTTTCTGTCCATCCACTGAGCACTCTTGAAAACCTCAGGGCTCACATGTGGAGCTGCTGCTGGGCCAGCCTGGTTTTTCTACCAAGCCAAGGACCTGGTCAGACCCAACCATGCCCTTCTGTGTATTTTCCCATTTTTCCCAATCTTTCTCTCCTCCCAGTGCAATGAATAAGGTTTGGAACCCCTCTTTTTTCTTTGTTTTGGAGAGGCCAAGCTCCTGTGTGCTCTGACCATCCAGAGGTAGCATGACCTGGGAATTGTGCTTCTCCCTTGAGTTAGTCACATTGCCCTCGTGGTCTCCTCAGCACTTTGGCCATGGCGGTGTGTCAGTGTGTCTGTCTGCTGTGGGCTGAGAACACCTGGCAAGAGGGACCTGGGGCCTTATACCTTTGTATCCCCAGTACCTGCCAGAGCATGCATGGATGAATATCTCAGGAAGCAAGAGAAGTGAAAGGATGGTGGGGATGAGAAGTCTTGGCTTAGTGATCTAGTTCTCTGGATCTGGTTACAAACCAATAAAATGAACAGAAATAGAACATCAAGGGAAGCCTCCTGGAAAGTTTTTAATTCTAAGATGGAAACCCTGAGGTGAATGCATTACAATATTGGTAGGCTCAGGATGTTGGGGCAGCTGCCCCAGACCTGCCAGTATTATATCTTTTCTTTATCTTGATACCCAGAGCCTTAGTCCTGGCCCTTGTCACTCCACACCTCGGTGGCCACCCTGGACAGATCATGTGTCCTGACTCCCTGTGGCCTAATCATCGTCATTCCATTATGGCCAAGTGATCATTCCCAAATGACAGATCCTGCCAGAATCCGATGCTCACCCCCAGGCCCCATCTGGCAGTCTAGTGGTCCCATCCAACTATCCAGACTCCCTGAGGACCCTCAGGCCAATTCTCTTGTCACATCTCGATTAGTCACACTTTGAGTCTTTCAACGCTTCTCTGCCAATCAGTATTCATCTGTCATTTCATAACCCAGTTAAAGTGTCGTTTCAAGAAACCTTCCTAAGGGACTACAATCCAGCTGATCTTTCTGGACCTTTGTCTCCCCTCTTTGCTCGGGTACTCCATCTGCACCACATCCTCAGCATTCTCTTCCTCGTTTATTTCTTTGGTCAAGGCATATTTCACAAATGCCACACATGTTAAGTGGCAGAGCAGACTCAAATCCACGTCTACACAACTTGGGAGCCCAGTTCTCCATCAGAATACCACATCCCCCCGCCGGATGCCAGGAGGTGGCATGCTCCTTGCTCTGGCACGTGCCTCCTGTCTCAGTAAAGAGAGAGGTGGCATTGGTCATAAAAACAAGAGCCTTTCCAGTTGGGCTGCCGCCACCAGGGTCCCTCTCTTCAATAGTTCCCATGTACTGCTTTTGAAATGAAATAGCTAGCAGGCTCAGGTGATGCCTTTTTTGGAGTGCAAGAGAGCAGCCTGGCTTCAAAAAAGGATGAGTATAGAAAGAGAAAACTGTTCCTCCCTCCTCATCCGGCGCTTTCTTTCACACTAAGTGGAGAAACTCAGACGGGTGTGTGTTTGTCTCATCATGGGATAAGGGAACAAAGGAAACAAGCAAAGAAGATGGGGGCAGCGGTGACAAGAGGGGGCTCTGGGCCAAGGCACAGTGGCTGGATGGAGAAAAGGGTCTGGATTTGGACACAGGGGCTGTGCCCTCCTTCCCGTCTACAGAGGTGTCAGCCTGATCCATAGCTGGCTGGGCCTGTGGAGAAGGAATCTTTGGATGTGGGCCTGAGGTTTTGAGTTCACTCATAGTGGGCGACAAAAAACGAGCTGGTTATTTGTTTTATGGTAATGATCTCCGTGAGCCTCCCAACTCCTGGGCGCAGTCGGCGTGCCACACGGCAGGCCTTCCTCTGGGTGCGAGAGGATTTCCTTGGTTTTCTGGGATTCATTTGTTTTTTAAACGAGGCTGTTTATTTTCTCTTCTTTTAATGTTATGATATTTTTCTCAGACTCACAAGGAGGATACATAACGTACAGCCGAATCTGCAGTCTCCTATTTTGTCAGCTGCTTGTGTTGATTAAAACTTCAATAAAGATCCTGTGATAAAACAGAGCTATGTTCAAAGGATCTTGTTATGTTTTTAAAAGCCTGAGCTTGGCAGCAAAGACGTGGAGTATAGGTTTGCTACCTTGATAGTTCCCCCCTTTTCCAGGTTAGAAAAGGAGCAGACGGAGGGAGGAATGCGGTGTTTTCTAGTGCCTGTGGGACAGTTAGAGAGCACGTGTTTAACCAAGTCCCAAATAATAAGCAAGGTCCAATTTAAATGATATGGAAATTGTTTATCAAACTGGTGTTAAAAGTGTGACCCAATCGCCCTCTTCCCCCAGAGGTCTGACTGACAACCTCTCTCTGCAAGAGGCCTCAGCCTAATGCAGGGGGAGAGGAGAAGAACCACCGGCAAAGTGAGGTCACAGAACTCATGGAATTCCACACCCAGTGATTCACCCCACATGCCTGAGCTGATCAATTCCAGCAAGATTCCATAGAATTGCCTGTAACACGCTGCTTTAAAGCCCCGGGATCATTCATGGATCCCAAGGGAGAGGTGTCAGCAGTGGACACCTGCTCCCCACCCGACCTACCGCCCTTCCCTCTAGACAGCCTATTCCTGGCAGCCACCGAAGTCTCGCAACTCTTTTTCTGAAAGAGGCTGAGAAATGGCTGTGCGTGAAAGTCAGGCTAGCCAAAGTCGCTGACTTTATGCAAAACAGGCAAGTGCAGTCAAAACACTTACAGCAATCAATTCGAGTTGTTGGGTAAAGTTTTTTCCATGTCCCATACATTATTGAACAGTGAATTTCGTCTTTGTGCCTGCAAGACATTCCAGCTCTCAGATGACAGCTTTATCCATTAAGGAGCGCTCAGTGACAGGCAGGCGTACAGTGAGAGCTTTGCTAGCCCTGCCTGCCGGGAGGCGAGCCTGCATCACCACTGAGAAACCCTGGGACATATCAACGTCTTAATCAATATGCGAGAGTCAATTACCTGGGAAGCCAGGGCTTAAGCAGGACTTGATGATGAGGTTCACGTGCAAATGGGCTTGATCAATAGGCAGCTGAATCTCACGTGTGGATTCACATGAGGCCTTCTCCCCCAGCACCCAGCGACCTTCCTAACAGGCCAACCACACCTTCTCCCAGCATCATTTCCAAACTGCCAGTCACCTGCTGTACTGGAGCTTGATAGGAACGGAGAAAGCAGGGTTGAGAACAACCAAAGCCAGATTCTGTTGTTGGATACACAGGCCGGGCTCTTAGGATTGATCACTTGGAGTTGAGAGCTCTTCCATAGGCGCATCCAAGGGGACAATTAAACCCACCCTGTCTAGCTGAGAAGGGGGCCTGCTGGGACCCCTCCTTCAGATTTTCATCCTTTTTCACCTGGATGACTGCATTAATTTCTTAGCTGATCTCTGAGCATCTCATGCATTACTCCTCCAAACTATCCTTCACTAGCTGTCAGAATTAGTTGGATTATGTCACACATGTCCTAAAAAACCTTCAGTGTCTGTCTGGGTAATAGATGCCCAACTCCACTGAGTGTTCTTAAGACTCCCCCTGGTATAGGCCCCCATTCTTGATATGAGTCTCGTGATATCACTCAGCCTTGCTTCCTTAAACACTAGCATGCTCTTGTACACCTTCATGTATGGCCTTACCCTTCTCCACATTTGTCATCCTTAAAACGCTTGAATACTTCTCTGATTTCCCTAGTCAGAAGTTAATGGCCTCACACCATTATTGGCTTGAGGTCATTGTGTTAGGATTCAAGTTCGGTGTTTGCTTATTTGTTTTTTCCATGAGATCATTTGCTCCATGAGAACAGGCACCATAATGTTTTTTTCATGACTGCCAGGAAGGTAGGTAGTTCTCGATGCTCCCATGTCCATGACTCCTTTCCTCATTATTGTAGATTTTGTCACATTGGAAGCCAGGTGTAAGTGGTCCCTTTGTCCTCCAGCTCCCGTCTCTCCTCAAGCACTCTTTATTGTTCTCCTGCACCAACACAGTAGGGGAATTCAGCTCCTATAAGAGTTCCACACAAAAATAATAATAATCCATTTGCACGAGTGCTTTGATGAGCAGTGTAGATTTTACAGAAAATTTGGTGAGTCTACACAGACTCCACAGCAGACAACTTAATCCCCATCGATATTCCTGGTCTCTGCTGTCCCTCAGAGCCACCTCTGGATTCCCACTCGCTGCTCCCCCACGCAGCCTCCACATACTGGAGCACATGCTTCAACATTTCACCCCCATCCCCAAGTTATCTCCCTACTTATTCCACAACATCACTCTCCTCTTCAAGAAGCATTGCTGTATAAACTTCTAAGAGAATGGAATGTTGTTACATTACAATTAGTTGTCTTTATCCTCCTCCGTCTCTTCCCAGGACCTTAGGGCTCTCGAGGACATACAGTAAGACATGCTGAAGAGCCACTACAGAAACCAGAAATTTAAAAAGAGTGGGAGTTGAAAGACAACGCTTCTATCCTTTCACTGCACGTGAGGAGAACGGCGAGTGGGCCCACTGGGAGGCAGAGAAATAAGATTCTAGATTCAGAAAGGCTGGAAAAGGGGCATCAAGGGGGTTTCCAGTGGACTGGAGGCTTTTTTGATCTTTGGAGAGGGGTGCTGTTGGCTCTGAGACCCAGAAAGGGGTCTAGTGGGCAGGTCATGTTGGTTCCTTCTGTCTGTAGGCCCAGGTAGCCAGAACCACCTCGCAGGCTTAACAGAGAAGAGAGGAAGTCTAGACTTGGGAGAGAAAGGGGACTGCATTCTTCCCCTGTGCTGATGGACCAGAAAGCTGAGAGAATCCTTATAAGAAGACTCCTTTTATCTCTTGTATTTGGATTCAGAAACTCCATATAATACAAGGACATTTGGTCAGTCTGTGACATTCTTGTACAGGGGCAAGAGTGAAACCCCGGCCCCAGGAGCGTAGGGCCTCTCTATATAAGTATTAAGGACTGCTCCCTGCAAGTGTGGGTAATTGGGGGAATGTTACAAAAGGCCTTTTCATGAATGCTATTTTATTTAATTTAGTCTTCACTGCAGCTCAATAAGTATCATTAGCACCATTTCATAAGCATGGAAACAGAAACCAGAAACCAGAAAGGAGAATAGGTAAAGTAGCTTTACTAGGGTCACATGGCTTACTCATGGGGGAATTAGAATTCCAACTGGGTTCTAAAGGGTGCATAGCGAATGGGGTAAGGTCAGTTCCTTTTCTATGTGGACACAGAACATGATCCTAGAAGGGTCCACATAAATCTCAGGTTGCTGGGTTGGTTACACTTGAGCATGAGGTTACGAAGGCCTGTCTGATGATGTGAGTGCTAAGGTGTCCTGCGTCTCCTCCACTAGACTGCAAGCTCTTTGAGGCTGGAGACATACTCATGACAACTCCAACAGCAACAACAGCTATCATTTATTGGTTTACTGTATGCCAGGCTCTGTGCCAAAGATTTTATGTGCACTATGGTATTTACTCCTCCCAATCACCCTGAAAGTTTAGGATTATAATTTCCATTTTATAGTGAGAAAACTGGCACAGAGAGGTTAAGTAAATTTCCCAAGTTCACACAGCTAATAAATCGAGGAAAAGACTCAAATCTAGATCTACCTGATTTTAGTCCTTGATCCCTTTAAACTCTAGCCTGGAGTGAAAATCTGAGAACTTAAAGGAAACAAGGTCTTAAATGGATTTTACCTTTCAGGAGATGCAAAAGTGTATACATAGTAAAAGTTTAATAAATATTGTAGATGAAACACCCTCTACCTTAGGTTCATCCAAAAGCATTCATTCCATTGTTCATTAATGTGTTCTTTGAACAAAGAAGAACTACTCTGTGCCATGTACTGTCCCAGGCTCTGGAACACAGGTGGACACGGCAGGTTTGGTTATCTTGAAGCTGACCACCAGCTGGACAGATAATCCCTAAACCTTGGGATGTGGTAGTCAGGAGCACCCCAAAGGAAAAGATCAAGAACCATGGGCCCCTAATCTAGTTTGGGATGGAGTCAAAGATGGCTCCTTAAGGAAGACATATAGAAAGATGGATCTTCAAAGTACTCCTTGCATTACCACTTTGATTCAGCAATGCTTATTGAGTCTCTTCTCTATACCAGCCACAGAGAGATAAAGAGATTCCGTGTCCATATGAGATAACCATATTATTAGAACAAGGTGAATAGAACAAAGGCAATGATGACATCTCAGCTTTATTTGCAGAGGCTTCCTCTTACTGGTCTTCACAACCATGCTGGAAGGTATGCTCTGCCACCTGCCCCGAGGGCCAGCCAAGGTGAGAAGGTGATCAAGGTATCCCGTTAAAACCTTGGGCTTTGAAGGCTGTAATCTGGCTGAGAATGGTAGTTGGTGGTGTAGAAGAGGAGGTGCTGGACATAATTCCCAGATGTGTTCTTAGTATAAGGTCTGATGCTTTAGACTGATGCCATGCAGAATCCTGGAAAGAGCCCAGTGAGTTCATTCAAAGACCAAGACAGAAGATTTCTGCAAAGATTCCTTCTCTCCACAATCACGCTCCTATTCACCATTTCATTAAGGGGGGGGGGGGGGAATAGATTCAGTTTTTGGGGAATATATTCCTTCTTTTTACAGATGATAAAGCTGAGACTTAGAAAAGCCACGTGCCCAGGGTTGCATAGATAGTGAATTCAAAGCTGGGACTTGAACCAAGGCCTTTCGATTCCAGTGTATCTGAGAGCTAGAGGATTGGAAAATGAGAGAGCCATATGACCTGCAAACGTAATAAGAAAAACAAGTTTTCTTAGTTGCAGTAGTAATTTCAAATTGGACCTTGGATAGTTGGATGTGATTTGGTGTGTTGGGTACAGAAAGCGGCATTTTCTGAGGGAGGTGGATCTGTACCTGTGACAAGCACAGGGCGGCCATGTTAACAGCAAGTGGCTGCATTGATGGCTGGGGAAGCAGGTCGGTAGAATAGGCAACATTTTTCAAGTCAAGTTAATAATTGTGTTTGCAATACCAAGGCCAGGATGAGGACTTTGAACTTGATCCTCTGGAGCAGACTTTCCTACACTAGTATGCTACAGAACACTCACCCTGTAAGACACTTCAGAAAATACAGGTCACTATGATCAAAAAAATCTGGGAAATGATGTATTATTACCAAGTCACTTCCTTGGAAGGTCACACTACATTTTAGCACGCTGTCAGGCTTTGAGAAGACTTGAAATAAAGCAATGTATTTTGTTTCGTTCAACCCTAATGTATACCTATAAACACCCTGTGGATCTTCCTAAAAGTAGCTTCCCTGACCAGCTAGATCTAATCTAGATGAGTTTAGATCACTTTTCAGGGGCTCCGATAAGCATGCTGAACTTTTCCTCAAAACACTCATCACCTCTGTAACTTTGATTCAATGCCTAACTTCTTTGTTAGAGTAAAAGCTCCATTAGTCTGTCTTTCCCCCATCCTGGCACAGAGCAGACTCTTGCCCCTCCAATGAGGGGATGTGTGTGGAATATTCCAGAATACAATTTGGCTAAGGCTGCTTTCATAGAGAACCACTGGAGGTTGGTTCTTAGTCAATATAGTAAACACTGTATCTTAAAGGATTAGCTCTTAATAATGTTTTTGATGGGAAAAGGCTGAATCCAGGGAAATCATGGTGCTGGGAAATCAGTGCAGGAGAAAGATGATGTGGGCCTAGGTGGACTGGGAATAGGACAGGACCGATGGCTTCGAGAGACATTTCTTAGGAAGAATGGGTCAGACTCTGTTTGATTGCCATATAGTGTAGGGAGTTACGTGTGAGCTCTGGAGAAGGACAAACCAAGATCTAGATCTACTTAAGTTCCACACTCAGTATTGTGACTGGCCAATCACTTCCCATCTCTGAGCTGGTTCCTCATCTAGAAAATGGGAATAATAGTGGTAATAATAATAATAATAATATCTACTTCATAGAACTGTGATGAGAGCTCAATGAGACTATGAAGCCAAATGAGGCAAAGCACACAGGAAGAATCCCGTTAAAGTTAGCTATTATTATTAATAAATGGCAATGATTGTTAATATTAAAAAGACAGGAAAGTCTGAACGGTTCTAGTATTTCAGATGTGAATAATTGGGAAAATGGGGACATTAGCTAAAACAGGGCACTCTGGGAGCAAAAGGACTTGTTTGGGGGCATGCTGACTTTGAGGTGAGGCCACCATGTTTAAATGTCCTACAGGCAGCTGGGCAAACAGGACCGAAGCCGTAAGGAGAAGTCAGCATGGAGCCTAGAGATTAGTGTAGAAGTCTCGACTGATATTGTGAGAATAGATGAACAACTCTTAGAAGAAGAATGCAAAGAAAGGACAAAGAGCAGGGGCTGCCTTGGGCAGCTGCCTTACGTTGGGAGAAGGATGGAAAGGAAAAGTTGGCCTCATTGCTGCTGCGATTTGATGCTGTGGTTCTCAGTTGCTTTAGATGATTGAGTCACATCTCACCAGCTTGTACCAAGGAAAGGCTGCCATGTGGGCTAAAGCTTAAGTGGTACTCATAAGAGATAGGGAAAGTTCCCGTGGCAACTTCTTATTGAAAATCTTCACCTCAGTTATTTTCCATTCCTGCAAAGACATCCCTGTGTCCCTCAGGTTATGATATAAATATTTCACAAAGTACTGAGGGTTGAGATATTTTAACACGTTGACTAAAAATTCATTTTTCTGAAAGTGAAGGGGTGAATTTTCCACTTGCAAAAATTGGAAACTCGAGATTGGATAAAGAAATGAAAGTGGCACATTGCAATATTTTATGCAGTGCTTCCCAGGGTTTCAAAGTACTTAAAATATTAATACCATGCCTTTCTTCGTGAGGTTTATAATTCATCACCCAAGTTTTAAAATTGAATAAGGATTAAGCATAGTACCCAAAACATAGTAGGTGTTCGATAAACATGTGTCCTCTTTCCTTCTTCTTTGATAAAGGTTGAAATGTAGTCCACAGACTCAGGGAGGTCAGTCAACTGAGGTATTTCCAGATAATTCTAGACTAAACTCTTATTAGCAGAGATTAGGGGAAAGGAGAGAGAAGAACCTTAATTAGAAGCAGTACAGTAGGAAAACATATTCTGCAACTCTGTGACCAGGTAAAGTTGCAGGAGCCCAGGATATAAAAGATGACCCATAGTTCATGAATGGAGTATAGACATTGATACTAAAAAGGGATCTTTTTGCTAGCTGTGCAGAAAGAGTTGAACATCCTTTGCCAAGCCGAGTTTCTGGCAAAGACATCTGAGGGACCATAGAGTTCCAACACTCCTTGTGGATCACAGACACAGTATAAAGAACAAGGAAACGTGAAGTGACCAAGGAGTGAATGCCACCAGGCTACTGCAGTGCTGACCCACTCACCACCTCCATAGAGTGCTGTGGGTCCAGAGTCTGTTCCTACGTCTGGATTATATCCGTGGTTTAGGAAACTAGGCAGCTTTGGGGAAACATGATTTCTGGTACCAAAAGAGCGCCACACTAACACACTACGTCTGTGTCCTAGCCTTGGTCTGCCTTCATTTTTATCAGAAAAGGGTGGGTAATATGTAAAAAAAAAAGAAAAAAAGAAAAAATTGGCCCTGTAAAGAGATCTTGAAAGAATGACATATTTTTCTGTTAAGTATAAATACGAACAGCCATGGAGATATGGTCCTGTGGTGCTAGGTTTTCACTCCAGCAACATTCATCTATTGCCAGGAAACACTAGATTTAGTACCTGAGGGACTGGAGTTTCAAATACCTTATACTTTTTTTTTAATACTCTGCCAAGAATTTAAATTGGTAAAAGCTGGGGACTGACAAAACTTGATCCCCAAGAGCTTTTCTGGCACTGGTTTATCAGAGAATATGGTGCCATTATTTTTATTATAATTATTATTATTTTTTTTTTTTTTGGTGGGGTGAGAGCTCATTTATAACCCAGTGACTTCTACTCCCAGATGTATTTTTCTTTCTTTAAAAAAAAAAAAATCCCAAATGCTTAAATAAACAGAGGCTTTGCCTTTTGCAGTGGCGTTAGAAGCTGTCATTGGACTTACATGCAAGGGCGTAGCAAGCCTTTTCATGTTTTTAGATGGGATCAGAAAGAGTTGAAAGAAGAAAAGCTAATTTTAGGATCTGAGTTGCCACCAGCTTCCTACTACACATGCCCCCCTCTAGAGCCTCCTCCCCACCTTGTCCTTATAACCAAATCACTTAGCAGGGCTTTGCAAAGAGGGTGTGCTGCCCCCAGGGACAGCTGGGGAGGAATGGCAAAGGACAGAAAAGAGTTAGAAAGCCCACCCAGATTTGAGCCCTAGCGCCATCACTTTTTAGCAATGTAACTTTGGACAATTTTGCCTTTCTTAGGTTTTTTTCATCTGTAAAATGATAATTGGATTTTCCACCGAAGGCTGTTGGGATGATTAAAGTAAACAAGACAAATTATGTGAAAGTCTTGGCACCGTGAGTTTTTTAAACAACACCCTACCCAAGATGAGAGCTGGGAAGCGGGGAAAGGGAGAAAATGTCATGGAGCACCACCGTGGATTTCTTTCTAAGGTTAGGTTCTTGACATAGACATTCGAGCTGAGGATACAAGTGCCACCACAGAGATACATAAAAGAAGAAGATACTGTTTACGGTCCAACATCTTTATGGTCCCTGATTGCTCCCTGCAGCCATATTCCCGCCTCCCTTCAGGCCCCCGTCTGTTTTCCCCACAAGCAATTTCCAGGGTCAGCTCTCCGCTCCCCTACCCAGGGCAGTGGCGCGGCAGCCCGAGCCTTCTCAAACAGACCTGCAGGTCCGATCCTGCTTGAGATGATTCGAGTTTTATTACACAATTAGATCAAGTCTCATAGGTGTAGTAGCCCTCCTCATACTTAGAAGAATAGATTAGCCATTAGGACTTTGTATATTTTTTCCCAGTAATTGACACCACATCCCATTTTCCTCACCAAAGGGAAAAAGAACCACATAAAACACTCATGATTTGGGGGGCAGGAGGTGGAGTCGGGGGCACTCATAATGCAACAATGTCTGGGTCTTCACCTCCATCTACGTGCCTTCTCCAGCCTTCAATAGCTCCAGAAGACAGGCAGGGCAAGCCTCGCTCTGCTTGCCTGTTCTTCCATTTCAGAGCCCCTCGGGCTCACACTCCCCAAGCACTTAACTAAGAATAAACCAGGCATCACTCTGCCACCAAAAACCAGCCGCCACCACCGGCCGGGAGCCTGGGCATTCTTAAAAAGCCCACAGAAACATGACCAACATGTAACCTCTCTTTCTTTTTTCTTCTTCTTCATTTTTTTTGGGCGGGGTCCTCCTCCCAGGATAACGCCACTACACACCCTTTCTCTCAGCATCACCTTTCATCTCATCAGGGAACAAGGCAGGTTGTTGTTGGGGGGATGCAAACACCAGTGAATTGAGGCCCTTTAGTATCCCAAGTTGGGAAAAGAAGAGGAAAAAAGGGTTCGAAAACCAGAGGGCAAATGGTGACCAAGATACCTCAGGTTTGTTTCTGTCCCCTCCCTTCAAATGCTGAAAGTTTAGATTTGGAATACTACAGGAAGAAACTCATATTATTGAAAGATTTAAATAGGAAAAATGCAATCACCTAAGTTGGCTTTGCCCATATCAGCATTGCCTATGTTTGCAAATGGGTCCCCATTTTGCAGCCCAGGCCAGGCAGGCTGCATCCATATGGGCAAAACAAAACAGATATTCTCAGATGTCTGGTCAAACATTTCTTTCCTTAGGTCATGTCCTAGCAGCCCAAACTTGGACTCCCAACTGTAAGGCCTGGTGGTACCAATAGACTCTTCAGATGTTCCACCCTTGCTGCAAAACATCTGCGAGCTACAGGCTCTTCCTAACTGCAACAATCTTTGTGCAAGGCTCAGAGGGTCCCTGACAGCTTCCATAACTGCCCGTAGACCTGTCTCTCTGTGCCTGGGGCACCTGGGTGCAGACCTGAGCCAAAGCAGTCTGCAGAGAGAGGTGATCCTGGTCCCCCCTCCCTCTCTTTCTTCAGGAATAGACCTTCAGACAACACAGCCAGTGGCACCACAATCAGTAGACATGACATGTTGTAAGTACATTTTTCAGCTTGGGTCGATGTGTCCAAAGGGACTCTGCTGACACATCCAGGCTGATTCCTCAGAGAGAAGCTGAAATGCTCATTTTCCAATGAGATCAATAAACCCACTCATCCCTGAAAACAGAACTTTCTTCAGGTACCCTCTGACCCAGTCAGATTGTGCTGGGCTCTCATGATAGTAAAGGTGACCCAACATGTCACCCAAAACTTATCCTACCTCCAGAGTTTGCTTTCCTGAGGAAAAAAAGTCCTAAAGCTTCCAGTTTGGTCCCCAAAGACTGGAGAAAATCACAAGATCGAAAGTGACTTTTCTTTGGCCATAACTGGTGATGACTTGTGAACATGTCTCTTTTGCCCAACTTGGCTTTAGCTAAAACCTACTGTTTTGAATAAAACTTGGGCCACTCCCTACCCCCTAATACCTTACCTCTAGGCACCCCCTGCTAAGTCCTAAGAGGCCCTCCCTTTCTATAACTAGGAATGCAAAATGAAACTTTACTCATAGCCTCTTTTGCTGGTTCTGAAAACATGCACATTTAATTTTTGTAACTTCTCAATGTACATAAGTCCCTTCATTATTTTGTAAAATTTCTCTCACTGCTCCCCCCAGGAGGGCCTTCCCCATGTTAGCCAGGGGCCGAGGTGAGCTGAGCTCCCCTCTGCACCCAGAGAGAACCTGAGGGCAGTGTGCTGTGCTTGGCTGTCCCCCCTCGGCCTCTCCCCAGTTGCCAGAAGAAACCCATCTGGGTCCCTCAGCCGACACAGGCCCCTAATTTAAGTTTAATAGTACAGCATTTTTACTGCTTTTGGCCAGGACATTTTGAGAAAGGTTAAAATATGTGAAAAATACACGCTTAAAAAAAAAATCTGTTTAGAAAACAATTCCAGTCTAAGTGCTCTATGCACTCAGCTTCTGGCCCCCTTTCCAGGAAGGCAGCTACAGCAACCACACAACTGAGCTCCGTTTGGGGGGCGGGGGGTTCCCATTTCCTTCCTATGGGATTTTTTTTATTAGTTTTTTTTTTTTTAACTGTTTTTCTTTCCCTATGCTGGTTTACTGCCTTGTATCTATCTACCCCCAAGGAGTTTAAAAACCTCAAGTAAGTATTATTGGATTTTTCTTAGTGTATTTTCTGATTTTTCTGGTGTGAGAGCATGTGGTCAGGGCCTGGGTGTTCGTGTGTTGGTGAGGATGGAGGGCTGTGTGCCAAAGAAATGATGTCCAGAAAGACGTCGGGAAGTGTCAGCTGAGCCTTCCAAGCGTACCCTGACAAATAAATTGCCTGTTATTTTCATTGCCCTGCAAACACTATTGGTTGAAATTAATGCACATAGTAGGCATTGAACAACATGCATTGTACGGATAAGGGAATGACAAAGCATTGGTACTGTTTATTGAACCTGTATTCTGCTTACCATAATTGGGGCTTTATGCAGTATATTTCATCCAACCCTTATAACCGCACTATAATGGTGGTGATCTGTGCAGAGGAAGAAACTTCAAAAGTCACTTCCTCAGATCACACATGGAGTCGGACAGGACTCTAATCCAGTGATGCCTGTCTACTGGAAATACCTTAAACTGGGTGAAGTTATGCCTATAGCATGACCCCCACCCCTCCCCAAAAGGCAAAATGTATTGATAGTGAACTATAAACTAATGTTTGGACCTGTTAGAAAAAGGCTGTCCGTTGTAGAATTATTGACTCAAAACATTTGAATGGTTCTGTTAGCTTCTCTGGGCTTCTTCTTCCTCTGGAAAAGGAGCAAGCTGGCTTGATCAAAGAGGTCTCACAAGTCACTGTTAGTTCCCCGCAAGCCTGCATGGTACCCCAAGGCAGACATCACTAATAGATAACACATGGGGCCTCAGAATCCTTCTCAACACAGAATTTGAGGTGGCTAACACTATCTCAGCTTTCCTGCTCTTAGAGGCAGTGTGGCTGACTGTGGTATTTCCCCAACCTCCAGTCATTTGTTTCCTTCCTTTGTGATTTTCATCATATCAGCACTTTCTACCATTTTTCTCAATATATTTACTTAATTTGTTTACATTGCTTTCCTTTCTTTTAAAGTAAAAAATGGCCATATTATTCTTTAAAAAGGCTAATTTTTTCGGTTAAAAAGAATAGCAATGCAATTTTTAATATTTGTTTAAAAAGAAGCATTAAATTATCTAATTTTGTATAAGTTGGTCCAGGAACCACTCGATGTCACCTTGGCATGTTTTCCACACTTTTTGTGACACTGGCATGGTGGGAAGTCCACAGACTTTGGAGGTTAAAGAGGCTCAATCGCGTACCACCTCTGTGACCTTGGGCAAATCATTTAATCTTTTTAAGTCTCAGTTTCCTTTTTCATAAAATGGGAATAATAAGACTTTCTTTGTTATACTGTCCAGAGGATTTGAATTAATCAAAGGCACTAATACACACAGCGCCTAGCATAATCTTTGGTACACAGTAGATGTCCAATAAATGGCAGCCATTGTGACTCTCCATACTCGAACACACTGTGTTGCTAGCATGGTGATACCAATACTATTTGAATATCTCCTCCCTTTCCTGAAGTACAAGCTAGATCATGTCTACCCAGGTGTCTGGAAGTCCTGGAGTGTAACAGGGCTGACAGGACTGCAAGATGATGTTGTCCAGTAGCAAATACTTACCCAAAGAAGGGAGATCTTTAAAGAATTCCATTCTTGCTGTCCTCTCAGAGGATCATGGCCTCCTTGTCACAGAAACGTGGTTTCAACATTAAGACTCCTCATAATTAGGGAGCCATTTTATTTTTGTGATGACTTCATCCCCAAGGTTCAGCACATCTGATTACATAAGTGGTTTTTCTTTACCATCTTGTCTCTGTTACTACTTCCAATTTTTTTTTCTCCTTCTGAGAGGCAGGTTTTAAAAAGGAAGCATATATGCACAAGGCCTCTATCGCTTGGGACAAGAATAGAAATGCCCACACAATCTTCACCTGTCCCTGTCACCAGCCAGATGCCTAACAGGCTCTACCTTTATTCTCCAAACCCAGCTAAACACACCTATTTTCTCAGTTGACTTTATGTTGATTCAAAGCAGCCAGTGACATTTCAAAAGCCATATTTAGAGGACCCTGTCATCTGAATTTGTCTATGAAAAGTAGCTGACAGAATGCTATGACACCAACTCCTCCCCGATGTTTTAGTCTGAAAGAAAGATGTCTTTGTTTATTTACTTAGTGAAAGAAGGGACAGGGTGGGGGGGGGGAGTGGCAAATCATATTTATTTTGAAAGATTTCAAGAGCTGATCTCAATGCTAACCTTCTGTGAACGGTGAAGTTTGGGCTGACACTCAGGAGGAACTAGAAGGGAAGGTGTGTTTCCCGAGGAAATGCAAGAGGCACTCTCTCTCCTCCTCCCCACTCTCATATTTGTTCTCTTTGGGGCCCAGATCAGCTGTTCTCAGGACAGGGGAGAGAGAAGCCTGAGCCTTGCTGATGGTACTGGGATGACATGTAAGTCTAAGGGAAAGCATTTCTGCCAGGCGTAGGGGAGGGAAATCCCTGATAAAAACAATGTGACTCAAAGAGAAAGGCAAGGACCAAAATCACGCCCAGAATGTAGGGGATTCACAGGGACTGGAAAGAAGATGAATAAAATGGATGAAAAGGACAATGGAGGACAGGCAAGCAACAAATCTCTGACTCTGAAAATCAGAACAAGCCTCTTCCGTACAGGCCACGGGAAACACTGGGGCAACACGCAGCCACCTTGTTTTCTGGCCATGAACTTATACGCTCACTTCATGTGCGAGTGTGTGCATGTGTATGCAGAGCAATTAAAAAAGGAAGACTGAAGACCAAACAAATCAATGTTTACAGATTCATAATAAGTTCCTTTCTATATATTTATTTATTTTCTCTTTAGCCACTCAAGAAGCAACAGCAAACTTGCAGGGAGCAGTTGTTGCCAGAGGGTGAATCATGGCTATATTGATTTGATTATGTAAAAGCTCAGAGGAACCTAAAGCCAGATACAGAAATATCTCATAGCCCTGAACCCTATGGGACACACACTAGTGAAAAAGCAATCTTTATATTGTTCCTGATAAAAGCATCATTAGTTTCCTCATAGTGAAACCATTTCTCTGCTGATACAGTATATGGTTTTCTTTTTCTCTAGAATCCACTCAGACATAATTAACACTCAGTTACCAGACTTGAGGTTCCCTGGGGTGAGCTGCTCAGGTTGTGGAGGGGATGGGGGCTAGAGATGGGAAGAAAGACCGAGAGAGGAGAGGGAAGGTAGGGACAGAGGAGGGGGCAGGGAAGAGAAAAGACATAGGAGCGGGACGGAGACAGAGGAGGGGGGTACAGTATTGAATCGATTCATCTTTGGCCTTTCTGAACATCAATCACCCCCCTCCACTCGCCTGTATCTTGTAGCAAGATGAGCGTCAGCGCGGTGGCGCCCTCTGCTGGTACTGCTTGTCGTCCTGGCTGCCAAGCAATTTTGGTCGCCTCCACCCACCCCGTTCTTTGCTTCTTTGGGAATATCACCCCAACCATCACCTTCCAATGGGAAATGGGAGAAGCTTGGGCTGACACTTCTTCAGACAGACCAATGCCCACAGTTTGTGCTAAAACTACAGCAGCAGTGACTTTCTCCGTTTCCTTTTTCCTGTCGGCTTAGAGGCAGTGGCTTCTGGAAAAGCCCTGTATAAACAGTGTTTCTGGGGACAGCAGGGCTGGTCTTAAATAGGGGTCTTAAATTTTTAAGGGTTTGGGGAAATGGAACCTGGACGGCCCTGCCAGGTCCCGACTTCATGGCCAAATTGTTAATGCCTCTGAGCCACCGGCGTAAGTCCTGGCCGCCCACATGGATAGGAGCCAGCATACCAGGGGACTCTGTGGTCCTCTCCAATTGTGTGCCTCAGCTTCATTCAAGAGAAGAGAAAATCTCCAAGGGTATTGCTCATCCTATGGACTTCTGAGCAAATAATAGCCCTTGGGGGGGGAGTGTTAATTTTAGAATTCTCTCTTTACTTTTTCTCTCAGCTTCATTTTCCTTTGGCTCAAGGAGAAGAGAGATCTGAATCATTTAGTACGCAGGGAGGACTTGGTACTTCGGAGGCAGAATGAACCCAGATGTGGGTATGAACTCACTACGCAGCAGAAACCAAGTCATAGGAGCGGGACGGAGAAGGAATTGATTCTAGCACCTTCCCAGTACATTAGCAAGTCCACAGGTGCACACACACACACATGCACACGCACACACACACACAGTGGGCACAAAAACATGAATGCATAAACACATTCACACACAACCAGAACCACATGTGCGCAGACTGCCAAACACATATATACATGTGTCTCAATGTAATCGCATATGGACTGCATCTTACATCCCAGCCTCGCCCTCACCCGCTTTCCTTGCTCTGTTCCCAACAAAGCTGATGTATTTGTGGAAAATCTCCTCTGGGCATCTGTGTTGCTCTATTGTTCAATCCTGAGGACCCTTCCAGGGACCCCATCTCATCCAGCAAAGCCTCTGCACTCTCACCAGCACCAGACCTCTACATGTTCCTTAGTTTAGGCGGATCATGGGGGATAACAGTAAAAACTTCTGGAAAAGTTAAGGGGCAGAGCTCTGAGGCCAGGCTGGCTTAATGGTTAACAGCAGATTCTGACCAGACTGTCTAGGTGTGCCCCAACTCTGCTGTGTGCCAGCTACATGTCTCAGTTTCCCCATCTGTAAAATGGAAATAATAGTACCTGTCTCATGGGGTTGTCACAATCATGAAATGGATTCATATTCAGAATCTGCCTGGAACAAGTCCTGACACATAATAACTGCTACAGAAATGTTTGTCAAAGGAAGTTGCAGCATCCAGACTGGTTTTGTTATCCTCATGAGTAATCCTGGGTAATAACAAGGAATCATAAATAATTCCTCTTTCCCTATCTCTCATTAGATAAAAGGAAGAAATAATGACAAAGAAATGATGATGAGATGGACACATCCTTCAGACGTTGTCTTGGGGATCATTTTCCTGTATCTCGCTGATTATCTTTTAATTCTATATACGTTGCAGTCACATGAGAACCTGGGCAAGTCACACTGGGCCGCAGTCTCCTCATCTGCAAAGCTTCTTAGATCATCTCTAAGATACTCTCTAGTACAGATTCTTGTAAAACCAGATATAGGCAATTTTTAAACCTCCTTTTAAATATCAGTTTCTACTCCATCTTTTAAAAATTAGAGTTGTCAAAAAGTTGAACACTTGACTGCTTTAGATCCCCTTTCTTCTTTTTTATTGTTTTCACTTTCTGATGGAAGTAGAATCAGCTTCCTGAAATGGCAGACCGTGGGGTGATTGGGATTCCAGGATAAGTTGACCAGTGAGATTTAAACAATCCACGTACTCGGAACAAAGCCAGACAGAGACATGATCAGACCTTAGTGGGAAGCCTAATACGTTAGCATCCCTCCAAAATGACTTTCTTTAAAAATCTGTTTTACATTTATGTAGAGGAATGAGGGAGAGGGCAGGAAGACCGCTGACAAAAGTGCCAGGCTTCTCTTCTGTTCTCTGAACAATTCTGCTCTGTCCCAAATTGGCATACCCCACTCACATAAACAAAAGCTCAGCAGACATCCAGACCTGCCCTCCTTCAAAGGAAAAACAGCATGCAACTATTGTGAAACCCCAACACGTTGCAAACAATATTTCTTTTAAATATTCCAATTGCATGTATACTTCTAATAAATATACTTCTAATTGCACTTATACTTCGAATAAACCACTTTTTCTATCTTGTTCTATTTTCAGTAAGGTCTGGTACCCCAGCAATGCTTTGGTGCCCTTAGGAAGCAGAGCCCCCAAGAAACTGCATTCTGACTCAACTCTGAAGCTGGTTCTGATTAGGAAGGACATTTCCACTAGATGCCTTTCTAACCACGGGCCAGAGGAGCTCCAAGATGCTATCTGTGGCAACACCTGTCCTCTGGTACAGCCCTGTGTTCTGCTCATTCCAGGAACAGCCTGGAAGATGCATGCCTTCCTAAGTTGACCTCCACCCTCAACCTCCAGAGCAAGCTTGGTACTTCCCACAGGAAAACATCTTTGCCCTCGTTCTTTCACTTTCTCACCTCATGTACCTAACCTTACCATCATAATGTGAACTTTAAGAACCCATAACATCTGCAGTGCCTTTGAATCTTCACAGAAATATTAAATCATGCATGGAGTTATGTTGGAACAAAGTGGTCCCTTAGTGGATTGTAATTCTTTGAACATTAATAATGTATGGATGACTTCTGTAGTAACTCTTAGATCAAAATACTCAACTAACCACCACAACGTTACTTACTTAGTCAGGCTAAGTAGGAGTTTGCTGGGGCAGTGATGAGCGGTACCATGTGAGCCTTCATAGAAAAGGATGGTTCCTGTCATTTATACATTGTGTTAAGGCTTCCCATTCACTCCAGTGAAATTGATGAGACAATGGGACAGCTAGCCAGATCACAGCTGGCCGTGGTCACTTTCTGTTGCAGGGATCAAAGAAAAGCAAACCATAGCCTATGGTAAATGAACTTAAGAGGACAACCTCATTCTCTGCCTGCTCTGAACAACACAACAAACTCGACAGAGGTAAGACATAGGCATTTTTCTCTTTCTCCACACCTACCACTGTCCCCTGAAAGGTCTATTTGGTGCATGAATTTTCATTCAGGGATGAATCAAAATCAGATTGTGGGCATGACTTGTGTAAAACTCAGATGTAAATACTACAAAAAGCTGGCTCACATCCACCGGAACATATGAGAGAGCTGTAGGAAACTTCTAGTAGTTCTCCGTACGCTAGTCTCAGTGTTCACAATTTCTTGCCCAGATTGTGTTCTTACATCTCTTTTACCTTGTCTGCTGAAGGAACTCCTACTCATGCTTCACAGCCCAACTTAAATATCTCCTTTGTCATACTTTTACAATTCTCACCCCCACTCAGGCAGAAGGAGGCACCCCCTTTCTTGGATCCCTCAGTACCCTGTATATGCTCTTTTCATTCCAGCTCCACCAATTACTGTCTTCATAAGTGGGGATAGTATCAGTACCTATCTCATAGGATTGTTATGAGAATTAAGTGACTTAATGCAAATACAGCCCCTCTGACAATCACGGCTACATAGTAAGTGCTCAATAAATCTCGGTCATGGTTGTTAGAGCACTGGATGCAGTGTGTCGTAATTATCTGCCTGCTGCATTTGTGACGGTGTGCTTCTTAGAAGAATGACCATGTCTTTTCCAGAGCTTCATCAGAACAATCCTATAATCCACCTCTGACTTAGGTGAACAACTAAGAGAAATATTCACTCTTCTGGTTCCATTACCTGAAAGTTGTTAGAGTCATACACGTCTTGAGTGCTCTAGTGGGCCTGTGTGGTAATTGCAAAATTTGACCACAAATACTTTGATACTCCTTCCTTCAAGAGATAGACTCTAATTTTCCTCTCTTAAATGTGAACTGTACATAGTGACTCACTTCTAATGAAGGGAGAGTGGCAGAAGTGACAGCATGTGACTTCCAAGATTAGAACATAAAGACACCTGAGCTTCTCTTTGCCCTTCCTTTCGGATTGCTCTCTCTGGAACAAGCTAGCTTCACTGTCGTGAGGACACTCAAGCAGCCCTATGGAGAGGTCCACATGGTGAAGAAGAGAGCCCTCCTTCCAACAGTCATGTGAGAGAGCCATTTTGGAGGCAGCTGTTGTCAGACCTTCAGTTGTCTGCAGCCTCTGACAGCATCTGAACCAGAATTACCAAGCTAAGGTGCTCCTAAATTTCTGACCCACAGAAATTAAGATAATTAATGTTTCTTGTTTTAAGCTGTTAAATTTTGGGTTAATTTGTTATTCACCAATAGATAAATAATACAGATGGTGACTAAATAAATAACATACTTTGGATGTCTGAAAGTGATATGACTTTGGGGAGAAAATGAGAAAGCACAGATGAGGAGTGGTAATTTCCTGTCAGAATTTCTCTCCTGGGAAGAGACAGCTTACATCACCTCTCACTAGGGCTGGCCAGGCTGCCACTTACCTGGGGTGTGGGTGTGTGTGGGGGGGTGTATGCCCTCCCAGAGGCCACCCTCAGGAAGAGGACTTGGCCTTCTCATGGGGATGGAAGCACCCACTGCCTACTATTGCCCTGAACCCTCCTGGCTGCTGGTCACTGGCTAAAAAAGCTGACCTACAACAGCTGTATCCTCAGTTCCCTGGAAAGTTCAACTAGAGTAGGGGGGAAAAAAACACTCAATCTAAGGACCTAAGTCATAGCTGGACTCTGCTTCTTATGTACAGACTTCGAAAAAGTCATAGAATCTCCCAAAGCCTTAGTGTTCTCATCTGAGAAATGGGAATAATAAGAACATCTATCTTTTTGTGTTGTGGTGAAGATGAAATAATATAATATGTGAAGCATTTCTCAAACCACAGATTTATGGTATCACAGAAATATTGGAGCTTTGTTTCATTTTTTTCCCCACAGCTCACATAGTTGCCCAGTAACATCAAATTCACTAGTAATCCCACACTGCCCTGGAGAAAAGTTATTTGATAGGTTTACATAAACATCCAAAGAGAATACCTAGAGATATGTGTCATCCAAAGAAATGACTTTCGACTTACAAAATTTTAGGCAGCACTGGAAGAAAGATTCAGAAGAAAGGCAATTACTTGGTACATATTCAAATAGACCCAAGTAGCCAACTCTTCTTGGCTAAAGTGGCTTTTGCTGACATGAAGTGGATAGGGTGGAGAGAATCATTCAAATACATATAATGTCATCATTGTGAATTAGAAAAAGGAAGCACATTTTTCCCAGTTTCATGGCAGCCCTGCCTGCAAATGGAGGTTGCAGTGTCTGAGCCCTTGAAATTCCTTCCAGTTTCATGATTTTGTCTTCACTACATCCTCTCCCTGCCTCCCCTTCCCACTTCCATCTCCATGCGCTTCTACTTTGTCAGACAAAACCCAGAAATATTGAAATGTGGTTTGAGTATCAGAGCAGCCAGGAAGTTGAGAGAACAAGTTAAAACTATTTTCTTAACTCACGGCTTCTTTCCAGGAAATATAGCACTTACAATATATAGATAAATAGCTCAAGCCATTTAGATAATTTCACTTGTCCTTTCCCACTTGTCAAAGCATTTAGCTACAGCATGACAGGCCCTATTTAAGTGAACAGATATCTCCCTCAGCTATAAACAGTGGCTGGTCTCGGGGGTTTTGTTCACAGAATTAGGTCACAGGCAATTCAGAATTTTCCCAACCAAGAAAACTCTGAGTTTCTCCTTAAAGACATGAAAACTCTGCTTTTCTGAATTAGATTCTTCATTTAAGGTTACTAGATGTGCTCCTTCTCAGGGTGGTTAGTTCTTAGTAGTAACAGTTTTCAGACCACAATTAATGTCATGCCAAGTGGAACCAACTTCAATTTCCAGATTTCTGAGATATATTGCAGAGAGAGCTTTTCAAGGTCTCTGCCACTGAAAACGCCCTCACAGGGTGAAAAGTTTAGTGCCCAAGATCCTACAAGGGCTGAGATTCCAGGGTATGGCAGCTTTTAGGGCAAGAGTTGACCGTGGAGCCTTGCATCACAGAGGAAAGGACACAAAAATATCTCCTGGTGTTTGTGTTTACCTGAACTCATCATCAAGATGCATCCAGGGTTGTTAACCTCCTCCCTTCATTTGTCCATTGTGTGATTCAGACCCTTTGGATTGCAGGAAAGAGACTAACTCTTTTTAAAAAAAAATGAGGGTTTATCATGAAGACAAAGAGAGTGATGTACAGGAATTAGAAAACCATTAACATTAGACAACTTAGGGACCAGGTGCCCGGTCTCTCTTCTTTCCTCTCTCTGTTTCTTCTTGTGCATTTTTCTCTTCTGTCTAATAACCTATGCTTAGCCTGTACACTATAGCTTCTCTAACTCATACTTCCAGCTTCCTTGTGGTATGTTCTTCCTCATCTCACTCAGAAATTGTTTCCCCAATTTCCAGTCAATATGGCAGAGTAGGTAAACACTATGTTTGCATCCTCTCACGACCAAATGAAAACTACACCTAAACTAGAGAAGAACAATCATTGAAAATCACCTGAAGTCTAGCTGGACAGAAGTCCTATAACTAAGGATATGTAGAAGAATTGAGATTGGTAGGAGAGGTGGAGATGCAGACAGGCTGGTCCCACATCCACAAGTGGCAGTTAAAAATCAGGAATGAAATCTCAGCTGCAGAGGTCCCCTCTGAAGAGTGAGGGGTCCCAGCCCCACACCAGGACCTCCAGCCCAGGGAAGGCACTGGGAAGAAAAGTCCCCATAACTTCTGGCTGTGAAAACCAGAAATTGTGGCTGAGTGAGACAGATGGCTGCTGGAGTCCCAAGCACTCCTCTTAAATGACCCACAAACAGACTTTCTCACTGACAGACTCACTTGCTTTGAGCTCCAGTGCTAGGGCAGCAGGTTGAAAGGTACCAAGGACATATAGGAGGAACTGAATTGTCTGGCTTCAGCATGAGGGCTAGCGGAGAAGCTTTCTCCCAGACAGAAGTGCTTGCAGAAGCCACTGTTTCTTTGTTGAGCCCTCCCCCTTACCAGTGTGGAGACAAAGGCAACCACCATATCTGAGTCTCAATCAACCTGGCTATCAGCATAAGTTTACCCTAGCCTGGTGATTCCCTGACAACCCACCCACCCAACTTGAGGGCCCACCCAAGCCACTTCCAGTGGCTTTTCCATCCAAACAGTCTGTGTTGACTCATGCTGTGGACCTTCCTAAAAATCTTTGAAAGGTTCACAAACCTTAAACAAGCAGCATCTGGCCTTTGCATGCCCTGTACCTCTTGTTAAGCAGCCCCAAGACCAGCACTAGTGGCAGCCAGCCTCAGTTTGCAGCTTAGCATCTCCCAGGCACCTCCAAGCCTAGTGCAGGTAAAAGACAACTATGGATTGCTTTGTGATTCATGCCAGGTGGCCCCAGGCAAGGCAGAGGCTGGACTTGCCCTGTGGTGCCGTCCCTCCCAGGAAGTCCTGGCCCCAGCATGCTGACCAGTGACAGAGCACCACCAGGCCACATCCACAGATGACACACCCAAAGAATATACTGGGCAGGCACCAGAGACCTGCTAAAGTGAATCTTATCTATAGGGTCAGCCCCTTCACAATAACTCCTTCACTGTAGTCATGGCCAGTCATCACAACCAACCAGCCTGAGGGTCAGTCCCTCCCACTGACATGCAAATCAAGGCTCAACTACACACAACCCACACAAGGGATAAACCTGGAGCACCTGGCTCAGGTGACCAGGGAGATTGCACCACTGGGCCCCACAAGACACCAACTATGTAAGGCCACCCTACTAAGACCAGGAGACACAGCAACTCTACCTAAAACATGGAAACAAATACAGGGAGGCAGCCAAAATGGGGAGACAAAGGAACATGTCCCAAATGAAAGAACAGAACAAAGCTCCAGAAAAAGAACTAAACAAAATTGACATAAGCAATCTACCAGATGCAGAGTTCAAAACACTGGTTATAAGGATGCTCAATGATCTCAGTGAGAACTTCAACAAAGAGGGAGGAAGCCTAAAAATGGAGATAGAAAACATAAAAAAGAAAAACTAAGAAATGAAGACTACAATAACTGAAACAAAGAATACATTAGAGGGAATCAACTGTAGAATAGATGAAGCAGAGGTTCAAATCAGTGATTTGGAAGATAAGGTAACAAAAAAACACCTAATCAGAACAGTAAAAAAGAAAAAGGAAGCCAAAAAGTGAGGATAGTTTAAGGGGCCTCTGGGGCAACATCAAGCATAACCAACATCATAGGGATACTAGAAGGAGAAGAGAAAGAGCAAGTAATTAAAAACCTATTTGAAGAAATAATGATGGAAAACATCCCTAACCTGGTGAAGAAAATAGATATACAAGCCCAGGAAGTGCAGAGTCCCAAACAAGACAAACCCAAAGAGGCCCACACCAAGACACAACATAATTAAAATGGTAAAGTTTAAAGACAATGAGAGAATCTTGAAAGCAGCAAGAGAAAGGCAGTTAGTTACCTACAAAGGAGTTCCTGATTGTCAGCTGATTTTTCAACAGAAAGTTTTCAGGCCAGAAGGGATTGGCATGAAATATTCAAAGTGATGAAAAGCGAGGACCTACAACCAAGATTACTCTACCCAGCAAAGCTATCATTTAAAATCAAAGGACAGATAAAGAGCTTTCCAGACAAGAAAAATCTAAAGGAGTTCATCACCACCAAAACAGTATTAAAGAAATGGTAGAGGGACTTCTTTAAGAAGAAAAACAAAAGATAAAAAACATGAATAATAAAATGCTAATAACTACATGTCTATCAACATTACTTTAAATGTAAATGGATTAAATGCACCTATCAAAAGACATAGGGTAGCTGAATTGATAAGGAAACAAGACCTGTACATAAGCTGCCTACAGGAGACCCACTTCAGATCAAAAACCCACGCAGACTGTAAGTAAAAGGATGGGAAAAGATAGTCATGAATGTGGAAATGAAAAAAATAGCTGGGACAGCAATACTTACACCAGACAAAATAGACTTTAAGACAAAGGCTATGACAAGAGACAACCCAGTAATCCCACTTCTGGGTCTTCATCCTAAAAAACCCAAAACACTACTTTGAGGGGACGTGTACATCCATATGTTCATTGCAGCATTGTTTACAATAGTCGAAATATGGAGGTAACTTGGGTGCCTATCAATGGATGAATGGATAAAGAGGAGGTGGTACGTGGTACATATATACAATGGAATATTAGTCAGACTTAAAAAAGAATGAAATCTTGCCATCTCCAACAAATGGATGGACCTAGAGGATATTGTGCTGAGTGGAGTAAGTCAGACAGAGAAAGACAAACGTCATATGATTCTACTTACATGTGGAATCTGAAGAACAAATAAACAAACCAACAAAACAGACTCATAAAGAAAACATTTTGGTGGTTGCCAGATGGGAGGGGGTTTGGGGGTGGGTGAGGAGAGTGAAGGAATTAAGAAGTATCAATTGGTAGTTACAAAATAGTCATGGAGATGTAATAAAGGATAGCATAAGGAATATAGTCAATATTGTAATCACTATGTACAGTATCAGATGGGTACTACATTTATCGGGGTGATTATTTCATGAGTTATATAAATGTCTAATCACTATGTTGTACTTCTGAAACTAATATAATATTGTATGTCAACTATAATTGAAAAATTAAAAACATTGTTTAAAAAAATTGTTTCCCCAAGATCTTGGCTAGCTGTACTCGGCCACATGATACCCTTTCTACTTCAGCTGCATTGATGACACTTCATTCTCTCCTCTCAGATCAAATAGAGATCTTGCTTGACTCAGCTCATCTTTTGGGGGGCCAGGCTATGTATTCTGTCTTTGACAAGCTTTGGCTTGGTTTCTTTAGGTCAATGCCCATCCCTGTTCCAATTAGCTGTCCCTGGAACAAGTCATGGTATATGGCTGCCTAGACTTTTATCACAGGCTGTAGACAGAGAAGCATCTCTTAAGAAGATGGATGGGGGCATGTGAGGTGGTTTCACTGCTGTATCAAGGTAATCATGTGAGGCAGGTGACCCTGCAGCCAGGGTCATAAAATTTCCTTCATTATTTCCAGGCTAAAAAGTAAAGACCCCTTAAGCTATCCCAAATTTGGCTTTTCATCAGGAACCATTTGCAGGTTTATGGTATTCTAATTAAATGGCTCTCAGGACAGAACACAGAATAGGATACTGGGCAGGTTAATCCCAGGCTTCAGGAATGCTCAATCTATTCACTATTCATAACTGGACACGTGAATACCTTGGCAGTCAGTAAATCCATGAGCTCCCTGAGAACACGTCAGATCTGAGTATCGGTGAGGCCCGATTTATTGATTTGCTGAACCTGATTATCATATACTTGGGATCAGGTTCCTCGTGTGTAAGATAATAAACCCATGGCTTAATTTGGAAACACTTTGAAGCATGAGCATATACCAGTGATGTCCCAAAGAAAAACAATTTCGTAACTGTCAGACACATGATGGAGTGGTCAAAAGGACATGAAATCAGCTATGCAAATTGTGATACGTAAGTCACACTTCTATTTGTACTGTGACAGTGTGAAATTGGAATTATTTTTTGTTCATATAGAAGGAAAGTCAGAGGCTATGTGCAGTGACTTAGGAAGAAAACTAGTGTTCTATGTTCAAATTATCTGTGACATGCCTCAGAGCACCCTTGATTTTTCTTTTTTTTTTTTTTTTTGCACTTAACTTGTGGCTCAAGAACCATCAGTGTTGTGTTTAATTTAATTATTTAAGAATGTAATACAATGGAAGTATGCGTGTGACTATTTAATAAACCCTCTACTAATTGATAATGAAGCAACAAGTCACCCTATATTCTGTTGATAATGAATTGGTTTAATTTTACCAAGTCAATTTCAAATAGGTAGGAAGAAATTTTTTTTAAAGTGAATCTGAAGTTCAAATATGTCACCATCACACAGGTATGTTAGTTAAAAGATCCAGACCATCATGTTAAAATATAAGTCTGGTGGACTAGGAGTGGCATAAACTGCTTTTTGGAAGAGAGCATAGTGCTGCATTAAGAATATGGGCTTAGAGGATTAAAAACTCTTCTGCCAATTACATAACTCTTCTAAGTCTTGTTTTCCCTATATATGAGACCATGATTACGAGTTTCCTCTAGAATTTTTGTACAAATTCCTGTAGAATTTAATGATATGACCCTATGATGTGCTTCAACAATGGCTGGTACATGCTAAATACCTAATAATATGCAGCATTTATTATTACTTCCCCCAGTTTTCCTTTTGGAAAGAAAAAATACTAAAAGAGCAGCTAAACTCAAAAGTATTTTCAGGCGATAATAAATAACACTAACTCTTAACTTTTATTAATCACAGCCTCATTTAACTTCAATTCAATTGAAAAATACATTCATAATTCTCCCTGAATCTTAATGATAAAATCAGATTTTTTCCTAGGCTGGCATATCAAAATGTGAGACATTCTGATGTTGATATTTGATGTTGAGTTGTCAGGAATGTGTTCTTCAGTCACTAATGGAAAAATAATGATAACAACAGCAGCAGCAACAGCAGAAATAATAGCCGCAACAATCTACTTCACTATTGATCTTTATTGAAGGGAGAACATTGGTTTGACCACCTAGTCTCTTTCTGAAACTGTTTCTCCCCAAATTCCTAAGGGCACAGGAGTATGATCGTCCACAACCATAGACCAAAAAAACCCCACCGCAAGTAGAAATTTACTTTGATGCTTCCTGTTTTATTTTAAAAATTCACATGAATTTCGAAGTCTACTTTATAATACATTGGTATTTATTTTTAAAATATTTTTTCTCTGCCTTTGCATAATCCTAGCATGCCAACCCAAGCATCACTGTGTCAGTTAAAAATGAGTTCAGCTGCAAATATTCATAAAAGAATACTCAAATGCAGTGGATTAAGCCATGAGTACCTACATGATTACTTAACATGTTTAGTGATTTATCTCTATCATTAGGGACCGAATTCTATTCACCCTAGGTTAAGCTACCTTAAATGTGTTGGTTTACCATGATTGTCTGTTTCTTTGTTGTTGTTGTTTTTTGTTTTTTTGTTTGTTTGGTTGGCTGGTTGATTTTTTTGTGGGTTTTTTTGTTTTTGTTTTTGTTTTTTTTTTTGCCTGATCACAAAATGACTGCCACAGCTCCAGGCATCACTTCTCACACCATCAACCAAAGAAAAATGAGGAAAAGAAGCCCTCCAAAACACATGGTGTTAAGTGTCTTGGCCAGAACATGTTATGAGCCTCCCTAGATACAAAGGAGACTGGAAAACAAGGTCTAACAAAGGCAAATGAAGCTTCCCTGACTGGCTCAGACTGATCATGATTCCTTTTCTGGAGTATGGCTACCTGGGAATAAGGAGGTGGGAACGTCAACTGAATAGGCAAATAATAATGTGTACCACATTCAGGTTGAAAAACATAGACGTAGGAAATTTTGCTTTCCTGTCTCCTCTGAGTCCTCCCTCTTCAGGCATCAAGGAAGAAAGAAATTGCATAGCTTTGTCTCATGAAATCTGTGCAATCTCAATCTTTCTTCCTCCCACTCCCCGCCCACTTTCTCCAAATCAGAAAGGAATAATGTTCTAGTAATTTTTTTAATTAAATTTTATTGGGGTGACAATGGTTAGTAAAATTACATAGGTTTCAGGTGTACAATTCTGTAATACATTATCTATATATCATATTGTGTGTTCACCACCCAGAGTCAGTTATCTTTCTATCAGCATGTATTTGATCACTTTTACCCTCATCTACCACCTCCCTCCTCCCTTACCCTCTGGTAACCACTAAACTATTGTCTGTGTCTATGAGTTTTTGTTTTTTCATTTGTCTTGTTCCTTTGTTGTTTTCAGTTTTATATCCTATATACCAATGAAATCACATGGTGCTCGACTTTTTTCTGCCTGACTTATTTCACTTAGCATAATAAGAAAGAAAAATAGTTCCTTTCTAACAGGATTTTCTAGCACTAAATGGCATTTTAGGAGTTACTTAAGATTCCAATACAATTCCATGAGAAGACTCCCTGCTTTAGGGATACCACCTGCACTTGGAGGGAGGTCTATTGCTGAAGCCTAGAGGCAATCCACACACAATAGAGGCTTGGGATTCTTGAGATAAGGAATAGATGAGGGGCCTTTGAAGGGTAGATTTCTTGAATGTGCTTTTGCCTTGGGGCTTGTTGGGGAAAGGGACTGAATCACACTGAAGGTGTAATTTGAAGGGGTCAGGAGCAAAGACCACCTCTTCCAGGGCTGCTTGGATGGGCGAGGCAGCTGAGCCAGTGCATGCCCTTAGTACAGGTAAAAGAACTGCTCCATCTACTGACTGTGTGCAGCCCTGGGAAAGCCTCTCAGCCCACTGGTCCTGGCTGCTTTCAAGGGCAGCACCAATCTTGGAGTGAACAGCTTCCCTCCCATGGGCTTGGGAACATCACTTCACTGTTACTAATGAAAACTCATAAGATCCTAGATCCATGCCCCAGGAAGCAGGACTGCTTGCTAATCTGTTGATAACTGGTGGGGACAATACTCCTGCTTTCCCTTTGATCACATGCCAATTTCCCAGCATTGTGTATGCCCAGGAGATACTGGTAGGCTTACCTACACAGGTGCCAAAACAACTCGCATACATTAATGTAAGTAAGCAAAGAAAGATTGCAAATGAAATCAATAGTTTCCAAAGATAAAACCAAGTTGAAAACAGTTAAGTGGCACCTGTTGAGGCTGATTTAATGATAGAAATAAGATATGATTTAAGAGACAAGATCTTAAAAGTTCAAATCACAAGAAAAAAGTTATAAATATGTGAAGTGATGGATGTTAACTAAACTTATCATAATCATTTTGTAGTATACACGTATATGAAATCATTACGTTGTACACCTGAAACTAATAAATGCTATATGTTAATCATATCTCAGTAAAACTGGGAAAAATGCTTAAAGTGCTAAAAAAAAAGACATGATATGACACAAAACAAAATAGAAAATGAATATAAAAACTCTTAAAGTGACACAAGATAACGTTGCCACAGAACCACCTAAGAACATAAAAGTTTTTGGAAAAATTATAACTTCTAAATGTTAAAATAGAGCAAGGGATTTGAACAATAGACTGGACCATGATGAATATTCAACTAGTGATTTAGAAGAGTAAATGGACAAACTATCTCATAACACAGAGACAAAAATACAAAGAAATGGTAATAATGAGTGAAAAGATAAGAGATGTGGAGGATAGATTCAGGAAACCGAATGTGAAAATAATAGGAGTCCAGAAGGAGACAAAGAAACAGTTTGGAGAGAATAATCAAGTACGTTTTAGAAGAAAATTAACATGACCTAAAAAATGACTTGTATTTTCATATCAAAAAGGCTTACTAAGTGCCAGGCAGATTTAATAAGAGGAAAAAAAAAATCTAGAGATATCTGGGTAAAGGTTCCAAAATCAGAGGATAAAGAGAGAACCATTTACTTCCATAGAGAACAGAATAAGACTGGCATTGATTTTCCTATCTGTAAGTAAAGGATGATAATTTAAAAATTATCCACCTGACCAAGACCCTGGGAGCCAGAAAAAGACGTCTCTACACATACAAAGACATTTGTACTTTTCTAAAGGAATTGCTTAATAAAATGTGCAAGCCAAGTGAAAATAAAATCAGAATACAGATCTCAAGGTAGAAGAAAATGGAATACAAGAATTAGGGGAGCCCAAATGCAATAAAGTTTACCATGAAAAATAATTAGATAATAACATACTGTCTTACAGTTTTAGATGGCTTACCATGTGTCGGGCATTTTTTAAAGTATATTATATGTATTACTTACTATTACTTTTCCCACACTGTAGGAAAAATCACATTTTACTATCATTTTTCCTTTGGTAACTTATCCATACAGCCAGGATTTGAACTCACCGAGATTGATTCTGGAGCCTGCACAGTTACCCTCCACACTACACGCCCTCCATAAATAGCCTCATGATGATGCAAGAATGACTTATAATGCAAGTATTAAGAAAGAGTATTTGAAAGAAAGATATATGCTATAAGAAAAGTGTAATAATTGGTTGGAAATAGAATCCCATATTAATTAAACAATATCCAGAAGTGGCATAGGGGGTTGATAAAGGAATTACGAGTGGGGAAGCAAAAGCTTGCTGAAGGTCCTGCACTTTTTGGTAAGGGGGTAGGGGTATAATTATTATTTAATTTTGGTAAAGACAGAAATTTAAATATAACTGATAAAATATAAAGGTATCTAGGAACAAAATAAGATTTATAGCAGAATTTCATATTAAAGAACAGGAAAGGATATAAAAATATTCAAACCAGGGAAAACAGAAGAAACAATAAGTAAGAATTTTTTTAAAATCTAAAATAAAAACATATAAGAGCAAAAATGTCAGATATCACAATTAATACAAATAACTTTACTTTTCTCATAGACTCACAGATTAAGTTAGAAAAACAAACCAACGAACAAAAAACAAAACAAAATTTAGATAGATTTATAAGAGATGGACCTAAAACCTAAGTTTAATAATAAAGGATACATACACAGACAACGGTATGGTGTTTACCAAAAGGAGAGCGGGCCTAGGGGGAAGGCAGAAAAGGGTAAAGGGAGTCAAATACATGGTGATGGAAGGAGACTTGACTTTGTGTGGTGAACACAGTGCAATCAATATACTGATGATGTATTATAGAATTGTACACTTGGAATCTATATAATTTTATTAACCAATATCACCCAAATAAATTTAATTCAAAAATATAAATAAATAAATAAATGCTACAGCTATAACATTCAAATTCAAACCAAACAAAATGACAATATTGATGTCAAATAAAGTGGAATTTCAGGCCAAAACATCAAACTAGGTAAAGAGGAATATTTTGAATTGTTGAAATCAGTAAAATAGATAATACAAAACTTATAGCCACATAAGAATAATTTGATAAAATCATAATCACAATGGGAGATGTTGCCTCTCACAGATCCAACAGATCAGTTTTGGAAAAAAAATAGGATATAAAGGATTGGAATAATAATCAATAAATTTTATCTAGTATATGCATGTATGAATATTTTCATGCATGTGTGATGCATATGCACAAATACAATGTATGTTACAAAGAATTACTTTTTCCTCTTATGTCCATTACACATTTACAAAAAGTTCATGTGCTTGGCCACAAATTAAACTGTAAAAATCCAAAAGCTGAACTCCTATAGGTCATATTTTCTTATCATGTTGAAAGAAAGCCAGAAACCAGCCTAACAACATCCAAACAAAACTCATTAATTTGGAGAGAACTTTAAACAATTCCTGAATCAAAGAGGAAATCAAATTGAATGATAAATTATCTAGATATTAGCAGGACAATGGTACTTTATATTTAAAAAATGTATGAGCAGTGGCTAAAGCTGTATTCAAAATAAAACATATAGCTTTACCAATCAAGAAAATAAGAAAACTAAACTTATTAAGGAAATGGAAAAAACAGCAAAATAACTAAAAGAAAGTTGTGAAATAAATCGTATAAAAATAAAAGCTTAAATTGATTAATTCTAAAAATTGAAATAACCAGGTATAAATGACTACTAAAATCAAAGTGGATTCTTGGAAAAGACAAATAAAATTGACCAACCCTCAGCAAACCCAACTAAGAGAGAAAACAAAAACATACAACATGAGGAATGAGAAAGAAAAGGCACAGTCACAGATAACAAAACGACTCTAAATTCATTTTAAGAGACAAATGCAATCACATCTCTTAGCTGCTAAAGTTGCCTTGGAAAATTTCAACTTAATAACTTCCTTAGATAAAGACTTCTTTGTCTCCAGTTCCTCAGAATTGGTCTATAAATGGATTTGTATTTCTACCAGAACAAAACATTTTAAAACTGCACTAAAACAAACCATAACAAGGGTTTTTAAATAGAGTGTTGCAGGGATTTTATTACATATGTTCATACAACTCTGTTTTAAGTGACATCTGTCTTCTCAAGAGTTCCAAGTGTAATCTAATGACCTAGGTCTTGCTTTAAAAGAAAAATCAATGCATCATTTCTGTACTCAAATCATGATGGCCTAACTATCCCATCTAATTAATTGCCAGAAACAGAGCCCCCTCAAAGTGTTTCTCAGTTATTTCTTGGAGTCTCTAAAGAGATGGCTTGAATGTCCCAGCCTGTGACAGCAGCTACCACCTGGAGTTGACCCCTCCCTGTCTCTCCTGTGATCCAGCTTCTTAGAGAACACCAAGCATTCTGCTGTTCCTGCCATCCAGCATTCAGCCACCTTCTTTCCCTCTGGCGAACCATCTAATTCTTCTCTCCCAACATACATTCAGGTGGGTTGTATTTCTCCTAGCTCTAAGGGAGGCGTGACCACTCATTCTCCTAGACTTAGTGATTGGTTCAAGGATGATCAGGGGGCCCAATCAGAGGCGAGGAGATACAATGGCATTTTGCTGAGCATGCTGGGGGCGAGGCCGGCTTCTTTCCACCAAACGTGAACTGGTGGCAGCCATTTTGCCAATACGTGGGATCTCATCATGCAACCCACTCGCAAAGAACAAAACCAAGAGAAGGAGGATTGTGACATCATTTAGGCCTCTGAGACCACCTAATAGCAGAAAACAGCCTATTCCTGAACTTTTCAGTCTCGTGAACCAATACACTTTTTTTCTCTATTCCTTAAACTAGTTGAATTGAGTTGTCAACTGGAGCCAAGTATCCTAACTGTATTATTTGTCTGGCAGAGCTGTGCGAGGTACTATCTAGGCCCCAAAGCAGCTATGCTTGTATCCAACAATTTGCCAAGTCTCTTTTGAGCTGTTCTGATGGCTTTTGCCTTTTACCTGTCTTTCTGGAGGAGAAACTTACAACCAGCCCAAGGAAGTGACTGCAATTCCATCCCCTCTCTCCATATTGCCCCCTGGCTCCCACTTCCAACCAAAATGCCTCCCACCTTTCCCATTTACAGCAGCTCATATCGGAGAATGCACACAGACATGGGGAGCAGGGGAGCTGGGGAGGGGGCTTGTTTACAAGAGTGTCATCTAAGCTCTCTCAGAGCTAGCCGAGGGGTCCTAATTCACCACATGTTCAACCTGCATGACAAGAAATCTGTCCCTTAAGCACAAAAAGCAAGGGCATAGAAAATGACCTTAAAGAGAAGAATGAAATAGATAGGGGAACATCTCTCCAAGCTGCCATCAAATATTTTGGTTTAAGCTGTACATACACCTCTTTAAGGCCTTTTAAAATTCTTCCTAACATTTAAACATTTTCAACTCACTGACTCAGACTTTTTAAAGATTAATAAACCTTCCCAAATCTGTTCTTGTCAACCATGTTAATAGATTTGTCCTGCAGCGCTCTTATCCCCACCCCCTCAAAATAAAACAAACCAAACAATAAATCAAGACCACTGAAATGAAATCCAGTCTCACATCACAGAGCACCAGTTTTATGGGTGAAACGTGTGCTTGCTAATTTCAAGAACAAATTATTGTGCTTTATTTAGTGCAGTTCAATTTATACACTTTTAGCTACAGGAAATAAAAAATAAAGCCTACAGGCCAATTTTAATTTGGTCAATTTTTTTTTCTTTCACGAGCATCCCAAGGTAGAAACTGGATGACATCAAATCGGAAAACCCCTCTCTGCTCTCTTGCCTAACAGAAAACACAGCCTCTTGAACTGAGAAGTTATCTCACTTACAGTATCAATGATGCTTAAGAGACTTGCATTATTAACGGGATAACGTCTCTGCCTGGCAAAGCTGGAGTCAATATTTAATAGATTTAGGTCCTATTTAGCCACCGGATTTTGGGGAAACCTGACAAAATGAAAAGTCAGTATGAAAGCTAATAGATTCAAAGATTACAAAATGAACGTTTCCATAAATATGCATTCCTCATAAATATTTGAGGCATCAAATGGAAGGCGATCCAATATCCTTTAATCATTGCCTAATTAATATTCTTTAGATAGGGCAATCCTGAGTAAATATTAGCCTTCTGTTAAAGAGTTGTGTTAAAAAAACAAAAATATCTAATCAAATGTTTTGGGGGTATTGTTGTTAAGGAAGTGTTCACAAGATTTTTCTGCATAAAACAACTAGCTCAGCCTCAATGAGAAGACATTTCTTCCTATATTCTCACCACTGTTGAAGAAAAATGAAGAAAAATTGTTCTAATGGCCAAGAGGGGTGGCTCCCCAGTTCACTGGATCGGATGAGCCTGCTGAAGGACCCTGAGGAATCACCAGGCTGAGTGCTGTACTCTGCAGAAGCTCAGAGCTGCAGAGTCTAGTGTTACCAAAAAGCAACTCGGTTCAAGACTCCACTCTGCCCTAGCCAGCTATCCTTGGACCTCTCTTAAATTTTGAGAGTCAGTTTTCTTGTTGGTAAAATGGGAATAATAATTTTCATCCTTCTTTCTTCCTGTAGCTATATTGACAAGTCAGTGAAATAGCTTTTGTGAAAGCCTTTGCAAACTAAGTCTCTAAACAAAAGTCCACTGCCTGGGTCCAGAATCCAGCTGTATTAATTGACCTGATGAATAACTTTAGATTGACTCATTTAAATATCCTGGGCCTCAGTTTCCTCAACTGTGAAATGGGGATAATAACAGTCCTTTCATGGCAGGTTTCTTGAGAGATTTAGATGAGTTAATTCACAAAGAAGAACTTAGTAGTAATAATACTTGATGCATAATAAGAACACAATAAATGTTAACTTCTCCTTCCCTTCTCCTTTTTCCTCTCCCTCCTCCTCCTCCTCCTCCTCCTCCTCCTCTTTCTGCTCCTCCTCTTTCATCCAAGATGAGGAAATTCGGTCCCAGGAAACGTCTGAGGCTTATTAAAGTCACAATTCCACAGAGAAATTGTGATGTTAGGTGACAGAGCTGCTGCATAAACGTCCCTCTCTCTGTAGCATGATAAGGTGCTTCATCCTGGCAGATTCTGACAGGGCACCGCCCAGAGTGGCAGAGACGCTGCCCTCAGGAGAGAAAGCACCTCTGATTGGAGATTGTGATTGGTTAAACTAAAATGAGACCCAGCCACAAAAGCCCCAGGATGGGTTGCCACCTTCACAGCGAGGGCTGGGCATTAATAATCAGCAGCCCAGCTAAGAGTAAGCAGAAAAACATCCTCCAGGAGGCGTGGTGGGAAAGAATGCAGCGAGGTCACCTCACATTCTCAGAAGGAGGGAAAACAAGAGAAGCCCAACTGCCCTATCGCTGACCCTGGGCTGGGAAGACAACCATAAAAAATGTCATTCTGATTGATGAAGAGGTGATAAGGTGTGGAGTGATGAACCAACTCCATTTCAAGGTTGGTGTGTGTTCTTAGGAGCTTCCCTCCTAAGAGCCAGGCTTGTAAATCTCAGTCAGTGCTGGTCATTATAAATATGGGTCTGGTCTGGAGCATGACAGCTACTTTATCTTCCAATGTGAGTACTCCATGTGCAGGGACCCTCTGCGGAGGCTGAAGAACTTTCTTAAGAGAGCATGGGAGTGTCCGGGCCTGCTTCCCAGCCCACCTACTTGGCCATGGCCTTTGAACTTTAACCTTTCCAAGCTCCATATACCATTCTCCCACCCCCTTACACTCAGACTCCCACTCCCTCTCCTTTCCTAACAACAGCTGGGTGCCAATCATTTTTGCTTCCTGAGGGAAAATATTCAGACATCACCCAGAGATGCCAAGGATATGTAGAGGGGACTGAAACACCAGATGTTTCTTTGCCTATGGGCTGATGGCTTTCACACAGTTAGTTCCTGGTCAGTGGAACCATTCCCGGTGGCCAGGACAAAGCACTGCAATATTTGGGAGGCAGGTGGTGCAAAGACTGAGATGCTGGTGTGAGAGTCTCCTTGTTAGTTTTCTGATCCTCTCCACTAGCTTGCATCCCCCCACTCTCTTCTTCCTCTCTTCCAATCTTCTGACTTTTCCTCCACTTTTTTCATGTAATATTTTCTCCAAAATGTAGGTATTCCAGAAAGGAGTTTCAAAGAAGATTGAGTTATTTTACTGTCTTTTCTATTGTCACCCAAATAACATCAGGCTAAGCAAACATTAAAAATTTTTTATGTTGTTTGATATTCAGCCCTTGTTTTTAGGCTGTACTGTAATCTTAAACTGCTCTTCATTTGCAAAGAGGGGTACTGACTAAATGATTCCTGAAGTTCCTTCCAACACTGATTTCCCAGGAAAATTTCACAATCCACTCACTCCTCTTCCCTCTGTGGACTTGCAATCATTTCCCCAAAGGAAATTTACCCCCAAACAATGTGAAATCAAGGAAAGGCACCAAGAAATACAATGAAGGAATGTCAAGTCCTTTGGGTCCTAAACAAACCCGTTTAATGTTTACCAGGGCCTGCTTCTTAGGAAGCTGCATATCAGGAAAATGTTGCATAGGTCTTGAACAGAAGCCATGCAGTACAAAAGCAAGACACCGCCTCCCTTACTCTTAACCTCTGTTACTCTGACCTCAAGCCCTTTTCAACAAGGTGTTTGAAAGACAACTGTGTGTTTCCACAGTTCACTTGGGCTTCTTTTGAGGCCAGGGCAACAGCTCAGGGGTCCTACAATTAGAATGGTTGGGCTTATCTAATAAGTCACCTGCCTCTGAATTGACATCCCATGGAAAATGGAATATTCCTCAGCTGATGTCCCCTGCATTAAGTAGAGACCCAACCCAGACCAGCCATCCCTTGACTTCCCGGGAAATAGGTAGCAATGCCAGTCATCTTACCATGATGCTGGCAAACAGAACCAGTAAATGTGCCCCTGCTGGAATGAAAGTACACACAGCAGGTATTATTATTGCTATTAATGATACACTAAGTGGATGCAACAGTGCCTGCATACAGAAACAACAAGCAAAACCCCAAACCAGTGAGAATTAACTTTGAACTTTGCAGTACACAGTATATCACACTCACACAACCAATTAAAAAGGCATGTCATCTTGTTTGGAAAGTATGTATTGATTTCCCAGTTCATCAGATCAGGTTGATGTGTCTTTCAATGGCCTCGATGACATCATCAATATTTTTCTATTTAGAATAATGACTTATTTTATATGCCAACAGCTATAAAAAGCAACCCACCTATATATATTTCTACCGACACCAGCTTAAGAGCCATCTGGTTTTCTCTCCTTAACATATGATATTGGTAATCTGGGGCAAAAGAAATGTTTTGGTCTTGTCATGAGACTCATTTAGAGACCACAGTAAATTTGTTTAGTTTAAAAACCAACCACTAAATCATATTTTCTCTATTAGAGGCCGATGCTCTCCACTGCATTTGGTGTCCAAATTACATTCATTTTATACTGAATTACATTCATTTCAGAAGCAGCCCCCAACTCCCGCTCTCCCTCCTGTCCAAGAAGGCAATATACTCACCAGCTGTGTGATCTTTGGCAAGTGACTTAATCTCTCAGAAACTCATTCTTCTCATGTATTAAGTGGGGGGAAAATGCTAGGGTCCTTATGCATATTACTTCTTTTAACTCTCACAGTCACCCCACAAGATTGGTACTGGTTGTTAGCCCCGTTTCACAGATGGCAAACTGTGGAACAGAGAGGCTAAGTAACTTGCTCCAAAACAATGCAGCTGGTATGTGATAAAGCCAGATTATCTAACCACAAAAGTTTATAACCAATTACACCTGCCTCGTAGGGCTGTGTGGGATTCAATAACAGTCGAAACACCAAAACAGCAATTTGAGCACTTGGTAGGTGCTAAGAAGGCATTATGGCAGGGGATTCAAATCCCACGTTCAAATCCCAGCTTTATCTTTGAGAACCCACACGATCTTGAGCAACTGACTAAACTCTATGTGCTTCAGTTGTGTCATAAAAGGGTGGTGATAGGAGTGACACCTGCCTTGTAAGGCGGTGGTGAGGATAAAATGTCCTGAGGTGTATACAGTGCCTGATACTGAGTTAGTGCTCAATAATGGAAGCTATAATTACTCATAAGCACTCCATATATGCTATGCTCCCTTCCCCCCCAAATTTTCAGTATCACTGAAGTGTCTTCAACAGATACCCGATCTCGATCTATGACCTGTGGATCAAAAATTACGTGCCATCATGGCTTTGCAGGAAGCTCTGTGCTGGAAGAATCTCTTTCCCCACCAAGGGACAGCATTGCAGAGTAGGAAGGAGGAACTTGGCTGGTGGCTCCTTACATTTTTCTTCTCAATCCAAGAGATCCATCATGAGTGTATGCAAAATTGAGTTACAGAAGAGGGCCCTGCTTCGTGCAGGGTAGTGACATAATCCAAACTGGAAGTGGAAAGAGTTGGAGAGAGACCAATGTGGCTTGAGAGCTGGCTCCATACAAATTAGCTGTGTGATTTCAGATATTCACTTCACTATGTTGAGTTTTAGTTTTCTCGTCTATAACCTGGGATTAATTTTATCTCCACTCACGGTGTGGCTGTGAGAATTAAACAGAGCACATTGAAGATAAGTTCCCAACAGATGTCAGCTCCCTTCTTCCTATCACCCTCCACTAAATTAATCTGGGGAATGAGTGATAAGAGGTCTGTAACTTTTCCAAGTCAAGAATGTTTTTCCATTCTGACTGGAGCCTGTAAGAGGCAAGGGCTTGTTTGAGGGACTCTGTTTATGGCAACTTTGAACATTGTACCAAGTCATTGAGGGTGATATTTTAGGGCAGTTTTAGACTCTTTGAATCTTTTCAAGAAAGGGGCTGGTCTAACCAGACCATTTACCAGCCCGGGAAATCTAGCAGTGAGCCTTCTGTGCAGTTCTCCAAGGGGCTGCCCAGATGGGATTCCAGCCAGGAACTGGCAGTCCAGTAACTGTGAGGAGAGTTTTGGTGCATTTGTCCTTAGTTTTCCTTGTCTCTTTGGCCAATCTCTCCACTCCATTTTTGTTTCCCCTTTTCCAAGCCCATGTCTCAACGATTCAGTGTTTGCCTCTATAAAAATGAGGTCAGTGGCCCTTGCTCTTTGATTAAGCAATGGAGGAAAATGAAGCTGAAGGCTCAAGGCCTTGGGAAAGGCGTCTTGGGGAAGAAACTGAAAGCAGAAGACTGGGATCCCAGTCTTAACTCTTGTCACTAATGAGCCAGGATACCCTGGGCCAATAACCGCGTGTCTCTAGGTCTCAGTTCCCTCCTCGCTAAAGACTTGAGATTGGTTTTCATGCTGTATCCCACAAAGCCTGGTGTTTCATGGCAGTGCATTTGAGCTACCAGAGGGTCCTGGGGCAGAAGTCAAAATTAAGCAGCTTATGGTCAGCATACAGATGAGTTTTTCTTGGTCTATATAATGGTTTTATTTTCCTTAAATATTGAATTAGTAGCTAAACTTGCAAAATCCGGAGTTTTTAAATTACTAGACATTACAATATGCATTTAAGATTCTTCTATGTCTTTTCATGGCTTGATAGCTCATTTCTTTTTAGCACTGAATAATATTCCATTGTCCGGATGTCCCACAGTTTATTTGTCCAATCACTTACTGAAGGACATCTTGGTTGATTACAAGTTTGGGCAATTATGAAGAAAGCTGCTATAAACTATCATATGCAGGTTTTTGTGCAGACATAAGTTTTCAGCGCATTTGGAATGTGATTGCTGGAGCATGTGGTAAGACTGTGTTTAGCTTTTTAAGAACTGCCAGACTGTCTTTCCAAGTGGCTGCTCCATTTTGTAGTCACACCAGCAACGAAGGAAACGCCTGTTACTTCACATCCTTACCAACATTTGGTGTTGTCAGTCTTTTGGAATTTAGCCTTTCTGATAGGTGTGAGTGATATCTTACGGTTTTAATTAGTAAGTCCCGTGGGTCATGGTATAGAATGTGGAGCATCTTTTCATATGTTTATGTGTAATCTGTGTATCTTCTTTGGTGAAGTGTCTCTTCAGATCTTTTGCCCAATTTAATTGAGGTGTTTGTTTTCTTATTGTTAAGTTCTCTGAATATTTTGGATACAAGTCCTTTATTAAATATGCGTTTTACAAATATTTTCTCCTTGTCTATAGATTGTCTTTCCATTCTTTTCCCCCATGTCTTTCAGAGGGCAGAATCTTTAGAAATCAGGAGTTTTCTCATGACAACCTAGCTTCTACCCGTGGAAGTAGATCTGATAACACTGGGACTCATTTCTGCAAGGCTGAAGCCATCCAGTGGCTCTTTAGACAGTGGGATGCTGTCTCCAGTCCCTTGAAGCTGCACTCATCTACATGACCTGCCTCAAGATATGTGACTGGTGTGACTCCCGCCTTGAGGAAGCTCCACCTTTACCTGTTTTCCACATTGGGTTCCACACAGGATCGCTTTGTATCAACCTATCTGGTGCTTAAAAAGCAATGTTTAAGCGTGACTCCCTTAGAGGATCTTCCTGCTCCTTTCACATCAGCCTACCCAGTCACCGTCCCCTTTGACTTAAATGAGAGGTGAGATCAGCTCACAAATGCTCTCTGAGTAGCATCTTCTAATTAGCCTGTTGTGTCTGCTCCTGTCCACAGCATGGAGCAGGACACCTCATGAAGGTCACCACCACATGCCACTGTGCCCAGTGGAAGTGCCCCACACCAGCCTATGTATGGCGTCACCTCCTATGTAGGGATGGGTGATAGAGTCATCTTATAAGGTAAAGTAATTTAAACCCAAAGTTATGAGAAATAGGCATCATTATACATGATAATAACCCATATCTGGGAAGATACTCTCACATGAAGGCATGTGAGAAAGCAGAGTAGGAGGCAAGGGCAGTTGGAGTAGCAGATTCCTGTGTCTCAGCTCACATCCTTGTGAAGCATGAACCTACTGAGTGGGATGATGGGCAAACTCGCTAGCATCATGTAAACTGTTCTCTTTCTCCCCTGAATTGGGGTAATTGACTTTCTTAAAATGCTCATGTTGTTCTTTGATTGTGTTTCTGAGTTCATTAAGCTGCCTTTCTGTATTTTCTTGCATCTTGTTGAGTTTTTTCAGAACTGCAATCTTGAATTCTCTGTCATTTAAGTCACATATTTCCATATCTTTAAGTTCCTTTTCTGGAGGTTGACTTTCTTTAAGGTGTATGTGTATACCATGAGTCCATTTTCACCAGGGCCACTGGTGCAGATGGAGAAATAATCCTCGGGTTCTAAAACGCATCAGTAAAGACAAATCCAGGGAGCTCAGCACAAAACTTCACAACAAATTAGAGACAAAGACACATTTTTTGCCTAAATGCCTTATCCTCAGACCAAGTCTGGCATCCTATGTTGTGTACGTGTTGAAGTTATATATGTGGAGGCCTGTAAAAGTTTGCTCGTCCTGCTGTAACACAGTATCACAAACTGAGTGGCTTAAACAACAAAGATTTATTGGCTCACAATTCTGGAGGCTGTAAGTCTGAAACCAAGGTGTCAGCAGGGTTGGTTCCTTTTGAGGGCTGTAGAGAAAGATTTGTTTCATGTCTCTCTCCTTGGCTTGGAGGTGACCATCTTCTCTTTGTTTCTCTTCATATTGTCTTCCCCTTATGTGCAGCTCTGTGTCAAAATTCGGCTTTTTAATAAGGACACCAGTCATATTGGATTAGGGCCCATCCTAATGACTTCATCTTAACCAATTACATCTGCAATGACCCGATTTCCAAATAGTCACATTCTGAGGTACTGGTAGTTAGGACTTTCACATACGAATTTGCAGAGAGGACACAATTCAACCTATAATGAGGCCTCTAGTGTAGGGGACAAAAATGCCTTGTCTACATGGGTCAGTTGAAAATAAGTCATCAGGGAAGTGAATTAGTGAAGAAAAGCCGCAGAAGTAAAGCTTAATGATGGCATTCTCAACTTTCTCCATTCTTCTAGAATCTCGCTCTTCTTTTTCAAGTAATACAGGCATGATAGAGACAAAGAATGCTAAAAATAAAAGGAAGTTTACTGTTAAGTCCCAAAACCCTGCTCCAGTCTTCCCTCGGTCCCCATGATATCTTTATGAAAGCAGTTCTTAATAGCTGCCTCATAAACAGCCCCTCCAAGCAGCTGTCTTGACCAGGTAAACAGAGCCCTGAAATAAAAGCCAGTTGCACAACTACAAAGAGATGGTCCCAGAAGCTCCCCACCTAATTTTATAGGGTTTTGCATTATTCCTCATTCTATTCTCCTGACAAACTCTACCACTCATCCTAGCTGCCACCTCACTCCACTGTTTTATCTATGACTTGTGCCTTCAGAGACTTACCATTTCCTCCCCCTGGTGATCCCATTCCACCAGCTTTTGATCCCACCTCTGTTTGCATCTCATGAACTTTGCTTTATCTTTTAGGACACCCCTTTCTATGTAGTCTCTCTCCTGAACTGGATCATATTTTATTTCCTTTCTCTAAGGAAATAGTGAAGGCACAAATTAAAGTTTAAATGGTGTAGGGGGAGAGGGAGATGGGAAAGAGCAATTAACATTGGTATGTCCATGTGTCTAGGTTGGAGTCATGTGACTAGGGTGGAGCCAATAGGCCATGAGCAGGAGTCACATGTACAATGTCTAGACCATGCACTTAAAAAAGGGAAGGCCCCTCCACTTTCTCTCCTCCCTATTGTTGGTGAGCCATTGCCCACCATCACATCCTAGGGAAGGATGGAACCCTAAGAACTTTGGACTTCCTATCTGGATATAACATGAGAGAGAACTAAATTTCCATCTTATTACATTACCATGGCAGCTGAACGCCCTTGCTATATACCTCCAATGCCTTGCTTTCTCAATTAGAATAAAATCTAAAGCCTTCCCACAAAGCCCTGTGTGATCTGGCCAACGACTAGCCCTCTAACTTTGTTTCTTACGAGTCTCCCCACTCCCTTGTTCTCTGTACTCCGGCCAACAAGGATACAACTCCTCAGGGCTCTGCCTACATGTCACCTCATCAGGGAGCTTTGTCCTGGTCACCCGATGGCACTTCACACCCTGCTTTATTTTTCTTCAGCATTCTTATCGCTACTTGATATGTAACTGTTGCTTGTCTGACTATGCCCCACAAAAATGTAACCTTTTTGAAAAAGGGAATTGTAGTTTTGTTCACTGCTTTAAACTTCTGATAAACTCCCCAAAATATTTATTGACAGAATGAATGAACAAGCTTCTGTTTCCTCACCTGTAAAATGGGGGTAGTAATTTCGCCATTTAGGCTTATGATGAGAATGAGGCGCACAATACCAATGGCTTCATGTGGTGGCTGGAACTTAGAGGTATTAGAGATACCTCTAATGCTTAAGAGATATTAACTACCTCATCTGAGGGACTACTGCTTATGACTTCCTGCCGAGGCACAGAAGGGTACATTTTAGCAGGATGTTTTCCTATTTAAACTTGGAAGTTTTTTCTTTTTTTTCTTTTTCTGAATCATAGAAGTCCCTTTCAGTGGATATTTCCTGTGTTAAAAGATCACTCTGTTCATTCATTCCTTCCTCCCAACCTCTCTCACATTTATCTCTGTTCCCTGGCAATATCCATTTATTGGTTCTGTCATAGATCCAGACATCTCTGAAACTGGTGATGCTGTTTCTCATCATTGCTACAATTATATCCAAGGCTGGAACTTTCAGAAACAAGAGACGTCCCCAAGATGGTGACCTCAGGGGATGCTCCCTGCTGACCATCTCTTTCAAGCTGGCGGAGGAAAAGGGTATTATGTCTTGTATTTCTCCAACTTGAACAGAGTTATGCTGATTTAGCACAAATTCCCCCATAAAACGCTGTCCTCCAGGGAGGAGAGACTGAAGTTGGAAAGTTTTATACCAAAAGGAGAATTTATTGTAAAGTTATGAGTGACTGAAATGTGAAGGGCTGGCGCTGTAAGAGTGGGGTGGAGTGGCGGTGGTTTTACAATTCCTGCAATTGCGTTTCCTCCCATGAAAGCTCGACTCCTCCCCCGTGCACCTCCCTTCCCCATGACCTTTGGCCAAAAGCACCGTTGCCTTGTTCACCCGCTGAAAAAGGATTAGGACTGTTACCAGCAATGCTACTTCCCATGGTAAAAGAAGCCCTTGAATCAAGTTTTCTCTCTGCGGCCACTGAAAATGACAGTTCCTTTCTTCCCCAACAGCCAAACGCTGTCTCCAGATGCACACATGTGGATCTTATTGAAGTCAGAGAGGCCCCCAATGTGTTTGACGTCTGTTCGTGGTGACAAGAAAGTGGAGCTATAAAGACAAGCTCTAGAGCAGTAGTATATGAGCGTGTGTGTGTGGGTGCGCGCTCACGTGTGCGCATTTCTGTATGTGTGTGCACGAGCACATATGGGTGGGACATTCTTATAAAAGTCAAAAATCCATTTGTGAGCCTCCATCGTTTAAAAGCAGCCGAACTGATGATGCTGGGAACACACCAATGATTGTGCTCCCGTGTAAGAGCACAGAGGATGGCAAAGCTCTATCAACAGAAACTGCCACATGTTCAAAACCATAATTTCTACAGGTCAGGAGGCAGAGGGCACAGTAGGTGACAGCAACATACACAGGTTTGGAGGCCACAGACCTGTCTTCAAATCCCAGTCCGGTCAACTCCCAGCTCTGGGCTCTTGAGCAGTTTCCTTAATTTCTCTAAGCACTAGCTCTAGTGACCTCCTGCCTTTTGGTCGTCTGTAAAATGGAGATTAATATATTATAAATGCCAGGAATGTAATAATTGCTCAAATAGTGATCATTATCATTTCAATAACAGGAAACTAGAGGACATAGTGAGTGCTGCTCCTTCTACCACCTCCCCCCCCACACACACACACAAACATACTCACACAAACGTATACTCTCAGTCCAATTTCTAAGCCTCCCAGGTGTGGTTCCCTGTGGTAAGGGCTGCTTTCTGCCCCCAAGCCTTTTCCATCCACAAAGCTGGGAACTCTGGCCTCCACCTCGGTTTCTGGAGCGTCCCAGGCCAGCAGTTCAGCAGCTCATTCTCTAGCCACTCGGTGCCTAGCCTCATTGGGAGGAGAACAAGATTCTCATCTTGTGTCCACTCTTCTAGACATTGTAAACTCGGTCCATTCTGGTTTACCTGTGACATACAATGATGCAGGCTTGCCTATAATCCTCACAGAGACGTAAAACTCAAATAAAATTAAAAGTAATAGATACCCTCTGACTACCGCATTTCCCCAAAAATAAGACCTAGCTGGACCATCGGCTCTAATGCATCTTTTGGAGCAAAAATTAACATAAGACCTGGTCTTATTTTACTATAATATAAGACCTGCTTAACATAATATAATATAATAATATAATATAATACCAGGTTTTATATTAATTTTTGCTCCAAAAGACACATTACAGCTGATTGTCTGACTAGGTCTTATTTTCGGGGAAACAGGGTAGTTTGTTCCTTTTATGCAAAGCACCACTGTGGTTAAAACAGACGGTGCAATGATTTGCTTCAAATTGCCTCCTTCCCTAGACTGTAAGCTCTATGAGGCCTGTTTTGTTCATGATTGTTGCTCAATGTAGCAGAGTGTTTAGAACATAGCAGGCCTTCAGTGAATTTTTGCTGAATACACACAAGAATGAGAATGTAAATGTGCTTTGAAAACTGCAAAGCACATACTACTAATGTCAGATACTACTATTATTATGAGACATCATGCAAATACCAAGTGATTGGTTACTGGGTCGCCCTGTTCAACTAGTTTATATATGTATTTAAAAGCTTTACACTGTCGAGTTTTTAGGCATATGATTTCAACAGAAATGAATATTATGCTTTTAGTCATTTCTGTAGAAATTCAGCATGGGACCCTGATTCAGGAGTATCATTCGAGTGGCTGGTATCTGCCTAAACATATGGTATCTGCATATGTTGCCCAAGTAGCCAAAAAGGACACCTGGAACCATGGAAATAGGAGTAAGGGTCTTTGCAACAGAATATCAAGAGGAAGGAGTTTTAGGCAGATACCAGCCACTTGCCCCCTTTCCAGGAGGAGGATAAGCAATAACACTCAATTCTGTTTCAGCCAATTTGGAAATGTCAAAATGCTACAGAGGACTCAATCTTCACATGTCACCAAGAGGTTCCAAAGAATGGATGGAATGATGGACATTTTCCTACTCTCCGGGATGCACAAATACACTTTGGTTCAAAGCAGGGGACATTGTTAAAGACAACGTTATTCTCCCAGAAAGCCAAACCAAATGCGTTCAAATGCCTCTGACTCTATTCTGAATGCTTTGCAATCTATGCATTTAAAATCATTTTCTAAGCTGGGACAATGACACAAACATCCACACAACACGAGCTGCCGTAGATGAAGTTGGGCTGCCTGGTCTAGTTGAGCTGAAAAGTGCTGTTGCAGGGTGTTTCCATTTAAAAATTCTTCTTATTATTTTTTAAAGAATTCTTGTTATAAATAAAAAAAAATTATTATTATTCAAGTGCATACTGAAACTGAATCATGCCATTCTTACATAATTTTTCATTGGATTGTTGCAACCTATAAAGAAATCCAATTAAATTTCCCTTGCAGGCACAGACCTTCATTCAGGGGGCCTTGAAAAAGCTAGTTTGTTGTATTGTATGGCAGGTCGGTGAATCGAGAAGCAGAGAGGGCCTGTCCCATTTCTTGTCCTGTGTGACATGATGTGAAGAGAGTCTGCCAGCAATGTTTCAAAGAGCTGCATTATCAGACAACATAAAGGCCCTCCGTCTGTCCTTTCTGCTGCTGTACCACAGAATATGCACACGCCGATGTCTCCGTCTGATGAACAGTTTTGAACAGTGTATGCTTAACATACTGCCTTCTGGATCTCGTGAGCATTCACCGTCATTATCCTAGACATCGGACCAAGGTTAAGAGCAGAGTGAGCCAGAGATAAGATAATGTTTTTGAAGCTACTTTAAAAGGAATGTCCTGGAAACCAGACTACACAAACATGTGTTTTCATTATCTAAAAAGAAGGCAGAAGCCAGTGTGTCACAGAATTACATTATTTCACGTTAATCTGTTTCTCAGTTGCTATCTGGATTGTTTATGCATTTCCTTCATTGATTTATACATCATGTGGGGGTCTCAATTATTTCCAGACACATGGGGTTTTTGTTTTTCAATATAAATTCCGAATTCTGCATGAGCACACGCACACACATACACACACACAATTTTTCCCCCTTGTCTTTCCTTTAATACAGAAAAAAGCTCTTCTAAACTTCCACCGTGTAAACAAAACTGTCTTTAAGATGTCAGCTATGCAGTAGAATTCAGTCTTCTTGCTATCTTTCATACTAGATGTGGAGACCTGAGAGTAGAGTCAAAACAAAGAGAAAAACATGTAGAAGGCTAAGGGAGAAAGATGCTGCCCTTTGCATTCCTTACCCAACTGCTACCTGGAAACGATTTTACATTCTCTTCTCCCACTGGCTTTTTTTGGTTTGGTTTTTGTGTTCCTTTTCACGGTGTTTCAAAAAAGTAGCAATTGTCTAATTCTTTTCTACCATCATTAATCAGCAAACATGAGATGCTTATTTCACTCCAGCAGAGGTTTTATAGGACAAGGATCGTCATTCAACTCTGCCCTTTCCTTCTCTCTCTCTTTTGCAGATGGAACAGGCATATCTCACAATCAAATTTTCAGAATAATTCACTTCTGTGTTTTCTCCGTGTAAGGAATGCAGGTTTGAATTTGTCTTGCTTTCACACAAAGCAATAATTTGATTGGTGACAAGATATGTAGGCAGATATAATTGTTTTATGTAAAAAGAATCTCAGGGAGCGAATATGAGTGCCAGTCTGTGCAAAGCCACACCAGGTTTTTCCAGATCTAGTGTTTGCAAATTATTTGTGTCAGAAAGGCCTTCTTTAAAGTTGGAGTTTCAAAGTGAGCAGTGGTGAGTATCACCCTTCTCCCAGAGGGGCCTAGTTAGAGGAGTAAAACAGGGGCTGATGTAGCTTGTGGAGGACACAGGGCACTGTCTCCTTTGTTTCAGGTTTCTGAATTTCTTACCACAGAAAATTTCATTGTTGTTTTTTCATTTGTTTGTTTTGGGTTTTTTGTTGTTTTGTTTGTTTTTTTTTTAAGTATAGTTCTCTGAACCTAACAGTATCCAAGTGAATTGTAGTTAGAAAAGCGCCTCACATGCAAACTTTATACAACCAGACAAGAGGTCTATCTGTCTGTCTGTCTGTCTGTGTCCATGTGTATGCAGGCATGTGTGGCTTCCTTTTAGAGGAACCCTAAATTGTTCTTTAGACCAAAAGTAAACCGTCCTCACACATCAAGTCCTAATTCAACACAGACTCTCTCCCACAAATGGACCCAGGGTTCCCCCAGAAACCAATCCTGATGAACTATCAAATTTGCCCATTCTCAAGGGTCACAACCGCAAATCAACCTTTTGCTGAATTTGGCCCAGGCTTTGGGTTTTCAGTGAAACTTGAGCTCGGGGAAGAGCTCTTAACTTCAAATTTCGCTATGAACATTTCTTCCGAGATGCTTGTAGTTTTGCTCTTCTTACCATAACCCCAACACACACACACACACACACACCACAGCACAAGCATGTCACAAATACACACTTATTACACACACACACACACACACACACACACACACAGCCCCAGAGTTACAATTTCACTAAAAAGGATAACTTCAAAAGGAATTGGGTTTCAATGACTCTATCTTATCCCTGAGAAGAACCGTAACTGACTGTTAACTAAATTATTTCCCTCAGAAAAACAAGTCACATTCTGAGAGCTTATTTGAAGTTTAAAAATTAGATAAAGGCTCAAATGTTGTTGCTCTTTGTAATGTGAGGTTTTCATTTTCATCAAATAACATTTATAAATTGTCCACCAACTGGTAGGGGAAATGGAGCAGAACACAGGCTTTAAAAAAATGGCCCCTCTCTTTTCTGCACATACAGAGCAGGATCTAAGAGAAATGAGGAGCTCTAGGGAATGTGGCCAAATAACTCATGTATTGGAAGATTAACTCCATGTCTAATCAAGCCACTAATTTGCTCTGAGGAATCTATCTGCACCTCATTTTGCCATTTGTAAACCAGAGCTCCTCATCATTGTGCAAGAAAATTAAATTACTCCAAGTACCTGGAGCCATAGGAGTGAGGGGACAAGGGTAAGTAAAGATAACATCTGATGCTGAAGACGGCACACTGACAACCCCAGAGGCTGGGAAGTCACACACCCCAAGGTGCAGGCATTGGTCAAATAGGAAAATTAAGGAATCTTCATTATGTGAAGGCTGAGGGAGCCGGAAGGATGAAAAGACATGTGTGCATTGGGTGTTGAAATAAGTCAGCAACATCTTTCCAATGGGCAGGATGGTAGCTGGGAGGGAAATGGCGTTTCAGAAAATCTTTGACATATAAAAGAAGAAAGTGGACAAACTCTGAGTAATAAAAAGGCATTTCCAACACAGGAACAGAAAGAAATAGAGAAGAGTTAATGCCATTTTCTTGAGGTGGGGTAAGAAGAACATACGATTTTGAAGTTCTTAAAGACTTTGATGTTAATAGTATGGGACATGGTCCCTCTCTAGGTCTAGAGGAAAAATTTTGGGGTGGGTTATTGGGATGACGCAGTGTTCAAAAAAAAAAAAAGACATGTTTCCAAGGCCTCTAAGAAGTTTGACAGACAAAACCCTACAAAAATAGAAAAACATCTAGGTGTAACTGGCATTTAACTAAAATATAAAATAAAGGGTAGAACCATGGGCTTATCTTTGCTCAGCAATTTCTAGTAAATCTTCACAAAGAACCAAAACTGCCTTAGGAACACACACATACACACACACACACACACACACACACACACACACACTCCAGAGTCTAGTGAACACCTTGGGACTTCATTTCCTTTGGTGCTGGAGACCTAGGAGGATTTCAGAAGCCAGAGATTTCTTTTGGATAGTGACATACTCTAGCTTAAAAGAGGATTTCCAAGGCAGTGCGCCTAGCATGGAGTTCCCAGCCATCCCCCTTCACCTGAAACGAAGAGTCAGCGGGGAGCTAGGTGGGGAGCAGAAATTTTGAGAGATTTGTGAGATTCAACTCTGCATCAGCTGGGCCAGATGTACTAGGGCCAGAAGAATTGATCTAGACTAGAAAGTGGTGCAAAGAGAAAGACGGGAACTCATCTTAGATTCGAGCCATTAAAAGATGACATCAAGCTATTCAAAAAAATAATTCCAAGCCAAGCCAGTACTCCAAACGAGCCCTAGTAAATACCACCCAAGAGACAACGGGGCCTGCCAAGGAGTGACCAAACATTATAAGCAAAATTAGCCAATTAATGGGCTCGCCTGTGTGTTGGTTGGATTGCTGCGCTTGCTGCTGCAGCATCAGCCTGGCCTCGCATCCGCAAACCCGCCCCCTGCCGTCCCGGGCAGGCGCTCCACCAGGTGAGCGACAGAAGGGTGGTGGGCACACAGCCTTGCCAGATGGCTGAGCTGCCAGGAGCTGTGCTAAGCTTTTTCTTTGCTGCAAGTTACTCTTAACGCATGCACTCCATAACCTTCCGGAAGTGATTCCCGATCTGTAATAAGTTGCCAAGTGTTACCTGAATAGGTGATTTTATGTCTTTTATCCCTCCACGCAAAAACTATTTTTTGAAAGATTTTCCAACAATGAACTGGAACATCGACTAATGCTTTGGGTTACTATAGGAACTTTCCTTTTGAGGAATTGAAATGTTTGAAGAATCTCTTTCTATTTATCTTTACAACACAGATGACAAATGACCGTCAAAAAAATGAATCTTGTCCCCATCTTACAGACGAGGAAGACCAGGTGAAGAAGAAGTGTTAAATAACTAGTCTGGGCATGTCTGGAAAGCTAATAATGGATTCCTGATTTCAATTACAAACTGGAGATGTATTCCAACTGTGCACTTTGAGCTCTGTTGAATGCTTTTAAGAGAAGAAAGGCAAAAACACTTTACCCCTAAATTAAGACAAGTAGAGCTGTTTGTTTTGTATGCCACAGACAGAATAAGAATCCTGCCTTTTGTGATATCTGGAATGTGACTGATGTCGGAGCCTGGATCAATGCCGCTCCCAAATAGGAAGTCATTATCATAATAATATCATTTGTAATATTAGTCAAAATAGTCCAATTAAATTCAAGAAATATATATCACATACCGATTTTTTTTTTTTGCCAGATATTGAGCTAGGCTTATTAGAGATTGTATTTTATCCTTAAAGGGAGGTATTATTCCCATATTTTATACACAAGGAAGTCAAGAAAGTAAAGGCTTATGAAGATGTAATTGGAAGAATATCTAACTTCCTGCCCTACTTCTCACCTCCCACCCAGAGCTGGGAAGGAGAAGACCTGATGCAAGAACCTAGTTTGTCCATGACAAGTTTTGCATAGGAGGCTCTGTAAAGAGAAGGAAGCAACAGCACATGAAGGAATCTAGGAGTTCAGAGGGAAGATGAGACGTTAGTTGGTGGGGATCATGGAGGAACAAAAAGCAATAGGTGAAGCAAGGAGAGCAGAGGTTGGGAAGAGGGTAATAGCACCACTCACTCAACTCTTCCCCCATCACCATCACCACCAGAAAAACAAAAACAAAAACAAAAAACATCACTTTCTGCAAATACATTCGAGGGAAATGACCCCTAAAGAGGAGGACAAAATGGACCCGAGTGCCCAAAGTGTAGCAGCCGCAGTTCATTTTATCCAAAGAGCTGTGCAGAGACCCGTCCGTGATTGGGAAAGGCATGGAATCCCACATTTGGAAACCTGGAGCAAACCAAGGCTCCATGCCTCCTACAGACACAACACCCATGAATGATGGAACCCGCACAACAATCCACAAAGGGCAGGTTCCAGCCGCCATGGAAATACAGAAGCTGCACATGTAACTCAATTCAGGGAATGAGCCACTCAACTAAATGTGAACTTTCCTGAGGGTGGTGGTTGTGGTGGTTGTTTTTGTTGTTGTTGTTGTTGTTTTAAGCCAAACAAACAAGGAGCCAGCAGCTTCTCATCCAAGTCTCATGCATTGTTTCTTTTGAGAGTCTGTGCTCTCCAACACAGGCCTCCTTCCTCACTAAATATGTCATTTCAGCCCTGCTTATGCTGCTCGTTACCACAATGGTGCTAATTCGAGCATGGCTCACTTCAAAGTTGACACTGATCCTCCTCATAAGCAATTGTTTTTCAGCCAGACCCATCAGTGGTTCCCGTCAGCCCCTTTCAAGCATGGCGCCAGCTTTTCAAAATGCTGACAAGAGTTCCCCTCTGTTGCCTAGGACAAGCCGTGGTTGTCCTTTTCAAAGCATGTAATTGTCTCCTGCGGAGAGCAGACCCCCTACCCCATAGGCCCAGCCACCTGTCTTTCCCATCACAGCAACTGGTACCTCAGACTCAGGCAAACGCGGGAGCAAGTTGCACCAGTTTTCGCGCTTGGCGCCAGAATATGGTTATGAACCAGAGTAAAACCAGGACTAATTAGTGAAATCCACTGGAATCTTTAAACTACTGCCCTGGAACATAAGACCACAGAACAAAAAGGGTTTCCTTTTCTGTTTCTAAGGAGGACCAACCTGTGCTGCACCAAGAGCAATCTTATTTCTTTTTAAGGCAATAGTTCTCCAACTTTAATTTGCAACAGGGGAACTCGACAAAAATGCAAATTTCTGGGCTCCATCCCCAGAAGTTCTGATTCAGCGAGTCTGGGGAGAAGCCCAGGGAACCGCATGTTTGACAAGCTCCCCTGTGACTCAGATGCAGGTGGTCTTGAATTACACTCTGCAAAACATGGCCACAGAGGCTTAAGCAAACAAAAGTCCTCTATCGCTCTTAAAACACATCCAGGAATTTCAAAAACTTCAGAAAATTCTTCCCTGAATCTATTCCCATGGGTTTGGGGACTTACAATGACAGCCCTTGAAAATAAAATAAATGCATTTCTCCAAGTCAGAGGAAGATAAGAGCCAAGTGTCAGCCCCTGCCCCCTTCCCCCATTTTTCCCATCCCTATTTCCTCACAAGTACATCTTCTGATGGGATCCTCTTGCAAGTCCCGGAGGACCTGCAGCCAATCAGGAACGCAGGAAGGAATATGCTTTTGGCCTCAGTTCCCCCACTGGGAGAGGATGGATATGGAATTGAATTATCCATCATCCGGACCCAATCCCCAGGGACAGCTTTGGGATAGGCATGGCCGCTGAGCTGAGATACCTCTTTGCTACCTCAGGCTTCTTACCTCCACTTTGTGGGCTCAGACTTAAATCTTGGACTTCTGCCTTGGCACCCATCTCACATATTCCAGATTGTCTCCCTCATTCTCCCAAACTCCCCCTGGATCGCTGGCCCTGACTTGGACAACGCTCTCCTCATTATTTCCTGAGAACCCATAGGACCAGGAAGAGGTTGCACCAATCGTTGACGCTATTCACCGTGTGTTTCCAGGTGTCTGCCCTCCTCCTGCCTACTCAGTAGGACTATACTTTCTCTTGTGTAGGGGCCATGAAACTAGTTCTGACCAATGAATTGTAGGATTTATGTGGGTCACTTCTGGCATAGAACATTTAATAACAGGTGCAGGACTCCCCCACCCCCAAGCTCTCTGTCATCTTAGGCAGAGTGACTGACAACATTTGAGATGGTGACTGCTCCATCAGCCTGAGTCCCTGAGTGGCCATGACGAGCTAAGCCTCTTGCTGATGTGCAATGCACAGATAGTATGAGCAAGAAACAAACTTAAATCAGATCATGGGTTAAGTCATCGAGCTTGGGAATTATTTGTTTTCACAACATAATTAGCTTGTTCTGGCTCTGGAAGGTCTTTGTGCCATTTTCAGCTCTTGCTAATCCCTTTCCCTGGGACTTGAGCCCTTTCCTTTTATCCCCAGCTATGAGCTATGGCACTTCCATGAATCAACAAATAGACAGATTGACCAGAATAGGAGTGCAGCCATGCCTGCCATTGGGGTGATGATTCTCCCCACCTTTTACTGGCACTGTTGTTTAACTGAGTATCACGTGTACTCTGATACCCTTGGGATATTGCTGACTCTCCAATCAGGTGAATTTCCTGCCTCTCATAGAACACACCAGTAGGGTGACACTTTTCTCCTCCTCCTGCCCAGTTTTGCTGCCCTGGCTGATGAAGGCTTTCTCAGAACCTGTTTTCACAATGACAAGGGAGGTTGCTATCTTCATAACAGAGATATCTTCCTCACTAAAAGTTTTTGCCTACATTTGGGAAGTTATTACAAGTAAATCCAACCTCATTGCCTTTATTTTTAATAAGGATGATACTATAACTGCTAGAAGTAATTCATTTCCAGCAGCTTTCTTGTCTACCTTGTGTTCTGGTTCCTAAGGAAAGTTGGCAGGTGAACCTCCTCTGCTGCAGGCTTTCACATGACTATCTGATTTTGCAATGATGACAAATGAAATTACTGCAGGTCCCAGAGTCTTAGTCCCTGGAAACCATCAACAGGATGACAGCTCCTTCTATTTGGCTTGTAACAAGCTCTTCCAGTTAACTAATCGCCAGACAGGGTCTTCCATCCAGAATGCAGAGTTTCTTAATCTTATTTTGAAGAATTAATTGTGCAACCTCAGTAAAGAATTATTCCCCATCAAGAAGTCCAAAATTGAGACAGTATAAAAAGGTAATTATAACCCCAAAGACACGATGACATAAAAAGGAAAAATCTAAAGAACTGACATGCTTAAAAACAAAGTGAAATCTCAGAACATATGTGAGTGTAAACATGTCATTTCCCATGTAAATTTGTTGTTACAATTACAGTAAGTAAAAAAGATTTAGCTGAGAGCCAATGGAAAGGGGTTTTGCTGGAGAGAGACTATTTTTATTCCTTTTTCTAGGACTTTCCACTTGCCCCTGCAGCTGGTAGAGGGCTTTGCACTAAGAGCCCTGAATTATGAGTCCTCGAGCATTCAATTAATGTTTAATGAATTTGAAATGACCTCATGCCTAAATATTTTATGTTTGGAATATGTGTGATATGTGATGTGTGTGTATGTGCCTGTGTGTGGAGGGGGTAGGTATGCATACTTGGAAAAAAATAGAGGGATATAAAGATATGTGAACACTAAATGTAAAGCACTAATTCATTTATTTTACAAATATTTATTGAATACCTACCATATGCTAGACACTAGTCTAGGAATACAGATGAAGTTACCAGCCTCATGATATCTATATTTGAATGAAGGGGACATAAAGTAAACAACAAAAATATTAATGTTATAAAGAAAAGCAAGATGAAGGAATGGAGAATAATGGATGGGGTGTTATAGATTGGTCAAGGAAGCCTCTTTGAATAGACGTATGAATAAATTAAGAGTTAAATATATGGTTATTGATGCAGAAAACACTCCAGGAGGATAAAACAGCAAGTGCAAAGGCTCTGAGGCAAGGCCTGTTTTGTGTATTAGAGACACAAACATACCAGTGTGCTTAGAACAGAGCCAAGACCAGGAAATGGTAGGAGATAAAGACGTGAAGGTCGGCAAGGGCCAGGATCATGCAGGGCCTTTTGTGTCATGGTGAGGACTTTGAATTTTGTACTCTGAGTGAATGGAAGCCACTGGAAGATTGTGAGCTAGAGAGTGGCATCATCTGATTCACATTTTGAAAAAATTTTCCACTGCAGCAGTGGAACATACCGGCTGTGGGTTAAAAGAGCCAATTATACCTCTTACACTGAGTTCCGTTCTTCGTGGTTAAGATTACAATTGGACTTCCATTTCAAGGCAACATGATTACCAGAGTCCTGCATGTTTCATTTTTCAAATGGATTCCTGCCTTTGTGCGACCACCCTTTTCTCCCAGAATCTCACTATGGGAATATTGTGATAAAAATCAAAGAACCAGAACACCAGAGATTCTTACATATGGATTTGAGAACACAAGGGGGAGTTCCTGGGATCCTAGGAGAAGAGAGTAGGATAAAAGTAGAATTTGCACCACCTTTCTAGCCTATCCACCCTCAATGCTATATCAAATAATTTCCAGGTCTGAAAAACGATGACACAATAATACCCACATTTACAGCACCTCCAGTTGTGAGCATCAATCAAGACTGAGCCCTCTCTGATACTTTGGCTCTTTACCAGTTTCAGTTGGTGTCAAGACGTTTTCAAAAGAAGGATAAAACATTTCAGCAGGCTCTCCAAGTTAAAATTTCCTTCTGCCATTAAGAACCTCACAATTGTTTGCCTAACACAGGCGTGCCCTTGTAACCTTTCACAAAATACAAAAGACCTTCCTATTCTTTGTTTTTAGAGCATGCGCCTGCTTCAGAGACAGAAAGACTGAGAGAAAAGATAGTAGCCCATGAAAGAAGGTGAGTTCACAGGGCTGGTAGTAGCCTCTGAAAGGTTTTCATGCTCCCCCAGGAAAAAGAATGCTTTCTCCTTAGCCTTAAGTCATAAATGATACCACTTCTCCAAACTCAGACTTTAGGACTTCTCTTGTCTGGGTGATAATTTTCAAGAATCTTAACTTCTCTGGCCTTTGTGTGAAGAAAAGGGAATTGGACTATATGATTTATATGTGATGAATTTTGCTCTAAATTTCTGAATCTCAGAATCACACACAAAGAGAATCCAAGCCAATGTCTTCCAAGACCAATGACCTACTCCTATAACATGAAGATTGCAAGACTCCAAGTCCTACTGTGAGTGATTTTGCTTGTTCTATTTTCATCAAAAAAATGAAGGTGGAAGAAAAAAAAAAGGAAGGAAGGGAGGGAGGGAGGAAGGAAGGAAGGAAGGAAGGAAGGAAGGAAGGAAGGAAGGAAGGGAGGGAGGAAAGGAGGAAGGAAGGAAGGAAGGAAGGAAGGAAGGGAGGGAGGAAAGGAGGAAGGAAGGAAGAGAGGAAGGGACGGGAAGAGAGACCTAAAACATACGCAATTGATATCCACTAGACACAAAAGAACCTTCTTTTCCAAATGTCAGTGGAAATATGAGTTTTCTATTATCGTTCAGTGTAAGCATGTGTTGTGAGGCTGAAACTTTTGGTAGCCCTGGCTCACATGTCAACCTTTCTGCTCAAACCATTTACTTTAGAAAATGTTTAAAAAGACACTTTCTTCTTCCTTTGCATTTTCTTTTGATACAAGAAGAGAGAGTACATACGACAAACTTTACATGCCAAAATACTCTTTCATGTTCTAACCAACTCATGGCAATAAGAGACAGCTGGTCACTGTGGGGAACCCTCCAACTGTCCTCTTTGTGTTACCTTTAACCAGCGCTCCCTGCGGAGTGGATCTGGCAATCAGAGGGTCCTCTTGAAGACATCATTACTGGGGTGAAAATGCCATTTAATCAGTTCTCTGATAAGGAAAATAGGAAAGAAACTCAGTTTCCTATGCAGAGGATGAGATGAATCAGTGGACTTACTCAGACCTAAGCAGCAACTTCAAGAGGCCCACACCACGCCATCTCTGATTTCACATCTCTGCCCAAAATGAGGGTTTGTCTCCTGTTGTAATTTGACCATCTTGGCATAAGTTGAGAAACACCTGTGGTATTTGAATCTCGTGGAGCCAGTGGCTCCTAAAACTCTGAAACCTGAGAAGCAACATCTGTCTGCCTTTCTCCTCTCCCAGCAACCAGTCTGTGGCACTACCGGGGAGTAAATGCTGAATAAGGCTGGTGGCTCATGCTGAAAGGGAGAGACCAGCAAAGCAGTAAACACCATGTCTTCAGCATGTGGGGCTTTCTAGCCAAGCTGGCTGGTGTCTTTCCTTTCCCCCTCACACAATGGAAAGAAAATTTATTGAGCAAATTCTTCCACAGCAGAAACAGTGTCTGAGTCGCAACAATTGGTGCGTACCACCTGACTTGTGGTCTGCAACATGCCAGGATTGTGATTCATAACACGGAATCATTTGTCTTGTGTTTACCTACAGTCTGAGGGATATCAGCTAATAGGAATCAGGGTGGTCATTTTGCTGACCCTTTGCATTCAGCTCACCACAGAAGAAAGTGGAGGGAGAGGGGGAAGAGGCCTACACACCAACAGGAGAAGGAACCAGGTGAGGTGGTCGCTGGCAAACAGGGCACAGAGCTGACATCTTTCTTGTGTCATTTTCTTGGGTTCTTCACCTTTCCCTAGAGGGCCTGAAGCTGGAAAAAAGTTTTACTTTCCAATTCAAAGTCACTATTTCTCAAGGTTCTTGATGGGAAGTTAAATGTCTCTTTGTTTTCTCTCCTTACCTTTGACTGGGAGTTAGATGGACGCCCATGTTTCCAAGCATGGGCAGGAAAGTAGTGAGGTCTTGACCCCTGACAGTGGAGGTAGGAGGTGCATGGCCAGGCCCTCTGGAGGTTGATGGGCTCCCCAACTTCCAATCCCTGGAAACCCAGCCAGTCAGACAACCACTGTGATTGGTTTTGGAAAGTAGAAGTCCCAAATCCAATTTAATGTCCTTTGGGATCTTGTAAGTAAATGAACTTCTGGGAAGGGTCCCAGAGAGGCAACAATCTGAGAATGAAAGTGCTTTTGGAGTGCACATAAAAGAGTAGGGAAACCACACGTGTGCTGGGCATTGCCCCTAATGCTGGGCATACCCATTAATGCCAGTTATGTTGGTACTCCCTATGGGAAAGGTTGAAAACTGCTGACCCAGGGGACAAAAGATGATGGACCAGACTGATTCATTAGCATGTCTGGCTCATCACAGATACTCCCCAATATCTGAATGATGAAATGAGCACGAGAGTCACTGGTCATTACTTAACATGCTACCCCTCCCAAGCATACATGTTTTTAAATAGGGTGTCTGGGAGTAAAACCAGAAAGGCAGTGCAGTACAGCAGCTCAGGGTGGTCTCCAGAATCAAACAATTTTGAATCTGAATCCTAGCTCTCTCACCTACTAGTGGTATTATTTTTGGCAACTTGTTAACCTTCTTGAGGCTCAGTTTCCTGGCCTGTAAATGGGGATTACACCAGTGCCTACTTCACAGGGTGACTGTGAGAATTAAAAGAAGTGAAGTATAGGTGATGGTTCATTTTGTGTCAACTCAGGTAGGCTATAATGCCCAGTTGTTTGGTCAAACACCGGTCTAGATATTGCCAAAAAAGTACTTTTTAGGTGTGATGAGCATTTAAATCAGTAGATTATGAATAAAGCAGATTACCCTCCAGAATGTGGGTGGGCCTCACCCAATCAGGTGAAGGCCTTAAGAGAAGAGACAAAGGTTCCCCAAAGAAGAAGGAGTTCTGTTTGCTGCCTGTCGTTGGGCTTGAGACCGCACCACCATCTCTTCCTTGGATCTGCAGCCTGACAAGCTGCCCTGCGGCTTGCTGACTTGGTCCGACTTCACAGTTGCATGAGTCAATTCCTTGAAATCAATCTCTCTCATTCTCTTCCTTTCTCTCAATGGATGGATGGACGGACGGACGGACGGACGGACGGATCTCTAGCTCTCCTATTGGTTCTGCTTTTCTGGAGAACCCTGACTAATACAGTATGTACAAAGTACTGAGCACAGTTCCTGGCACCGTATGTGCTCAATAAAAGTTTTCTCTTATTATCACTAATTCTCTAAATGATAAAGTTTTCCATCCCTGAACAGAATTCCAGGTGCTTGTAGGAAGGTTATGAGGGGACTCGGGATTAGGGAGAATAGAAGACCTGCTCATTGGCCCTGCAGAATACAATTTAGGTATCACCAGCTCTGGGGGTGGCGTCAGCCCAACACCTGCTGTTTTGGAGGTCAGAAGGTGGGGCCCCTTGGGCTCCAACCAGCCTCAGCTTCCCTCCCCTGCCATCCTCGCAGCTCCTCAGCCCTCACCAGGGAGACGATTTGTGATTCAGACTCCTTGGCAGCTGCCGGTGGAAACCGGCGTCTCCCTGCCCGTCCCTGCGGTCCGCCTGCAGGTGTTTTCTCCTGGCCTTTCTTCTTTTAAATCCTGTTTTCTCCTCTGACCCAAACTCCCAGTGAGGCTTTTTGGTAAGCTATGCTTTTCCTCCAGAGTTTCTGACCCCATTACCATCAGTAAATCATCTGAATCATCAGCTCAGTTTGGAACCACTGACACAGGACAGAGACCCACAGCTCACCCTGCTCCCTATTTACTGCCCCCCCCCCCAGGGTGGCTATTACAGACAGAGAGTAGGAGACTGGGGGACCCTGCAGCACTAAAAAGCCTATGGTTCTCTGTCCTCGAGCCCAAAAAAGCTGCATTTTTCTTCCCTGTCTGCTCTTCTTTGGTTCTGCCTGTTTTGGGTTCTCCTGGCTTTTCTGAGAAGAGGCCTGCCCTGTAACTCACCTCCAGCCCTGGGCTTGCTTCATCTTGAATCTCTGTCCCTCATTCCTTGCTTGAAGGATAGGCCTGTCCACAGCACTGGAAGCCATGCTGCTGGCTCCCTCGTTGCCTCATTTTCATGAGCTGGAAGGCATACGGCTTGAGCTTCAGAGATTTGATCGTTCAACTGCAGCCTCTAAAGAGTCTGTATTTTTGGGGTGTCTGTGGTTCCTGCATCACAGGCCAAGTGTGAGATGCCTGTGGCACCTGCAAAGGCCATTTACAGAGAAACATATTTTGATGGGCTCCAGCTGACCACCTAGGTCTCCCCTTCCTTTGACAGAAGCAGTGGCTAATGTCCAGAAAAGGGAAGAGTCCTAATGAAGATCATGCAGTTAAGTGGGAGCCAAATTGGGGCTCACATGTGGATCTCCTGGTTCCAGCCCAATGCTCTCTACAGGCTGCATGGAGTAGGCCATGGAGACAGAATTCACCTTGGCCATGACCCTGGATACTGCCTCTGAGGGTTGTGGATAGGTTGATCCAAATTTTGTTCATTCAGAAAGAAGGAGATAGGGCTTATAGGTAGCTTGTGAAATTTGCGTATAGAGAGGAAAGGGAAGACCAGAGTAGCCCAACATAGATCTCTCATCTCATCTGTTTGTTGATTGTTTGATTCATGCAGTCATTCGTTTATTACGCTATGGACTTTTGGGGATGCCCTCTCTAGCTTCCACCAAACAATGCCATAGGTTCTACCTTGATGTTTGCTCCTGTTTTTTCTTAGAATTGGCGAATTCCTGGCCACCCTTCAGGCATGGGTGGTTTGATCTCTATACGTGACGATGGCCTTCACACATACACACACAGCCACACAGCTCTGGCCAAACCATGAAGAAGAGAATGTTGGAGTTTCAGGGTCTTCTACAGGTGAAGGGGTCCCTCCTTCGGCCCACAAATCTTGGAGTCACATACTGCTCTCTTTCTCCTTCTCAGTGGACCACTAAACCTGAATGAATATCCATTGGCTGCCATGGCAGACCTCCATGCTCCCTCCTTTCTCAGACCCTCTCCTCCAGGCCTAATTGTGTGATGTCTTCCCCCTTCCTGGCCATGTCCCCTCGCCCGCACAGCTGTTAGAGCTCGGCCTGCCAAGTCTCCCACAGTCGTAAGGATCTCATCGCCCAGTGTAGGTGGAAAGGACATGGAGATGCAGTCAGCTCAGTGAGAAAGCAGCTCCCTGGAGGCAACAGTCTGAAGTCCATGCCAAACCCACCCCAGAGTGATATTTTCAACAATTCCATGAGGAACACTGGAAAGGACAGTTGGCCAAAAGACCACCGCTCTTCCCAGCCCTGCCACTCAGAAACATGTCAGCGTTCTGCAAGGGGTCCCAGAGGCCAGCGTACAGGCTGAGGGAAAGGAGAAGCAAGGAGACAGCTTCTTTCCAAGGAGAGGCCGAGGGCCCCGTGGACCCTGAGGATCTAGCTTTCCTTATGGTCAGTCTCTGTATAGACCATCAAAACAGAGAAAAAAGAGAAAAGACAGGGTATGAGGAAGCAATGAATTTCCTAGAAAGAGCTTAGACTTTGGAGTTAGACAGACTCTAACACTGCCTAGCTCTGTGACTTTGGACAAGTTATTTAACTTCTCTGAGCCAAATTTCTAAAAGGGAGATACTGGTTCTTTTCTTGCTGGGTGTGTAAGGCTTAGATAAACATATGCAAAGCACCAAAACAGTGCCTCGCAGTACCTTTATAATGATGATGACAGCTGAACTCTGGGGATCACTTACTATGTTCTTGGGACCTGGTAGCTAGCAGATTATTCTGCTTTTATTCTTGGTGGAAGAGAATGGATGCTACAGATACAAACACAGACTGGGTCTCTGACTTTGTGGCTCAGATTCATACCTTCCCCAGGAGACTTGAAGCCCTGTCATGTTCTCACAGAGGCAAGTGATACCCTGTCACTGTCTCAGAGCACCTAGGTCCCCTTGGGTGGACTCGGCAGCACCCAGAGATCAGCCCCAGCCCTGTTTCCCTTCTGCAACCACAAGGTGGTATGGCCAGCAGCCATGGGAGAGTTCTTCTTTTTCCAAAGTATGTTTGCTGTATAAACACAATCGTAAAATGAAAGCCAAGTGTCGGCGACGGCGGGGTTGGAGCAAGAGGGGGGAGAGGCAGCATTCCTGCTGCCGGACGGCCAGCTGTGCCCAGCCCAGCCCCGGTGGTCACTGTGGAGGAGGAGAGGTCCTGTATCCCATCATGTTGTCAAGCCACACAGACCCTACTTTCTTCAAACTTCATTTGGCTGGACTCATGTAGGGGGGTCAGGGGAGGAGGAGGCAGCTGGGAGAAGGAGGGGGAGGAGGAAGCCAGGGAGTTAAGCTAAACTGCTCCCAGGCTCCAAAGTCTTGCTGGATGCAGAAAAATCATCCAGCTTCCACCAACTTGTCATTGGATCCATAAAGTGCACTGCTTGGGTACTTCAGATATGCCTCTTGGGCTGCATCTGTGTGGTTCAGATTCAAAAGCAGGATTACTGACCCTGGAAATGGCTCCATCACCCAGTAACCTAAAGGAGGAAGTAGGTTCTCAGAGACCCTCTGGCTGTGTCTCCATAGGAAGAATTGAGTGGAAGACGGGAACAATGACTTTAGGCAACTCAAGGCCCTGTCCCTTCAACACACAAAACAAATTGCAAACACTTGTATAAATCATGAAGAAGTAGGCATAAAGACTTGAATTATCAAAACAGCTGTCTGAATTCTCAGCGTCACTTTGGCTACGAAATTCCATCTCTTACGCCCCTTGCCCCGTGGCCCTGCCGGCTCATTCTCCCTCACCCCATCCCCAGTGCCATGACTTGTGGACTTCCAGCGCCCCCAAAAATACTTCCAAAATATCACCAGTTCCAGCCACATCACATTCCATTCCTTGCCCCTCTCCGACTTGCCTGAGGAACTTGAGTTCTTTAAGAAGAGTGGGGAGTAGAGGGAGGGTGCAAGGGGTCTGGAAAGAGTGTGCTAGGTTCCGATCTAATTCAGATGTACTGTACTCTGTCAGCTCAGAAGGAAAACTTACGACTCGCAGCTGCATTGCAACAAGCACGGGGATGTAGCCGTGGAGGGCCCCCGCATATTTTCCTTGGCCTCCGCACAAGCCGTTGACATCATTGCAGGCTTTCGCCATTCATCCACTGCTGTTTGGAGCTTGTGGCTGTATGAGGCTGTGTTCCAGAGTCTGGGGAAGGTCTGATTGCAAATTGGGTGGTGGTGGGGATGGAGGTGGTCCCAATGCGTTTGTCAAAACAAACAGAAATGCACTGAACCTTGCTTTCCCTCCACTGGAAGGATGAGTGAAACTAACCCCCACCCCCTCTGCCCAGCCCACTCCCCCAGTGCAAACAGTCCCAGGCCGAGGCTAGCCTAGAGACCCAGAGAAGCCTTTGTTCTGTCTGCACTATTCGGGGGAATGATGACGAATGTTTGCCACAGGTAAGAAAAGCAGGGGTTCCAGTAGCAATTCTATCACATCCTTCTAGACGTCAGTCAGGCCGCTCTGGGCCCATCTGCATTCTCCCGAAAATCCTGGGTAGCAGGAAAACCCTGTTAATCGTTCCCAGAGGTCCCAGAAAAGAAAATGGCAAAAGTAGGAAATGTTAATATTAGGAAACAGGGCATGTGCGTAGGTGTGTGCTGTGCAGCATTAATAATTATGTTTAGGAAACAGCTCTTCTATATGGGGGATGTTGTAAAGGAGAGCCTCTTTCAGCCAAGCTTCCTAACTCCTTGAAATCTCTCCATTCTGGTAGCACGGGATGCAGTCTGGACAGCAGTCAAGAGTGGGGGAATACTTCGAGGCAGGATTAGAGAGCACAAGTAGAGAGCCTCTGACCTGCCCAAACGTTGCTTCCCATGTTGAGAACATGAGATGTCATGTTTCCCACCACCAGCTCTGGACTTTGTTACTGAGACAAAGTGTATCTTAATGGAAAGTACCCAGGCTCTAGAGGCTGTGGGACTGAATCTGGATCCTGGCAGAGGCCACTCCTTATTCCAGCCAGGGCCTGCTCCTCTGCACACACTGGGGGACAGGACCCCTTCTTTGTCAAACATCATTTGACACAAAGGGTTTCAGGAGAGCACTCAGCCCCAGGGACGCCCATATAACTCAGAGCTGGAGGGACCCACAGTGTTCTCGGAAATGTTTAACAACAAGTTCTCTAGGGAGAAAGAGCCCTGATTTGTAGCATTTGCCAATGTCTGTGGTGTAAATAATTCCATCATGGCCAATTTCAGGCTACTAACTGTTGGGAGACAATTCGTTAGTCTCTTCATTTCTGTACATCTTGTGGGCAGAGGGACTGACAGCTTTTGTTCTGGACTATCTCTCTCTCTCTCTCTCTCTCTCTCTCTCTCTCGTTGGAAACATAGGACTCCACATCCCTAGAACATGGGAGATTTGCACGATAAAAACAGTCTCAATCTCTGAATCGATTCTCATAGAGGAGTCACACAGGAGAGCTACTAATTAAAAAACATTCACATTAAACTCTGCATGAATGAGAAGTAAATTTTTTCTCATGGTAAAACATATATATGTAAGGTGTTGGTTATGGTATCCAGCATTATTTACCCTGACTAATGTAAGTAGTCACCATTATTATCTTTACCTACTGATGGGGAAACTGAAGCTTGGAGGTTTAATGGACTAGGTGTCATTACTCGTTAGTGGCAGAGCCAGGATTCAAACCTAGGTCTGTCTGCCTCCAAAGCTTTTTGCTCTGCTTTGCTGACTCTTCTTGACAAAGGCCCATATGTGGCAAGGGTTCTGAGGTCCAAGATTTGCCCATAGTAGGAAACAGGTCTCCCTGCCAGAGAAGGCCAGTTATCTTTGGTAATCAGCCCCGCCTCTAGGGAAGTCTAGAAGGAAGTCTGACCATCTGCACCTTCCAGGAAGATTGATTCATTGTGTCCAAGCCACTGCTGTTCCGGGCAGGGCAAAGATCCCCTGAAGAACTCTTAACCTGATGAGTACTGCACATTCAGGACAGCTGGTGGACTAAATGAGGGCCCCCCACGGCCACTGAGAGACTCCTGTCACCATGGGATTGCAAACATTGCAACAATTCAGTGGGAACTCATACCATGAAATTGCTGAACTCCCGCAGTCTGCAGTCAGATGGGAGCACCTAAGGCGTCACAGCCAGGATGACCTAGACCCTGGAAAGCAGCTGCCTGGCTATAACTGCCACGAAGTCCCATGTGACTTAGGTTAGGCACATTTTAAGCACTTATTGAGCACCTGCTGTGTACATTATAACTACAATTACTACTTATGAGACCCTGTTTCAGAGACTGACAAAGGATTTGTTGTTCTAAAATCTGGATGTATTTGAAAGAAAAATCTGACAACAATACTAAAGTAAGCTCACATTTGGTTTGACATTTAATGAATCATCTTTGCTGAGAAAGGGGCGGGGAAACATAAATTCAGGACTATCTTGGAAAATACCCGACATGGAAATGCTGTTGGGTGATACAAATGAAACAGAAGAGGTGAAGGGGGTCTCATCTGTCTTATCCACTTCTATGTCCCAGAACCAACATAGAGTAAACACTCAGAAAATATCTACGGAATGCTTGGCTTAAAAAAAACAAGAGTTTTCTGGGCCGCCTTGGTAGTTCTTATATCTTTTCTGGGCTCTCAAAAAAACCCACAAGGTTCACCTACACACTAAGTCAGAATGGTGGAAAGGCATGTCTGCCATAGCCTGTCCCAGGATATTTGAGAAACACACTGGCAGCTCAGCCGTGGGTGTAAGTAACCATTCCCCCTCTGAGCCTGTGCCCTGTGGTTCCACCATCCACATTCTTGGTGCTTCTGACGCACGCTGAAGAACACAGCACGAGGTGTGAGTGGATGAGCATAAAATGACTAGCTCTAGGCTGAGTGCCTGTCTGCTGAGCTCTGGAAAATGCGAACTTCACAGACCATTTCTTTCTCTGGGTTCTGCCCACCGCCTCCCAAGCCTTGGCATTCAACAGTCCAAGAGTAGTAATAGTAACTAATAATAGAAATCATTTCCAATCATAACACGTGGCCTGATCTTACTATAGAGTCATTGGGATTAAAATATTCTCAGTATGAAAGAAACTGCTTGTTTCACAATTCGACCTTTGGCAAACACAGCTACTAGATCCCCAGCCATCCCCCTGGGCTGGCGTTTGCAGGAGTACATAGGGAAATTCCAGTCTGTGTGTTACTTACAGGGGCCCCTGCCCCAAGCAAAATTTGTCATTTTACCCCCTTCCCTCCTCCACGCTGCCACCATTTACATTCCAAAAGCTTGCACAGGAGCTTGTTTTTCCCCTGCTCAAAAGCTTTGGATGACTCCCCATTGTTTAGGTAATAAAACCAAAACTCCTTTGGCATTAAATGCCCCAAAGTGCATCTTACACATTACTGTACTCTTCCCCTCCTCCCCTATCTAGAACCCCATGCTCTAATCAAAATTATCCACTCATTTTCCCTGAACACATACTTTTCTGTTGAGTTTCCATTAAAATAAAATTTACATACAGTGAAACATACTGGTCATCAACGTACCATCTGTTGAGTTTTGGGAAATGTATACAACCGTGTAAGTTCCCCTTCACTACTTCCATATCTCAGAAAGTTCCCTCATGAACTTTTCCACTCAATCCTTCCTCCCATAGATGACCACTGTCCTGATTTCTGTCACCACAGATTAGTTTGCCTGCTATGAACTTTATATAAAGGAATCACACAATACGTACTCATGTCTAGCTTCCTCTGCACAACATAAGGTTTTTGTTATTTATACGGGTTGTCACATGTATTGGTAATTTAGTCTTTGTTTATTCATTATTGCCAAATAGTATTGCATAATAGGACTATGCCAAAAGTTTTTATCTATTCACCCTCTTGGTAGATACTTGGACTGTTTGCAATTTGGGGCTATTTGGAATAAAGCTGAGATGAACACTGTAGCCCAAGTCTTTTTGTGGATATATGTTTTCATTTCTTTAGGTAAATACCAAGAAGTGGAATTATTGGAACATAGGATAGATACATTTTTAAGTTTTTAGGAAACTGTCACAGTTTTCCAGAGTGGTTGTACCACTTGATACTCCCACCAACTATGTGTGAGATGGAACACACTCTTTATTTTCTTGCCTCTGAGTTTGATTTTGCTGTTTCCTGTACCTGGAAAGCCCTGGTGCTACTACCTGACACTGCTCCCATTGGCCACCTCTACCTCTGTTAAGCCACCTAATGATTGCACCAAGTTGACCCAAAATGTATAACATCTTAAATCCAGTGATGTTTCCTTCTCCTTCACTTAGTGTCCAAGGTCGTTCTACGACAGCAGGTATTGGGCGGTGGGTGGGTTTGTTGCACACAATGTTTTAGAAACCAGGCTACTAGCAGCCCTGTTATCCCCACACAAGGCTTACAAGGTAACTCAGCACATCAACATTTAGCCAAAGGATGGAGAATGAGAGAAGGGAGAAAGAACACCTTTCTCCTTAATGACTTGGCCCAGAAGCAACCATCATCCCTTTGGCTAACATTTCACTGTTGAGAACTAGTCTCAAACCTCGCCTAAAGGTAAGCAAAGTTGTGAAATGGAGATTCCAGCTGGACAGCAGCGCACAAGCCACAAGTCTATATCATGGGAGGGGAATCACAGTCTTTGGTGTATAGTTAGCCATCTCCATGACACAAGGGGTTACCCACCTTTCCAATCTGACTGTGCCCTTTGAAATTGTCCCACAAGCTGTGTGGAATTAATCCCTCTTTCCTCTATATCCCATCATACTTGCTGTCCCTCTAGCACAGCACTTAAATCTGCCTTTCATTAGTTATTTCTCTGTTTTGCCCACTAGATGGCGTCCTCTTGGAGGGTTATGACCATCTTGGAACCTGGTGTTTGGCACACAGTGGAGTCTCCCTAAGTGTTTGTTGAACTCACAGCAGTAGAGACGTATGGCGCCCTCCAACGCCTCCTCTTGGACACACCACTTGTCTACCCTCCCCAGTTCCCCAGCATCTAGATGAGCCTTGTCTCGCCAATGCAACATGAACCACAGTGGCATGGCCACCTCCAAGTTGTTGCAGGAGGAGTGGGAATGCATCCCAATATTCTAGATGTCTCTTTCCTCACCTGCCAGCTGGATGTAGAGGCTACAGGGGGACCCAAGACCCAACAGGCAGGGCCTGTGTCCTGAATACTGAGTGAAACTGAGCCCCTCTGCCAACTTCACTGCCGAGAGTGGCCACTGTTTGTTAAATCAGTTAGCCTGCCCTCACGAACACACTCACAGTGTGTGAACTGCAGCCACTAAACTCAGGGAAGGACATTCAGTTTCCTTGTCTTTCCATTTCCTTTCATTACGTGTCACAACGTGCCACTGTACAACCCCATGCTGGTATGTGATGCCAGTGTCTCAGTAAAGAGAGTTTTCAAGGTTTAAGTTGAACCGCGGTTTTGTAGTTAAACCTGCTAATGATTCCATTGAGTCTTAAATATAATGCATTTCTTCTATACTCCATTTGACTCTAAGCTCTTAAAAACCGGGTACTAATTCTTCCTCTGGACTCTAAGTACATAGCTTTTCATTCACTTAGTAAATATTTACTGAGTGACTAACTACATGTTATTCACTATCCTAGGCACTGGAGATAGAGCGGTGAATCAAACAGACCAAATCCCTGCCCTCAGAGAACTTCTGTTATAGTGAGAGAGACAGATAATAAGTAAGTGTGATTATTGAAAAAGTGAGAATAACAGAAATCCGCTCATATAGCGTCAGGCCATTCTTTCCCAGCTCCTGGCACAGGAGCATTTTCACATTTATTTGAGTCAATAATTGATTAATGTCTGTCTCACCCACAGAGTTGTGAGATCCATGAATCTGGGGCACCATGTTATCTCCAGCACCTAGCATAATACTGGCACAGAGCAAACACTCCATAAATTTTATTGAATTTTAAAAAATGATGATAATATTTACTATTTGCTGAGAGCCAGTTATTTTCCAGGCACATGAAATGTTTGCATGCATTATTTTATTTAATCCTTATACTATCCTGCCAAGTAGATATTATTATCTGTGTTTTACCCATGAGAGAATTGGGGCTCAGAGAAGTTAGGTGAGTGGCCCAATGTCACACGGCTAGCAGTAAGTGACAGACCTGACATTAGAATCTGCGCACTTTCCTCAGGACCACACCGTGACACACAACAAGAAGAGCTTTTTGACGTCTCATATATTCTTGCTCAACAATGAGGAGCAACAACTATGCGCCACTGTTCCTGTGAGCTGGACAATTCATCCCTTTCCGCAATTTGCCCTGGTCAGCCACGGCGCCTTCCCCAGCAGATGGAAGATGTGCGCTTGTGGTAATTACAGACTGTGTTGTCCTTTTCATTTATGTCTTCACAATCCAGCTTGACATTGTGTCATAAAAGTTTATGTACTGTGTTCTCTCTGCTCCTTACTAATATTCTCTGGCATTCTCCCTGGCCATCCAGAATCAATACTATCGCTCCTCTCTCAATAAAGTAGGGAGCTACGAACAAGGCCCAAATGTGCACAATGACTATTTGCAGCAATTAGACGTCACTCTGAAAAATGGCCATGCTGAAGGAGAGTGGGCAAGATCTAAGGACCAGCACATCACTGATGCTCCTCACCAGGGACCCTGCAAATTGGACTGCTTAAAAAAATACCCTTTCTCCTATCACTTCTTCTCTTTCTCACACTCTTTGTCTCCTTCTTTCTCACAAGAGATAAGGAAAGAGAAGTGCATTCAAATTAGGGACCATAGCAATCGATTTTTACTTGCAGTTGGTGGATTGTAATCAATGTTAATTAACCAGATTCTTTTTCAGCAAAAGTTGGGACAGGAGAATAACTGCACAATATTTTTGACCAAGACAACGGATATTAATGGGCTTTGGTGCAGTCAGAGAGCAGGAGGGAGAAAGAAGGAGTGTGCTGAGAGGCTCCGTGGGAGAGAACACAGCCACAGAACATGTCCGATTTTAAAGTGGTCTCCTCAGTGGGCCCTAGTAGCCTGGAAGTTCAGCTATTTGCACATCCTCCACCAAAGAACAGACTTTCTGTCCTGGGAACAATGGGCTTCATCAGGGGACTATTTGCACATTGTCAGTGGCAGCCACCAGGAGGGTGACAGGTGACTCAGGCCATGTACCTTCCCATGAGTATTGCTCATACCTGGACCATATGGCACAATGGGAAAAGCAAGGCATTTAGCAACTAAAGGTGGCTTGACCTTTAGGAGGTGCTTCCTGGCTATGGATCTGTGGGCAAGTTACATAACATCCAGACCCCCATTTCGCTCGCCTACAGCAGATGTGATTACAATTGACCTCATGAGCATCGATGCAAGACTCAAATAAGATTCTATACAGAGGCACGAATAAGATTTTATATGGAGGCACATTGTAAGATGCTCCAGGAAGGTCAGCAGCTCACTGTTGTAGGCAACAAGGACAAATCCCTGGGGCCTCTGATCTCAACCAGCCAGGACATGAGATGGGACCTGAGGTTCCCTTCTGATCTCTACCAATGTCTGGTAATGTAGTAAGTTGTCTTGGGAGTTACTCATGCCCATCTTTATTTCAAAACAGTCTCTATTTCTAAATGTAAGTGTAACACTGAGGAGAGAACCCCCAAAAGTGCCAATGCACCTGTCAATATCCCAGAGTAAGCAAAAGAAAGATATAACCATTGGACACATAACAGAGTTGCCAAAAATAAACCCAAAAGTTGTATCTGTTTCAAAACAGTGCACACGTAACATTTTTTGTCAGGATAGACAATAGAAGCAGAAGCCTATGGGCATCCAACTCCTAGAGAGACCTACCACAGCCAGGTTCTCTGGGCTTCCCCCAACATCGTTTTGGTCCAATGATGCCTCTGCTTCCAAGAGAAACTTCCAAAGCCTTTCTTCAAGAGAAGAATACCAATATTTTTGTGTGTTCTTCAAGTCCTCTGGGGTTGAGGGAGCACGTTGGGGAACATTATAGCAGGTCACATTGCCAAGCAAGAAAGAGATTTCTAATTACCGTGGGTGGCCCGTTGGTCTCTGGGATATGGAAGTCCCAACTGCGGTGATATACACTAGCTCCTCCTTTCCCAGGCATCTTTACAGGTCTTCTACCTCAGGAAGGTGAATGAAACAAGAGGAGAATAGGATAAAGAAGAGGAAAGTGAGAGAAATGGAGAATCAGAGGAGGTCGTCGAAGGTTCACGGTTTCAATAACCTGTGCTGACACCTGTCATGAGGTCACCCCCCAGCACATGCTGAAGACCCAGAGGGAAACATCACCTCTGCACTCAAGTTGCCCACGGAATCCTGGGGTTGGCTGGAGGGACACAAATTAACAGATAATCACCGAGGAGGGGCGCATTGCTCAGCTAGGGCTGCAGGAGGTTGGGGAAAGGAGCCATTTTTAAAGAAAGGACATTATCAGGGAAGAGAAAGACAAAAGAACAGAAGGGAGAATGAACTGAGAAAACAGAAAGGGAAAATCAGGAGATAGCAGCAGGGGGAAAATTATTACTTCACCCTAGGATTTATATACTAACCTCATATGCAAATCTTGTCTAATTGATCTGTGACTTCAGTGAATAAAGCTGCCTTTTCTGGAACTATTGATTGTGAAGCAAGCTGAGAAAGCCAGGTCAGTCCTGAATAGACCTGGGGAGTGAGCTCACAGTGGGTGGGCCTTGCACTTAATTAGGGAAGAGCAATTGGCGACCAGGACCAAAGTGCATCCTTGAGGGAAGACATATCTTTTTTTTTTTTTTAATTAGTTTCAGGTGCACAAAACAATGTACTAGACATTTATTATTTACATCCCTCACCCAGTGATAACCCCCCTTCTATCATCTACTACCCCTCTGACATCACATATAGTCATTACATTTCTACTGTCTCTATTCCTAATGCTGTACTCCACTTCTTGAAACTATATATAATATATATAATTATGTATCATATATAATATACATATATATATAATTGTAGTTGACATTCTTTAACAGTACCTCCCTCCCCAATACAAACAACATTGTTTGGAAAACAGGGCCGGGTCCACCATCCCAGAGCCCTATAATATGGGCCCCTCCTGGGCTGGTCTAAGGGTAGGGAATCTCCTTTGCTCACAGAAGTGCATCCCATTTCCCCCAACTGTTCAGATTTGCCAATACTCAAGGTGTGGACCCCTCTTGGATCTATGTGGAACCCATCTAGTTTCTGAGGAAAGAATCAGGAAGTTGACCTGACTTAGGGGAAGAGAGACATTCAGTTTTGGTCCCACTCCCGAAAGTACATGGAAAATACCAGGGGCCAGGAGAGAGTCCAGCCTGGGGCTAGGACGTGCGGGTACTTAATCCTGCAGGAGATGCTGACAGGAGGGCAAAGGAAAAGCGAGAAAAGGAGATCATGAAGGTAAACAGGAGAGGACAGACATTCAGACACATCAGAGCATGTGACCTGGGCAAGAACGAGGTGGTGATGAGTGGATTTCGTACTTATCCTACCTCAAAGGTTCATCAAGCACCTCCCCATTAGGCGTCCTGGTAGAACCTGTGAATACAGTAGCGAGAAAAGCTTACCTGCTCTCATGGTGCTTGTAGTCTCATGGGGACAACAGAGGACTTGTGGCAGGCAGGGCTTCTCAAACTCTGTGGTGAAGGACCAGTTGTTTTATTGCCCGTCCATTGTGGATTGATACCATGTCACGTCAATGTCAGGTCACTAATAGAAGTTTCTAAAGGCTTACATTTCTGTATTTATCTTCTCACAGACTGACATGGATTGCCCACCACATTTTGAGTAGCTTGGATGACAGACACTGATTGCCTGCTCAACAGCTACTCTTTCCTTCTACTTTATCAAGAGCATTCAGCGTTTTTTAGGGTGCTAAAAGACTACATTTATCAGCTAAACACAGGCAAGTAGCTGTCTTTTGGTACAGCTTATAGGAAAGTTGCATAAAGGGGGCTAAGTCATCTGGGAGACATTCTCATTAGTTCCTGCCCCTTTCAGGATTGTGCTGACCTATATTCTCATGGGCATTTTGGAACCATGAGGCAACACTAAGGGTACTGGAGCGAAAAGCTTTAAGGACCTAAGTTCCTATTGACCATAAAGCTACCACACCTGCTCTGTACATCCTTCTTCAAACTTCTTGTTACAATGAAAGTTTTTAAATTTGTATTATGTTTAAGCCACTGAAATTTTGGGACAATAATCAAGGATATTTTTCATCTGTGACATGAGTTAAAAGGCACTTACCATGTGGGGCAGTAAATATTATTATCACAATAATTAGGGGAATATAGAGTTCTATGAGGTCCAGAGAAACTGCCTCTACCCCAGGTTGGAGGGAGGGCTGAAGAAAGCTATCTGAAGGAAGCAATGACGGCATGAAGGAGGAGTTAAATAGGGAAAGGAATTAATGGGGAAAAGAGATTTCCAAGCCAAAAAAAATAAACCCAGTTTGTGCAAAACCAGGAGGTGAGAGGGAGTGGGGCCACAAGAACTCATAGTCAGTTTAGTGTGGCCTGAACAAGAGTGGGAAGGGAAGAAACCGCGGTGGTCTGCCTGACACCTGTGACTGCCCAGGGGTGGAAAGTGGTCGTGCACATGAAGGCGGTCAGATGCCTGACCTTCTAGAAGACTCTCTCCCAACAGAACTCAGATAAAAACTTTCAGAAGACAACATTACCTGCTAGAAATCAGCTAGCAGACATTGGTTCTAGCCTCATCTCTGAGGAGGGGAATCACGTTCCGTTTAGCCATGTCACTCACCTCTTTGGGTTTCCACTCCCAAATCTGCCCATCAGGCCTCGTGATAGTGTCCCATCGACCGCACATGGGGTTTGTGAACAGAAGTTGTGATATCCTACAAATAAGAAATGTAAAGACACTATGTTCAACCCTCGCCTTTTACTGATAGGAACGTGCAGCCCAGAGTTGTCCCAGCTAGATGGAAAGAGCTAAGCCTGGGTTTTTGCTCTCCCAACTCTCAGGCTGTTATTCTTTCTGCGCAAATAGCTGCGTGTTATGCACTTGAAGTGGATGGTTATTGTTCCTGCCAAAGGGAACACAGCAGAGCAAGATGATAGAGTTTCTTATTTCAAGAAACCTAGTACTTGAAGGTGTTTTGAATAACACATATTTTTGAAACTAACTAAATATTTGGAGTGTGCCTTCTCATGCTTCCTTTCTGCTCTAAAAGCAAAAACAAGTCTCTGTAATTTGGTGGGGGGGGGGGGTTGGGGGATTGAGTTAGATAAGAGGGAAAAATATAAGTCAGTAACCACAGATGTGAAAGGGCCCTGATGTCTTTAGACCAGATTCACATTTTTGGAAGTAACTCTTTCAGTTTCCACTGAATCACTGAGAAACCACAGTCAGCCCCCTCTAGGACTTCACAGTTGCTGTCTGAAAAGGTCATTGCAACCCACCCTCTTCGTTCCATAAAGTAGCAACTCCAAAAGCCCTGTCAGGATGGCCATTGCTTTGGAGACGACAGCGAAAGTTCATAAACAAATAACGTGCATTGTAGTAGCAAGTGTTACTTATTAAAAGTGTACCCATTATTTTACCTGGTGCTCATAATAAACCTGAAGTAAGGAACTGTTGTCCCTATTTCCTAGGTGAGGAAACTGTGCCTGTACCCTCCACTGACTTCCTTCACATCTAGTCACCAAGCCCTGTTGAATCACCCTTCATTGGGTCTCTCTTTCATGAGGCTTAGCTTTTCCAGTGCCTCCTGAAAAGTCCAGTGCTTTCCACTTCCTCCTTCCCACTTGTTTCCATCCACCCAATACCCTCCATTCCTAGATAGATCTAGGATGTTTCTTCTTAGGTATTATAGCATCACTGCAAACTCAAAATGTCTAAACCATGGCAACTTGCATTCCCTTGCAACCTCCCCCTTCATCTTAAATTTTTAATTGTGAGGCAATTGACACCCCACAAGATTGACACCCCACAACCTACACTTCTCCCAAAGAGGTCTATTCACAGACCACCCCACCCCACCATGTTTCCCCGAAAATAAGACCAGGTCTTATATGAATTTTTGTTCCAAAAGACACATTAGGGCTTATAGTCAGGGGATGTAACCCTGAAAATCATACTAGGGCTTATTTTCCGGTTAGGTCTTGTTTTCGGGAAAACATGGTACCTCGTACTTTTCATTCTTGCTCATGTTGTTCCCTCCCCTAGGCTCTACTAAAATTCTACCTTTTCTTTGGAACCTTCCCTGATCTTCCCAAGAAAAAGTTGGCTTAACAAGTGCAGAAAAATAAGTGAACAATAAATAAAAAAGAGTGTTTACTTCAACATTGTTTTTAATGGAGTGAAAAACCTGAGAGAACTGAGTCTGACTGTTGAACAATAAGAGACATTACGGTACACACATACAACAGAATATTACACCACCAGTGAAAAGTAAAATGAGAAGATATATCTATATGTACTAATACAGGTTGGAGAACAATGTGCATAAAATGATCCCATTACATAAAGACACATGTTTCTATATGCATAAAAATTCTGAAAGGCTACAACAAAATTCTTAATAATGCCTGTCTCTCATATTGGATACAGAGAAGTAGAAATTTTACTCTCTTTCATAAATACATTTCTAATTGATATTCATTTTGATGGTAGTGAATTACTTTTGTAAGAACAAATGTTTCCATTTTGGGGAAAGAAAGGTTTTTCTTCCTCTTTGGAACTGCTGATAGCCCATAGTATACCTGCCGGGTCTGAATATGTCTTACACATCTTTTATCCCCCAGGGCATACATATAGCACACTGCCTCACATGTCAAAAGTTGTCTTAAATTGGGATATTTTCATTGTTTGTTGAGCTGACATAGGAGATTAAATTTAAAAGCCCTGTTTTCTGGCATTCCCTCATATATATTGTGGATACTCCTGACACATATACACACAGATAATTCACCACCACCACCTTCACATACACGAGTGAAAACTGAACAAGGCAAAGAATGCATAACCATCTTCAAAGAGAAAACCTGTTTATCAGATTTGGAGAGAGAAGCTAGACTGCTCAGATATATAAAATAAAGAGGAAAAAAATGAGGATGAATTTGTGGACTCTTCCCCAATGATTTTACGGTTTTAAAATGTTGTCTCTGGGAGATACTGTATTAGAACCAGGGTCAAAATCCATCACCAAGATAGGAGAAACTCTGTTTAAAGTGGCAGTGAAGGAATGGGGATGTATAGGTCCTTATATTTACCACTCCTTGGTTATTTTGTTGTTGGGAGTTATTGTAAATAATTTAAACTGCTCACTTGTATTCTTGACCATCAGTCATATGGCAAGGCATGAAACACAGGCAGCCAGAGCATCTCGTCAGAGGACCTGCTGGAGGACCAACAACAGGGTGCCAAGTGCCCTTGCAGCAAATAGTAATTGTGACTGCAGGATTCTTTGGAGATCCAGAAGAACATACCTAAGAAGCAGAGTTTCAAAAGTAGAAATATCTGTAGATTGAGAAAGAAAACTGAGCTGTATAACCACCCATAGATAACAGCTCAGTGCTCTCAATGTCAGGACAAGGATATCAGTGTGTGGTGTCACTTTCAAAACCAGCCCCCCAATCCAAAAGATATTTTTAAATGCTAGTTCCACCTCCACCACACCAGTTCTTGAGAGTTTTAAGTGCATCAAAATCACTCTGTGTGACTGTAATATGTGCAGAAAAAGTAGTTTAATATTCTAATACATTAATTACAAAGGCTTTATTGATGCCAGCTTTGTGCCTGCTAAGGTATAAAGAAGAAGAAGGCGAGAACTTCTGTCATCGAGGAACTGAGACAAATATCCAAGAGTCCATAATTATGAACTTTGGTGGGATTCAGTGTTCTGCAAAGTCGCAGAGGATTAGTTCATCAGGAAGTTATTACAGCTCTCTTACAAGTCCTACAAATGCCGAGAGCCATACGGGATACCAAAGAAACAGGAGGTGAGACTCAGGTGCTATTCTCCATGACCTTAACATTTTCTTGGGAAGTGTGAGACTTTCAATGGGAAATAATGTGAGAACAACAGCACAGAATAAAATACCCAATTACACGGCATGAAAAGTGATCAATGAAGGGTTAAGAAAAAGAAGAAAGGAAGTAGTTGAAGACTTCAATTCAAGAAACATCCATGGGCTTCCTTACTATACATTAGGTGGACACTTGAGAGAGGAGAATAATAGGACAATTTGGGACAAAATAGATTTTCTCCCCTCAGAGAACCTATCATTTAGTAGGGAAGACAATATATAAATAAATACAATTAATACCAGATGCTGTCAGTTGGACTCAGGTGCTGAGTCCTACACAGTCAGTCCAAGCAGAGGGGTACTGAGTTCCAAATCAGGAAGATGTTGGCAGTGAAAAAAAAAGGAGACAAGACGAAGGAGGGAAATGAAAAAGGATAAGAAAAAAGAGAAAAGAAGGGAAAGAAAGACCTTGAACCATAAGAAATTTGCTAGTCACATAACTTTAAGCCCAGAGGTAGGATGACCCAGGCTGAGGTTCCTCCCAGCTCTCGGCCCTGCTGTCCTCATTGGCTTCTTCCTAAAGCCTGTTCCACTTGGACAGCAAGATGGCTGCAGCAGATCCGGGCAGCACTTTCAGATATGACACCAAAGAGAAAACAAGAGACAGTTGCACTTAGAGATTTCTCTCCCAGAAGACTCCCATCAGCCTTTCCTCACATCTCAATGGCCAAAGCTAATTTAGCTGTGGAACCATGACCACTAGAGCCACCTACCAGGAGTTGGGCCCTATCCTTGTTGCTATGAATAAGACAAAGTCCCTCTCCTCACAAATCTCATAGACAAAGTGGGGAAAGAGATAAAATAACAGCATCATGTGCTATAAGAGCACTGAAGAGTGGCATTTGTGGGGGACAAGAGGAATGAAGAAAATAATTCATGGAGCAATAAAGCTAGCTGGTAGAAGAGGAAGGAGGTATAGGAAGAGAGAGAAGTAAGCTCTAAGACTAGAGACATATTCCATGAAACAATCAGATCATGTTCTGGGCACTGCAAGGAGTGATATGTTCCCAGTGCCTGGCGAACTGGCTGGAAAATATTTACCCCTCAGTAAATACCAATTTGATGTCTGAATAAATGAGTGAATTAATGATGGTGTGTAAAAACATAGTAGGTATTTCTGTACATGTGGAGGGATTGATATAGGTCTTTCATGCTAAACTAAGGGTTGGAATTTTATTTTGAAGACTATAGGAAGCCACTGAATCTTTCAAGTACAGGAATGGCATGGCCAAATTTTAGGTTTTATAAAAGATTATTCTTGTCATAGTATGGTGAAAGAAAGACTACAGGCAATGAGACAGGGTAGGCATTATCTGCATAATAATAAAGGCCAAAGAGGATTCGAGACTCATCACCGCCACCCAATGGCAAGTGGACCACATAGAAAACCCCGGACCTATCTTGTGGTTCCATGCTTTTGGAGCAGAAAAACATGGGAATCCATCTCTCAGAGACATTGGACAGGGAATTTTTGCCTTCATTTCCTGAACTCAATGGTACTACAGTTTGAAAGAAGCAGTCCTCCTTCTCTGTCCTTTGCCACTATTTAGGTGTGGGCACAGTGATATTTCTACATGATTTAGTAGCATCCTCTTAGAAGAAACCCCCTTGCTAGTTCAAACATACAAAAATCCTGTTAGTTAACCAGCTTCTGGAGCAAAGTATTATATTTACCAGCACTTTTTAAATGGTAGCAATCTCTGTCATGTGCCTGTAGTGATTGAGCAGTGGTTAGCCCAGAGATTTTTTCTCCATGAAGGACTCTTATCAAATCAGCCCTTCCCAGCCTGCTTCCTGTTACCCCAACACAGCCCACACCCAGACACCAATTGCTCTGGGCTGTCCTTTCCTCATCTATTTAAAAAAAAAAAAAAAGGGAGGGGAGTGGGGATGAGGATCAAAACCAGATTTAGCATCAGGGAGTTGCTGAGGATGAAGAGCATCTTGTCTGCTAGGTGCTCTGGGCGCTTCAAAAGAGCAAAGAGAGGGCATATTACTCATGCAAGACAGTGTTTTCCACACTCCTCACTGGGGAGTACCCCACCAGGGAATGGAGAAGATGGAGCGTGGTCCCCCCACACCCTCTCCGCATACTCTCTCCCCAAGCCTGGCCTCGGGGAGGCTCCAGGGGGGAATAAATCGTCGGCAGCTCAGCCCTGAGAGAAGAGCAACCCGGTCGCAGGTGTGCAGTAGGCCGTCCTGTTGGAGGTCTGGGCCCGGCTTGGAGGCTGCCTGCTCTGGGCCCAGCTCCTCTCCAGGGCAGAGACCCTCCCACGGCAGCCCCCCTCCGTCTTCTCATAAGCCCCATCTCCAGCCCCAGGTCAGAACTTGAGGCCCATTAATAATGAATCACTGGGGCTTGAATTCAGTTCAGCCAATGCACATTCATAGGGTAATAATCAGGGTTCTTATCCATCCTGCGTGTTGGCCTGTTTTTCCCTTTTGCTATAGTCACCACCTGAATAGGATTAGAGAAAGCAAAATATTGCAATTCACTGGAGATCACATTTCCCTTTCCTCAACGTTTACCTTCATGGGCTGAAAACAAAGGATCAGAAGGGCTACGACTGGGGCTCTGGCCCATAGAGGAGCTGATGAGGCAGTGATGGCACTCGACCAGGCTCAGTTCTACCTGCTCAGGTCTTCCACTTCACTGCCTGGCACCGTGCAGCTCACGCTGCCCCATAAGCCCTGCACTTTGCTATTCACACAGCCAAATGAGGGCTTCGGCTTCCAGAAGGCCTGTGCAGGGGCCAAAGCATTGATGTTTGTATCTTGAGGCAAAGACCTCTGGTTGGAAAATGTCCTTGGAGGGAAGTTATGTGGTGTCTTGTGTTTTTGCAGGGGGAGCAAAAGGTCCAAATTCCTCACCTATGCTGATAAGAGGACAGACTGCAGTGGGTTTCCAGTGCCATAACAAGCAGCTCTCTCTCTCGCTCTCTCTCTCTCTCTCTCACACACACACACACACACACACACACACACACACACACACACATCCTGCCCCTGCCTTCCTGATTACGGAGAGGAATTTGATGATCTGTTTTTGTGGGCACCTCATAATGGTTTGGGGGCATTTCCCAGTTTGTTTCTTCTCTGGGACAATTGTTAGATCTGCTCGGAAGGGAGCCTTGTTGGGATATTCAATACCATGTATTTGTTGCTTTAAAAATACCAATGCCCCAGCAAGAGAAGGTCGTGTCCTCCTTATTGGCACATGTCCCCAGATGCGGTGTTTTTTTTGTCTTGGAGAATCGCTTAGGTTTAATGGGTGTTGCATACAAAGAATGATGGGAATTTGGTGATCATTTTTTAATAATAATAATAAAAAAAGAGAGAGAGAAATCAAACAAAAACAGTTCTGCTTGTATAGGACCCTGAGAAGTCACTCGGAGCAGTTCTCATTCTCCCTCAGGAAAAGCCTTTGGTGGCACCAGGGAACCTCTGGATGCATTTGGTGTCACAGAAGCCATTCTCTAATGCTCAGGTCCTCATCCTCTCTCCAGGAACCACAAGAGCAAGTTCCCCACCTCTTCCCCAGGCCTCCAATGGCTGTACCCTAAATGATCCCATCCCTCTGTCCTGGAACCCTGAGAAGTGATTTTAATGTAGCCATTTCCTGAGTAACCTCCACATAGGTGAAGAGTCTCATTTCAGGGTGTTTGCTCCTAAGATGTCCTGGTTGATTCTTACATCTCAGTAAGTCACCTTAGATCCAAGAAAACAAGGTAATAATTATTGCCTAAATTAAAGAGTGGGGTATTCCTAATGATCCCTGCTTCCTTCTCCCTCAAGCAACCTGCTCTGTGGGTACCTGGTTTAAATCACAGTGATTGGGGTGGGAGAGCTCCCCCCTACATGTGAGAAGGGACAAAAACATCGATCCATAAAGGACCCTGGGTTTTTCTCCCCTGGCCTTAATTTGCCTGGCCTACACATACTTCAAACAGGAATCTGTTTTTTTTTCTCTCTCTCTTTTTAATCAGGGCTGCTGGCTTTTCACGGCAATCTTTGAAGCATATCCTTCAGCAAGAGCTGTTTTAGCTTCCCAGCCTGAACTCCTCAAGGGAAAGGGCTCGGTGTTGTTCACCTCTGAACAAGTTCCCAGTGCTAGGCATACGGTAAACATAATAACAGTAGCTACCACTTAGTGAGTACTTTACCATGCACCAAGCAAGCACTTTGTAAATATTATCTCTTGCCATAAAATATAAACAGACAATTAAGTTCACAAACTTTCCACCATGTATGCACACAGTGGAAAGTTCGCCAACTTAATTGTCCGACCTTTCATACGCTACATCGATTTTAACTGACCCACACAGTAGGAATGGCGTTGCTTTAAGGGGGCATGGGGAATCAGAGAGGCTTTGATTCAAATCCTGGGTTTGTCACATATTAGTCATTTGAAACTTGAAGTTCTGGGCCTGAATTTTATCGTCTTTAAATTGGGAGAAATATCTGCCCTGACTGCTCCATAGAGCTGTTGGAAAGGAAATACGAAGAAATATTTGTGAAATATTTCTTGGTAAGTTCTAAAGTTCCTTACAAATCAAGTGGCATCAACAATCAGATCACACAGTAAGCCTGTCACAGTTTAAGAAGAGGTAGGATTTGAGGAAAGTTCACATTTTCCAAGTATTCCCCCATTGATCTACCCTAGAATGGTCCCTCTTATCTGTTTCATAATTCCCATGACTAGCATGAGCAATAGCTTGAAGAGCAAAAGAGGTTGTTACCAAGTCACTGTACCTATGGCTGCATAACAATTGAACCCAAGCTTCGGTGGCTTAAAACAAGGATCCAAGTGAATCTCTCACACAGTTTGTGCAGATCAAGAATTTGCAACAGCTTTGCTCAAGGGTTCTCGTGGTGTGTGCAGTTCAGATTTTGGCCGGGGCTGTAGTCATCTGAAGGCTTTACTGGCACTGAAGGATTTACTTCCAAAAAGTTTGCTTCACATGTGCAGGTCGTCGGTAGGAGGTCTCAGTTCTTCATACGAGCATCTCCATGGGTTGCTTGAATGTCTTCACAACATGGTGCCTGGCTTTCCCCAGAGTGACAGTTCAAGAGAAAGAGCAAGGAGAAAGCCACAATGCTACATACCATTACTTCCACCGCATTCTCTTGATTAGAAAGGAGGTGATAATTCTGGCCTGCACTCAAAGGGAGAAGAATTAGGTTCCACCTTCTGAGAGGAGAATTGTCAAAGAATGTTTGGATATATTTTAAAACCATCATAGTCACCATGAAAATTCACCTTGGAGGCCTCTCCTATTAGTGCTTTCTTAGCTGGGTCAGGCTAAAAGGGGTCTTGAGATGAGGACAAGATTCAAGACGAGGAGAGTTCACAAGGCAGGCACAGAGATGGAGGACTCTGGGCTACCAGGGCATGACGTAGTTGAGGGGGAAACATTCATGGCGGTTGGACATTCCATGGGAGAACAGTTGCCCTGGTTTTGCCTAAAGGCTGACCAAAAGTTTTTATCCCAGAGCAGTTAGTTTTGATCTCTCTTGTTGTTGAATTGGTTATTCTCCCTACTGTCATGGGAGCTTGTAGAATCCGTCCTGGAAGGTCTGACTGGTTTGAGGGATAGAGATAAAATCTTCTTCATAAGAGATTTGTTCTTCTGGTATGGGTCAGTCCTAGTTCCTCCTGGGCCTTGGCCCTGACAAGGGTTGAGCAAGGGATTAAAGCAGAAAATCATGAACTCAAGAGCCAAGTGAGGCTGGTCAAAGGGAGCATAACAGATCTAAGAAACAACTAGAAGTGGTAAGCATTATGGCAGACTAAAAAGGAAGTTACAGATAATGCTACACAAGAAAAAGAGAAGCATCTGGATCTTTCAGGAATTACTGGTCATTGATACTGATCTAATTATCAGGGTTCCATAAAACCACCATGATCCATTGGTAAAAGTATACGAGAGTTCATTGATAAACAGAATTTGGGACTACTTCAATCTCTCAGTGAGCCCAGTACATCTATGAACACACTCGCTTGTTATTTAGTTTGAGGAAATATACTCGGCAACTGATAGAATCACTACATTAGCTCCTTGATTTGTAGAGTTTGGGCTGTTATGATAGGGTAGGCAAAGCAGAAACACCTGCAGAACTCCTCTCTATCCCAAAATAATAAGAGCAATGTCACATTCCTGGGGGAGTAGCGCAAGTTAATCCACCAACAAAGCCTTTACAGTTATAAAGGTGTTGATCCCTAGCACATCTCTATTTAATTAACTTCCCTGTTTATCCTCTTCAAAAGACAGATAGAAATGATAGTATATTATATTAAGTGTTATTAGGTGATGACTACAATTGAAGCTTCTGTCCTAAATGTTGTCTCTTTACGTGTAGGTCTGCTATATGGCTATTGATTGGGTGAATACATGTTCTCTATTAGAAGTTTGCTTTTACCTGACAGGAATAACAGTATATATTCACCATTCTGGTTTGGAGCTACATTATTATTATTATTATTTTTTTTTTTTGCTTTATGCCATAATTTAGATAAGAGGGATTTTTGATCCTCTTATTAAACCACAGAACATTATGCTGGACCACAGTTTCAATGAGATCATGCTAATAGACCAAGTGAGCAAGCAGGAGCAGACATCCTGGACACTCTATAAAACCCATGTGTATCTGAGTTTGGGAGATACATCCATTGGAAATTCAGGGATCTCAGAGACATTTCTAGAAGTTTATATGTCTGCATAATATCAGAATATTTCATCCAAAGTGATGGATACCCCTAAGAACAAGAAATACAGTCTTTGGATTTTGAAGGCAATATATGCCACAGATGGATGCACTCCTCTAACTCTATTGCTGAGTAGTGCATAAGGCTGCTATCTTTGAGTGGAGTCCAAAGCAGGAAAAGCTGATTCAGGCCACAACACAAGCAAGTCTATCAATAGGTCTTCTGACTAATCAATCTAAAGGTATCAGTGGCTATTCAGGATACCATATGGAGTCTGTGCCAAGCCCTGATAGAAAAATCACAATGGAGAGTTCTATTGCCCTCAACATCATATGAGTATATCATTTTTAAAGAATCAACTTTACTGAGGTATAATTAACATACAATAAAGCGTACCCACTTTAATATACAGTTCGATGATTGTTGATAATGTATACACCTGGAAAACTACAATATAATCAAGATAAGGAACATTTTCATCAAACTAGAATGCTTCCTGTGCCCCTTCGCACAAATCCCCAAGTCCCCCAGAACGTAGCCTAGGCAACCACTAATTCTGTCATTATATATTTGATTCATCTTTTCTACAGTTTTTATAAATACAATCGGGCAGTATAAACTCTTTTGCATCTGGATTTTTTTCATTCAGTAAATGTTGAGATTTTTCCATCCTGTCACATGTACCAGTAGTATCAGCAGTTTGTTCCTTTTTGTTAATGAATATGAATATAGCACAATTTCTTTATCCATTGAGAAACTTTTGAATTGTTTCCAGGTTTTGGTTCTCATGAATAAAGCTGCTATAAACATTCTTGTAAAGGCTTTGTGTGGACAAATGTTTTTATTTCTCTTGGGTAAATACCTAGGAGTGGAATTTCTGGGGCACATGGTTAGTGCATATTTAACTTTATAAGAAATCAACCATCTCTTTTTCAAAGTGGTTGGACCATCTTATATTCTCATCAGCAATATATGAGAGTTCTAGTTGCTACACATCCTTACCAACATTTGGCATTGCCAATGTTTTTCATTTTAGCTATCCTGATGGGTGTATAGTAGTATTTAATTATGGTTTAAATTTTCATTCCTTGATGTCTAATGATGTTGAGCATCTTTTAATGGGCTTATTAGCTATTTTTATAATTTTTGTGAAGTGTCTGTTCAACTTTTGCCCTTTTTATTGGGTTAATTTTTCTTATTATTGAGTTGTAAAAAATTCTCTATATATTCCAGAAATAAGTCATTTGTCAGTACATGTATTGTGAATACATTCTCCTAATCTGTGGCTTACATTTTTATTTGCTTAATAGAGCTTCTCAACAAGCAGAAGTTTTTAACTTTGATGAAGTTCAATTATTACATTTTATTTAATAATTTTCTTTTTTTTAGTCCTGCCTAAGAAACTCATTTTTCAGCAAAAGAAGCAAAGCAACCATCTATACTCATGGTATTTGTGGTGTTACTATGTGTCCTGTCACCCAGAGGCAGCTGGTCATATAAATTGGTAAAATGGACTCTTGAAGAGTCAGTTTCAGCTCCATCTGTGAGATACCATATTCCAGCTTTGGAGTGAGTCCTGGAGGAGGCAATATATATTTTGAATGAGTGACCAATATATAGTGTAGTTTCTCCCATTGCCAGAAAACATGGATCTATGAACAGAAACGTAAAAGTAGGAAAGGAATCTCTAGTATTTCACCCAATGTTCTACTTTAAAAATGTTTACTTCTCATTCCTGGAACTCTGCTGGTTTAACAGCTGTAGAACTAAGAACAAAATCTCCCACCAAGGAAACACAACCATGTTTCCAGTGAATTGGATATAAAGATTGTCACCTACAATTTGAGGCTCCTCATTCCACTGGGTGCTGTTGTTTACTTGAGGTAAACCTGCCTCCATTTTTGACCTTGGACCTACACAGTTCAGAGATGTTCATTCTCTGGGTGATGAATATCTCCTGTGAAATCATTGCTTGTGTCGCCCTCAAAACGGATGAACATTCTGAAGACTTTTTAATCAGTTAGGTACTTTGTACCTTATCCTTTTTCCTGTAAATATGATTCAATAAAATACTTAAAATTTCAGAGAAAGTTGAGTTTACTACATGGGCGGGAATTTTTTAGAGCCATGTGTATATTTAATTAGTATGGCACTATGTTATGTGAATAGTCTAACACATGGCCTATTTTATTCATTGGTATAGATTATTTTTATGATGAACCTGTTAGGACCCATTTTGCACTAACACATGAACAGGGTTATAAGGTAGTCAGACTCAGGACAGATATGTTTCAATAGAGAGTGGGGTTTGGAAAAAGTCTAGGGCATGTGACACCACTGTTTTTAGAAGAATAAAAAGCCTAGTTGTAGAAGAGAAACCCTGGGTGTGCCATAACATTGGCACGTAGGGACTTGGAGAGGAAATACTCAAAAGGAGCCATGAGAAGGAGGTAAACTTCAAACTTCACTTGCCCAAATACATGGCCCCACCATTAAGGAACAGTGTAATCTAATAGAAACTCCATAGATACCTGACTTAGGAAAGAAAATCCTTGTCCAAAGACTGCCAGAGCTTCAAGGAGAGCTCATAATGTCATCACTGCCTTCAGCTAGACCATGCTTTCCTCATCTGCAAAATGGGGGCTTAAAAATGAATCAGGACACCTATTCTGTTTCTTAGTCTCACGAGTTTAATATAACACTTAATTGAACCCTTTGATCATCTCAAATAAAGATGCATAAATTTATGCAGGCTATTTCTTTTGAAGAAGTGGAAACAAAACATACTCTCAATCATTATTCTTCAAATTTTCCAATTAAGGCACTTAATAAAAGAAAACATATCCTACTGCCCAGACTAGGGGCCAAACCTCGATTTTGGTCTTAGCTCTGCAGTAATTTGTTGTGTGACCTTAACCAAGTCACTTCCATTCCAAGGAACTTTATTTTGTCTACAGACTTACAAGATAAAATGTCATTCCCCCTGTGATCCCTCCCAGCTCAGGATTTAGTGATGTGGGGTCATCTGCCATAACTTGTTTCAGCCCTCACAGTGATTTGTTCATGGATGTCTTGTCTCAGAGTTAGGAAGATGTGGATAGCTTCTCCTGGCCATTTGTTGTAGAGGAAATGAAAGGCACAAAATGTGGAAATATAAATTATGAATATTGTGATTTAAATAAAATAGTATTTGATACACTCTCTCTCTATACCCACTGAAACTCCCAGGCCTCTTCTCAGCCCCCACCCCCAAACTTATCCCCCGAGTTAGGGGACAGTTCCATTGGATTTGGGATAACCTGGTGAGGGCTCTGCCTACAAAGTCTGCATGAAGTGGAAGAGTCTCCAGGATACAATGGGGTTTGGCAGTCCTCCAAAAGACCAAGACAATGTTTAAATAGTGGTCAGAATAGCATGTACTAAGAATTTTTTTTTTCCATTTATGCTTAGGACTGTCAAATAGAATTGTGTCATTATCGGTAAAATTCAATTTAGCAAAACAATTTATATAAATTCAATTAACCTGAAATATACACATTTTACATGTTTTCTACATCATGTGCATGTTTGGTAGGGTAGGTATTCATACAGAGTATGACTATATTCCTACTCATAATGCCATATTCCTAGGAGAAGTCCTGGAATTTTGTACTACATCTGTTCATTCTAGAATCCATGAAAAATCTGTCCCCAACATACCCAGTACCATACTAACCACTGACTTAGGAAGCAGCACAGGGCACAATAGGTTGATACGCATTTTGCAGTCGAGAAAATCAAGGCAAATACCGGTTCGTAACTTATTTTGTTAAGCTCATAGAAAATACGAAGTAAAGTTCAGGAGCCCCCAATCTTTGCTTGTCAAAGAGAAAGCTGCCAATGAATATTTGTGAGTGAGTGTAAGGAGACAAGAAAGTGTTTGCATTACTGGATTACACTGCCTCCCAAAGAGCAGCATAAATACTGAGACTGGAATGGCAAACAGCATGCTCTACTGACTAGGAGCATCGTTCTTGTGCCGTGAAAGGGACAGCAGGTAAGTCCTGTTTTCTTATTTACTGGTTTTGAAGCAACTTCCAAAGTCTATAAATTGTCAGCCCAATTTCTTCCAGCTTCTAAATTACAGAATACGTTGTGATTGAAGTTGTTACTGCTGACCCTGATTTCCATTTATTTATAAATAAAAATGTAGTTTAGTATTATGACATATAACATTTTATGTTGTATATTTCTATTAAAATAAACTGTTTTATTTTACCATAATATCTGTTATATATAAATTATATAGAAATGCATGGCATATGCTCTGTTCTAATGAGATATTTTATAATAGCTCCTTCTATATGCCAGGTACTACGCTGGTGCTCAGTCACCAAACATGGTTAAGACACAAGTTCCTGATCTTGAGAAACTTAACAGCCATGTTGAAGTTACGGAAATCTTTTAAAATTTTTCTTTTGTTAAAATGCAAAGAGAAAGTCTTTGTTTATCAGAAATGTTTTCTAGACTCTTTAGAGGTAAAGGGACATAATGTCTGCAACTTACTCTCGAACAGTTCAGAAAAAAAAAATATATATATATACATACATACATATGTTATAGACATGTATGTGCATGTACAGATATATGTGTATATGTGTAAATAAATGTGTATGTTTGTGTGTACGTAATACAGAAAAATGTTAAATTAGGGGAATCTGAGTAAAGGCTATATAGCATTCATTCTCTATGAGGCAATATTTCACTCAAAGGAAGAAAATTGTTTTGGGGGGCAAAAACATCTTGCTTTTTTTCCATGTAAAGCTCAGCTATATATGTAGTCTATAAGCAGATATACAATATATCTGTGGTATTAAAATGGCATGGGAGAAAGCAATTAGGGAAACAATGTCTAACAAGGGCTCTTGGAGGGGGCACTCATGAGAAAAAGGTTGAGAGACACTGGTATACAGAAATTCTTTAGCCTCTTTTTGCACCTTTTCTGTAAGTCTGAAATTATTTCTAAACAAAAAATGCAAACATTGCAACGTGACACTGCTGGAAGAGTTTCGGGAGCACAGATGAGGCAGCCCTGCAGGGTTGAGTGTGGGCAGCTCTGGGTCAGGTGGTACGGGACCTGAAGGTGACATTTGCCCCAAAGTACCCCACCCTGAAGGTGACATTTGCCCCAACTCTTGAAGGAGAAACATGAGTGTTTGGGGTAGATAAGTACACTGCCTAATCCCAAAAAACCTCTGAGGAAGATTAAATTCTCTATCATTTAGTTATACTGTCTAGCATGTTTTGCCATATTCTAATGAGATACAAATTGATAAGCCACATCGTTTCTAGCATAAGTCTTAAAATTAAATAACAATGCTTTGTTAGGCAGAAGATCCAACTTCAAAAGTTTCTAAACATATGGTAGCTTGAGGGAAAACAACTGTCTGTGCTCTAGGATTCACTGGTTATCCAAACTTTCAGTCCCTGAGGGGATGTTTCTAGACTCATGACTTAAGGGTTTGGGAAACCCTTTGGGGTTTTGGAGAGGGAACGTGCCATCCTGTGAAATTTGCCTTTAGCTCCAATGTTGCACTGGGTCAGGAGGCCTGAGAGAGGCAGAGGTGGCTTGCACATTCCACAGCAGCAAACCCTGCCTTTCTGTCACTGGAAACCCGATACTGAGCTGTGGAAACGCACAGAGTCAGAAAGCATGCTGTGAGAAGGGGTGCAGAAAGGGGCAAACCCTGGAAAAAAATGTACTTGTCTCCCCACGACAGTTGCCTTTTGTTTCAACAAATAATTTGAGGAGAGAACAAAAAACAATTGTTTGCTTAATGCCAAGCCACAAGAACATGGAGACTTTCTAGCCCCAGTTAGGAGGATTCCTTGTCTCAAGCATTTCTGATGATTCACCTTCTCGTCCTACAGACCAAGGTGACACAGAAAGCACCCACTGTCCCCAGAGCCCCTTTCACTGGGCAGGGGCCACCTCACTCATTCATAACTCAGTAGGACAGGAGTCCAGAGAGTGCCAGGTTGGGCTCAGTCAGAGTGTGGCTGTGATGGGGTGGGGTGGCCTGAAAACAAGTCATTAATGCACATAGATGTCCTGACTGCCAGTTGCTTGTTTTCTTGGCCAGAAGAATCTGCAAAAAGAGTACAAAACCTTGTGTTCAAAAGTTTTGGAGTTTATAACATATACAGACTCATACACACATACACACATGCCCAGAAACACACAAACTGCTTGTGATACATACATTTGGTGCCAACATAAACAGATCCCTGGCCAAAAACCATGTTGGTTAGCAACTGGCCAATAAAGTGTTTAAAGTTAGAGGCCAACAAAAAAACCCAAATAGTGGTGTTTTTCCTAAACTTGAAGTCACCAGTCAGTGTTGCTGTTTCTTTCCAGAATGGTTTTCTAATATCTTCACTCAGGAAAGATCCTGTCTGCAAAGAGGCCCGTGACAGGTCTGCTATTAGGTGAGTTCATTACCATAAATCCATCCAAGGTGAGTTCCAATAACAATTACAAGGCCATCAAGCCATGAAATCCAATGGCCGCTTTGAATCTGTGACCAGTGCCAGTGAAAAGGAAGAGAGAGGTTCTGGGTTTCTAGAACTGCCTGATCTCCCAAGTTTATGGAAGCACTGAGGCTCTGAAGGAGGAAGGAACAGCTTATCTGGCCAGCCAACTGGTCCCTGGAAGAACAGGCCAGGGAGGAAGTGTGTGCTCTTCCCCCTGAAACTTCAGAGTCCACCCCAGCACCATGTAGAGTGAGCACGTCATCCTAGGGACACATACACATGCCAGGGATGACCCTCTTCCCCAAAGCTCCCACCTTCAGGTGTTAAATGCCCCTTCTACCTATAAAGGCTATTTCCAGGAAAGGACTGATGTCCATTATTTACTACTTAGTCTGAATAGATTTAAGTCACTGTTATCAGGGCATAGGATCTGTTGCACTTGAACTCAGGCCTAGCAGCCTTGACATCTGCTAGAAGAACCAAAGTCCTTGGCCAGCAAATGGGAGAAGATTTGGTAGGAATGAGGAAGGGCAGTCTTTCTCAAAAGCTGTTCCCACTGCCTTCACGTTCTTCCCTCTCAGCCTTCAGATCTCAGCCTAATCCTCCATTCCTAAGGAGGTCAAATCCCGACAAGATGGTCTCTTGGTACCATATACCTCTCCTTAGCCCTTAGTGAAGTCAAGATCCATGCCTATGCTGGGTCACCATTCTCTCTCACGTGCCTAGCACAGTGTCTGGCATATAGAGCATTTCAATGAATGCTGAATGAATAAATCAATGAATGGTTAAATGAAGGCATGGATAGATGGATGGATGGATGGATGGATGGATGGATGGATGGATGGATGGATGGATGGCTTACAGAATGCTAATACAACTCCATCTCGGCCCTGTCCATCTTCTTATGATCTTGCCTTCCTGAGAACTTGGTTGCATCAGCGCAAAACTAAAGAAGCCCAGTCAATAGGTGATGGTGTTACTGGATGCTCATGATGAATTACAGCAGTAGCAACTGAGAAAGGCCAAGAGAGCAACCAAAGAGAAGGGCTAGGAAAATAAAAGGCAGAGAAGGGAAAATAGAGAGGTTGAGAGGTGTGCAGGAAAAAAAAAAAAAAAAAAAACAGACCACAGGCAGCTGGAGGAGAAAGGCAGAAGCTTTGGGGACCTAAAGGAAAAACAGAGAGAAGAGAGGCAGTGAGATTAGCAGTGGGGAGGGGGAGGCAGCTGCGAGCGGGAATCATAGAAAAAGAATGTGTATCATCAGGAAAACAAAAATGATAAGGGTTTCTCTAATAGGACTGTAGGGAGGTGAAAGTTGAAAGTGGGAGGCTTGTAAGAGGAAGAAAAAGGAGGTGCAGAATCTTAACCAGCAAAAATTAAATAGCAGAGAAAGAGAAAAACAAGACTAGAGAAAAATGCTGGCCCTGAAAGCTGCAGAAGGGGTGCCCGGTGTGAGAGAGCCAAAGCCACAGCCGCTCTGCCAAGGGAGGAAACCTTAGGAGACCCTCCCAGCCAGAATCTTGAAGTCTCAGACTTTTTCCACCTTATGAGCTGTAAATTGATCTATTCAGTTAGAGAAACCTGGTTTTTATTGAGTAATTTCCTCTGAACGACCTCCAGTTCTGAAAATGTCCCCAAAGTTCTCTGACTCCCACTTTGGGTCCCCACGTCAATGCCATCCATGCCCCTAAATCACAGGGAGACAGCCCCCACCGCCCTTGCTGCTCCTCAGGTCCCTTGGCTAATCCTGATATGGCACTGGGTCCTTCTTGGTACGGAGACCTCAGATCTGTTTGTTCTGCCGGCCAGGTCCCAGCATGCACCTCACTGAGCTCCCCTCCAGACAGCAGCTCAGGAGCCCCCAGCCACGGAAGGGATTTCTAACTGGTCCCAAGCCACGTCCTCCGCCTGGCCTCAATATCAAGGAAATTTCTCCATTTTTCTTCTTAGCCCTCAAATAGGGCCTCTTGCAGATGCAAACAAGGGGCTCTTTATAGGGAACATTGTCCATCACTTGCTTTTACATTGCATCTTTTATGCCAGCACCCCTCAAAGCATTTTCACAGACAAGTGTCATTGTCTCCGCCTTACAGATGGCACCAAGAGGAAAGCACAGAAAGTTAAGTGGTTCAACGAAGGTCACTCAGAAAGTCAGAGCAGAGGTGGGAACAGAACTCAGAGCTCCCTGCTCCCAGGCATATCACCTGCTCACTCCCAGGCCTAGCTGGATACAGTCAGCCTCTGTGAGTGCCCTTCCCACACTCCAGCAGCAGGCCAACCCCCCCGCCCTCCCTGTTCCTTTCCACCCCCCCTTATCTTTGCTACTTAAAGCTTAGAAGTGAAACTCCATCTTCCTAACCAGTATGGCACAGATCTTTGGATGGAAGGGGCCATCTTGCAAAATCAATTGAAGGCCGATGGACTTGCCAAGACCCACTAGGATGGGAGGGAGGTCTGAGGGCCGCCTCAGGAGGTAAGATGCAGGCGTCAGGCTCAAAAAGCAATTACATTACCTGTGTGGCTGAGGTTTTACTGCTTGCTCAATCTGAAAGTTAGCAAAGTAGTAATCAATGAAAAGGAAATATAATTGAGAAGATTAAAAGCTGAGGGTGGGTATGGACTGGGGAGGGAAGTGATTGCTAAAGAGGTCCATTTGTATAATTCAAAGGTCGATGCCTCTCATTAAACTCACATCTCCAGACACTCAGGGGATGAAAGAGAATCTCTCCATGCTGACTGGCTGACACCTAAGAGTTTCCTCTGGCCACTTTCAAGGGCAACGTGAGGCCAGAGCAACAGAAGAAGCTGTTGGAAAGAGAATTTAGGGGAATCCATAAGCAAAAGAACATTTGGAGAACTGAAACACAAAACCAGTTCTTCTGACCCTTTTAAAAGGTACACCCAAGTTTCTTTTAGACTCTTAGGACTTACTCACATGATCTAAATGCAAGCTGAATGGATGCCCAGGGAAGTGCTAGACTGGCAAGGCCTCCCATTCTTTGTTTATATTCACACCCACCTCCCAACACACACACACACGCTTATCTTTTCATGGAGTGCATGTGTTTCTTCATTTTAGGATCAGTAATGGGCTCTGGATGATACCACATGTTTATTTGCAGAACTAGCAACTGCATCTTTATCTGAGAAAAGTGACGCGCTTCTCCCCCATGCTCCTCCGTGGGAAGGAAGATACATACGGGAGTGTGTGTGTATCTCCCTGTGAACCGAAATGGTGGGGCCTGTGGTCCAGAAGCCGGGTCACTGTGCCTCCCAGGACACAGGCACCAGAGCAGACGCTGGCATGATCTGCCTTCTTCCCTTGCCGTTTTTGCTTTGGTTGCCGACAAAAAGATGTCCAGTGTATCTGGGCCTCCCTTACCCTTCATTTCCTCTTCTGTGTTTGCTGCCTATATCAGGAAACCCTGTAAGTGTGTCTTGGAGACCACAGGATACAGATTTAGCAAATGTATTAGTTCACTATTGCTGCCTATCATATCATCACAAACCTAGCAACTTAAAACAACATCCATTTTCCGCTCATGGTTTGCAGGAGTCAGGAGTCTTGGCACAGTATGGATGGAGTCTCTGCTCAGAGTCTCACACAGCTAACATCAGGGTGTCGGCCAGGCTGCCATCTCTCCTGAGGCTCAGGGTCCTCCTCCGAGCTTTTCCAGGTGTTAGCAGATTCCAGTTCATTGCAGGTAGGATCAAGGTCCATGTTTTCTTGCTAGCTGTTAACTGGGGCTCTCCTTAGCTCCTGAAGGCTGACCACCATCCCCTGCCAAGTGGCCTTCTCTACAATACAGCAGTTTTCTCCTTCAAGGCCAGCAGAAGAATTCTCTGTGGCTTCAAATCTCAGGCTTCTGTTTCTGACCTCTAGGCCCAGATTTCAAAGGGCTCATGTGGTTAGTTCAAGCCCACCTACATAATCTCCATTTTGACTGACTCAGAGTCGACTGATTGTTGACCTTAACTACATTTGCAAAAATCGCTTTTGCTATGAAATGTAACATAATCACGGGACTGATGTCCCATCATAATCACAGGTTTCACCCACACTCCAGGAGAGATGATACAAAGGCAAGGGTCACTGAGGGGCGTCAAAGAATTCTGCCTAACACAACAAATAAAAAAAGCAGATGCCCAGTTAAATTTGAATTTCAGATAAGCAACGAATAATTCTTTCCGCAGAATTATGTCCCGGACAATATTTGGAACATACTTGTACTTACATATTGTCCAACCTTTATCTGAAATTCTAATTTAACTGGGCAACCTGTATTTTATCTGGCAACCACAGACACCGAGCCTCGGAGCCTCTACTTCACAAAAAGGCTGAGATTGGCCTGCAGTAGGCGAAGGTATTTCCTTTGTGAAGCAAGCAGCAGTAGAACTTTCTTCAGCTGGGGGCCCTTTCGTGATAAGAGAAGGCCTCTGTGGCCTTATTTCTGCAGCATGGCTTTCTCTGCTTCTCTCCCCCAGCTCCCTCAGCCCACAGCTGTCAACACCCTGCAAGCACACGGAGAGCAATTGCTGTTCCCAGGCCATGTGCAAACGCAGGCCCCCAAGGTCAGCCACAGAATCTCACTTGCCTGGAATCACAGCCTGGTGGGTGGGGTAAGGAATCGGGAGGGGAGTTTGGGGGACAAGGGGAGGCAACAACAACCCCAGGCCCTCTACTCACTCAGCTCTGGGTAGAAAATTCCTGCCCCACAGGCGCTCTTGCCCTTGAGATGGGTCATGCAGACTCTTTGGACCGTGGAAAGTTCCCGTCATCAGCAGAGGGGCTTCCCTTGCGAGCAATGCTTGGCTCTCCTCATGGCTGCTCCAAATCCTTGCCAGCAACACTTCAAACTCTGGCCAGCCCAGTGTTACATTTTAACAGGCCAGGCCCTCTTCGCCTGATCCTAGGATGGGTTATTCTTTCCAGTTTTCACTAACAAAAATCCCCTTTTATTTGGACACTCAAGTGGCCTCTAGGAACGAGGCTTTCATGAGTTGCCAAAAATGTTCGGATGCAGCAACATTTGTGTGTGTGGCCAATTACCTCGGTACCTCTGGGGCTGAGCCCACAGGCCTTTCTCAGGCAAAATTCCTTGACCCTTCAGCATACCCCCACCCTTTTTCCTGAACTCTGTTTGCAAGAGGAGGCCCTGAGCAGCTGTAGATGGGCTTATTCATGGAGTTCTTACTCTTATGAAATCAATCTGAGTGGGGAGAGTGATTTATATGAACACTAGTCAATGCATTATTAGAATTAATATCATTATTTCGCTGCTTCCCTTTTTAGGTTTTCCTCTCATACATCAATTTAGTTCGATAAGATTGGGCTGAGTTTTGGCTGCACACAGACTAGAATGTTCTGCCTTGTGGGAGCAAAGGGCCGTTGTCGAGTTCAGACAATGCCTCCATTGTTTTCTGATTTATGGAAAGCTCAGGTTTTGCTAGTATTACATGTACTTGTTGATGTTTTGCAAAGCAAGGATTAGTGAGATTGTTCTGACCCGAAAGCTATCCCCATACAGCGTTGGTTTCTCAGAGTCTCTAGCTGGTTGTGAGTTGCCTTTTCCATATCCAAGTAATGGCCACGGAAAGGGTGGGTAGGTGTTTTTATAATCATTCTTTCTTTCCATCGTCATATTGGGCCAAAACCCACTAACTTATCTCCTGTCTGCTCTGAGTTTCCTAATGCTTGCAGAAGAACATCTCTGTGAGTCCTTTCTTTTCACCATCATACTTACTAAATACCTTGGTGGTACCATCTGTCTTTGTGATGGACGCCATCCCATTGCTAAGCCAGCACGGACTGTAACCTCGCATCCGAAGCCCATGAATATAGGCATGTGGGGCATCTCCACGGGCATTTGGATATGCTGTGCCATTGACCTCTTCGTGCACCTCAGGCAAAAGGTTCCCTCCAACACCTGCTTCTCAGAAACTTGTTGCAGAAGACATCACCAGGGAAGGCTGAGATCTTTTTCGTACGAGCAGGACAATATCAGAAATGCTTAGACATTAGTCTGCACTATGAGATCAGAACAGGCTGATGTATGCTCAAGTCCAATCACGTTCATTTTGCCCTTCATCTGCTTCACCCACCACATCTTCAACCTTGCATGTGCGGCCCACCTGCTCACCAGAGCCTTCCCAGAGTTCTGTGCAACGGCTTTTGCTGTCCATACTTCTTGCCTGGGGATTCCTCTGCCCCTTCTCCTCTTTGTTCTGAAAATGAAACAGGAGAACAGGGTACTTTCCCACGGGCATATGCACCTACTGCTAGGAGGAACTTGGATGTTAACCCCTCTAAGGGTGGCCAAAAGCCTGGTGGTGCTTTGTTTGATTAAATCTAGCAAGAACCAAGCAAGAAATTGAAGTTTAAATAAGCCTTAAAGAGATGGGGCTTCCAAACCCAGGGTCTTAACATATAACAGCCATTCACTGTTGAATCAACTGGATTTGATATTGATGAGCTTTTCTGTTTTAAGAGAAATTACTAAAATAAAACCTTCCCTAAATGAAAGCGTTCCCCAAATAAGGGATTATTGCTGCATCCTTCGTGGCAATCCCATGTCAGAGCTACATAATGAGCCCTCCCTGCCCCAGTACTTGGACCTGAGGATTCTCAGAGCAGACTCAGTTTTTCTGAAAACATAACACGCCTACCAGCGAGCACAGCACACTGTACCATTATTGCTCCCCCAACCCCAATTCACACACCTTCTCTGGCTAACACATGCCAAGTCTATTTCTTCCAAGGGAGGATATTATAAAGGGAAATGAATCAAGAAATGGCTTTTGGAAACAGAAAAGACTCTTGAAAATGTTGGCACTGGAATGCATGCCTTTGAGACAGCAATCAGAGGTGGCAAAAGCTTTGCTGGTGGTGTTACAAGTTAGGAGCACTCTCCCTACCTTGTAACTCCATGTTCTAAGGCACTAGGGTTCATCTCATCTAGGTCATTAGCACAGTATTCTGGGAAGCTGGCTGACACACTATTAGCCCCATTTGACATACGCCAAAACTGAGGCTCTAGGAAATTAGGTGGCCTGTCCTAACCCCCAACGGTGTGAACTAAAGCCAGCTTTCTTGTTCTCCTTTTGAGAAATGCTGTTCAGAAGGAACATATTTTTCTAAATATGCTCTTATTAACATATCCTTCCAACCCGGCTGTGAAGTCCTCGATAATGATGACAAAGACAGGATGATGGTGATGATGACACTGGTGACCATTACAATGACCCACTACCTTTCAAGCCATGTATTATGCTTGAATTTGATTTAATCTTCAATATGCCCCTGTCAGTTAGGGTAATAATATTAGCCCCATTTTATGAATTAGGGGGGAAAGGCTCAGAGATGTTGATTAACCCGCCCAAAGTCACACAGCTAAAAGACAGACAATCTCTGCCTTGGTTGGACTGTGCTGTGTGTGCTCTTTACTGTTGGATTGCACTGAACCAAACACCTGGTTAGAAAGGCTAGGCTGATTGTTTTCATGTCTCTTTCCCTTAAAAGCTCACACTTTCTTTGTCCTCATTTCTCACAGTAGGCATTTCCAACTGTTGGCCCATTTAACATTTCGTATTGTGCACTGACTGATACCAACACAGGGCTGACCATCTGGAGCACAATGCATGGGGTGCAAAGGACGGCAAAACGTAAACTTTCTCTTCCTCTCTCTCTCTATCTCCCCCCATTTGAGGCTCAATATTGTCCTTCTTCTGGTTTATCACAGATAACACAGATCAGGGCCACTAAGAGACATCTACTTACTTACATCTATGAATCTCATTGTAAATGATGCACCTTATATATGATGCAGTCTTAGCAAGGTTTGCCCCAGAAAAGCTAAGAGAATGTATTATAGAAGTGTGTAGTCATGCCTCAACTACTGGAAATGTTCATGGGTCATTCTGGATAATGATTCAGCCTTTTCTGAGATAGTGTGGTTGCTCAGTGAAATCAAAAAGCTGTGTTCATCTCTTACCTCTGAAACACACTAGCTTTTAAGTAACTTTTTGTTTCATGTAACTTCAGGCAGGTCACTTACTTTTACTGAATGTATAATACTTCCTCAGCTATAAAATGAGGATGATGCTATTCTACTTTCAGCTGCTATGAGAATTAAAACACACCTGTTCTGGGAAAGAGTAGGCCCTAAACAAATATTGCCTCCCCTTTTGGAATGGAATTTATAGAATATAATTTACATTTATCTCTGAGATGCTAGCTCATATAAACTGTAATTATCAACTCGTAGACTGTGTCTTAACATAGTGAGGCACTCAGAGGTTACTGAGCCTGGCACTAAGCACTACAACTCACTTGTACGGACCAGCTTGTGTGGCTTTACTTTGACCCTTGGGATGTTCTCAAGGGCTGGGGAGTCTAAGTGCGATGGATGGTCCAGACTGCTAGGTTGATGTTTCATCTCTTTGCCCCAGGCATCACGTACCCACTCTGCTGGTGTTACCCCAATTTGTATTTTGCCCGCTCTACTCCTCTGTCTTCCAACGACACTTTTCATTGCCCTCATCCCCTCTCTTCTTCTGATTTTCTGCTTTCGCCTTTTGCCTCCTTTCTTCCAGACATTTCAGTCTTAAGTACCAGGAGACTTGGCTTGTATTACTGCTAACTGTTCCAATCAAGGGCCCAGCAAGAAACAGATGATACACCCAAGGAAGATTTAATTCAAAAACTATTTACCAAGTGTGGACAAAATGTACCACACAAGGGATAGTCCAATACTGTAGGTCTAAAAACAAGGGAGTTGTTACCACCTCTAGGCCCAAAGAGGTGAGGGAAGGGGACCTGGAACTTAACTTCTAGAACCTGGAAGGAAAGTGTCATAAGGAGAGACCCCATGGGAAAGGAACAATGATCTCAGTTGAGAGATCCGGGGAATAAATACCTCAGACCTGCTCTCTTCCCTCCCTTCCATTTCCTGCAAGGGTTTCCCATTGGAGAAACCTACATGAGAAGCCACAGACCAAGATTTCCAGGGACGAGAATGGGGTAAAGAAGGGTAGAAGGTCTGGAGGGTCACAGACACCAAGAGAGATTGCCTTCTTCCGATCATGAACCCAGCAGTCACACATCATCAACCTTTTTCAGCAGCATTTAACTCTCTTTTGTGTCTGGACTCCCCACCATGCTAGAGAGCCAGGAGTCCTGGGTATGGGTGATGGGGAATGATTGGGGTGTGGCTGTCATTTTATACAGACTTACAGGCCAAACTGTGTTTTCAGTCTTCGTTCCATTTTCCTTCCTTTCTTTAATTTACTATCGCCTGCTCTACATTTTATGGGGCTATTTTAAGCATACACAGGAGATCTTCTTGCCATACACAGGGAACAATCAATGTTCTCACTTAATAATTCATTCTTTCATTAAATGCCCCAAGTAATTAAATAAAACATGAATAAATTCCAAACTGATATTTGCTAAAGTTTTGTTTCTAGAGATTTTACCTGTTGGAGGGCATGCTGGGACCATTATTCATTATGATGAACAATGAAACAAGGAAACTTTCACAGCGTAGAGTCACATAGTATTAACTTGGTTCTAATATTGATCAAATGCCTACTAAGCGCTAGAGATTTTATAGACATCACTGCCCACATGGAAGTAGCCCTATGAAGTTTTTAAAAACTCAGATTCACAAAAGCTCAGTGTCTCACCCAGGATCACAGCAGGGAGAATTTGACACTGGGTTGGTCTGGCACCAAAGCCCTGCTCTTTCTACTACTCCCCAGCTTTCTAACACTTCTATGGGGAAGTAGGTGATGCAGAAAAATATCCTAATAACTCACAGAATTTTCCGTATTTCAGTGCATGCATGCATATGGGTGGGAGTATGAGAAACAAGTGTGGATTTCAGAAGCTTAGGAGACCACCTCCAAAGAAAGTTCTAAAAGAATGGGAGTGAAGATGGGGAGGAAACTGGCAGAAAATAGGATCTTCTGCTCTTCCCTCATTCCCCTGAGCATCCTTCCCCTGAAGAAGTTCAGCCAGCAATTTTCCACAGGCCACAATGTTTGTCTAAGTTCTCCAAAGAAGCCCACCCGCACAGGATGCAATCATGTCCTTGGTTCTGCTATGAACCATTCGGGGGCACAACCACTCCTGAAAGGGCTTTCCCATTAGTATTGGGGTCACACTCCTTTTTAATCATTTGTTTCTTTGATGACCTCCCTGTCAGCATGTTCTGATTGTCTCACATCATCATAAACTTCCTTACTTTATCATTAGTCTTGTAGAAGGTGGGGATTGATGCTAAGTGTCCCCGAAGTCTTCTGAATGTTAGGATAGTCCTGTTCCTTAGGGATGGGATGTATATGGATTCCCCCAACCCTATCCGCTCCTCTTCCTACTTATCCCCTCTGGAATAATGGCCTCATCAGTCCCTTTGTGGTCTCAGTAACCCTTGACTCTTGCCCCTCCCTCCTACCCACATCAATGCAGTCATCAAGTCCTGTTGGGTCTGTGTTGTAAATCTCTTCCTACTTCTCTCTCACAATGACCACCATAGTTTAACACTGTGTAAAGATTTTTGAATGACTGAACAAAAGAACCATTTTGAGAGAGTCTCCTAACCACCCTCACTTCCTATCCATGTTCCACTGAGTCACTAGAGTTAACTTTGTAATATTGAGATTATCATTTCACGTCCTTATTTGAGGTACCTTCTAATGCCTGCCACTTGCCTAAGAGAATATTTCAAATATTCTAACATGACACAAAGGGGCTCCACCCTCTTTTTTCGGTGCTCCCTCCAGCCTACCATGCACTCTATATTCATGCACGCCTCTCTATTTGCGTTCCTAGTGTCCTCTCTACTCACAATGCCGTCATCCTACTTCTTCCATCCTCTTCCATCCTCTTGCAGTAGCACCACTCCATGCTCTTAACCACCACATTGTGGAAAGAAAGAATCCACGGGTCCACATTGGTTCAGTTAGCTATGGCTAGTGGAACAAGGCCACTCACTATGCACACTTATTATACATATGTGGATACATATGATAGACATGGCCAGTGGGGAGCACTCATTTGTGGGGGGTGGGCATGGAAGGGTGAACCATCATTAACCAGGTAGCCACGCCAAGTTATCTGCTGTATTTTCCTGTGTTGCTATAGGAACATAAAGAGGACAGACTCTCTGTTCATGAGCTAGTGTGGCACATAGGACCTAGGCATCCCGGAGACCTGTCTGCCAACTGGGAGAGGTTGAGGCAGGGGACTCACTTATTATATTGGTTAACGAACATGCTTTTCTTGTCATTCACGATATATAGAGACATAATTCTTTGCTAGTTCTTTCTGGCTCTAAATAACTCAGTCTTAAGTTACCATGCACACCTTGAAAGGAAGGAGCAGAGGGTTACAGAGAGAAATGGTGGGCAACATCAGAGAAAGGGGGGGCACAGAAATCAATGCACTTCTTGTAACTCTTTTCTCTTCCTTTCTTTAGTGGAACCACCCGTTAGAGTCACAGTACTCTAGAATATTTCAGATGTATTTTACCTGCAGAATCTTTTCTTCAAAAGAGATTCTAGTGACACTGTCTTAGTGAACCAGATAGAAATGGAGCTGTTTGGTGTGGGAGGCCTGAGAGCACTGCATGGCCTGCCCAAACCCCCCCTTCACAGCGTCCTGGGGAGCACCAGCCTGGAGCACAACTGGAAAGCCCCTGGAAAGGACCAGTATCAGGTAGGTCTGCCCACCAGAGAGGACGGAATCTCAACCAGGGCACAGGAGGCTTCATTACAAGCTCTGGTTGAGTTTTCTGTATTAGCTTTTCATCAAAGAATTCTAACAAAGCTGTTTTTCTTTTACCTTTGCAGGTCCCTTATTCGAGATGAGAAAATGGCTGTATCATTTGTGGCCTGCGTGTGTTGTGTCTGGTTCTCGTGGTTTGTTTTCCTGCTTTGAAAACGAAACTGTTCGTGGCTCAGAGATGGAAAGCAGACCACATTTTGTCAGCGAGGCCATTCGTCATGTCCCCCAGAGGGGGCTGTGAACTTCTGCAGCCTTGTGCTCTGCCAGCTCAAGGACCACCCATGTTGCTGAGCTCAGAAGGCCACCAGGCAGCACTGGGCATGAGGCTCTGCTATCCAGCTGGCCTGAGGCCTCAGCCAGCTCCCACCCACCCCTGGGGATGCAGGTCTGAAATAAACCGGTGTGACGGTCCTGGGAGATTAGATTCTACCTGGCGGTCCAGGTCTCTCGCAGGGTGAATCTGAGGTAGGCTCAGGGTAAACTTGCAAAAATGTCCAGCGTGAACAGAGCTTCTCAGACATGCTTCAGAGCAGAACCCGGTGAGGAAATCATTTGCTCCATTAAAAGTTGTTTGGCTATGTTTAAGTTGAACTAGTTTTTTTCTGTTCTGCAGAAAGCTAGTTGTAAAATGCTCTGACATACAGCAAAGAACTTCTGTTAGCAAATGTCTGCACCTGCTGGGTGGGGGGAACCAAAGGAGGCATGCAGAGGCATCAGTGCAAAAAGAAGTTCCTGATGCAGCTGTCCCAGGCAGGCCGGCATTTCTCAGCAACTCTGTCAGACTCACCTGGAAACTTACTAAAGATGCCATAGTGGTCTGCAGTGGCCCACCCAAACCTTTGGGGCTGGCAGCCTGGAATCTGCATTTAAAACAAGTGTCCTGGATTATTGTTATATAAATTCATACAAGTGGTGGGGGGGGCTCCGCCACTGGGGGTGGGTGGGGAGGGGGTAATGTTGATTACAGAGCTCCATGTCTGGGGAATGTCTGTCCATGTGAGCCCAGAAGGGTGCTCTGGTCTCCAAGGCTGATTAGCAGGGCCAAAGAAGACAATCCTGTTTCCTTTGCCAAGTTGTGTCAAGATTGGAGAAAATGAGCACAGAGCTCAAGCCTTCTGAATCCATAACAGACTGGGGTAAATATGCCATTTGGACCAGGAACAACAGCATAACACAGAGCAGGAACTAACTGTAATTGAGCTTAGTAAGGAACAAGTTGAGACTAGAGCCTGTATTTAAAACCTTGTTTCACTCTTACGTCTTTGTTCATTTTTATAGGAAGTAATGACTGACTCACACTACAATTTCAATGAAGAGAAAGCTATAGAAAAGGATGGAAGTATGTGCTTTCTCACTTTCTCTCATTTAAACCTATTGGATATACTGTCTTATTCATCTTAGACATATGCAGCCAAGGTAGCCTTCACCTAGGGGAGACTCCAGGTGTCAGGATGAATCGAGAGTATAGATGGGATTTCCCTTGCAACTGCAGTGATACCCAGTCCGCAATTTATCCTGACCCCAGAATTGATCTGACCTTTCAGGATTTCCCAGAATGGGCAGAAGTAGTCTCAACCCTTCAGTCTTCCTCTGGCTGACCCCTACCCAAGAGTGCCCTCCAACCAGGCCTGTGCTCCAGGGATTGGCTGGGTTACCAGTTGTCCCAGACCATTTGGTGCTTTGTCAGCTCCCACACTGGATGGTGACTCCTGAGTCAGATTTCCCGACTTCATGACTTCAGCATGTGTGGCCGAAGGGACTGAGCGGTCATGCTCCCCACAACATCTGGCATGCTCTGTCTCTTGGGTTTCATCTTGCAAATTTTCTAAGGAAAAAAAAATCCTAATTATCTCATTTCTTTCCCATTAGGTACAATGGTGAGCTTTGGTGGGAGGAGGAGATGCTGAAAAAAATTGCTCTTCCTTCTTCCTGTGCATTAACTGTCTTTGAAATCCAGTGATGAAGATGCATGTGGGAGGGAAGATGGGCTTTGGAAGGAAGACACATTCCAAGACCTACTGGCCTGAGCAGTCAGCTAATCATATGTTATCCACAAATGATTTATATTAACACAATCAGTATTCCTGGGGTAAGGGAATTACTGGCTATGGCCAAGTCTCTGTGGAAAAACAAAGACAGGGAAGAGCAAATGGCACAATTGGTGTGAAGAGAGAAAGAGGGATTAGAGAACAAGTAAATGATGAAATGGGGATTTAAAAAACGAAAGAGCTAGAGGGAAGAACCAGGAGATAATTCTCTACAATAATTATTATTTTTTTTTATTTCTACGATCATCCTCTTTTACTTTTAAGAGGAAAGATTTTTCTTCATTGTGGTAATACCCTCGAAGTGCTTCACTGCGTCATATATGTAGGAAACTGTTGATTTAGGAGTCTCTCTCTTTATGTCAGAACACACAACTCATAACCAATATTTGAAATTCATTGAGACTTGGTAAAGACTCAGCAAGTACCTAAAATGACCATTATGAATTTTTAAATAATTATCTTCACCGGTGAATGAAGTTGTGTGCTTTGGGGATAAAAAGAGAAGGGAAAGTGAGGCCATCATTAGTTTCCTTCTCTCTTCATTTTTATTACCCTTCATTTTGTTGAAAGAAAAATTTTTAGTTAGGATAAACACTACCAAATTCCAATTAGCACCCATATTCACATTTGTAATCATCGTCTTTGGGATCTTAATGCAGCCTTGATCTCATGCATTCTTGCCCGGTAACAGTATTTTCATGTAGTGAGGACTGAAAAATGTCTTTAAAATGGATACAGCCGATGTCCTTGGTCATCAACTAATAACTCAGCCTCAGTGCCACCTCCTGTTGCATTCTCCACTGAATCACAGGAGAGGAGCCTGAAAACACATTTCTCAGAAATCTGCCCCTGTATGGTTGTGGGGTAGAGTCTGCCTATCACGGGCCCTTGCACAAAGTTTGGAAGCCAGAGTTCCTGCATGAGTTCCAGGAAGACATGTGGTCAGTCAGCAGATGTGGGGATTTCCAGGCAAGCTCTAGAGAATCACCTGCTGTGGAGCGAAGGCCCCTGGCATTGGCTTCCTGGAGACTGCATAGTGACTTCCGGGCAAGCTCTTGAGAATTACCCCCTCCAGGGCTGCAGGCAGCTGAGATGAGCAGTGGCAGTTTCCCTGACCTGGGCTCCTCAGTCCTTCCAACAATTCTGTAAGCCTCTAATTCTCTGAATTAAAGACAGTACTGCTTATAATACCTAGAGTGTCTTCTGTTTCCCTGACCAAGCTCTGAAAAATGCAGCAAGCCATTGGAATGAGATGATATCATTTAGGGAAGGAGCATAAATAGAGAAGACAAGGAAGCGTGTAAGCTACTTCCTTCCTTCCCCTGCCTGGCACTTTCTGACATGCTACTCTCCAGCTCGGTGGAGCCACTCCCAGTATCCAAGCCAGGTGGCTGGTAGACCACCTTGGATGCTCCTCAGAGTTAAACAACAATGGCACCCAGGACCAAAAGATACTCTTTCCTCTATTTAAAGAAACAGCCTTTACTTTAATAACCCTGCTTTACAGATTTCAAATGTTAATAGCACAACTTCTGGAACATATTGATTTAGGTTTAAAAGGAACCACCTGTGTCCACCATTCACTCAATGGAATATTCTGTAAGAGCAAAGTAACTCAAGTAGAAAAACAATGTTTTGGTCTCTTTAGTCTATCACTAATCTCAGCAAAATCGACTGTTTGCTCCTGAATACAGTCTCTGTAAACAAACAAACAAACAAACAAAAAAACATGATAAGATCACTAAAGGGAGGGGCTGAGCACTGCCCGCATATATAGACACTCAAAAAAATTGTCAACTGAATGAGTTTTTTAACTCACAGAGTGAATTCCAGGAGATATGGTTATCAGGGCAAAATGCTATCTCCTAGATGCAGAAAGAGCATTGAAACATTTTAACTCTTCCATGGGGGAGCTAACAACATCAAAAGACTTTCACCACCTGAACCTTTAAGAGGATTCAACTCCAGAGAATCTGAATTTCTGGGTCTCTAAGAAAGAAAGGAATGTGAAGCTATGTCTTTCTAGAACCACCCCCACACTTGCCCTAAAAAACTATTTAACAACACAGAAATGATTTCACAGGCATGCCTGCCAGAGAACCCAAATAAACAGTTCCATTTTCCAACAAAGGGAGTTATTTAAAATCTCCATGGAATACCATAAAAATCAATGTCAAGAACAACACAGGTAATATTTTGGACATGATCTCAGAGTACTGTTCCAAACTTTGTTTCTTCCTGTGGTGGAAAGAGAGCAGGACTCAGAAGCACTGAGTTGAAACCCCAGGACTGGCCTAGGGAAAAATCACTTTGCTTCCTTGAGTTGCTTTTCTTTGACTATAAAACAGGAATAACGGCATGTGCCCTCCTAACACAGGATTATTGTGAGAGTAAAATGATGAACGTGAATTGTCTTGGAAAATTCTCAGCATACAACCCATTACTAAAATCATGTATTCTATTATGGTAACCCTATCTAATTGCTCAGAGTTTAACTTATCACTCTTTTCGTAACAAAATTAAAACCTTTGATAATCAATTCCTATGGCATGGGAGTGGATAGTGATTTTATTCCACTGACTGACAAACAGTAACTCTGCACCCACACAACATTGCCATTACACACACATACTTACAAATAGAAAAGTCCATAACTAAGTTGGTATGGCAACAGCTGGACGGTGAGTATGAGATTGGAGTGGACCGTGTCCTCACTAATAAATGTCAGCTTGATTTGAATTACTTGCTAAAGTACAGCTTAGACAAAGCCAACAAGGAAAACCAAAGCTTTCTCGATAAAATGGAATCCCAAAGCATAAATAAAAGATTCCACCTGAGAAGATGATTTATTATCTCTCACTCAAGAAAAGGATGCACAGTCCATTCCATGTGACCACATCTCTTAAGTTGTTTGCTACTGGTTTATAAAAAGCTCACGAATGTGTGTACATAAGCACACACACACACACATACACACACACACACACACATACACACACACACAGATTCGTAAGTTCAGTTAAAAGGAAAACTACAGTGTATACATGCATACGTACGTACGTATATCAAAACCTGCTTATTCCTCTGTGGTGTGAGGCTTGCTTTGTTTTGTTTTGTCTTGTTTTGTTTGCTTATGTGTATTTTTTAATGAACATGTCACAGACAGAATTAATTTTTTTAATAAGTAAGAGTCAATCAAATAATTTGCAACTAGCTTATAAGGGCAATGGAGGCACGTAAACTCTTGATGAAATAACTATTAAAATGTAAACCTCAAGTCACATCTGGATCACTTGTCCAGAGGAATAAAACTGGCAATATAAAAAACAAAAAAAAAATTTTTAAAGGAAAACCAGAAGTTATATATTGGTAACTTGAAATGAAACTAGGAAATTTTATTCTTTTCTAAAATTGAAACTTATTTGCCCTAAAAATGCCAATTATCCCACTTGGAGGTCAGAAACACTAAAGATAGTTTACATTGACCAAAGAGAACCTGGGACTCAGGGAACCAAGGTTACCTACAATTCTTTGGGCACCAAAGTGGGGCTGTCATAAAAGCAAAGAGACTGAATATCTAAAACTTAAAAACCCATCCTACCTGGCATGAATACATAAATGAATTTATTCTGCATCAGACCAGTCTGAACCATATATAATCCACCTCCTTATAAGCTATTTGATCAGAAATACTGGAAATAATCATTTTACAGTCTAAAGCCCCTCATTCTGCAAGTTCTTCAAGCCACCAGAGCTAGGACACTATGAAGAATATTTACGTTTTTCCGAGGAAGAAACCAAGTACCCTTATCAAGAGCAGCCAATGAGAAATGAAAGGCCATAATATATTTTTCTCTTTTTTTAGTCCTACATGATCTAACTCCCTTTTCCAACATAATTTAGACAGCTTAACAAAATCAATATCAGATTTTTGACAGTTTTTAAGGTTCTTATGGTTGTATATCACCATGTTCACCATGTGACCACCCCAACTCTATAATTAAGATAGGTGGAATAATTGGGACAAAACACTGGATCTGTGGAGAAGTCATGTGAGGCCGCAGTAAGCATGTCTGTCTTACGTTTTAAAAAAGCTAATCAATAAGAAGCAAATATTTCAGTTGCATTAAACAAACACAGTTGACAGTTCACCACCTGAACCTGGGTTTTACCCTATACCAACCCACCTCAGCAGCTCTACCATACCTGGCAAGAACACGAGATTCCTATTTTCCTCGGGCTCTGTAGCAGTTAGAATATTTGACTCCAAGAGGTGTAAACAATGAAAAAATGTATTACCTCTCATGTCAAGAAAGCTAGGTACATCATGACCCAAACTCTGTTGCTCTGAAATGCTCTCAGTTTGGCCCTTCTGCACATGCTGACATTCCAACAGCACGCTGTTCTGAGTATCGTGATGAAATCTCACCAGTCCCACGCTAGGCCTCCTGGGACATGAATCGTCGCTTTGTCCTACGTCTCCATGCTGTCTATGCCCCGCCCCCATTAGTCAGTAGCTGTTTCTTCAGATCAACTGCTGCCTTATCACAGAGCTAGGGTTCAAGTCACCATGATCTTACTTAATAATGGTCCCAAAGCTCAAGAGCAGTGAAGCTGGCAATTTGGAAATGCCAAAGAGAAGCCATAAAGTGCTTCCTTTAAGTGAAACGGTATGGATGTGTAGGACATATCCATATTCAGGTATCCACTGGGAGTCTTGGAATGTACCCCCATGGATAAAGGGGGGCTATGGAATTTTCCTTTTTTATGAGGACACCAGGCATATTGGATTAGGGTTCACACTAATAACCTCATTTTCACTTGATTATCTCTGTAACGACCCTATCTCCACATAAGGTCACAGCGTGAGGTGCTGGGGGTTAGGACTTCAACACATGAGTTTAGAGGGACACGGTTCAAACCATAACACCATGTCACTGGGAATCTTTAAAAAGAAGCTACATGGCCTATGATCTGAGATGTTGCTGGTTTAATTCTGCAGTGAGGACATGCTTTTACAAAACAATTATAAGTCAACTCAGAACTCCCAGCATGCAATTTAAGATGCAACAAAAAGCTTAATTTCTTAACCCAGAGACCTGACCTAGCCTCACAAATTACAGTCATAAAAGGACAGAGCAGTATTGCTGTTGCTTCTTTGGTCCATTTTCCTATAGAGACCACAGGGGAAAGTATCTCATCATGACCCTTTCAAGGCTGCATTCTTGCTTCAGCATTCTTTTTGCTCCACAAGTACCAGGACAGCAGTACCTATAGGGAAATAATATTCTATCACTTCTGTAGCACTGCAGACTTTTCTATCTTCATCTCAATTTATCTTCCCAACAATTACGAAGACTACAGACATCAAATAGTTTGATGCTCATTTCCACATGTGGGAACTGAGAAGTTAAGCTTTTAGTCTAGGGTCATGTAATTAATTAATGGCAGTGCTGTGATCAGGTTTAAGTTTCCTGATAATCTATCAATTACTAGCCGATTTATTGAGCATCTCCTATTTGTTTACCACTGTGCTAAATACTGAAGGGACCGAGCATCAGTCAAATCAAATCACTGAAACTTCCAGTTTTGAATTAGGAGCCACATCATTCAAGGCTAAGTGCGTTCCTGCTCACTCTTAACGAAGCCACGAGCATAAAAGCGCTCAGAACATTTATGTTCTTTTACATGGCACAGTTACAAGCAAATCACCCAAAAGGCTTTCACTTCAGCCTCCCAAGATAAAGAACATTCTGCAGTGCCATTTCCCTGCTTTTTGCAAGAACTGATCCCTCAGTTCTCCTTGCTGTACCCCAGCAAGGCCTGGAGACTGTGTCTCTGCTGTCCCCTCCATACCCTGGAGAAGATGGCACTGCCATTTGGGTTGGTCATTTTGCCACAGAACGCAATAGTTTGGAGTTTTCCTGGGCCCCCACATCACCTCCACTTATTAAACTCAGGTATCAACTCAGAAAAGAGCAGGGTGTGTGTCCCTCATTTGTCCCAGGGTAGCCCTGGTAAGTACATCAATCAGGTTCGCTCCATAACAAATGACCACCAAAAATCTCAGTGGCAAACAACAAAAGCTTTTTTTCTCCCTCAAACATTTATGAATTGACGGGAGTTGGGCTCCTGATGTAGGCTGAGCTCGGCTGGGCTTGGCTCCAATGTGTGGGCTGGGTTTAGAGATCCTCCACATAACCTTTATTTTGCCTGACCAGCACTGACCTGAGGCATGTTCTTTCTGTGGCAAAACACAAGAGCACAAAAGGGCAAGTCCAAACTCACAAGTGTACTTCAAGCCTCTGTTCACATCACATCCACGAACCCCACATCAGCCAAAGCAAATCACTAAAGTCAAGTAGTCCTACCTGCACACTCATCAAGAGGCCACGGCAGGTACGCTATTACTACACAATAGTGACAAATTCGACCCGTGGTTTGATTTTACCCTGGTAAAGCAAAGACCTCATTCTTCAGGTTGCCGAAGCTGCTCCCCCACTAGGTATCTGCCCTCCCAGCAGCACTTTCATCTTTGACCGTTGAGCTATCCCATCTTGTCCTTTCCTCCCCACATTTCATGACACTACCTTTTCCAAAGCAGCTCCTCCCTCCTCATGCTGCTTTATTAAAAGCTTTCCTCCAGGCTGGGAAGTTGAGGAATCCCACCTGCGTCTAAGCTACAGTAATTTACTAGTAACCCAGCACAGCTTTTTTTTCTCAGTCTGTTGCTTGCCTGTTGCATTGTTGTTGGCCAGGTTCCAAAAATCATAATAGGAAAGGGAGAAAAGAAACTATTTAGAAGATGATTATCCAAATATCCAAGCCATTCTCCAGGTAATGAATCCATACTGTGTGAGACTAGCATTTGGAACAATAACGTAAGAGGAAAAGAAAATGAAAAAAATCCCGTCAAAGTAAATAGGTCGTACAAGTCTACCTTTGCAGGCCCTCAACATGGAGCCTCATAGATTTAATCGTTCACACCTCTTCCATATTTTCAGAACCATTAACCAAGGCAGACTTGTCAGGGTTTCAACAATGTAATTGTTTAGCTATAAATTTCCCTGCTGGCAGGGGCCTGAGGTTTCCAATAATCACAGGCAAAGGCCAAAGTCAAAACAGATAATGCATGGGGGAAGGGAAAGAACACAGCATGAGGATTTACTGAAGTAGGAGGGCCTGGGATGGCATGGAGACAGCGTGAAGGCTTCCAGAGGCATAGGATGCTGAGAAACAGGGCACGGGACCATGGCGGCTCTAGGTTAGACTGCAGGTCAAGATTTCTGCTTCCCAACAGGATGAAAACAATCCTGAGCTGCTGGATCCCTTCTATACAACCAACCTGGAAGAACCACAGAAATAAGAAGCAAGGCTGGCCTTGAGGAACTAACATAAAAACTGTGGGAAACCCCTTAGGAGACTAAATATGTGGTGAGGATCAACCTGGGGAGGTGGGTATCAGTGAACTAATGGAGAACATGTTGTGAGAAAGCTCTCAAGTTCTGACACTTGCCCACATTACCTCTGGAGGATAGTCCTGCCTGGTCCGCTGTGGAAAAGAAGCCAGCAGCATCCGCCAGGTGGGAGATGGGAGGTGGGTAAAACCAGCAACACCCTAACGCAGGGTGAGGACCTGATGAAACAATAGAGAGTGAGCAGCTGACTTTGAGCGTTCATTCCTATCTCCTTCATGGAGCCCCAGGATGGGTGGATCAAAATCAAAAGCTACGTTCTTCAAATTGTTTTGATTTTCACTCACAATGGAAAAAAACACATATTGTGTGGTAACTCAGTACCTAAACAGCCCTGTACAAATGAAAGAGTTTCACAAAACATGCTCACTGTTGAACAACCCTTTATATTTTTCGACCTATTCTATTCTGTTCTGTTCCGTTCCGTTCCATTCCATCCCGTTCCATTCCATTCTGTTCCATTCTATTTCTTCTCCCTCTCCCTCTCCTCCCCTCCCCAATTTCCTTCCTCCTTTTCTTCCTCCTCCGTCTTCTTCTCTCTCCCCCCACCTCTCTCTCTCTCTTCCCCCACCTCCATACTGGCTGACTCAATAAGTTGATTGATTTCATGACCCAGTAATGGGTTGCCACCCCAAGTTTGAAATATTTATCCATAGAGATTATTTTCTTTACAGGTTGGCTTTTCAGGGCATTTAAGGGAAGATCCTCACCAAAGTTGTAGCCGAATGGAGGGGCAAAATATTGGGGTGGTGAGCTACAGTTCTGTGGGACCTGGAGCAGAGTGCCTCGGAGCTCACCCCTGCCCCTCTCCTAGGAGCTGAGTCTGAGCCTCTCCATCAATACAGATTACCAAACATGATCACTGTTACCCCTAAAAGAAAAAACAATTTTAATATAAAATTATATATTCACCCAAATTATGATTTCAATCTAGGGGCTCAAAAGACATGCTCTCAAGCATATAAGGTTTTAGCAGGTTTGCCCCACAAAGAACCATTGTAGAAAACTCAGGTAAGAAGTAAATCCAGGAGGTTGCTTGAAAACATATGGGAAAAAAAGGATTCAAATAATTTCGTAGAATTCATTGTTGTCTAAAAAATTAAGAAACAAAGAGAAAGAAATACGTTTATCCATAATGACTCAGAACAAAAGTGTTAAACAACATCAAAAAGGAGTTGAGAGAAAGGAAGGAATAGCAAAGAGACATGAGACTGTGCTAACATGTCCAACTCGTTCATGGTAAGATGATAGATGATAAGTAATAGATAAATGATAGATGGATAGAATACAGATATATCTGCAATAGCTATAGGGATAAACATAGGTATAGGAAAGACAGATTCTCAGATTAGCTAAAATTTGTTTTGGCGTATATAGCAACACGTGGTCTATGAGAGAAATGAAAAGAAACAGAAGGAGAAAGGATGAAGAAATATTCAGGGTAAATATGAATCAAACAAGGTCAGAGTATCAATTTCAATATCTGACAATGGAATTCAAGACCCCCAAAAAAGAATATCAAAACAATAAAGTGCCATATAACCATCATTAGAATATATGAACCTCATAATATAGATTTAATATACATAAAATATCAAGGATAAAATTGGGCATAACAGAAAACAAAGTAACCCCTCCCACCAAAAAAGCACAAATTATGCAGTCACATTTGTACTTATAGCATTTGGCTTCCTATGGTCCTCAGTATAAAGTCTAATACTAGGGCTCGTGAGGCCCTCCATGATCTGGTCCCCATAAACTCTCCAGCCCCACTCTTCATACCTCACTCTCTTCACTAATTTCTGTAACTTTTTGGATTTATTTTTATTCTTCGCCCATGCCTTTTCTCTCTTCCCTCCCAACCTTAACATTTGTTGTTCTTCTACCTGGAACATCTTTCCCACCTCTCTACCTGGCTAATGGCTACTTATCTAACCCATCTTAGATTCAACATTGTGTCTTCCACAAAGCCTTGAGTGTATTTGTCCTTCCATAACACTCCTCTCACTTATACATTTCCCGTGTGACTATTTATCTCCCCCACTAGACTGTAAGCACTGTGAGGGAAAGACGTGTGTGTGGTGGTCACCAACGCCTTCTAGTGTCCAGAACACTGACTGGCATAGGAAGGAAATGAAAAAAGTATTTGTATAGTAACTGAATCAAAAAAAAAAGTATTTGTATGGTAATAACAGAATTAAAAAAAAAAAAAAAGAAAAAAAAGAGGCAATCAGCCCAACTTCTGGTTCAACATGGCAGAATTAACATGTGCACTCATCACCGTTTCTGTGCTCCCCAATAAAACGTCACTAAAATACCAATAAAATGTTTTTTTCATGCATAAATCCTCCAGAATGAAGAGAAAGATATTGAAGATAGCTTATCAAAGTCAATAAAGATGAAGTCTAACTGGATGGAAGGGGAGGCCTAGAAACCAACAAGAAAGACAATCAAAGCCCAAAGAACTGGAAAGTCTCAGTAATTGAAGGCAGTGGGTGTTTCAGAATATGGGGAGTGAAGGGGTCGACTATATGGCTGAAAATCAGGAGATTGAAAGCCATTATGGAAAATCTAGCCACGCCCCACACCCTCATCTAGCCCACTGATACCAAGAAACTACCCTACATCCAAGCCAAAGAAAAGAGGTTTACGCTGAGGCTACATTGTTCCAGAAGGGCTCTGAACTTAGAGACAGGTAAACAGAGAGCAACAATGAGATGCTGTACTGAAAACAAGATTAAATAACAATTTGAAACCCCTCTTTCCAGTCACTTTCCCGCTTTGTTCATCCCACCTCAGACTGGCGAGACAGACTGCAGAAACTGACAACTCCACTAGAAAAGACGTACCTTTGTTGATATCAAATCAACTGGCAGATCACAGTTTGGTGAGGTCCACCTCTCAACAGTCCCACCTATGCACATGGGTTTTTCCTTTAGCTTCTGGCCTCTTGCTCTTAAATATATATAAATATAAAAAATTTCTACTCTCAGGCACTTCAGGAAAACCATTAACTTAAAAGAAAGACACCAAAAAGGAATTCACAGGAAATAGAGACAAGGAAAAGAACAGAACAAACATGTTTTTAATTAACATAATTAATATTCTGAGAGATAAGATTCTACATTCATAAAACAAGAACAGAGTACCTGTAAAAAGGGATTTTCAGTAAAAAAAAAAAAAAAAAAAAGTAAGAGTTCTTGGAATTTAAAAATATAATTGACAGCTTCCCTGTGGGCTGGGACAGAATTATATGTGTAAAAATATACATAAAAATATATGTATATTTTTACACATATAATTCTGTCTCACCCAAAATTGTCACTCTGCTGACCTTTACCCAGAGCTCCTAAATCAAACATGAGTATGTGGATGCTTTTGTATGTAAGGTGTGACATCTTGAATTGCAGAAGGCAACTTGGTCCTGCTCATCTCCCAACCCCCAGGTACTTGTTTGTGGTTTTAGTCCCAGACCCAGTCTTCAGCTCCAATCTGTTGATACCACTGATATTCCCAGGAACCCTTAGGCAAATAGAGATCAACATGGATGGACCTAGAGGGTATTATGCTAAGTGAAATTAGTCAGACAGAGAGACAGATATCATATGAAATCACTTATATCTAAAAAAAAACAAAACAGAAACAAACTCATAGATACAGAGAACAAATCAATAGTCGCCAGATGGAAAGGAAGTGAGGGGATGAATGAAAAAGGTGAAAGGGATTTAAGATGTACAAATCGGCAGTTATAAAAATAGTCACAGGGCTGTAAAGTGCAGCGTAGAGAATATAGTCAATAACATTGTAACCACCATGTATGTCTGTTTCAGACAGGTACTAGACTTATTGGGGTGATCACCTTATAAGTTATGCAAATGTCTAATAACTATGTTGTATGTCTGAAGCTAAAATAATATTGTATGTAAACTACAATTGAAAAATTAAAAAAAAATAACACACTTGATTAGAAAATAATACACAGGCTTAGAGAGACTTACCCAAGATCACATACATAAGGGACAAAGACACTAAATCCTAAGTTTCCTGATATCCCCTATTTGTTCATTAATTCATTCACATAAGGAACATTATAGCAGGGATAACAATCAACGTAATGAGCTCACAATCTGGTGAGCAGAGAACGAGGTAAGCAAGACTGTTCCAGTTGATGCTAAGATGGAGCTCTACTCAAGGGGCTATAGTAGCTCAGGAGGGATGGTCAAGGCGGGGATTATGCCTACGCTGAGTCCTAATGGATAAAAGCAAGAGGAGGAAAAGGGGATGGAGAGGACCAAGACAGAGGTGAGAGTGACCACTGTGCTTTGGAGGCACTATGTGGTACTTGAAGCCTGGACAGAAAAGATAAAAAGATCACGAGGAGAGTTGAGACTGAAGCATCAGCCAAGAGCCAGTGTGCCAGGCTACAGAGCCTGGGCTTCATTCCTCAGCCAGACAACTGGGAGACTTTTAAGGATTTTTAGCAGGTGAGTGACTCTTGTCCAGTATATAATAGATTTAGTGATATGGATCCCAAAGGCCACACAGGTCAAAGAAGGAAGAGACCATTGTGAGCTGCTGATTACGCCTGACAGAGGTGGATGATTTAAGCTGATGAAGTAGAAGGAGGAATCATTTGGAAAAGAAGATGACGACATGAAAGAAGCTTGGGAATGCAAAGTGCTGAGTTCAAAGGACAGCCAGGAGATCCCTCCAGGAAATAATGAGAGACAAGGAGAATGGTAGGAAGGAAAGGACCAGTTGAGGTAGACACTGAATTGAGGAGGTTAGACATGACTCTACATGTTGCTGCCTCTCCAAACTTTCTTCCCAGTGGCAGAAAAGAAAAGGAACCCAGAACTCTTGGGTGGTGGCTGGAAGTGGACTTCTACTATCTCAAAATGTCTTCAAAACTTATCTTCATCTTCAAAAGTTCAAAACTTAGTTTCATCTTCAAAAGTCATATGAATTTTGCATTCTACTTTATATAAGATCAAGCTGTTTTAATAAAAAAGAAAAAATGTTTTCAATTACTCTCTAGCTAAAACACCTCACCCCAAGCAATCTTGAAGTCAAACTAGGATTCCAGAAAGATACTGCTGTGGCTTCTTATGGTCACGAACGCCCGTGTCTGAGAGGCATGGCAATGAGCTGTGTGAGGTGAAAGAGGTATTTGGAAAAGTTAAATAAACAGAAGGGTTCTGGAAGGGTGGGACCATTTGAAACGGGTGTTAGAAAGTCAGGTAAGAGGCTTCTGAGATAATCATGATAGATCTTAGACCAGAAGATGGCGGTGGATGGAGAAAAAATGACATATACAAAAAACATTTTTGAAGACTTGATGGATGATTCAATATGAGGCAGGAAGAAGGAGAAAAAGGAATCAAAGATAATTCTGACTTTGAACTAAGGGGACCATATGCCAGGGCTGCAGAGGAGGAAGTGCAGAAGGGGCCCCTCTCCTTCCCAAGGACCGGGCGTAGCATATTCACTTCAACCAGCTGTGCATGTCCCCTTGCATGAGGCACATGTGGAAACGTGTTATAGATGGCTGGATATGGGGAACAAGATCTAAGTTAGAACCACAAATGGGGGAGCGGGGGTCATTTCACAGAGGTTGACACCGTAAAAGTGGTGGAAGCCTGAGTGAGTAAGGGAAAGAAGAAAACACAGAAAGTTGACTACTTAACTTTGGGAGACATACATAGATGAGTAGTGGAAAAAGAGAGAAAGGCCTCCATGTAGGGAAGACAAAAAAGGTATATCAACCTAACATACAGACATACATTTTCAATTACCAATAGCAGGGGGGAATAAATTCAAACTGGTTAAAAAAGAGGTGATGAGAAATTTCTTGGTTAGTATAGTTGAAGAGTCCAGGAATGGATCCTGACCAGGTGTATGATTAGATCCCAGTGCTCAAATGATGCCATGAGAAATCCATCTCTGTCTACCTCGTCACTCTTCGTCCCTTTCCAGTAGCTTCACTTTCCGACAGATTTTTCTCATCATTGTGGCCTCTGGAAGCTCCAGGCTTTTATCCTTTCATCTAATCAACATAGATGAAAGAGAAGTTCTCCATCCCAAAAGTTCCAACAAAAGTTTCCAACAGAAGTTCCAGGTTTGGCTCTGATTGGACCATTGAGCTCACAGGCCCATCCTTAAATCAAACACAATGGCCAGACCTGGGTCATATGCCCCAAAGTCTCCATACCCAAACCTGCATGAAATATGCATGGGGGGTGGGACTTCCCTAAATGAAAGATGCGTATGCAACTTCCATAAAAAGAGAGAATGAAGCCTTTCACAGAAGCAGAGTGTAGGTCCAGTGAGACAAAGAAAGGTTATAAGAAGCTGGAGGGTGGGGATGGAGTGGGCAAACATGTGACATGCCACACAAAGCCCACAGTGGGGGGCAATAGAGGCCTCACTGCACTTGGCTAGACAGGAAATGGGGCAGCTCCCCTGTCCTCTGCATCTCTCTCCTGACTTAGGAGTGGGAGTCTGAGGACAATGGCACGCCATCCTCAGCTTTCCTCCCTCTTCATTCCCAGCCTGGCTTCCAGAGCCCTGGTGCACAGCCTGCCAGAGCCATGCCACAGCCACCTTGGCTAGGGCCTGCAGGCCTCTTGGCAATAAAAGTCCCTCTGGCTTCAGAAAGTGGCCGTGTAATGTGAGAGCCAGGTCCTGTCTGGCTGGACTTCCCTGCCACACACATCATACGATTCCTTCTTTCTCAGCAGGTAATTTTTCCAGTGAAAAAAATCACCCCTCCCCTGTCCTTTGCCTCTGACCCACCAATTGTTTGCCGAGGCAAGACCAGTAACGCACCTTGGCTGGACTTCAGAGTTCCAGTTCAGCCAGGGGAGCTAGGCTGGGATTTAATCAAGGACCCCGAGGGGCTCATGTTATATGAATCATCTCGCCAGCGCGCCCAGACATCAAACCACACTTCACCCCTCACTCTTTCTTTCCCGGCAGCTTCAGCTCATTGACGTTTAAAGCAACAGTGCTGGCAGCAGCTCATCTGGAACAGCCTAACGCTCTCCCCTTTTCAGGAGTGTGAGCACCCTGTACTTCAGAGAGCGAGGAAGAATCAGACAGACAGAAGACAGACAGATGGACAGGGAGAGGGGAGTCTGGCAGATACATGAATATGGATTTCGAGCTTCTGCAGTGGGAGGGGAGCCATGGCAATCACATCCACTGTTGCCCTCCAGCTCCGGATGGACCGACAGCAACTCCCCTTAGGAATCTGAGTGGGTTCTTTCTTGTGTGATGTTTTGAAGCATGTCAGCATTCCTGGGCACTGTCAGCCTCCTCCAAACGACCTGAGTGGGGGTGGGAATAGCAAACTCTCACTGCCTTGGGCTGTGCAGGGAAAGGCTGGAAACACTGTTCCAGAGGTTTCCTCTCAGTGTGAAAATCAAGGCAGAAATGCCTGGTCCTCACTCCCCAAATACCCTTGAAGATCAAGGGGCAGATAAGCTAATCTATTATAAAGTCTAATGCAGCACAGTTCCCTGACCAGAGCCCCTTCTCCTTCGGTGCCCCGAGCATTCGCCAATATTTCATCAAAACCAGCTCCTTTCCGCAGCCTCAGATCTGCTCCTCCCGCTCACCCGGAGAGACTCTCACACTGGCACCTTCTGTGCATGTGCTGTCCACGCACACACACACACACACACACACACACACACACACACACACACAGACACGTACACACACACACACACACACACACACACAGGGACCCACACATGGACACACACACACACACACACACACACACACACCAAGGAGACTCAGCTTTTCCATGAGATATCTGTTTCTGAGAACTTGTCTTCTCTTGATGTCAGCCTTCCTCCTTGCTCCCCGGAGGCCCGACTCCCCAGTGTAATGAAGGCCAATCCCAAGTTCAGGAGCAGCCCAGCCACTTCTCTGGCTGTTCCTTCACTGTTCATTTGTCAGCAGCCTGGCTGTCCACCTCATCAGCTTGGAGCTCTCATACTGCCACTTCAATTCCTACTCACTCAGTCTTAATTCTCCCTCCTGTAAAATGGGTCTAATAAACCCTAATGGGAGTCAGCCAGGAGGAACTCATGTGTTAATCCTGCCAGACCCTTTTGAGGATGAACACATGATTATCACCATTCAGCCCAGGTGCCCTGAGCCAGGAGGAACGCAGGGCTCAGCCTGACCGTTAGAACCCATCTAGGTGAGCAGTTTAAGAAAGCATATAGTCTAGCAGCTGAGTGTGAGCAAAGACAAAACGGCTCCATAAAAAACGCACTTCCAGCAGAATGTACCACATGAGCGTAGGTTTCTACTGCACATAATAAGAATCCTGAAGGAAAACCCTTTATAGTGTTTACTGCGTGCCAGGCACTGTGTTTTACTTGGATTAGCTCACTGGCTCAACCACCCTCTGAGGAACGCATTATAGGAAGCCCTAGCTTGTAGATGAGGAAACAATAGTAGAAAAGTTCAGTAACTTGCCTAAGTGGTAGAGCAAGACGGTGCTTTTACACACTACCATATACTGCAGCAAGCAAGGGCGTGAACAAGTGTAGCCGGAAGGAACACAGCATGGTAGCTTATGGTGACAGGTGATAGGATTGCAGGTGACTTTTTTTCCTTTCACTACAATATCTGTATTTTATCTAGATTTTCTCATTTCCACAGTGAGCATGTATACTTCTATAAGAATAATGTTTAAATGTTCTTTGAGAAAGCATCTCCATTTCTGTTTCTCAGACCCCCATGCATTTTCACCCAGAGCAGCAGAAAGAAGCAGGACCAGTGCTGCACACTGCCAGATAGGCTCCAGCCACTCTTCAGACACAGCCAGCAAAACAAGGCAGAATGACCTAGAAGAGGTTAGTCTGCTGTTAAGAAACATCATCATCAAGGAAGTAGGAAGTGGCCTCGTGCACCCCAAATCTATCCAAGCTCCTGATACCTGTAAACATCACTGGGGAAACAGTGGGAAGGATGGAAAGAGACACAGGTGGGGATCAGACCAGATTTCTAGACTGACCTCTTTCTCTTTCTCACGTGGTGGTATGCAGATAATTTCCTCGCTCTCTGAACCATCCTTCTTACCTCGTGACCTCTGAGGGCCTCCTGGATTCTAAGATAAACATAAGAGATGCTGTGTGTGTGCCTGTCACTCTCCATGCTCTTTACATGTGTTGTCTCACTCAATCACCACAAAACGCCCATCAAGTAGGTGTTAATATTCCCATTTCACAATGGGAACCCAGAGGCTCCAAGGCTAAGGAACTTGATCACACAGCAAGTAAGCAACTGAGTTTGAATGCAAACCCAGGTACATCCCACCCCAGACACTGGAGCTCTCTTTGAGTTGATGACATTGCCAGATTTCTAACGCCAATATTCCAAAGAGAACGACCTCGCCTAATCTTCCAACTCGTATGCGTCAGCGTGGTGTTGACAGTTCTCAGTACTGCTTTGGGTGTTGTCTTTAAGTCAAGTGCTTTGTAACTCTTACTCTGTTTCAGCCCACCCTTCACTTCACCCTTTCTTATCACTCAGGCTCCACAAAGTCCTTCAAGGCTTCTCGAGCTTTCCAAGGGGAAGGGGAATCCGTTCATCAGGAAGAGATCTCAGTTCTCTGGCACCCACAGAAAGACAATCGCACATTAGCCCTTAGGTGTTGGGCCATAAGCTTTTCCCAGAACGGGCCAGAAGTGGGAGGGAGGGTGGGAGGGATTTTGCACTACACCCAATCAGTTAGCTCTTTAGGCAGGCAGCAATAATGGAGAATGCGATAAGCTGTCGCTAGAAGCCAGCTCAATTCTCTGAGATTTAATGGTAGACTAACACAATAGGGTCAGACTAAAAAGGTTCCCTTATGAAAATTTTATCAGCAACTTTGGTAAATGGCTATGGGAAAGGTGCTTTGCTCCCAGGCAGACCTGGGACCCAATTTTACAAGGTACAGGCGGCCTGCATTGCATCACCCCCTCAAGATATTAAGGGCACTCAAATTGAATTAACACCAAATCAAGTCGGTGCACTTAACAATACAAATGCACTTAAGGGATGCCTCAGGATGATTTGTGACTAAAGAAAGCAAAGAAGAAAACGGCCTGCAAGCCACAAGGGTGGTGTTGTGTGTCATATACAGGAAAGGCCCTAAGTAGAACTTAGAATACCGGAAAACCATGAACTTCAGGGGCTCTCAAATACCTTAGACCCAGCCATAAAGTAGAAGGCCGCTTTTGTGGTATGCAGAAACAATTGATAAATAAATTACAGCCAATTTTCTTAGTGGCATGGTCTCCATTACCTCTGACAGCACGTAACTACTCTGCTAAGATGATAAGAGGAGAATAATGGTGTATCAGGTAGCGCCCCAGGAAATTCTTTGCCAGTTGCCAGGTCTCTTCATGACCGTGATGACACAAAGATCCTCAGTGAGAGCTACGTGATGAGAAGTGACAGCTTGCCAGGCAGTCTGTGACAGGTCCTAAAAAGAATCAGCTGAAAATGTCCCTGGCAGATGGGACCCCAGAGTCAGGGCTGGCCCTTTGGTCTCTTTCCTTTTCCCGTCAGCATTTGTCGGCACACATTTTCTCCTCATTTGTCTTAATTCTCTGCTCTCAGTCTCCCTCACCTTCTTCCCACACCCCTATTCTCACGCCCTCACCTTCTCTTCTGAACATACCCCATCTACTGAGCTGGAGGACAAGTATGCCATCTCCATAGATGAATGGCTCTTCTGAGATTGTCTTGGAAACTTGGATCCATCCTGGACTTGGGAGAATTCAGGGGGAAAAAATGGCCTCACTGGGGATTCCTTTCCACCCAGTGAAATACACACAAAAGCATACTTTAGTTATCCTTTCAGTAAAGAGCTGTGTCCATGCAAGGTCTTACTCTGAAAACAAGCTTCATTTAGATTGGAGGTGGCCTAATTATGTCAGAGTTAAAGCAATTGCTCGTCAAGTCATAAGGAGGCTGGGCAACTGGGGCAGGCAGGTTAAATTTTTCATGACAGAGAAAGAAGTTCTCCAATACCAAGAAGGACCATTTGTAGCCGCTGTTGTTTCTCAGCCAAGACTTGCTTGCTCCAGGAGGTAGGCATTATCACAAGGGAAACCGGGAGAATAGGAAGATCTATGTGTCTACAAGGAAAAATCTTGCGCCCCTTTCGCTGCTAGAATTCAGCTGTGTGACCTCGTGGGATTATTTTGAGGATGCAGTGAAAGTAATTATGGGAAAGATCTCTGGAAATTTGTAGGAAGCGTCTACAGATATAAGGCATTGTTATGAGGAAAATAATCTACAAAATACACAGGCAGACCTACTTCTTATAAAAAGAGTTCTAAGTCCCAAGAAAGAATATTCAAAATACCCCTGGTTTTCCATAACAGCGGCTTCCTTCCAGATAATCAGAGAAAGAGAAGAGCAAACAAATGTGAATGAAATCCATAGAAATCACCAAACTTCATTGTACCAATTACTTTTCACCTTTTCCCATACTGAACTTTGAAGCCAATACAATGCATGGTATAATTCCTAGCGTTCCCAAGCTCCCCAAACATGCCTGCAGCCTTGTGACAAGACCGCTTGCTTCTCAGAGTGGGAGCCAGAGATTGGCCCTATCTTCAGATCAGCCCCAGCTGAGATCATCCCCACCTGCACAGCAGGGGATGGCATTCCAGGACACACCTCACTTGTCCAAGTACTTTACTTCCTCTCTGGCATAGGGTCCCTGCCCATGTTCTGCCCTCTGCTTACTCTATTCCTCTACATAATCCCTTATATGCTTAGTGATCACTACTTACGCTCCTTATTTTCTTTTCCTCAAACAACCTCCTTTGAAGCTCACAAGTCATTATCCGTCAATGATTCATCCACTCAATAAATATTTACAAAGTGCGTAATGTGTGCCCACCATGGTGCTAGGTGTCAGGAACATACGGGCAAATCAGACAACATCCCTAGCTTCCTGCATCACTGTCCCTTTCTTGACCCCATCTTCGGTTTCTCTGTTTGGTTCTGAAATGCTGAGAGCTAGGCTGAGCACACCTCCAGTGAGGGAAGTCCCTCCATTCATTGGGAAGAAAGCAACATTTGTGTTACCTGGAAGCTTCAATGTATACGTGGCTAACTCCATCCTCTGCCCAGTGGGCAGAATTCATTTCTCCCTCACCTGGGGTCCCATAGACTCACACATACTTCTATTACATAATGTGCTCAGTTACTTGTTTACATGTCTGTCTCATCCCAACACAATCTGGGCTTTTTAGGTTTGGGCCCCCTGCCCTCTTATTCATGCCTATGGAACTTAGCTGGTACTCAGAAAGCCTTTGTGCAACGAACGAATGAATAAAGGAATCTGTCATCTCTTTACTTTCTCTATCCATGACCATCTCCCCTTTCATGTTTCTTTTCTGTTTTCCCCAGCCCCAGCCTGTCATTGAGGGAAGCAGTGTAGGTCAGTGGTGACCAAAACCGGCTCTCTCTGGAGTGTTTTGGATTTGGCTCCTATTAGCTTGCAAGAGCAGATTGTTAAACATTCAGAAATTTTTTGAGCTTCCTTTCAACTGTTGGTAATCGGCCGTGGTGGGAGTATTTGCACCATGGAAATCAGTAAATGCTACAAATCAGGGATTTAGGGCTTGGTGTTTTATTTATTTATTTATTTATTTATTTATTTATTTATTTATTTATTTATTTTTTTGAGCTCCTATTTGTCAGCACACCACTGCTCTGATTTAGCCAGACCTGGGTTTGTGGTTCAGCTGTATCACTCACTAAGAGAGTGACCTTGGACAAGTTGCTTGATATCTCTAAGACTCCATTTTCTCATCTATAAAGTGAGGGTGGTAATGACGGCTTCACAGGGCAGTTGTGAGAATTAAACGACCTCACACATAGTAAGTGTCCAATAAAAGCAACGTATTAGTATTATTCACTGGCTTTCGCATAATGCATTTTTCCATCTAGTTTGTTATACTTTATTTTCTTGTTCCCTAAAGTGCGTGTGACAACATAGAAAAGCAAAAGCCTTAAAGTAGAAAATAGAAATAAAAAATCAGGATAAGGAAAAATATAAATAATAATACAAAGTCAAAATCATAGCACAGTCATGATTGAATGGAATGTCTAGACTAAGGCTCACTGGAGAGTTAGTTGGAAATGCATTAAGACGTTGCTAACAGAGTCGCCAAGTGTTAGAGCAGAAGGGGCCTTGGAGACCTTCTAGTTCAATTCCTCACTTCCCAGATGAAAAACCCGACGCAGGCAGGCAGGCCGGAATCATTTCTTGAGTGTTTACAAACATGATGGCAGATGCTTTCACTTTTGTCATCCCCATAGCATTCCATTTTACAGATGACACTGCTGACCTTTCCTAAAGCCACTGGGCCAGTAGTAGTAAAACTGAAATTGGGACCCAGGTTCCCATTTCCCAGTCTACTCCCTTTCTCTCCCTGCAAACCATGCTGTCTCTTTACTCCAGGAAGATCCATTTTATGATAGTAGCTTCCTGAAGATCAAAACGTCTTTCAAGAGCCAACAGAATCATACTCAAATGAAGAAACTACAGGCACTGTGATGGAGGGAACTTCCAGAGAATTTCCTAGATCTGACTGTGACACATGAAAGAATGACAGCATAAGCCCAATGGCAAGAATAGCTGTTCTTGCATAAAACACATCCTTATTTTGTGTTGGTTTTTGAAAAGCGAACTGTGTTTTTAATTCATATTCATTTGTGGTCCACTCTGAAGTTCAGGACCTTTTCTGCTGTTCTTATAACTGGAATTTTTTTTCCTAACTTCTACCAATAGCTTCAACTTTATTCTTCACAAAACTTCTTTTGGGGCATTAATACTGTGTTTCCCCGAAAATAAGACCTAACCAGAAAATAAGGCCTAGCATGATTTTTCTGGATGACATCCCCTGAACATAAACCCTAATATGTCTTTTGGAGCAAAAAATAATATAAGATCCAGTCTTATTTTCAGGGAAACACGGTAGGCACAGAACTCAAATCTCTTTTCCCTTCCTCTTCAACTGAAAGAAATAGCATAAAGGAAGAAAGGGGTTAAAAAGCAATCAACAGGACGAATGAGAGGGTAAGGAAGAGGCTACATGATCCACAAAGTGAATGAATGCACCATTTATGGAGAGTTGACAGCAATGTCTCATTTATTAGACCACCACCCCTGTTTGGCAGCGAGCAGGCCGGTGGCCCAGCCTGGGGGGTCCATTTTATGGGGATGGTGTTACTGCCCTCAGAGCTGTAGTTGACCTCACACCAAATAAACACGTCAGCCACTTCCCAAGTCACTGTTCCAGGTGTGGTATGAAGGCACCATGCAAGGACCCTCAAGGCCACTGCTCCCCATTTCCTCACCTTACTCAGAAATGGCTCCCCAAGTACCAGTGTCCATGCTAACAAACCTCTCTCTCCCTACCCTCTTCCCCCAAATCATCTGTCATGTCTGTCCAAAACCTCACGAGCTGGACCTGTGTTGCCACCTGAGTGCAGGGCCACTAACCTTCAGAGAAACAGCTGGTTATTAAATAAAGCCCTAAGAAGGAAAGCCAACACACAATTAAATACAAATTCTATTAAATCTGTATCATTTATCTATCTACATATCTCCCTCAAAAGTTAAGTTGGGCACTTGTTTTTTGTGTTTTTTTAATTTCTTTTTCCAGGTTTTTAATTTTTTTTATTATTTGTTTTTCAAACAGCAGAATTAACTGCTCCAGACTTGATCCCAGGTTGGTCTCACCACAAGCATAGCTTTGAGCACCGTCACTCTGCCACCTGTTTGGGTGAGTTTAGGGAACACTGACTCACTCTTAAGTTTTAAAATGAGGCAAGCACAATTTAAAAAAAAAAAAACAATCTACCAAAAATCAAACCAAATCCCATAATCGACTGAAAAGCCAACTCTAAGTGCTATTTGCATCACCCACCATGGGGAAGTCCTCTCTGCACTTTCCTCTACAAACACAGATGTGCTCCTCTGCGAATTTCTGTAGTTGGGCCATAGTTCCCTCAGAAGATCCATGTGGATTCCAACTCCATCACTCACCACCTCTGTGACCTTAGGCAAGTCACATCAACCTTAGTCCTTGAATTGTAAAATGGGAATGTTAATACCTGCCTTACGTACAAAGCACAAACGTGCTTTGCAAACAAAATAATGTGGTGGAAAAATGGCAGCTGTTGTTATTGTGATACGATCAAAAGAGAGACGGACATGTGTTTCATCAGATAAAATTTAGGGTGCTTGATTCTGGAAGTATTTATTTTGGCGCTGGTGGTGAGGCCACTGTGAAGACAGGAGTACACTCACCTGCCGCCATCTCAGGATGGAGGAGAGTGGTGCATGGTGGGAAAGCCCACAGCTTGCCCATTGTCCAGAGAGCTGATTTGAAACCACACTCTTTAGAAAGTACTGAATGTATACACGCTGAACAAAAAGAATTAAAACACTTGGGCCTACACATACTCTGGGACTGTTTTCCCGGGACCAATCCTGCCTTAGCACTCTGCTGAGGACTTTCGTTTCCTCATTACTGGAAGGAAATATGAAGCACAGCTGAGACAATTATAACTCTATTCTGAAGGTGAAACAACAGTTCCGGTTTGGCCTCTATTTTATTCCCAAACTCTCCTGTAGGCCTTACCTGAATTGTCCCAAGGGAGTCAGGGCTGGGGGTGGGTATCTTTGTGGGTCTATCACAAGGTCTTTTTGTGTTCTGCTTCTCAAGTTTCTCAGTCTCTAACTTGTGAAATACAACTTGCAAAGTGCCTCTCTTGGCAGAAGGACCATTGAAATTCATTATCTTCTCCTCTGAGAATCAGGGAGAGATGCTGGCACCCATGTGGAGAAGGCCTTCACACTTACAAACCTGTCTGGGCCAGGCGTGGGTGATTTGTGCAGGCCAGCAAGGAACCCCAGCATGCCAGGCTGTCACTGCAGGGTAACAGGCAAGGGGCTGAAAAATGGAGGGAGGAAAGAGGCAGGCAAGTGTTCTCACGGTAGATGGTGAGGGGCGAGTGGAAGGATGTGGTCATGGGGAGAGAGGAAAGAAAGATGAATGGGGCCTGAGTCAGTCATAGGCTAAAGCAAACAGGAAGGTTTTAAAATGAGATTTGAGGAGAGGAAGTGGTTCTGAGCAAGGGAGGGAGAGAGTTCCAGAGATCTGTCTTGGAAAAGAGCTACTCTTCATTTTTTTGGATATTCCTCCTCATGTGAATATTTCTTGGCGGCACTGACAGACGGGTGAACCAATTTTTTATTTTATTATTATTTTTTTTAAATCACAACTGGCTCCAACTTTTCCCTAGAACTTGAACCAAAAAGGATTGAGACTTTAGGTTTGAAAACATTCAGTGGATTCATTTGTGTTAAATTGCTCTGCTGCCTGCTGCTCTTAGCAAACACTAGGGGCCACCCAGATGAAGAAAGCACAGGGAGTGGGGTGGCCTGTTCAACCGAGGTCATCTCTCTGATACTATGTCCACTGCACCTCATGTCCAGGGAATATGATCCCAGGAGAGCTCGGCATCTTTCTAAATTGCCAGATGTGGAATTAAGATTGGCTAACTCCCCACCGGGCAAGAGGAGCCGTGTGGGATGGGGCCCCAGGGCTTGGGGGCTGGAATAAGTTCTCATGAAAAAGACAAGGATTTTTTGCTTGGCATTTCCATGGAAAGCATGAAGACACAGATCCAACAAATAAAGGGCAACGTGCCTCCTGTGAACTAATCCTAAAACAGTTAGTTCTAGCAGCCAAAAAACAAAAACAAATTTCATTTAAAGAACTTAAAAACAGTAACTCTTTCCAGTTCCTTGGGGAAATCCCCATCCCAGGACAGTTTATCAAAAAATGGTCTGTCCATATTGTGAAAGATAATAAAAGTCCTCTGGGCTTCAATAACTCAGAGATTTTCTTTTTGCTTTCTGTTTCATGACTTTGGGAACTGAACCTCCATGGGCCTCATTTTTCTCATCTATAAAATGGGGATAACAAGCTTTGTTCCCACCTCAAAAGATATTACTCAGATAATTTGAACTAAATATGTATACAAAAGAATATTATTAGTAACAGCAGAAATTGCTGCAGAGCGACAATTAATAACATCTAAGTATTGTCTGTTTCTTCCTGGTCTAAAACTGAACTTGGGCATGAACAAGCTTTATGCTGGATCACTTTTTATTGAGCTAGAAAATAAACTACTTAAATAAAAACCCCAGTGTTTTCTTGTGTTGTGTTCACATTCTCTATCATGAAGTCCAAACTCTCTTCCACATTGCAATAAAATTTCATACCTTGATACAGTGAACACATTTTGAAGGCTTATTTTATCTTAACAGTTTTATTGAGATATAATGCATGTTTCCTTTTATGAATTTTTGTACTTTAAAACTGCGCTGTCAAATACAGTGGTCACTGGCTTCATATGGCTCCTAAAATTTAACTTCAAATTAGTAATAATTTAGTACAATTAAAACTCCAGTTCCTCAGTCACACTTATCACACTTCAAGTGCTCAATAGCCATATGCGGCTAGTGGTTATGGGATTTTAGATGATAAAAATATAGACTATTTCCATCATGGTAGAAAGTTCTATCGAGCAACACCTTCTAAAATAATATATACTCATTACAAAAATTTGGAAAATACATAAAATCAGGAAAAAGATAAATATATTTTATTTTCCTACCAATGAATACCACTATCAATATTTTGGCATATTCTTTATGATGTGTGTTTTTTTTCCCTGCACATCTGTTTTGCTTTGTTTTATTTACATTACATGGTTGTGATCTATTCAATATGTAATGTTATAGTCTGCCTTTATAACTTGAAAATATAAGCATTCTTCCATGTTATTACCTACTTCTCAGAAACATTTTCAATGGCTGCAGAATACTTCTCCAAGTAGAGGTGCCATTACCCTATTGTTAGGCGTGGAAAGGACACATGCCTTAATGTTTTAATAAAATAAAGGTAAAATGTCAAAGTTACTAGCATTTACTAGACTGAAAAAGGGCCAGAGAAATTGCTTCATTCTGTGATAATTTCTAATCATTCCTGTATTTTTCTAGGAACATACACAAAATCCAGTAACAGGTGACTATTATCCAGGAATAACCCACCTGAACCAGTGGCAGCTTCCTCTCCCTTACTGAGCTCCCGAAAATGGTGGCGGCCGCACGAGTGCTATAATGCATCAGAACACCCATCTCCCACTTCTTTAGGGCTGTGCTCAGCAGATGCTAAGTAAGGGCAACATGCTGCAGAATGAGAATAATCATCATGAAATTACATGTTTCATTTGCCAAAAGCTAGGGCAGAAGAATTATGCTCTCCCAGAGCATTCTTTCTGCAATCTACCACGAGCCTCACAGGGCTGGTGCGAGTAGCTGATGAGGTGATTTACCTGAAAGGGCCCCACACAGCACCTGGCACACTCTCTCCAGCTTCCAGAACCTCGCTCTGCTGGTTCTCCTCATTCTACACTGGCTGTTCCTTCGCTGTCCCCTTTGCTGGATCCTCTCTGCTTCCTGAACTCTGAATGTCCAGGGCCCCAGGGGCTGCTTTGGAGTTCACTCTTCGTACATCCTCTCCCCAGAGGAGCTCCGTCTCCTCAGGGCTTTGACAACATGCGGACCTCCAAATTTCTCTCTGACTCCTGACTCCAGTCTCATATACCCACCTGAACATCTCCTGTAGGCGTCTCAAAATTAAAATGTAATTTTACCCCATTCTCCCCACCAAGCAAACAAACAGAACAACAGCAACAAAAACCTCTGCCCTTCCTATAGTTTTCCCCCTCTCCATAAATGGCACCTCCGTTTTTCTAAATGCAAAGGTCAAACACCTGCAATCCTCCTTGCCTTCATCTTCCACTAACACCTAGTCCATCATTAAAGCCCATAATTTCTCCCTTCCCGACTTCCGCCACCCCAGCCAAGCCACCATCCTCCTACCTGGCCTCTCTGCTTCCACACATACCCTTCAGGGCCTTGCCCCAAGGTGGTTCCATCTGCCTCACCTTCCCTGGGGTGTTTGGAAATACATGGAAGCTTTGGGGGTTGTCATAACAACGGTCATAGCCTTTAGTAACTGGGGGCCAGTATCCTAAATCTAGGATGGTCCCTCACAGCTACGTATTATCCCACCCCAAATGCCAACCCCCCACCCCCCATTAAGAAGCCCTGAACTTGAGTGATCCTTTTAGAACTAAAATCAGATTTTTGTTTTGCCCTGTTCAAAATCCTCCATGGCTCTCCAGTCCACTCAGAATAAAATCCTGACTGCTTACCATGATCTAGGAGGCCCTGCTGATCTGCCCTCACCTCCCAGCCCCCCTCTCCCCACCCACTACCGCCCCCACTGTGTCTACCCCACACAGCCTCTTCTCCCTGATCTGGGTCTTCACACTGGCTGCTCCGTCTGCTGGGAAGCTCCAGCTGGACCCTCCCTCCTGCACTCAGGCTTCTGCTCAAGTGTTACCCCTGCAAGAGGCCTTTCCCACCATTAACAGCCCCATTGGTGTTGGTCCCCTTTGCTTTCTCTTCACAAACATTTATTTACCTCTTTATTTGCAATCTGTCCCCCATGAATGAAAACTCCATGATGTCAGGAGCTTTGTGTGAGTGCAACCTGCCAGGCTCGGTCCTGAGCTTTCTACGTGCATTAACTGTCCTAGCTTCCTAGTCCTGCTGTAACAAATTCCCACAAACTCAGCAGCTGACAACAACACAAACGTATTACCCTACCGTTCTAGAGGTCAGAAGTTCAAAATGGGTCTCACTGGGCTAAAATCAAAGTGTCAGCAGGGCTGTGTTCCTGCTGGAGGCTCTGGGAGCAAATCTGTCCCTTGCCTTTCCCAGCTTCTAGAAGGTGCCTGCATTCCTTTACTATGGCCCCTTCCTGTCTTCTGGCTCTCCCACCATATATAAGGACCCTTGTGATTACATTGGGCCCATTGGGCTAAACCAGGGTCATCTTCCCATCCCAAGATCCTTAACCACATCTACAAAGTATTTTGCCACGTAGGGTAACATAGTCACAAGCCCCAAGAATTAGGCTGTGGGATCCTACAGGGCTATTATTCTGTCTACCCCATTAACCCACTCTGAGCTGGTTTCACGCACAACACTTTGTTTGCATTTGTTTTTGTTTTCTACACCAAAAACTAGTTCTCCCATTCTCTGGACACCAACTGGGTGTCCTATAATTCAATCATCCTTGACACTGTGCACCCAATAGTATAAAATCTCACAAGTTAGCAACTCAGACTGCCACCATTTCAGCTGCCAGTTGCAAGTCCCAGGTTGTCGCTTGTACTTCCGACCAACCAGCTGTAAATTCAGGGAGTTCCCACACCGCCCCTCTTCAGGTTTAATAATTCACTAGAACAATGCACAGAACTCAAGAAAACACCTTACTCACTATTTCCAGTTTATTATAAAGGGTACAACTCTCAGGATCAGCCAAACAGAGGAGATGCCTAGAGCAAGGTATGGGGGCAGGGGCCATGCCCTCTCTGGGTGTGCCACCCTCCCAGCCACTTGCTGTGCTCACCAATCTGGAAGCTGTCCAAACCCCATCATTTAAGGGGTTTTATGGCAGCTTCGTTATGATTTAATTGATTAAATCCTTGGCAATTGGTGATTCACTCAATCTCCAGCCCCTCAACCCTCCTGCAGGTCAGAGACTAGGGCTGAAAGTTCCAGACTTCTCATTGTAGCTGGGTCTTTCTGGTGACCTACCCCCCATCCTGAAGCTATCTAGAGTCCCAGCAAGAGTCACCTCATTAGGAAAAAAGATGTTCCTATCACTCAGGAAATTCCAAGGATTTAGGAGCTCTGTGTCAGGACTGGAACAGCAACAACAAAAAAAACCACATGTATTTCTTATGCTATGCTCATTACTCATCCCAGCAACTTTATGCAATAGGGAGGTATATTGTCCCTGTTTTACAGATGAGCAAACTGAGGCAGAGAGCATCAAATGGTTGTTCAACTTCCCAGAATTAGTAAGTGGAACAGTCTGCCTTCCTAACCACCAAGCTATGGGGTCAGCATTCAATGCATAGTATTGCAATTGATTATTCTTTATTTTTCGTACTCTTGTCATTGGTATGAATGAGTCTCATCTCCATACCCAGCTTAGGACTGTCCACCATCAGACGACAACCTGGAAGGGATTTTTAAATGCTAGTTTGAACGGGGATTTTTTTGAACCTGAAAGCCAGCTGTTTCCATAAATAGCACTACTCACTTTACTCCACCCCCACCCCCGGTGCTTTCAGGCAGATGTAGGGGGCCTGTCACAGTCAACCATCAGTCAGCAAGGAATCTCCAGGGCGGTCAAGGGGGAAGGAGAGGAGAGGATCTTTGGAGAACACAAAAGGTGTTTATAGGTATTCACTCTACCCGGACTGTGCCTCCCCCTCTGGCTGATGCACTCCTACTAATCCTTGAGAATTCCCTCTAAGGGTCACCTCCTCTGGGAGCCCTCACTGACCTCCTCTGGGAGCTCTTGCTAACCTCTGCAGACTCCTGTCTCCTTGGTACCAGCACTGGGCCTCGTGCACACCACATGACAGCATCCATCCATTGCACCAATTATTTATTACTGATCTTTCCTCTACTAGCTAGGGTTCCTTGAGGGCAGAGACAGTCTCAGGGTGGCAGCACAAAGAGTCACCAAGGTGTGGTTCCAGGAGCCCTGAGCAGGCATCTCCCTTCACCCTGTCTTGTCACAGTCGGGCTGCTATCTACAAAGCCCGTATCAGCACCGACCTCCACCATCCAGGCTGGACCCTGGGCACACAGTGTGGACCCAGAAAAAAAACCACTTCCCTCCATGCACTTCCCTCCATGCAAAGATGTGAAGGCCTTATGCCCACACTTTGAAAAACAGCAGTGAGCCCTGAAGAGAAAGAAAGGCATGTGGCAGGAGGCAGGAAAGGACACGAGCTGGCAGGCTACAGGTACTGGGACCCAACATCAATGCCTCTCCCCCTTGACAAAGGCCAGCTCAGCCCTGGAACTAAAATGAGAGAGCTAACGGGCAAGAAATTGAATGCATCAATTACATGAGAGGCCACACGCCTCAGGGAAGGGATGTCCAGATTTACACTCATCTGTGGACCCAAAAATCTTCTGGTGGAATAATTTTGAAACTGTGCCTTAAAACTTATCACTCTAAAAAGCTCTTGAAATGAAGAAGTGCAGCCCCAGCAAGGCAGCCAGCCTCTGCAGGTGCCAGATTCACGTCAGGCAGCTCTCTCTGGCCCAACACTGCAGCGTTTGGGGATTCAGCCTTCATGACAAATAGCAGCTGCTGTCACCATTGATGGTGAGGGACCACACTCAGGAGGCAGGCTGACCAGCAGATTGCTTTTGGGGGAGGCAGAGGAGTGCTGAGGGAGGGAGAAGAGAGGCAATCATTACATGACCTGTACCTGTGCCAGGCATCCTACTGTTACTTACATTTTCATAAGCCTACAACAAGGACACGACACTGAGGCTCGGACAGAGGCAATAACTTGCCCAAGGGCACAGACTAAAGACGCAGTGCTGAGAGGGGAGCTCTTATGCCCCCCACGCCTCAGATCCCTCCCTGTTCATTACACTTCCCCACCCTAAAAGCTCTCAGCAGCGCTGTCACGAGGCAGGAATGGAAGACGATTGGAGATGGTGGGGAAGGTGCTGGGTGCTCTCAAGGCTCAGCAGGCATGGGGACTGGTCCAGGCTTGGTTGGTGGGCAATGTTGGGCAGATCCCCTGAACACTACAATTTTCGGTTCCTCCTCTGTCTAGAGTGGCGCTGCCTGGAGATCTCCGAGAGGCCTCCCAGCTCTAAAATTCTATGATCTTCAGAATTTACTACACTCGTCAGTGAGCATTTGTCCCGCTACAACTCTGAGAGGAATTACTCCTGCAGATATGAGGCTCAGAATGTTAAGACTCTGCAAATGCTACTGTTCCAGCAACAATGTGTGCATAGAATATTCTTGGCTGGGGAGGGCGATATTAGGGAAGGGTGGAAGTCCATCTGTCAGCAGTGGTGAGCGGGGTGATGGGAGGAGGGAAGCTGGGAACGCTCATGGTCTGTTTGAAAAGAAGAAGGGTTTTAATGGGACACGCTCACTCACTCTGGATTTTAACAACCTCTCGAAACATCACTCAGGGAGAAGGCGAGTTAAGGAAGAGGATTTGTGGGGTGAACAGAGAGGAAGAAAGAGAAAGTGATCAAAACAGGACAAATTCAGCACCAGGGGTCATTGAGCACATCAACTAGAAGACAGGATCGACACCTGACCTGGCCCCTGGGTAGCAAGGCCTATAGTTGACTCTGAAGAATATTTTAATGCCAGAAATTGAAAAGCAAACATTTCATTTTAAAAATTGGAAAGCTCTAATATATATAATGCAGGTCCGTTCATTAACCTCTCTAGGCCTCAGTTTCCTCATTTCTAGTGTGAAGAGAAGGCTTTTGTGAGACTAACATGAGACAGCACGAGCGTAACCCGGCAGTGCCCTGTCCCCTGAGAGTGCTGTCACTCATTCTGTGACAGGAAACAACACCGAGGAGCAAAGCCTCATCGTAGCAGCAGACACGATGTGTGAGGCCAGAGTATGCAAGGCCACCTTTCCCCAGGGACAGCCTATGGCAATATGCCGGAGACACTGCATCCGGAACTCGGGACCAGAACCAGGGGAGGTCTCCTTTCCTCCTCCCCACCTGCTGGCCCCTGTGCACTGAGATGGGCAATTCAGAGGGATGGGAAGCCTCCAACAGAACACAAGGCTTTTCACTACCCCACGATGGAGGGGGCTCAACTCAGTGTTAACGAGAAAATGAAAGAGATGTGATATCAGTTATATCCCAAGACAATGAGTGTAGTGCAATGGTTGAGAACTCTGGGTTTGAATTGCTGGGGTTGCATTTCAGATCAAGCTTGGTAACAAGGAGCGTTTAATTCAGAGATTTTTTTAAAACCATAGTAGGGCCCCATAGTAGGGTCAAGGAGGGGCTGGCAAGTAGAACCCTGAGAGATAGCTCCCTAGAGAAGGAGAAGCCAGAACAAGCCCACCCAGGCCGCGGACCACAGAGGATGAGTGTGGAAGAGAGGGAGAGGGGCTACAGCCTGGGACTCTTCTGGGGCAGGGGAAGACCAAGGCCTGGGGCCCGCGGGCCGTGGACCTACATTGTCCTTAAACTCTTTGTAGATAAGGAAGCTGAGGTCAGATGGGACAAGGTGATGTGGATAATCAGAGAAACAGGTGACAACAGAATCCAGCACTTCCGTCCCTCAGTCTGAGGTGGTGGCCTAAATACTCCTGGAAATCGTTGCTCATACTCTCATCCACGTACCGTGTCAGGCATACTTTTAAGTACCTGGCACATAATAACTCCTTGAAATCCTCGCAGCAACTCCCCTTAGGTGGGTACTGGTACTATCTCCACTTTCCAGAGGAGGACACTTGAGCCACTTGCCTAAGGTCAGCCCGGCGAGTAAGTGGCAAAACTGAGAGTTGAACCCTGAGAATTTCACCCCAAATCTGTGATCTGAATCTCTAATGGATAACTGACTGAGGGGGACCCTTGAAGGAACTGAGGGGATTGTCACTATTACTGAGGTAGCAGGACATGATGTAAGTGATCATTTGCTGAAATGTGGCGCTTGCTGCCCACGCCTCACCCCCTGCCTCCAGCTCACTCTCCCAGGCAGCCCCTCCGAGGGGACCCCCTATCCTCCCTCCCCCAGCCTGCTCTCTCCTAGAGAGACCTGGTAGGGACCCCGGAGCAGTGCATGAGGGCTCATGGAGGAACCATGCCAGCCCGGCCTGCACGTTTTCTGGCCAACCCAGCTGCTATGCAAAGCACCATCTGTATACAATAAGGGTCCCACACGGTCTCCCCCAGTTAATCAGTCAGGAGGTGTGTCCTGGAAACACTCTAGACCCCTTCATTGTGCTCCCGAGGATGCTCATAGGACCATGTGGTGAATTCTTGGACAGGAGGCAGCTCAAGCGCGGCAACCAGTGTCAACTTGATGAGTCGCTCGGTGCTCGGCCTAACTCATATGCGCTCTTGCTGGACACTACACAGACTCAAAACTCTGTTCCTCACCCTCTCACCCTCCATGTGTCCTTTCCCAGCGGGCGCCTTGCCAGTGCTGGCAACGTGCTAATCCTTCCTGCATCCCCACGCCCTGCCCCGCCCAGGGCCAAAGACTGTGTCACTGATGAGGGAAAGGATGCAGTAAGAAGATGATGTATGGCAGGCAGAGCTCTTCCACAAGTGTCACTTTGTTTCACACTCATAACAACCTTGGAAGTCAGGCAACAATAGAGAATATTTATTGATTTCTTAATATGGGCCAGGTTCTGTTAAAAGTGGTTTTTATGGATTATTTACACAGGTACTGTTGATCCTTATTTTACATTTGAGGAAACTAAGGTTGAAAGAGGACAGTAATTTAGCTGAGGTACCAGGATTTGAATCCAGGGAGTGTTGACTCTAAATCACACTGTATTCTCCCTCCTCAAGTAACAGAATACTTGGTATTCTTGGATAAATTATTTCGAGTTCATTTGGAAAGTGGTGAGAATCTTTTTTTTTTTTTCAAATAGAATATGGTGATGGTCACATTTGCCTTTTACAAAGAATGGTCAGGGGGAACTTGGGGACAGGGAGGTCAGTTTACAGGCTGTCATGATATTGGAGGGATGAACAGCAAAGGCTCCCTGCATTAAGCAGCAGGGGTCAGTAGTGAAGATCTAGGAGATAGAATGAGACTTGTCGGGTAGGAGAAGGGTGGAAGGGTACCGGGTAACAGGGAGAAGTTTAGGAACCCTCTCAGATTTATGCCTTGAGAAGCTTCCTATACAAGGGAGTCACTAACTGGTAAGAGTTTAGAGGAAGGGGGCAAATGTAAGGGCAATTGGAGGGAGATTCGTGGGTTCTGTTTGGGGCTTGTTGAGTCCAAGTTACCCACAGGATAGTCACATGGAAATGTTCCCTGTTATGGATTGAATGTTTGTATCCCCCCAAAATTCATATGATGAAATCTTACTCCCCCATGTGATAGCATTGGGAGTGAGGCCCTTGGGATATAATTAGGATTAGATGAGGTTATAAGGGTGAGGCCCTCAGGAATGGAATTAACACCCTAAAGAGACCTAAGAGACCTTGCTTGCTCTCTCTGCTCTCTGCCACATGAGAAGTCATCAGCCTACAACCTGGCAGGAGACCGAAGACCCTCACCAAATCTGACCATGCTGACACCCTCATCTGGGACTTCCAGCCTCTATAACTGTGAGAAATAAATTTCTGTTGTTTATAAACTACTGAGTTTATGGTATTTTTGTTACAGCAGCTCAAACTAAGACACCCTCCCTTTGCCCAGGCAGAGACTGGCAAGTCACCAATCTTAAAATCAGGAACCAAATACACTGAAGTTGATGACTTCGTCCAGGAAAAGTGTTGGTGATAAATGCTAATGACAATGCCAAAAATGTGGCCTTTAGAGCACGTCCTTAAGGGTCACTGCTAGCGAACCTGTCAAGGAGAATGGGAAAGAATGATCAGAGCGATGGAGAAAAGAAGCAGGTAAGATGCCCAGGGAAAAACTGAAGGAGATGATTTCCAGAAGGAATGGTTTACACGTCAAATGTCAAGGTCAAGTGGAAGAAGACAGAAATATGTCCATTGGACTTGGCCATTTTGAGGATCTTTGCCAGAACAGTGATCAGTGCAATAGTGAAGGAAGAGGGTCCTCCTCCAGGAAGCTCCTGGAGTCTAAAGTTTTGGGGCTCTGGGGACAATTCTATTTGGTTGGGTCTTGGTAGAAGGGAAAGCAGTCACTATTCTAACATACCACACTCCTTTAAAACCTTCAGTTCCCCACGCTCAGCAGCTCATTTCATTCCTCGGTTGGTTTTTTCAGCATTCATCCATATGCTGGAGCTTCCTGAAAATGTTCCTCTCCCTAAAATAGTCTGCCTCCACCCCCAACATATTGGGAAAATAGAAAACTCCATGTACTTTACGTGCATGGAGAACTGAGTTCAAATCTGGACTTTGCCCATCGGTAGCTTTGTGTCTATGGGTGGCATGTGTGACACAGGTTAATGAGACCTTTGTTGCAGGGCTAATCTGAGGAAGCAATGAAATAGCCCAGGGGAAACTGCCTGACCCCCAAAAGGCCCAAGAAACAGTGTCTTCCTTTAACTCAAGTCTCTCCAGGCTCTGAAAGCATGGGGAAGGAGAGCCTGGGTTTAGCTCATCTGTTCTCAGAGAAGATATTATGGGGGTGAAGGATGCGAGGGCATCAGGTTGATGGGAGCTTACAGAGTTAGAAGAAGTCATTGAAAACAAGTGTTTCCGCCAGTTTTATCTCAGGCCTGTCTCCTCCCCATAGCTGTCGGCAGTCAGCCAATAACACTGAGTGACAGCACTTCTGCTCACTCCTCCACTTCTAGAAGAAGTTGCAGCAGACACACCAGTGCCCACCTGTGGCATGTCCTCTTGGCCTTCCCATCTCATGGCTCACCAGCCAGACTTCCCATGGCCAGCGCCTGAGCCTGGCCCAGGTTCACCATGGCTCCTGTGGTTCTAAACCATAGGCCATTTTTTCCTCACCAGGGAGTATTTGGCATTGTCGGGAGACATTTGTGATTGTCACTCCTGGTGGGGTGGGGATTGTGACTGGCAACGAGTGGGTAGAGACCAGGGATGCTGGTCAATCTCCTACAATTCCCAGGACAATCCCCACAACAAGGAATTCTTCAGCTTAAAACGTGCCGAGGTTGAGAAAGTTTCCCGGCAGGATGAAGACCCAGTTGCCCACACTGGCCACTAGCTTGATGAGGGCCTTTTCGTGGCCTCCTTCTCTTTCCTTCCTCCCTCTTTCACATCTCTCCTGGGATCTCCAATCGTTGTCTCAGGGTGTGCTTCTGGGGGCTCCTGGACAAGACACAGCTCAAGCTGCTTCTGGTCTGGTTAGGCAGATGGACTCGCTCGCCTATCCCCCACTAGAAAAAGCACTTCCACCATGAGGAAAAATTTTTTAAACATTTTAACATAGAGAAAAGGCGAAAGGCCATGAATGTAACACAAATAGTGACCTCTTAGGACACAATATAGAGAGCACTAAAAATGAGCAGAGACTGGATTTGGGCTGAGTCAACCCAAGCACGTGTCCTTGAGGAGGTGAGTTTGAAGGAGGCCCAGAGCAATGAGTGGGGAAGATTGGCAGCAAGAAGGAGGAAGGGCTTTCTGGGAAGAGAAAGCGCCCTGGTGGGGGCTCCCAGATTCCAACCTCAGGTCCCAACGCCCTGGGTTTCTTTCCCTTCCAAGGCCAGGTTTGCAGGGCACCCTGGGAATTGTAAACATGATGTGAAACATTACTGGTTGTGCGCTGGGCCTATAACATCCTCCTCCCTGAGCACTTCCTTTTTGTGGGAGGGAACAAAATGACTGCAAATGTCTCCAGTGTGAAGGGAAATCTTTGCTGGTGTCACGGCCAGGGGATTACATCTGCCTACAGTTACAGGATGTATCACTTGCAGAGAATTCCTTCCACAACACACTCAAAGAACCAGGAAAAAAAAAAAGTATTAAATAGCTGGTTAAATTTGATCTATATTTTTCATTCTGTTTTTTTATCTCCTGTGGTTTTTTACCAAAGTCCATTCTGACATGCCATTAAAAGAAAACCCTATGTATACAAGCAATAGATTTAAAAAGAAAAAAAAGAAAAAAAAAAAAAAACTAATATACTGAACAACCCAACGTATACAATTTGGAAGAGGTAATCGGATCCCCTGCTCTGGCAGGCTGTAAACTGGGCTAGGGAGGGACATTGTTTTTCTTTTGGTCATTCTGCCAAGTTAAAAAGGAAGTTGGAGATTAGAACAAAATATTTAAATCAAAAATGAATCCTTCAATGAAAGTTGCTTGATCCCCTTTGCTACCACCCCCTGTCTCCCTTCCCCCTTATTGGAAGCATATTTCTCTTTGAAAAGAAGTAGTGTATTGTTGCTGAATAGAAGGGGGACAGCCCACTGGGGAGACACATCGATCTCATCATTTTAAAAGTGGGAGATAAATGACCTAAGGCCTCTTCCCAATCAAATGCTGTTTCTGCACATTCTCAGGATAAATGGCATGGTTTTCCCTAGTGAGCAGTGAGGGCTCTCCCGCTAGCTGGGTTTACTGATGCTAGCCATGCATCCAGCTCCAGGAATAAAAGTAAGTGCAACTAAAATAGACATATGTGAGTGATGTCAGGTTATCTCATTGTTCTTTGAAACTCAAGCAAGACCTTGACTCTTTCTAATGGTGAACTTATAGAATGTCTCCCATAGTAAGATTCAGTATTTTGATTTCTTGAACTCTCCCTCAAATTCACTACAAGAGATGCATAGATAGCTTAGGTTTTGCAAGTACTATTGCAGAAGATCCAAGAAAGGATATGTAAAGAACAGAGCCACATCTGATATCCAAAGATGCCTCTTCCACTGTACCCTGCCAGGCTCTCCTCAAAAAGATCCCATTTTTTGAAGTGGCCCAAGTACATGTGATGCTCTTGATGTGGAGCCCACGGAATACATGTTGAAATAACAATGCAAAACAAATAATGTTGTGGGACTTTCTGACACCAGGTTCTGCTTATTAGAAACATGGTTCAAGAATTGATGGGAGAGAAGTAATCAGCAAGAATGTGATTCTGGAAGAGTTCAAGCAAACAGGGCAATCAAGAACGATACTAACTTGGCTACCATCTTCATAACTGGCCGGGTTCTGCACACTTCGGTATTCGTCACCGTGATGGTGTGGTCTTGCTAAACCAATGCATCTATTGCTCTTCAATACTGGTAACATAGCCCACGAATATGAATGATCCAGTCATAATAAATCAACAACAGAACCATCTAAGATATAAAAATATAAGGGAACACTGATAGCATTAACAACAGCTTGGAAATACATAATAATGGTTATTATTCTGTATTATAATGAGTTGTATTACACAATGGATTTTAAAATAAGCATCTGTAAGTATGTATTTTGATAGGGAACAATTATATAGAACCCATAAATATCCTGATTATTTTTCTTCCCAAGTTCTCTGGCTTCACCATCCTGTGACCTTGTGTATTTCAGTGTTGACCTTGTGTCAGAGATGACTTGAGCTCATCACATGTCACTGGCTTAACACCCACCAATACCTGTGCAAGTGACCTGGAAGCCCAGCATTCCCCCTTGTAAGGACTAAATATTTTAGAAGGAGGTTTTAAAACTGAAATATAGCATCATCATCCAATGATCCTTGATAGGCCCACAAACAGGCATCTCAAGTGGGGGCCTTTTCCATTGTCCACTTTGCTCACCTACAGCACGTCCTCAGCAGGAGGCAACCATTCAGTTTTACCCAATTTGTGTGTGTGTATGTGTGCGTGTATGTGTGTTTCTTCAGTCTGCTTTTCCTCAATGATCTATTAGAAATTATAACAAAAAGAGAGCTTCTGTCCCTTAGAGCCTTTCTTTTGTTCTTATATGTAAACCCCAATGCCACCGTCTTCCCTAGACAAACTGCAGGTCTTCGTATCATTTTCAGCTCATCTGCTTGATAGCTCTTGATGGACTCATTCAAAAAACCTGTATTAAATATGGCCATGTCCCAGGGACGGCGCCAAATGCTTGGCCTCCATTATGTCATCTAATTCTAACAACACCTTGCCCTCGAGGGTTATAATTCATCTCATGTGCACAAGAGGAAGCTGAGACTCAGAAAAATCAAGTGACTTGCCCGGGGTCCATGGAGCGTCAGGTGCCTTCAACCTTTCAACATCTTTGCTTGGGCTGGCCCTGCCCAGGAGCCCTTCCGTGCCAGCGCCACACCACTTGGCCTGTGGGGGCTGTCATTTGGGTTGTTGGTGTCACACCTCCCTCAGGCCTGACTGCTCATGACCCTCTGCAGAAAGCCTGTCTCTTTCTTGCCTCATCCTGTCACCCTGTCATCACCTCCCACCGCCCTGGCTGGAGCAGTCTCTCTCTGTCTAATTTGGTTGCCTCTTTCACTGTACATTCATGCCTCTGATCGCACGCACTGCCAATTCACTATTCCAAGGAAACTGCCTGAACTTCTCTAGGCTCCTAAGAGTCTTGCTCCACCATGAACCAGCTGTGTGAGTCTGGGAAAGTCATTAAAACCCTTTGACAGTTTCTTCACATTTATAATAGACATCATAATTCCAGCTCTATCTCTGGAAGAAAATTGAAGTGAACATCGAATGAGACTCAGAAAGTGGGCTTTGGGGGAAATAATTCCCATGCCAGATTTTATCTCCAAAATGGCCCTGAAATGCAAATTTTCATCCAAATTTACTCAAAATATGATGTTTGTTGGTCAGAATCCAATGCTGAATTTTTCCTCCAAAATTTCCCCCTCTGTCCACAAAAAATGAAAGTTGGTCCATCAACTCTACCCTGCAAAACCTGAGTTCATAGTTTGCGTTCCAGAAGGTGTGACCAAGAATTATACTCAATAAGAAAGTCTGCATTTCTCACTTGTGAAATCACCAACAGGGAAATCTCGATAAGGAGTTTTATTCTTTAATACCTAAACATCATATTTAATTAATCTAACTCTAATTTTCTAGGTTAAGTCATATACACTGCAGTAGCCAAAAAAAAAAAAAAAAAAAAAAAAAGTTTTGAAAGCACAAATTGAGAATCCTGCTGCCAGTCTGGTCCACATCAAACTAAGCACCCAAAGCCTTCACTGATTCCCCTTTATTATGCAATAGAAATCCCAGCTCCTCAGCCTGACTTCCCAGTCCATTCCCAGCCTCAACTTACCGTTCCCACCTGAAGTTCTTTTTCTTCGACATGAGACATCGGCTCTAGCCACTCTGGATTACTTGCTCTCTTCTTTTAAAAGCCCCTTCATTTTCCTCACTCTGCATTTTACCTCAGGCTTCCCTTACCCAGAATGCCTCTCCCATTCCCCTTGACCTAGCCAGATCCATCTGGTTCAAACCCCTACTTCTTCCATGACACCTGCCCTGACCTTGCTAGTCTAAACCGATCTCTCCTTCCCCTGAGCGCCTGTGGATATCTCACCCTCTTACCATGTGCTGCCTTTTGATGTGTCTCCTAATTTCATCTTGAACTATCATTAAACGTCTTTCCTTTTCATATTTTAACTTTTGGTACCCCATTCTTCCTGCGTACCCCAGAACTAGCTAACATAGTACTTCACATACAGTAGCCATTCATGAAAAACTTGTTACTTAAATTTGACTAACATGCTTCAAACTACTCTGATCAAAAAAAAAAATATTTCTCATGAATAAAGCAATGGAATTGTAGAAATCCACCCCATCAAATATTTTTGGCTAAAAAGAAAGGAGTATCTTTCCACAGTCTCAACGGAAACTGTGCATGTGAATGTGTGTTTGGGGTACAGAAGTAGAGAGAGACTTGTTAATTTTAAAGCCACATAGCATGTTTGGCTAAGACTATGACTCCATTTGTGTATTTCAACCACGTAAAATACACCCTGGGATTCTGGACTGAGAAAAATAGCCATATAAGGAGAAAACAAGACATTCCCTATAGCTGCCCTTGTAAAACACTCTATGATTTAACCCTCTGCTCGGACAGATCCAAGCTCGTGTACTTTACAACTGCAAACCATCAGATTCCTGGGAGGAGTTCAGCCTGTGACCTGCACCACTGGGCACAAAGGATCGCAAACAAAACCTGACAGGTCACACACAGGGCAGCATGACCAAAGCTTTGTAGCAGCCTGCCTGTCTCTCGTCGGCAGGCCATCCCCAGCCCGAGCAGGCACCGAGGAGAGCTCCAGTTCAGAGACAACTCTGAGGGACTCATTAATCCTTCTTTGCTTCAAGAACACAGGGATCTGGGATCTGCCTCCACCTTACAGGTGACAGTTCATCAATCTGCAAAATCTTTTCATTGGGAAGGAGGGGGTGGGATAAGGGGAAGGAAAGAGGGGTTTCAGGAATGGCAACCAGACGCAGGAGCAGGTCAACTGTTGGCCCACCCTCCAGACAGTGCCCATGGGCCTGCAGTGCACTGTGTGCCTGGCTGCGGCCTCGGCTCTGGGCAGACCCAGGGGCCCACAGGGAGCCCTTCGGCCCTCACTTTCGCTCTCTTCTTCTTGATTGCTGTGGATAGCAACTCTGCGTGATATGGTTTTCCACATAGTAAAGCTGAGGTTCTGAGAGGTTCCAATGTCCCTCACATATAATGAGTGGGGCTATGATTAGAAATAAAGTTTTATGCTGCCACTGACACTGCTCATTTTCTTTAGTTCTCCAGGATAATCTCCTTCCTTATAGCAACAGAATGACTCCACAACGAACACATACACATACTGAGGAGGAAGGAAGATGGCTGCCCCGCTAGAGACAATATTTCCCAGGCTCCCATACAGCTCAGAATGTCCATGTGACTAAGTTCCAGAGAGAGGGACATGAGTGGAAGTTCTGTGTGCAAATTCTGAGTCATAGCTTTAGAAAGGAGCTGCTTGCCCTTCCCATGGGTTGAAATGCAGATGTGGGAATGAAGATGAGAACAACAAAATAGAAGGAAGCTGCATGACTTTATGGAGCAGCGCCACCTACCTGCCTGGTACTGACTGTTCCCAGCAAGAGAAATAAACAATCTCATCTGAGCCACTGTATTTTTCAAGGGCTTTGTAACAGCAGTCTAGCTTTTACCTTAACTTATGCATGTGACTTTCTGCTGCAGCTGTGTGCAAAGAATCTTGAGGCCATACTAGCTTGCGCTAATTTAAAAAGCAGAAGGAAAAAAATCATAGCCAAGTTACATAACAGTCAGCAGTATTTACGTGCCAAAATCACCTCCTCCCTGAGGCAAGGCTGGAACGGGCCTCATCCACACGAGGGAGTCCTGCACAGGTTAGAGTAAAGGTCAGAGAATCTGGCTCCTTCCTTCCCATAAAAGAGTGTCCTGTGGAAAGTCTGCCTTCCCAAATGAATTTCAGAGAGAAGGCTCCTGAACCTCTTTGAGATGGAGCCAGAGGCACTATTTGCACAATTGTCATTATCATTCCAAAAATGACTCATTCAAATCTTCTTCCTTACTGATTTTTAAAATTTGCTTTACCTATCTGAAGAGATGTGCTAATATATCTCCTACTACGGTTTTACATCTGACAATTTTTCCGGGTAATTCAATTTTTGCTTTTTATTCGAGACTATGTTATTAGGTACATATCACATATTAGAGTTGTTATATTTTTGTAACAATTTTTATTTCCTAATCATGAGTTTTGCCCTAAAGTCTGCTATAAATGTAACTCTATTACAACCCTCCCCCCTTTTTTTGGCCTGATAGGTCTTTTCCCATTTTTTTTTGCCTTTGTTCTTTTCTCTGCCCTTATATTTTAGACCCATCTCTGACAAACCACACAGAATTTTTTCCATCCAAATTAACAATCTCTGTGTTTTAACTGGTACATTTAGTCCATTTACATTTATTTAGGATTTATTTCTGCCATCTAATTTTTGGGCTTTGTATTTACTTCACTATATATGATCTTAGCTTTCTTTTTCCCTGCCTTTTAGTGGACTGGTCAAGTTTTCTTTATCCCCTTTTCCTATCCTACTGATTTGGTAATTATACATCTCATTTGTATGTTTGTATGTACATATAACCTTTTTAGATGTCACCTTACATTTTTATCACACATACTTGACTTTAAAAAGTATAATGTTAAGTCAGCATCTCTATACACCTACCAATCTTCAGCGCTCCAACCATCTTCCATTCTTCCTACATATTATTGTTGTCCACTAGTTGAGTTCCACATTGTTTCATTCCCTGAAAATGTGTCAGTATTATTGTCATTTCTACAGATAATGCTTGTTTAAATTTAATTTTCCTTCTTGGATCGCATTCCTTCCTTAGTGTTTTGAGTATATTATCTTATTGACTGTTGGTTTGTGTTGTTGCCGTTGAGAAGTCTCATGCCTGTCTAATCATATTACCTTTGTAGGAAATATGTCTTTTCTCTGTTACTGCTTTAAGAACTTTTTGGCTTTGTTGTTCTGCAATTTCATTATAGTGGACTTAAGGTTTGGGTTTATACTTATTTACTTAGCTCATGGCTTGCTATGTATCCTGAATTTTATCTTCATTTTTTTTTAACTCTTGTGAAAAATCCTCAGCCTTTTTCTTCTTGAATAATTCTTCATTCCTCAATCTCTTCTTCTGAAACACTTATTCTTTCTCATTCTATCTTCCATAGCTTTAATTACTAATTCATATGTTCATAATATATTCTGAATTAGACTTAGATCTCTCTTCCAACACACTAATTTTTTCTTTAGCCATGTCTAATCCATTAAGTTATTACTTCTAGAAGTTTTAGTTGTTTCTTTTTAAAATCTGTATTTTCTTTTTTCATGGTACCTTGTATATTTATTATGTTTTTAATTACGTTTTTATGTCTCTAGTCATTTTAAACATACTTATAGCCCCTATACAATAGGTCCATTATCTGAAGTTATTGGAAATCTAATCCTGATACATATTCTATCTGCAGATTCACTCTCATTGGGTACTGTTTCCTAACATGTTTTGTAATTTTGAAGGGTAAATTCATCTTAGTGTAGCATTACTTATGGGGATCATGTGTGGCCTAGACTGAGGATGTGACTCAATAGAGAGTTTTGTGTTTGGTTTATAATTTTATGGCATCATGGCTTAGAATCACATTTTATGTTAACATCTCATTTCAAATATTCCTAGACCACAATATATAGCATAAAAATCAAACCTCAAATCCAAGTAAGGCATTAGGTTCTTATTTAGAATTCTTGATTCACAACTGAGAGACATTCCTTTGTACTCAAGTCTCTGGTTAGAACAGACAAATTTTCTTTGTTGTCTCCATGTGCCAATAGCTTTCTTGGAAATGCTTGCATTTGGCCCATCATGAAGGCCACAAAATGTAGGTCTCTGGGCATTCACAGTTACTTCCCTTCCCAGTTCAAGTTCCCAAGACAACTAATGTAGTCTCTGTCCTTAGACTAAATGTGGCTGGCTTATCTTGGGTCAGGAATCTTTATCCAATTCAATCAGCTATAGATTGGAACAGGGTCTCATACCGTGTTTCCCCGAAAATAAGACCTAGCCGGACCATCAGCTCTAATGCGTCTTTTGGAGCAAAACTTAATATAAGACCCAGTCTTATTTTACTATAAGACCGGGTATAATATAACATAATGTAAAACTGAGTCTTATATTAATTTTTGCTCCAAAGACACATTAGAATTGATGGTCTGGCTAGGTCTTATTTTCGGGGAAACATGGTAGCACTTGAGGATCTCCCTTTTGGGCTGTTTTTGGAGAGACAACTTCTCTAGCAAGAAGGCATCGAAAAAAAGGAGGAAATGGTCATTGGAGGAAATAATTACCATCTCTACAACCAGTAACTTTTCTCCAACACTTCTCTTTTGTAAGCTCTGCTCTCAATGACTAAGTTGCCTCCATTGTGTCAGGGTAAGAGTCTGAGCAATTGTAACCAAGAAGGCGTCGATAGCATCTTCCAGAAAAGATCAAGATGAGCACGTTTCTGCATAACAGTGGAATTTGTTTTCAACTCAGATTAAATTTGGAAGTTACTTTTCTACAGAGCACCTAGCCCAGTGTATAACATAGCAGATATTCAATAAATATGTGTTGGAACAAAATATCAAACACTTCCTCCACCCTGCCATAAGGAGATAATGCAGCCTACAAAGGCAGCAGGCAGAAAGTTTTGAAAGAGAGACAGAAAGCTGCAAGGTCATGCCAAGAGAAAGATAAATCTTTCCCAGAGAAATAAGTAACTTGAAGCAGGCAGTTAGCAAAGAATGCTGGAAGAAAGTAACCTCCTTAAAGGCTCAGAACTTGGAGTGGACTTTGAGTTAGCACCTATACAAGATTGTGGAGAATATGCTGCAGTTCGTAAATAAGAGTCCTGTCACAGGTGGTGACATCCCACACAGATCCTCGCAGCAGGGGTCATCTATGAACTTGGGTATTATATTATGATAAAGCACACCACACAAAAATGAAGACAATTCTCTTAGGCACACATGCCTAAGGGATTTAAGGGGAAGGGAACTGAAACATTTTTAAAGGTACTCACTGTGTTAGTTTTTTAGATGTAATGATACACGTATTAATTATGTATTAAAAATACATAATTCAAATCATCCTGTGGATTCCTCCTTTATATATACATACATATATATATATATATATATACAATTTGATTTTTGTTTTTAACACCCACGTTAAAGAATCTCTCCAAATGCTATTATAAATAAACATTTAGATTAGCTGAGAGCTGCAGGCAAAGTTTGGGATCTAAGAAACCATTTCCCCCTTACAGAATGCTGCCTTACCCAGGATTTCCTTTTAATAAGTGTACCACACATTCGATTCAGCTTAGTAATGGAGTCTCCAAAATTTCTTTAGAAAAAAGGTCTTAGGGGTTGCCATCTGGAGGACAGCAGACTTCACTTGAAACTGTGTTTGCATATCAAGTATACTATTTTACTACTCAAGTTGTTTATTTATTAAGGTTCATTTGGGGAGAAGAGAGGTTAGACCGTGTTCCCCAAGCTCATCTTTAGTTCCACAGAACTTGAAAACTAAATGAAGGTCTCCACAGTAAAAACTCTGAAGAATAAAACCCATCACATGAAAAAGATGATTGCAGTGCCAACCCCAAGTCCAAAGAAGCTTTGTGAGGCAAAGTTTCAGGCTGTTTCAGCTTTTCAAAACACTCAAACCACCTGTCTCGCAGGAAGGGGGTAGTCTCTATCATGACGGTAAAATGCTGGAGCCCTGCCTGTTCGGATTGACAGAACTTATGACAGGAGGCTTCCCTGATGAATTCAGTAGAACTCAACTATGACACAGACCTGGAATACCTAATACCAATAATGACCTCAACATTGAACTTTGGGTTGCATTCCCAACTATAGCTCCTGCAGTTGTTCTCCGATGAAATCAAATTACTGTGGAAAAAATGTGTGAGACCGCCCTTTCCACAATGGGGTGAAAAGGGCAGCTTCCTGGGTTACCACCCATTGAAAATACCGCCTCACCAGCTTACAGGTGGTGTTCTTCAAGCATAAGAATGTGTGGAACGTGTCAAATGTGTGTGTCAAATGTGTGTCAAATTAGGTACCCTCCCTCTTGAAACCATTAAATCTTTGCCTCTCTCTCATTGTGTGTTTGTGCGTGTGTTGGTTGGTGGGGAGGGCTCATAGACGGCGGTCGGTGGGAACCCAGCGACATAACAACTGGAACCAAGCATCTCCCTTCAGAAACAAGGAGGCACTCTGCAGTGGCCAAAGGGGGTGACTGAGTCTTGCACATTGTACCTTACTTTCCCAGGTAATTCTTTCCAGAAATGCTGCTAGGTGCAGTTCCCCCTTTTCCAGCATTCCTGAAAATATTTAAGATGCAGCATCAGCACTTGGACTTCAAATTTATATTAAGCAGGTTAGGTGAAAAGGCTCTAATGTGTGTATACTGAGCATTCAGAACTCTGGAGCAGTTTTCGGCTAGAAAATGCCATTCCACTTCCCTCCCCACTGGAGCTCCATGTGTGGGCATCACAGAGACCAGAAGTCTCTGGGGCCCCAGGGCGAATGTGAGTCCGGGACATTTCCTGAGTCCACACTTGGTTTCCTCTCCCTCACTGGACCTGAGAGAAATAAATGAGGTAATTAACCCCTTTCATTCCATGATCCCATGGTAGCCAAGAAATCTCGTGGTGTCTTCGGCCTAACCCTGTGCACTGGGCACTTGTGTGCTTGCTTGCCCACCACCTATTTCCTCTTTCTCTGATAACAGCCCTTCAGGTTTCTCCTGTAGAACCTCTCTGCCATTGCTCATGGTTTGGGTGCCCTCCTCTGGCCAACAGCTGAGAACATGACCCAAGCCAGACCAACTGGATTTGCCCTTTTGGAAATGTGGCTCAGGGGCAGGAGTGGCACCCAAAAAGAAAACTTCTAGAGCTAATTAAATCTGGGATTTAATGTGAGTCCGGGAGCCTAAAGAGCCTATCCACTGGTCCCTGTTTTGCCACACCCCTGCAGCTGCCCTGAGCCTCACCCCTTTCTCAGGTTCTGAGAGCTACTTTAGATCTTTGCAATAAATCCCATCTGCTTCTGGAAGCCAGCACAGACTTCCGTGCCTTGGTACCCCCTTCCCTGTGCAGAAGTAACCAATTCCCAGGTCATGGGAACCCATGTGGAAGCGGGAAGAGATGCCAGCCTCCAGCTGGCAGGCTGTGCCCTTCCCCTGCACCCTCCCAGGGACTCTCCTTGGCCTCTTGCCTTCTCCTCCCTGCCACATCGCTCTCTTGCGTTCCACGTCATCCCAGCTCCGCAAGCATCATCTATTTCAACTCTCAAGTTTCTTTTTATTCTGGTACCAGGTTATTTTCATAAATCTTTCATTTTAAAATAAATCTCAAGTGTCTCATTCACCACAACATTTCTAAAATTCATTCCTCTGCCCCATTCCTCTGCCAATGTGCTCATTCCAGAGGGGGGCCCTTCCCACTTGAATGTTGGCAACATCCTGGCCTCTTGGCTTCCTCTCCTGCCACCTTCCTCTCTCCCAGAGAGAAAATGAGGTTTGGACTTGGGTGGGTTGAAAGCCCATCCATGCATGCCATGCATAACATTCCCTTCCTCGGCAGTGATGCATTCTGAGACAAAAAGGCCTTTGATAATGTTTCTCGGGGGGCCCATTTGGCGCCATTTTGGCCAAGTTCTGCTGGAGAGTTAGCAGCAGTAACTGACAAAGGGCAAGCTCCGTCCCTGCCCAGGTCTATGGGCTGCTTATACAGCCGACCCCTGTGAGCTGCCACGTGCTCACCTAACCCAGGGTTGGTGGCATGATCGTGGCACATAGTATCTCTTCTACCTAAACATGTTTCACCTAATTGAGCCTCTACAAACATGGCCCTGTTTGGCAGGCAGGGATCATACCCACCCCTCAGGAAGTGGTTACATATTAGAATTCAGGGTACCTCTTGCTGCTGGGAAACACATTCTATGGCTGTCCTCTGGGGACCCATAAGGAATTCACACCTGTGATTTCCCTAAAGCCTTCTGTAGATCCAGTTGACAGAGCAGCTCTCTGGCCATGAACAACTTGAGTTTTTTAGAGAGAAATCAAGGTACAACAGATTCAGGTAATTTAGCATATCACAATAAACACTGTGACTGGAGCCAGGTTCAATTACTGCTGACATATGCAATAAAGAGTGGACGTGCTGGTCCAGATATGTACAACCTAACACCTATTACTAGATCTGTACTGAACATTTTAAAAAGTTTTCCTGGTATGAAATATTGAATTTGCTATTCACTAGCAATTTACCATGCTACTTAAAATTAGATTAGCAATTTACTTTTGTGTGGTATTCAGAAGTAGCATGTTGTACAACAGAATGACCACATATGTGGAACATGTGTTTGTGTTTCAGTTGGGAGAAATTATTTTTATAAATGTAGGCTAAAGAACCTATTTTTAAATGAATTCTCTTAAACTAAAAATTCATTTTAAAGTTAAGCCCCCACTACCATAAAAAAAGAGAAAGTGGGCAGAATTCAACAATTACTTTCATGGCTATGTTGTATTAAGTTGAGTTCTCTAAATGATCTCTTCAATTCAAGGCTTTAGCCTCAAAACTAGATTTAGCTTTTCTTGTCTCCAGTGTACTCTTGTGCCCCTGAAAATTGAATCATGGGCAGAAGTTTCCAGTATTTGTGTTCCCTCCCTGCTTTGAAGTTCATTAATCTTCATGCTGAATTTCCCTCCACCCTACTGAAAAAAGAAAAAACTGTGTGCGTCCCTAAGATGGAAAGCCAGGAGCTGGCACCTTGGGACAAGATCACATGGAATAGGAATGGCAAGAGACTCGCCAGTGTGGTGAGCCATCACCACAAACCATGGCTGGCATCTCAGGAAGGGAAGTGAGTCAGTCTGCTGAATTCTGTGGTGACGAACCCCAGAGCCTCTGTCACCCTCTTCCCTCCCAGTGGGGGCCTGCCTGACCAAGCAAGGGGCTTCCTGGTATGAGGCAGGGCCAGACAGATGTTCCTTTGTCCTTAACACAACCATGCAAATTGCTGCATTGAATATCAAGTATTGTTTGTGCTCACTTTAGCAGCACATATACTAAAATATCAAGTATTGTTCATATTCTTAATCTAAACTCACTTTATTTTTTAAGTAATTTTTTTAATTTTTCAATTATATACAATATTATATTAGTTTCAGGTGGACAACATAGTGATTAGATACTCATAAAACTTATGAGGTGATCACCCTGATAAATCTAGTACCCATCTGATGCCATATAGTTATTGCAATATTGACTATATTCCTTTTGTTATATGCTACATCCCCATGACTATTTTATAACTACCGATTTGTAATTCTTAATCCTTTCCCTTTTTCATCCTTTCCACATCCTCACCTAACCCAGGGTTTGATGGAATGATCGTGGCATATAGTATCTCTTCCACCTAAACATGTTTCACCTAATTGAGCCTCTACAGAAATGGCCCTGCTTGGCAGCCAGCGATCATACCCACCCCTCAGGATGTGGTTACATATTAGAATTCAGGGTACGTCTTGCTGCTGGAAAACACATTCTATCTGGCAACCACCAAAATGTTCTCTGTATATATGAGTTTGTTTCTGGATTGTTTACTCATTTATCTTGTCCTTTAGATTCCACATATAAGTGAGATATATGGTATTTGTCTTTCTGTCAGACTTACTCCACTCAGCACAATATCCTCTAGGTCCATCCATGTTGTTGCAGATGATAAGATTTCATTCATTTTTATGGCTGAGTAATATAGTCCATTGTGTATATTTATATGTACCACCTCTTCTTTATCTATTCATCCATTAATGGACACCTCGGTTGCTTTCATAGCTTTGCTACTGTAAATAAAGCTGCAATGAACATATGGATGCACATGTCCCTTCAAAGTAGTGTTTTGGGTTTCTTTGGATAAATACTCAGAAGTAAGATTACTGGGTCTTTGTCTCTTGCTATAGTCTTTGTTTTAAAATCTATTTGGTCTGGTATAAGTATTGCTACCACAGTTTTTTTGTTTGATTGTTTGATTGATTCCATTTTCATGAAATATCTTTTTCCATCCCTTTACTTTCAGTCTGTGTGTGTCTTATGCTCTGAAGTGAGTCTCTTGTAGGCACCATATGTAAGGGTTTTGTTTTCTTATCCATTCAGCCATCCTGTCTTTTGATTAGCGCATTTAATCCATTAACATTTAGTGGTGTGGTCAAAAGGTGGCCACTGGGTATGTGGTTACAGGGCCTCTTGGGAGGACCTTTGTTGCAGGCTAAGGTCAGCCACTGCCTGTGCCCTGCCCGGAGCCACTTTGTATAAACTATAAAGCGATCTTTAGATGGTTGCCACTTGTGCTGAGCTTCTTGGTGCCTGGGAGAGGCTAAGCTATGAATGGAGGCTAGTTGATGTTAGTGCCAGGGTTGGTGCTGCCTAGAAAGAGGTACGAGGTAGGCCAAAGTCAGATGCTGCTTGTTTGGGACTTGTGAACCTTTGAGAGATTTCAGGAAAGTCTGCAGTATGAGCCAAGATAGGCCATTTGTATAGAAAAGCAAATAGAAGTGGATTGGGTGGACCCACAAGCTGGGTGGGGAAGGGTCTCAGGGAATCACTAGGGTGGGCCAAATAGTGTTAGCCAGCTTCATAGAGACTCAGGTATGAAGTCAACCTGCATCTATAAGCTGGGTGTGGGGAGGGCTCAACAAAGGAACAATGGCTTCTGCCAGCACTTCTGTTTGGGAAAAAGCTGCCTCCTGCAGCCCTTGCTCTGAAGCCAGACAATTCAGTTTCTCTCCATATGTCCCTGGTGCCTTTACAGCTGCTGCCCCAGTGCTGGAGCTCAGAGCCAGTAAGTCCATGTATGAACCCTTTAAGATGAATGCCTGGGAATCCAGTACCCTTTGTCTCAGTCAGCCACAATCTCCACTGGTTTTCACAGCCAGAAGTTGTGAGGACTTCTCTTCCCATCACTAAAACCCTGGGCTGAGGAGCGTGGTATGAGGCTGGGAACTCTCTCTCCTCAGGGGGCCCCTCTGCAGCTGAGATATCCCTCCCAATTTTAACCATCACACATGTGTATGGGGCAGCCCATTTGTGTCTCTGCCCCTCTTTCCAGTCTTGGCATGTCTTCTTCTGTATATCCTTAGTTGTAGGACTTCTGTTCAGCTAGACTTCAGGCAATTCTCAATGATGGTTGTTCTGTAGTTTAGTTGTAATTTTGCTGTGGTTGTGAGAGGATGCAGGCACAGCTTTTACCTACTCCACTATCCTCACCAACCTCTAAACCCATTTTTAAATCAATACATCCTATTTCCAGTAAAGAGAAATTCAGTAATACATGTCTACAGTATTATTCTTCAGGTTGTTGTTTTTTAAAGTAACTTCAGAACAGATGAAATTACTATACACATATGTACACATAAAGAACAAACATGTATATAACCAAATATGAATCTGTCCATTTGAATGATTGCAATTGAATGAATCTACTCATCCAGACTTTCCATCCATATAAAAATGCACACACAGGTATAATGGCTATAGAAATCCACACTGATGGTGATGACAACACTACTACTACAACTACTATTACTACTATGTATCTGAAGAGTAACTCAAATTACCAGTCCCAGTTGGCAAGGAGCTTATCGTCTGTTTAGTTGCAGACACACACACACACACACACACACACACACACACACACACCAACCATTGAAACCTCAAAATCTTATCTGATTCATCCTTGTCCTTTACCTTGTGCACCAATTTGGTTCCCAGGTCTTGCTCATTCTAGTTCCATAATTCTCATATTTACCTCCCTATCTTTTCCTCTCCAACTCTGGTTATTTCAGGTCCTCTTGTTTCCTTCCCAGGCAACAGCAATAGCTTCCTTTCAGGTACAAGATATTGCCTTTAAGAGTCCGCCACCATGGGCAGGGCTGACAGGCACAGCACTCACCTGGCTGCCCTCTTCTCTCAACATAACAGACCACATTAATCGATCCCAGTGCCCTTCCACTTGGCCACATAGCACATAGCACAGCCCTCCAAAGTCACTCCTCACTTGTCAGAGTTCTTCTAGAAGCAGAATGTATTTACCATCCTGATCTAGGTCCTTTAAAACAACATTCTTCAACCAGGACTTTCAGCACCACAGGTACTTGAATAATACCTAAGATCAAAATCAAGCATGAAATACAGGCATTTCTTAATGTACAATGAATGTTTTTGATGTGCACTCTTCATTAAAGACTAATTAATATTAACACAAACCAGAAAAATTTCCCCCCTCAAATCCTGTCTCCTCTCTTTTGCTACCTGCTGCCTTAAAACCCTCACTGGTTCCCACGCCACAGCTACAAATCTTGAATTTTCCCTAGCCAGCTCCTGACAACTTCCATTTGGATATTAGCTACATTAGTCCAAGACTAACACCAAGACAGGTATATCCTCCAAGAAGCAAATGTCGAGATGGGATTAGATATGCAAAGTTTTACCAGGGAAAAGGCCCGTTACAGAAAATGTGGAAGGAGCCAGAAGAGGCTGGGAGAGCTCTCAGGAAGCAGTGCAGGTCTGACCCCATGAAAAGGAGAGAGAGAAGGAAGGTTGGGTGAAAGCATGTTAAACTGAAGTGCAGTACTAAGGCAAGTTCAGCAAGGCCTCTGGGAAGTCCTGGGGCCAAAGTCACCCACCAGAGGAGCCTGGTGTGTTAGCATCCCCGCTGTGCTGAGTCAGTGGCTGAGAGTGGGTCACGGGAGGCATGGCTGCAGCACAGATGCAGCAACTTCAGGTTGCAGCAGTGGAGACTTCGGCTTATTAATGACTCTCCCTGTAGTTGGAGATCTGAGAGGTGCATTCTCAGAGGTGCCATACCAGGTGATTGACAGCAGCTAAAGCTGTCAAATTTAACAAATAAAAATACAGGATGCCAAGGTAAATTTCAGAAAAACAACAAATAATGTTTAGCCTAAGTACACCCCAAATATGGTTGTCCTGTATTTTATCTGGCAACACTGGCAGTAGCTCTTCTGCATTAGATTTTATCTGTGATGATCCTTTAGCTTTTGAACAGGATCTGTAATTCAGCACAATTCTCACAGGTCCCTCCCATTGGTCTCTTTCCTACCCAATCATCCATCCTCCCCACTGCTCTAGATTGTCTTCTGGAAACACTATTCTGGTCCTGCCACCACCATCACCACTGCCACACTGACACACACCCAAGAAACTCCAAATAGCTCCCATGGCTTTCAGAATGAGCCTCAAACTCCTCAGGCTGCCATTCAACCTTATTTTACAACACTGATTTCTACTGACATTCATAGCCCCGGACTCCAATTAGACCAGACCTTATGGTTATCAAGACACACTCTATAATTTCAGACATCTTGCCTTTGCTCATGCCAGTCCCCTCTCTTGGAACACCCCTTCCGGAACAGCCTTCCCCCAGATCTCCACATTTCTAAATTTGACCTTTCCTTCAAGCCTAGCTCAAATGCTGCTTTCTCCTTGAAGCTCTTCAGTGTACACCAAGGTCTGGCCCAGAATCCCTTACATCTAGAGACACAGAAAGAAGCCAAAATAACATAGAAAGATATAACCTGATATGCCCTGGATACCAAGCTTTCCATATGGAGTAAATTTTAGCAAGCAACCTTTCCTGATTCCACGTGTGGCATTAGTATCAATAGCTCTTGTACATCCAACAGGGCAAGTCTTGCTTTTAGCCCTGGTGCAGATGTTTAATTAATCAGGGTCGCCGTCCTTGTTTGCCCTTGACTGAGTTTCCCTGATGATTACCCACCAGAAAACTCAGCCCTTGAATGCAAACAATGTCCTGATTAATGTTTTGTGCCATGCGCCAGGTTGGGGGAACAGGTCCTTCATTAGTGAGCCAGTCTGAACTGCAATTTTCAGTCCTGAAAACACAAATCTAATTTCATAAGAACTGTCTTTCCATTGCCTTGTGTGTCAAACCTTTCCTTAACTCCCTTTCCTTCGTCTCAACTTTGATTTGGGGAAGGAAGTTTGCATCAATTGAATATAAAATATTGAATTATTCTGACCTCAGCATCATTTTGAAATTGACTGGAGCGGTGAAAATACCCTCCATGCAGCCACAGTGCTGCCGCCCCACAGTCTCGAGCTTGGGTGTGTCCTCCTTTAGTCGATGGCACAGGTCTTCATTCATTCAATCTCTCTCTCTCTCTCTTTCTCTCTCTCTCTCTCTCTCTCTCTCTCTCTCTCTCTCTCTCCCCCTCACTAGAAAAGGGGAGCAAGTCAGATGATTAAATGAAAACCGTTAAATAAAATATCATTCACACAAAGGAAAAGAATTTTCCTCTGGGTCATTATCAGTGGAAACCCAGTGAAAACATAATAAGCACACGATTCCTGATTAATTAAACATTTGTGCTCATTGTATGCAATTATTCTGGGGAAAATCAACTCTGGGATATCTGTTTACTCAACCTTGGGCTGAGAAACCACCAAACTCCCTCTGCCCTGCATTTCCAGGCACAATGTCAAGACATAAAACTGATAGCTCGTAAGCCTGAGGAATATGCCCACTAATTTTCTGGATTGGAAAGAGATGACCATTCTACAAGAGCAATAAAATATGAAGGCTGAGTAAACTCACAGAGGGTTAATTGGGGAAATCTAAAGTGACGATATATTAATGTAATACACATTTACTAATATGCATAATTGTTTTATGCTACAGAGCAATTAAACATAGATGACAAATATTTTCCTGAATGCTTCAATTATTATTGCTTTTTACCCAGTGAAACCACATTTCTAACTTTTTTCCTTTTCATCCAGTGTCTTAGACTGTTCAGGCTGCTATGACAAAATAGCACAGACTGGGTAGCTTATATACAACAGAAATTGATTTCTCACAGTTCTTTTTTTTTCTTTCTGATTTCTCACAGTTCTTAAGGCTAGAAGTCTGAGATCAGGGTGCCAGCCAGCATTGTTGGGTAAGGGACGTCTTCTGGGTTGCAGACTACATACAGCCTTCCTGCCGTGTCTTCACAAGGCAGAAGGAATGTCAAATCTCTGGAATCTCTTTTATAATGGCATTAATCCCTTCACGACCTAATAAGCTCCCAAAGTCCCTACCACCTAATATCATGACCTTAGGGGTCTAGGATTTCAACATATGAATTGGGGGGAGCACCACAAACATTCAAACCACAACACCCATTAAGGTCTCCCATTTCAATGATTTTTGCAATACCACTAACCCCTTAATTGCCATCCCCATCTTATCTTCCTCTCCTAGCAGTTGGGGCCAGGGAATATCTCTGCCCAGTTTCATGGGAGGCCAGGAAGGGGCAGAGGTTTATACTTCTCTCCTTGTCTATTGATGAACAAACACCAGAAGCTATGAATTGAAGGTATCAAGATTTAAGGGGTGGCCGGTTAGCTCAGTTGGTTAGAGCATGGTGCTGGTAGCTCCATGGTTGCCAGTTCATTCCCTGCATGGGTCACTGTGAGCTGCGCCCTCCTTAAAAAATAAAAAAAAAAATAGACAAAGATTTAAGAGTAGGTTGAACAGAACATGAAACTGAGGCCCCTGGAGGTCAAATGGGAGGAGACTCAAGGCAGCGAAGGAGCAAGGGTGAGGAACCCACTGGCTGGAATCCAGATTTCTGGAGCAGCTTCCTGTGACTCTCCTACTGCACCCAAGACCCCGGGGAGGGACCATCTGGATTTTCAGCCATAGAATCTTCATATATGATTAAATGAGCACAGATGTTTGAGGAATTGCTAATGCCTGGTTGGTTCTCCTGTCCATCCAACACCGTATGTTGAGACCCTGCCTCTGGTGGGCCAAGGTTTGGGTGTCCTCTAATCTACCAAGTAGAAGACACTAAAACCATTAGGTTCCCATGTGAAGGGAGAAGTCCTCTGACCTTGGGCCTCTCCAGTGAAATGGATTAATTCTTCACACTGTCTTAGGAGGCATAGCAGCAAAGATGTAACTCCAGAACCTAGTTAATAATCTCCATCTGGCCATAATACGTGTGAAGGAGAGGGTGGGCAGGCAAGCATTATGATGAAAGGCTTGAAAAGCATCTTCTAACACCAGGATGTCGATCAAGGGCTGGAATGAAAAAGTAAACAATGCCCTCCACTCCTTCAACCCCAAGTAAACAAATAAAAAGGGGGGGGGGACAAGAAGTGACTTGGGAATCCATGGAAGTAGGTGATCTTTTTTTAAAAAGAATATGGGTGTTGCAGATGGAAAGCCTGTGCAGGGGATAGAAATGACCATTTTCATGGGGTTGTCTATGAAGTAACAGCTGCTAAAGGGCAAGACATGCCAACGTGCTGGCCCTCCCAGGGCTACCTCTGATTGGTCCGATATCTCAGGTGCCATATGTGTAGATATACCTTCTCCATATATGTTCTTGCTATATTGTTTCTCTTTGTTTCCAAAACGCATGGCCACAACTTCCTTTTGTCACATGACTTCTGGGAATGGGGTTACCTCTTGACATGTGCTCTAGGTTCTAGGATAGAGGGAATTGCTCAGAGTACTGACTGTATGGTCTGCAGCAGAAGATAAAACCAACCCAACAAAGAGAGTGGCCCACGGTCCCTGTTCTGGACCTGTGCTCCCAAGTCTATCGCAACTGCTCTTGCTCTGGTGGTCTGAGAATGACCTTTGATGCAGTCCCTCTATGCCTCGAGGCAGCCATATTAACAACAAATAACTCTTACCCCCGTATGGGGTAATGGCTCCCATAGGGGGCCCAGCTTCCTGGAAAAAAGCAGAAAGGATGGGATGTGAGGAGTTGGCTCATCCTAGAATAATCTCCTTTTAGAGAGGGTGCTTTAGGTTTGATTATGTGTGTATGGGTCAGTTTGAGAGAAGACCGAATTAAGGCACTGAATTAGTTTGCTATTGTTGCTGTAACAAATTACCACAAATTTAGTAGCTTATAATAGCACAAATTTATTACTCACAGTTCTGAATGTCAGAAGTGCAAACTAAGTCCTACCAGACTAATATCAAGGTGCAGACAGGGTTGCATTCTTTCTGGAGGCTCTACGGAAGAGCACATCTCCTTGTCTTTTCAAGTTTCTACAGGCTGCCTGCATTCCTTGGCTCATGGCCCTTCCTCCAACTTCCAAGTGTATTGTGCCAACCTCTGCTTCCCTCATTGTGTCTTTTTCTATCTTTGACCCTTTTCTCTACCTCTTATAAGGATCCTGTGATTACATTGGGCCCACAAAGATAATACAAGACAACCTTCCTATCTCAAGATCCTTAACCACATTAGCAAAGTCCCTTTGTCATAAGGTAACATATTCACGGGTTCCAGGGATTTGAATGTGGACATCAGGGGGGAGAGACATATCTGAATACCACACGTCCTCGGTTGTGACTTGACCAGGTGAATTCCTTGCTGATCTTGAGATGAACAGTTACTGGAAGATAAATAGTAAAAACCAAAAATATGTTAAATAATGAGTTGGTAATGGCCAATGAACGCCAATGGCCAATGGCCAGAAATTCATGAACATCTTTGCTTATTTTGTAGGCATCCCACTGGAAAAGGGCTGACCCCTTAAAGAACTTCATGTAAACCTCTCGACTGCACTGAACACAGCCCACGAATTCCATTTCTAGCCTCACAAATCTATTCCTTTGGACAAGGCTAGAGGTTGGGGCTGCCTCAAGTCAAGAGAAATAAATTAGGGTAGCAACTCTTAAGTCAGTACGTCAAGGTTCATTGTTTCTCAGGATGTTAATCACTTTTCTGTATTAAAAATGGCTCATCGTCAAATTTAAACAAGTTTGAGGAAAACACAGTTAAAGTCTAACCTAATTCAATTTATTTGATTCAAAGAGGTTTTTTAATGTGAGGACCTGTCAGAGCCTCAAGCAGTTCGTAAGAGTGTTGTTAGTCATAATTGACCAAGCAGTTCAAATCACTGAGGGGGGGGTGGATATAGAATACAATGCACCCCCAAATGCTTTGACCTCAGAACCCCTTAGTACCAGGTCATCTATTTCTATCCTCTAGAACTTAGGTTCTATGGAACAGAGCTTGGGAAACACTGAATAAGTGTATTAATTATTTAGGTGGTGATACTTTGTCCAGGGTTTGATCAGGACACTGGTAATTCAACATATGAAAGGCTGTTTACTACTCACCAACCTCTCAGATGTGGGTGAAGTGCCAGCACTCCAAGGTTTCACTCCACAAAGGCTTATGCTGCAAGGTAGGCAACTGACTCAGCTGGTGGGAACAAGGAGGACACCATTCTCTATGAGAAGCAGAACACCCCATCTTTTTTCTTCACAGAGAACAAAGGGGACCAGAATAAAGATAAAGGGCCTGAAGCAGCTTTACTATAAGTCCATGCTTTTTAATTTGCAAAGGATTCAATTTCAGGTTCAGCAATGAAGTATACTCACCTGGCAGGAATACAGAGTAACTACTTTGTTTTGTGTCACCTGGTAGACAGCATACTTTCCCAGGAAATCAGACACAGGACCGCCACCCCGTTTTGGGGAATGCCTAGCTGCATCTGGAGAGCAGTGTGGGACAGGTGTGAGGCTGCTACCGCTAGTCACTTGTCTCTCCATAGACCTGGTAGGCAGGCAGTGCATCCCACTGCTGGGTGGGAGGTCCTCACAGCAGCCACAGGCACCCCACCTGTGGGCCCCCTTCACAGACATTAACGTGACGTTTCCATCTTCTCATCTTTGACGGGTAAAATGAGATGCAGCCATGAGAAATGTGGGAGGTCTCTGGACCCCTTAACCCTGCCTGAAGACTTTCCTGGAACCGAACCAGTAAATTCAATACCATCCCAAATGAATAATATTTTCCTTGTTTCAATGTCTGTTAGGATATGAGGTTCCATGCACACGCTGCTGCTCGTAACACACGCTACTGCCCCTCCCCTCCCTCCAGTCATGACCACCCTGTCCTCAGCCCGTGTGCCGATTCGACCCTGTCCCAGGGCATTGTCCTAATCACCTGTTTCTGCCAGGGTCCTCCAGGGGTTAGTAGTAGGAACCTCTGGGTTCCCTTCTGCATTAGTCAGGAGAGGCTTCTTCCGCCGCAGTAACAAACAACCCTCACATGTCAGTGGCTTACTAAAATAAAACTGTACTTCTCGCTCATTTCACACGTTCATCACTCATCATCAGGGGCCTCTACTCCACACTGGCCTCATGCAGGGGTTTGGGCTAACAGATCCTGAACAATCTCGAGCGTAGCTAGTCACACGGGGTGGGGGGGGGGGGCGCAAGATTTTGTACTGACTCTCAAAGACTTTTGCTCACATTTCATTCGCAATATTTTTTATAGCAATTATCATTTATTGAATCCCTACTCTGGGTCAAACATTTTACAATCATTTAATCTCCACCACGACAAACTTAGGCGACACTTATTTCCCTTATTTTTCAAATAAGGGACCTGACTCTTAGAGAGATCAAGTAGCTAATTGCAAATCTAGCAAGTGGTAGCAACTGTCTGATTCCTGGTCTGGCCAGCTCCCAAACCCCTGCATTTAACTAACTTGACTTCCTTATTAAGGAACTTTCTCTGATTTCTGAGCTTATTTATGGAAAAAAATATTTTAAAATATAACAATTAAATCAGTTATGTATTTAAAGAATTTTCTTACTGAAAGGGGAAAATTTAAATAAAAAATGTAACTTATAGTAAAAAGCACATAACAATTATTTACATTCATTTTGGTTATTCATCTGCTGGTGAAGTTGCTAGCGTATTTTCCTACTCACACTTGTGAAAAGAACTTCATTTGTTCAGTAATTGTTTATTTTCCTATTTTCCCCAAACATTACTTGACAAGTCTCTGAATAATTAATTTACATTTTTAAAAGAGACTTTTCGGTGCCAGAGCCTATTGATGACTTCTCTGCTGTCCAGAAGCCACTCATCAGTGACATCAAGCTTTCCATTTGAGGTCCCTGAATTCATATTCAGAACCAACAGAATGAATTCACACATTTGTAATGCTTAAAGCCTTGATTCATTCAGTTAACCACTTGTCGAAATATTTGCATTTCCAAAATACTTTGATGTTTTATGGGGACAAAGAAAGCAAATATTTAAAATCCAGAATATATGGCAACTATAGACTGTAGTTGTTCCAAAAGCACTTTTTAAAAAAGGCACTTCCCTCCTGGTATTTATATTTTCTTGGTATAAATCAACTAATCAACTGACTTAGTATTGCCCTAGGTAGAGTAATAGAGGGTTATTCCTCTTCCCACAAGTGAAATTTCTCCTCTCTCTCTCTCTCTCTCTCTCTCTCTCTCTCTCTCTCTTTCTTGCTCTGTCTTTCTCTCTCCCTCCCCTACCACCCTTTACCTAAACCCAGATTGTCACAGCAACTCAGCTCCTACCCTTGCCTATGAAAAAACCAGAAACAATGGTTAAAAACACCTAAAGTCTGGGTACTTTCTGTTTTCCTAACAGAATGCGAAGTCCCTTGCAGAAGGAATTGGCTCTATTTGAAAAGGCCTGTCATTCATCCGCGCACAGATGTCACCTAACTTACTTTCAGCAGACATGGGACGGAAACCACCAACTCAGCTAGACTTGTTCCCACCACTTGTGAACATCTGAAGGATGTCATTCCAGGGACGTGCCTCTGGTTCTTAGACAGGAGCAGCTGGACAGAAGAGGTCAGAGCCCAGAATCTTTCCTTTAGGTATGCAGGGCAACATGGTGCAATTCCATAAACGTCATGGGTGAGGAGTCAACTCCCACATCAACGGTTTTTGGACTTTGAGAGGAAACTTAACGTTTTGCCTTTGCAACAAATTTGTTCCCACTTTCTTCAATTAATCCACTACTTCTTTAGATGTAGTCAGTCTTCCAACAGCCCTCAAAGGAAAAGCCTGTTACCCATAGGCAAAATCTTCAATCTTGGCTGCTAAGTCAAGTGACAAAAAGGCTTGCTAGGAAGGGATTTCTCTGGAGAGGAATGTCGGTGGCCTGGGTGATGACGTCTGAGTTCACACCATCTCTGAAAAAAGGCCTGTTGTAGCCTTTCTAATTGCTCCATTCTCCATAATCCCCTGTGGCTCCCTGGTGTCAACATCTTTCTGAAAAGCACTGTAAGGAGAAAAAGCAGAACCAGTCCTCCAATGAACAGAGGGAGCTGACAAGGCCACTGTATGGGAGCCCAACTCCACGTGGTGCTGTTTACCTGTGAACAGTGGTGCTGGGGCAGTGCAGCCCCAGCAGGTGAGCTGGGGAATGAAGGAGTCTTTGATTGATTACTGATTATACTTAAATAATCAATTTATTCAACGAAGAATCAAGTAGCTTAAGAAGTTACTGAATGAATAAGGTCTAAGTGTTATAAGGAAGGAGAATTAGTGATATTTGAATTACCATGTTATTGTACTAAATACAACAAAAAATCTCTTTCATGCTTAAATATTGATATATGTACAAAGACATCCACTTTAGACCTTTGGACCCCCTGCAGTAAGGCAACCTATGGAGTCATCTCCTGTTCTTTCTCACTTTTGCCTGGTCTCAGTTTGCTAAGGATACGGCTTAGAAAGGATTAGAAAGTGACACTTCATTTAAGAGGCACTATAACAGGTTAACAAACATCACAGACGTATTGAGCAATGCCAAGATGGATATGGGAGGTTAGGTGGATATGAGATTAGGTGGATATGGGAGGTCAGTGCCTAACATCCATTCTGCCCTCCTCATGGGTCTTCCTACACGCAGAAGCTGGAAATCTCAAAACGGCATTTATAGGACTCCCTTGCAACTGGTTTCCGAATGTGATTTCTATTTGAAAGCAGAAGTGAGGTAAGGCTGTGTGTTGTGTTCCTTCTGCTGTTTCCACCTGCAAACTCTGGTGGGCTCTCTGCTTTTCCAGTAGAGATTGCCCAACTGTGGTGCCTTCACGTGGCAGGAGCAGTTTTTTCTGTGATCTGGTTCTGTAGCACAGTTCTCAAAGTTATATCTTAGATCCCAACCCAGGCCTTTGTCTTCTGTAAAGCATCTAACAAAATAAAGCTCCGTAAACCAGATCAGGTGATTTCTATTCCCTGCTACTGAACCTGGGTGATTCCAAGTTCACCCAAACTCCATTCCAATCAAAGAAATGAAAATTGCCTCTTAAGGTAGCAAAATGCTCTAACGGTGCTATGTAACACTGGTGCTGCTGCAATGAAACAGGTATTCTCAACATCTCAGGCTGAAAAACAAATAAGTATAAGCTCTTAGGAAAGCAATTCTTTAATAAGAATCAAGAACCTTAAAAAATCGATTTCCTTTGACCCAGGAATCCATTTTCTTAGAATTCTAATTTTAAAATATGGAAAAAAGTTGTATGTACTATGAGGCCCACTGAGGTATTATTTATAAAAGTTTAAAAGTAGAAACAGCTAAAACTATGATCATAGGGAATGTAAAATAATTATGTGCTGTCTACGTGGCTTGGCCATAGGAACATGAGGGTATGTTTACGTGATTCTATTAAATTTTTAAATCAAAACAGCAAACTCTTTGTGCAGTGTGATTAAAAACTATGACAAATAAAACATGCAAACATGCATAGAAAATATAAAGTCAGTATTCCAAAATGAAACAAATAGTATTCTCTGGATGGAGAGTGTAGGCACATTTTTTTATATATTCTTTCATTTTATGGGTTTTTTTTCTCTTAATTTCGTTAATTAAAATACATATTTTTTAAATAGAAAAATAAACTTTATAAAAGTTACTTCTAATGCACCAGCTAAAAAACCTTTTGTGGTTAAGTTTCTACGGCTCCAGTTCATCATCTGCCCTCCCCCATCATCCAATATTTATTAAGCAGGCCCTTTAATGTCACAAGCCTCTACTGCCATGCATTGATTTTTATGATCTTACTGGAAAACTGCTAGGTACATAGAAAGGTGTCTGTGCCTGGTGTCTGTGTGCACATCATATATCACTTTGGATTGCCAGACAGCAAAGGAAAAACACCATAAACACTAATTTTTACCCCTAGATGGTTTAGTAATTTGCTAAATTTCCTTGTAATTGCTTCTAATTATTCATTACATTAGAGTAGAAGGAGGTGGCTATAAATTTTCAATGAAAACAAAATTTAAATACAATGCATCCAAAATGTCTCTGCAGACACCAGTGGCAACCTGATTTCCTTATTAGGGAAATCTGACAGATACTGGCAACACACGCTGCTTCTTAATGTGACAGAGGAGACTGAGCCAAGAAAGCAATACTAAGAGTTCGATGCTAGCTTTGTGAGGAGACTGCAGAAGGAGCTCACCATGTTTAGTCAGGTACAAAAGTACTGGGGGAGCTGGCCTCTTCTGCAGTGGTGAGTGTTTACTAATCCCTTGCATCCTCCCGTGTGAGGTGTCAGCATCTCCTGGTATTACTCTTTCTTTCCCTTTCTTTTCCTTCCCTTTCCTTTCTTTTCCTTTCCTTCTCCCTCCCTCCTTTCCTTTCTGTCTTTTGCAAAATATGTTTCAAGGACCTGCTCTGAGCAAGGCATCATGGGAAACAAAGACTCTCCTGAAGGAAGCTAAGGGAAAACAACCCACAAGTAAAACGCCATAGCCCAAGGTGGTGGATTGTGCCTCCCCAGTGGCACAATCCCAGTGCTACCCGAGTTCCAGCTGGAAGGGTATCTGAAAAGCTGCGTGGAAGAGGTGCAACGGACATTTAAAATTTGACAGTGAATGCAGCCACTGTGGAAAACAGTGTGGCAGTTCATCAACAACTTAAACATAGAGCTACCATATGATCCGGCAATTCCACTTGTAGGTATATACCCAAAAAGTGAAAGCAGGAACACAGATATTTGCACCCCCACACTCACAGCAGCGTTATTCACAAGGCCCCAAAGGAGGAAACAACCAAAGTGCCTAGTGATGGATAAATTAATAAAGAATGTGATAGATCCATATTATGGAATATTATCCAGCCTTAAAAAGAAGAGAAATTCTGACATATGGTCCATCAAGGATGAACCTTGAAGACATTATACTAATGGAAATAGCCAGATACAAAAGGATAAGTATTATATGGTTCTACTTATATGAGGTACTTAGAATAGTAAAATTCATTGAGACAGAAAGTAGAATGGTGGTTGGCAGGAGTTGGGGAGAGAGAGCATAGGGAATGATCGTTTCAGTTCGGGAAGATGAAAAAGTTTCGGAGACGGATGGTGATGACGGTTGCACAATGAGAATGCACTTAATGCCACTAAATTGTACATGTAACATGATTAAAGTGGTTGATCTTATGTTACCTATATTTTACCACAATAAGGAAAAGTATTAAAAATTTTGACAGCGTAGAGAAGAGAAAGAACATTTGAGGTAGAAAAACAGCATTAGTCAGCATGGCTCCCGTAAGGAACAGGGAGAAAACCAAGTTGCCTGGAAGATACTGGGTGCAAGGAGTGAACAATCACCATAATAACAATAGTAGTAACAATAAATATAAACCATTAAATAGTGTATATTATGTACCAGGCCCTGTGCCACTGCTTTTGCTAGTATTGTCTCATTAAGTCACCTCAATAATCCATAAAATAGGTACTTTCATTATCCCAAAGTTAGAGATGAGACATCTATGACTCAGAAAGGGCAAATGATTTGTCCTGTAAGCATCAGAGCCAGGACTTGATGTATCTGTCTGTCCCCAGAGCCCACGCTGCAGGCTTCTGCCTCCCACAGGCAATGTGGTAGAAGTGGGCTGTACCTCTGAACGCCAGATTAAGGAGTTGTGCCTTGAGGAGTAAACAGAAGGGACCCAGGAAAGAATTTTGAGCAGCAGAATGATGTAAAGAAAACTACGTTTGGGGAATATTAATCTGGCAGTGAGCGGAGGCTAGAGGGAAAGTTGGACTTTTTCCAAGGAATAAATAATAATGACCTGACTGGAGAGGCTGCCATGGGAAAAGGAGGACAGACAGAGATAGGAGGTTATCTTCAAGGGCTCAGGACACACTAAATGTGGAGCATAAGATCCTCCCAAGATTGGTCTGTGGTTTTAACACTGGGAGGGAAAGAGGACTGTGAAGGTAGAGAGTAAATTGTGGGCATTTGGAGTTTGAAAATGATGGCAGATCTGATTGGTGAAGATGTCCCTCAGAAGGTTGGAGAATGAACATGTCAGACTTTAGCTTGGGAAGTTCAAGCAGACAGGAAAACGATGGCAGCCAGTATGAGGGTTGGGAACCCAGGGCTAATCTGACATATTCAAGTATTTAGAAGTTTCCAAGATGCTGGCTGGCTCCCTGCCCGCTCACCCAGCCAGTCTACACCCTGTATCCATGCACACCAACCTCATCAATCACCCATGAACAGATATCAAAGGAATATCAGACATTTGAGGAGATATGATACATGAATAAGAAACACAAACACAAACAAATGACCCCAGAGGAACTGTAGATAATTCAGTGAACCGAAATTATTCTCATTATTCTGCAAGAAATTTGAGATAAAATTGTATCCATGAAATGAGAAATGCTGCTATTATCCAAAAAATGAAAAAATGAAAAAAACCATCAGAAATCTATAAGGAATTCTTTGAAATAAAAATTATCAGTGTCATTGTAACAAAATTTCAATAGAAAATTTGGAGATACGGTCAAGGAAATATCCCAGAAAGCAGACTAAGTAGTTAACAAGACCTAAAACACAATAAGAGAAAAGAGACCAGATGACCAGTCTGGGAGGGCCAAGCTCCGAGCAACCAAAGAAATAATACACGAATGAAAGCTCGAGTCTACGTGTCAAAGGAGTCCACTGATTTCCCAGCACAAGGAATGAAAGAACCACATCTAGACACATCCTGTAAAACCTCCACATCATAAGAACATTCTCCATAAGGAGAAGGAGATCCCAAAATCGTCCAGACCTAAAAATACAGGCCTCCTTCATGGATGCTGTGGGCATGGGAGCAAAGTGGACAGTAGGGGCCACACGTGAGACACTGTCCATGTGAGGGCTTCAGTTAGAGGGCCTGCCTTGGGCAGCACAGAGGAAAGTCTCAGTTAGCTAGAACTGAATTCCCTCCCGTGTTTGTTCTAACATTTGGGAAAGGACTTCCTATTTGCAGAGCAGTCCATGTGGGTCTGATGCCATCTGTCAGTGAGTCGGTGACAGGGAACGAAGAATGTCCTCCCTTCTCATCATTTCCTCAGGCTCCACAGAGAAGGAGCGGACACTGGCCCACTGGGGACAAGGATCTGAGTCACCAGCGTGTCACAGCGTCCACACTAAGTCCAGCAGCCCTGAGAAGATAAGGGACTAAAGCAACCTTCTAACGGCTGGGAGGGAGGCAAGAACCGCCTCTGAGAAGGGAAGCACTTGGGTTTAGACTGAGTTCTCATACTCTTGTAATTTCCTGTTTATCTATCCCTTCCGTTAACTGTAAGCTTTAGGAGAGCAAGGCCTGGATCTTATTTAGCATTTTTTACCCTGCCCAAGCACATAGTTCAGAAAATGCTGAATGACTGTATGTGCGGATGAAGGAATGGATGAATTTCTCCTTTTGTTACGTAGGAAAGGTGACAGTGGCTGCCTCTGAGAAGTATGCACAGTCCGCCCCATTATTAAAAGAAACTCTGCATAACTGGATTCTGTTGACACTCCTAACAACAGAGAAGACCATTTTGCCTGTCATTCTTCAGAAAAAAACTGTGAATAACAAGTTCATATGGATTATTAAAATTTTACCCCAAAGAGAATTACACTGCAAAAATCTAAAGCACTGCATTTTTCATACCACTCCTGTTCCTCAGATTGCATGTTTCATTCCTGCTTCCAGAACCGTTCTCCTGTGGCTGTTCCTCAGTCTCTTTGCTAAAATTTGTGTTCTTTGCCTGTGGCTTTAAAATCCACGGACTGTCACTGTGAGGGCTTCCGCTCAGATGCAGGATCTTTATTCCTGCATGGAAGCCCCATGTGGGGACACCTCTGACTAATTCACTTCCACCATTGTTCCCCAGGGACCCTACCATGCCACTCACCATCCTGATTTAAAGCCCAAATGCTGTCTAGGAGAAACTCTCCCCTCAAGAGCATCATATACATGAAAGGCTAGTGTCCTTCAACCCACAGGCAACTATTTACCTCACATGATTCAAGCCTCTGGCAAGAGCTTAAGTCTCTACTCCTCGCCTCCTCTTCTATGCCTTGAACTGGGTTGAGACAGTTGCTGTTCCTCGTTTGCAGCCCCCAGCCTCGGGTTCCCTGGAGTGTTGCTCAAGGTTAATGACATTATTTGGTCTATGATACTAAAGAGAGAGTGGACTCTTCCTTTGAAGTCCCATCTCTTGGGCATTTTTGGTTTTTGCCCTAGCCCTGAAGTAGGACTAAGATGGTGTAAGCGAATTAAGCCAGTTCTCCTCTTAGGGGCAAATTCTTTCTCTCTGGCTCTTCCTCTTGTCACTAGCTGGAGCAATGGGAATCCTCCACACGGCCCACTCTTTCTAGATTTTTAGATCAGGCTTTGGCACCAAAGTCACAATTAATAGTAACTCCTATTTGTTTGCTTTATCCTTCTTGCTTATGTCCCCTGCAGGGACCTCAGAAGCAGGGGCACTGAAGGCCTAGGCTAAATTTGAGTTTGAGCCTCTCGTGCCTAACCCATCTAAGTATATAATTTCTTATAGATATCTTTTGATCCCCTATTTGCTTTTAACTTACCAAACTGCTCTGAAAATTTCCCTTCCTCAGTCGCAAGAACAGGCTATCCCTTGCTTCACCTACTATGTGCATAAGCCTGCCCAAACCACTGTCTCTGTCTCACACTGTTATCTTCCCTTATTTCACTTCCCTGCGAAAATCCACTTATTCTTATGCAGGATTTTAGCAACATATAATGATACAAGGAAGCTGCCTCCAGTTGAAATTCACAGTTACAGCATTTGGTGAGGGGAAAAAGAGGGGGGAGGTTATCACAGTTCTATCTCTGGTACTTAGTTTTGCATAGTCTGAAGAGGATGATTCGCTCATTTAGAAATGACTGGCTGATTCACAGGACCCAAGCTTTTAGGAGACTGGTGTATAAACTAGAAAACTGGTGCATTAATTTACAATGGTAGATAGAACTTCCTAGTGATTCAAAAGTTATATCTTCCCTTGAGGGACCCACCTTTCCAGGACCCAGTTGCTTAAAGCACCAAGGTCAGATTCAGATAGTTGACAGGAGACTAGTAATCAGAGTGAAAGGAACTGAACAATCTTGTAGGACATTTGCCGCATTTCTGGAAGGCCCGATAGATTATCCCTGCCTTTCTGAAAAAGTTTATCTGGTCAATGGCCAGATGACTTGAGCCCACTAGATACAGAGCCTCTCTCGCTTGAAGAAAACTAGCTAGCATCCCCAAACTCAGGCTGCTCAGCTCAATTTCCCTACAGTCTGCCCATATCACCACCATCCTGTTTAACATATATAAGGATGTGTGTGTGTGTGTATGTGTGTGGGGGTGGAGTGGGGGGAAGATTAGGGTGGTCTTCCATTAATCACCTAAATTCAAAAGTGTGATGATCTCTTTGTATTTTACAATTATAATGTTCATACTGCATGGTCACCATGTTGAGAACCCCTGGCATAATTTTTGCATCTCTGTTAATGATTGTCAAAAAATAAACAAACAAAAACTTCCCAACTTCTACATCCAGAGCTCTAGTCCTGTGTCAGCTTTTACTTTGCTGTGTGACCTTGAGCAAGTCATACACCCTCTCTGTGTCTCCTGAATAATATCTACATTAAGGGACATGGGGCCAGGTGATTTTTAAGTTCCCTTCCAGCTCTATTATTCAAGGGTTTTGTGCTGAAATTGGTGTCCCTCTCTTTAAAAATCAAATGATCACATAACACAACGGCTCCTTCATATTTCCTGGGCACACAGCAAATGGAAATTTGCACTGAAATTGATTGAAAAGTTAGAAAAAGTGAAGTAAGAAGGTACGTAAGTGTCAAGAACAGTCTGGGAGGACACGTTCCTGGGCTCAACTGCATGTCTTTCTTAGGTTGCAAGCTGGTTACATTTTACCTACCTGGTAAGTTGTTGGGAGTAGAGGTGGAGGAGTAAATTTTATGAACATCAAAAAAGGCTTTGAAACATTTGGATGAAATGTACCATATAAGGACTAAATATTTTAATTGAGCCTTTTCTGTCTCATTATCTGCCAGTGAAACCAATTCTGCTGATCTCTAGATACTAGGGGAATTTAGAAATAGAATTCCATGCTCAGATAAAATCCAAGTATTCACCCTTAACCATTAATAAGTGTTACACATATGAGAATTGAAGTGTCCTATTTCCCTTAACTACAAAGTGTCCCTTTGGAGCTCATATTTCACCGCCCCCCCCCCCAAATGCACTTTACTAAAATGTTTACTGTGGAGTGGGGAGTGGGGTCCTGTAGAAGGGAGTTGAAGAGGTGAGGGCTGTGTGCAAACACGCGGTGGGGAGTCTGGATGAGTTTACAGTAAGAGCAAGCTCCCCACTGGGACTGCAGCCTTTTACCTCCCACTGAGGGGGAGGGGGGCACAGGGGTCTGCCGTGGACCTGGTGCTGCAGCCCCGGAAATCAATTTCACACTAACAAGGGCTGCAGCTGGGAACACAGAGGAGCAAGTGGGAATTTCAGATGATGTAGCTAGGCTAGCTGAAGACACGACGGAAGCACAAGAAATGGCAACTACCACATCTGTCCACCTCACCTTTGAACACTGCAAACTCAAAGCTGGGTAATACGAGCTAGTAGTAAAGGTCCAATACAGAGGTTCAGATACAGGAGGCTTTCCTTGTTGAAATGGAAGTTTTAACCAATTGGTCAGCCCAGGGCACAACCAGAACCAGAGATAATATATAAGCGAAGGAAAGATGATTTTTAAAGATTACATGCCCTTGAGAACGTTGAAAAATTCAGCCAGGGAAAGGAAAAGTAACATACATACAGCTACTGCTCATCTCTTGTAGACCAAAGATCAAGAACTGATGACCCATGAGAGAAATCTTGCCCAATGGTACGCGTTCCTGGCTTGACCTAGTATTGGCTTTGTGCTGTTTCATTCTGTTTTCATTTTGAAAGTCTTTGGTGAGTTACCAGGGCTGCACATTGTGCAATTCCAGGCACAGGTCCCCAGTGTAGTGTTTCCCTACTGCCCAGTTCACCAAATGCCCCATGGTTTCCTTACACTGAACCACAGCCACATATTTCTGCTACCCATCTTGTCCCTACAGGTGTCTAATTTGACACCAAGATATAGAACATCAAGGTTTCTTAGTAAAGTTAGGGTCTATGGACTGGAGAATGAGAGTGTTCTGCCCTTGGGGGTTGTTTGAAGCTGGTTATTACAGGAGATGGTAGATCTCCTTTATGTGGGAGCCCATAACATTATGGAAAAATCTGGCCTTGGAAGGATGAGTTGTCTAATTGCATCTAAAGTGGAAACCAAACTAGGCAGATAGATAGATAGATAGATAGATAGATAGATAGATAGATAGATAGATATAACTTTATTATGCACATACAATTTACCCACTTAGAGTGTACAGTCAATGTTTTTCAGTATATTCAAGGTAAGTGCAACCATCACCACGGTCAATTTTAGAACTTTCTCATCAACTCAATAACAAACCCTGTATCTTTTAGCAGTCACTCCCCATCTGTCCACTCTAGGCAATACTTAATGTACATTCTATCTCTGTAGATTAGCCTATTCTGGACATTTCATATAAATGAAATCACATAATATGCAGTCTTTTGTGACTGGATTTTTTCACTTAGCATAAGGTTTTCAAGGTTCTTCCATGTTGTAGCGTGAATCAGTATTTAATTCCTTTTTATGGCCAAATAATATTCCATTTTATGAATATTCTAAATTTTATTTATCCATTCATCAGTTAATGAACATTTGGGTTATTTCCATTTTTGCTATTATGAATAATGCTGCTATCAACATTGACATGTAAGTTTTTGTGTGGACATAGGCTGTTGCTTCTTTTAGGTATACACTGAGGAGTGCTGGGTCACATGGTAACTCTATGTTTAACCATTTGAGAAACTACCAGACTGTTTTCAAAAGTAGTTGCACTCTTTCAATTCCCTCTAGCAATGTACAAGGGTTTCAATTTCCTCACATCCACACCCACACTTGTTATTATCTGACTTTTTATTATACCCACCCTAAGGGGTATGAAGTGGTATCTCATTGTGGTTTTGATTTGCGAGATGCTGAGCATCTTTTCATGTGTTTATTGGCTGTTTATATGTCTTCTCTGGAGAAATGTCTATGCATATCTTTCGTCCATTTTTAAGTGGGTTGTGTGCCTTCTTGAGTTGTAACAGTCCTTGTATATACTGAATATAAGATCCTTATCAGATACATAATGTGCAAGTATTTTTACCATTCTATGGATTATCTTTTCATGTCCTTGATAGTGTTTTTTGACACATAAGAGTTTTTAATTTTAAAGACATCCTATTTATTTTTCCTATGTTGCTCATATTTTTGTGCCATATTTAATTTTCTCCTGCCAAATCTGAGGTCACAAAGATTTACCCTGTTTTCTAAGAGATTTATAGTTTATACCATCGCTCTAAAACTTAGGTCTTTGATCTACTTTGAGTTCATTTTTATATGTGATGTGAGATAAGGATCCAACCTCACTCTTTTGCATGTGGCTGTGCATTTTTGAAAAGACTGTTCTTTCCCCCATTGAATGGTCTTGGCACCCTCGGTTTTTTAAGATCTCTTCTAAATCTGTGACATAGATGTTGCCCCACATTCTTAACCTTCAGAGGTTATTCCTCCCTTTAATCTCATCTAATATACCCGACCTTTCCTGAATGCAGAAATGTCATCTTTTATCAGGTTTGCCCTAAGTCTTCCTGAGAACACCCAGGAAATGCTTAGGTGTCCTATGGGTCTGTCCTAGTGGTTGCTTACCCTGAAATGAAGCTATCTTTCTCTCTCTGACCCCCAGTTCTTAGATTTCTGGCCCCAAGTATAGCCACAAGTCTCATTCTTAACTCCCATAGCAGAGCTAAGATTATGCAATAACATCTAACACAATTTTACTGAAGGCATGGGGTAAGCAGCAGGGAATGACAACGCAGGAGACAGTAACACACAGTTGGATATTGGGGATTGCTGTCCTAGGTTCCACCCGCCTTGCTTGCCCACAAAGCATCCCCTGGATAGCACCCACCCTAGTCCTCTGGTCATCACCCCAGTGCTGGTATCGCCAGACCTCCTCCAGATAAGCCCGTCCTTGACCAGTCCCCGAAATCTCCCTTTGCCTGAAGGAATAGAAAACCTTTTCTTCCTCCGAGTCACTACCATTGTAATCTTGCAAAGATGTAACTGCTCACAGCAAGGATTTTTTTAATATTATTATGGAGAGTACTTTAGTTCCTCTTTATCTTAAACACGCCATCCCAGAAAATGATCTGGCTTTATTTAACTTTGCAGAACTAAAAAGCTCACAAAAATGTTGTTCCTGAATCAAAAGAGCTGTCTGCTCTCAGGTGGAAATTTAGTGTCTACTTCTAGTTTAAAAGAATCCTTTTGGCACTTTGACATTGCAAATACTCACCCTTCTATCCCTGTTTTGGCCATCAAACAGGACATCAAGTATTGGGGTACAGTCTCCGGGAACTCTGTTACTAAACCTGGTATATCACAATTGCTTTTCCTTAGCTCTACTATTGATTCTCCGGTTATAAATATTCTTACTTAAATATTTTTTCTAAAAAAAGAAAAGCTTTATTTCCAAATGGGGTTTTGAGGAAATATATTCTTAACTTGGATACACTATCTTTAAGCTTTTTAACCATTTCCCTTATGGTTCTTTCTGGTAAGTAAATGAGAATCATTTAGTAGTTCTAATATTGTCCTACTGAAGCAGAAAGGCAACCACACATATTAATAGTCAAATTGATAGAAAATCAAGAAAACCAAATGCCTTTAAAAAGAATTATGTGAATGTAAGTGGCATGCATGTGTGTGTGTGTGTGTGTGTGTGTGTGTGTGTGCGCGTGTGTGTTTAATCCAGATAAACTTCTGAGTTATTTAGTCCAGTATTATTTGTAAGGAAAATGGAACTAATTTTTAACAAAACATATTTAACTTGGGCTACCATAAAAATAAATTTGAGGAAAAAAATAAATCTTGAAAGTAGACAGTGAATGGGAATAATTTCCAAGATCTAAAAAAAATGCATTACAGGCAAATTGAATGCTGGCAACTCTGTTAAAAATCGTGTTCTTATTGTTCCAAACCAAGAACTGATCCTCCTCAATTCTTCATTATTAAAATTCAGGGGAAAACTAGAACTATTTCCTATTCTGAGTAATTTATATCCTTGCATCCCAAGTGCCTTAACAGAGTACCCAGTACGGTAGAAACCTAAATAAGAACTTGCTGAATTAAATAGAGTGGAAATGTGAACATTCTCAAGTCCGTGTGTGTGTGTGTGTGTGTGTGTATGTGTGTGTGTGTGTGTGTGTGTGTGTGCGCACACGCGCGTTTTGTGAGGTGAGGTGTTTGCCTCCCCAGAGTGTCTCTCCCAGCTCCTCTATAGAACAGGCCTTCACCCACTTCCTGTTGATTTTATGTGACTTTTTCTCATTACCCAAAGTTCACATCACAATTCTATGATGGTCAATAAAACAAAAACTTCTTGGACTGAATATTTTTTAATACCCAGATTGCTTGCATGATACTCCAGGCTAGCCAGGATTTTGCAGGAATATACACACAGACGTGTCACTGGGGAATGAATGAGCAGGTGGCAAGACCTGTAGAGGCAGCGAAGTGCCTCTCCCTGGAATCAGTGAAGGAGACGGAAGTGGCAGTTCAGCGCTCTCGCTCACCCTCCATGCTCCCGGAGACCACCAACACAGAAGCTACATCATAAAGAAATGGTTCCCTCAGACCGTTTTCCTTCTAGGCTTCTTCAGTTTCCCCACTCCTGAAATTATTTTTATTCTAACAGAATTTCCTGAATCCTGGCTTTGTCCTAGATGATGGACAGACCTAGGTCCAAGTGCAAGCTCACAATATAATGTTCATTCAGGATTCTAAGGTCAACAGTCTACCAGAAATGCTCTGGGGAGCATGGAGCACTGAAAAAATGTGGGTAAAATATGCATTTTTTAATCAGTGGTACAACATGGTATTGAATGCCACGGATATGGGTGAGTTTGTCTAAGGAGAGTATAGGATGAGAAAGAGACGGCTTCCAGATAAAGTCCCCAGGAATATCCAAACCTGACTGCTGATTAGGTCCCCTGCATCCATCCTCCCCTTCTTCCTTAGTAATTTGAAAAATTTGAATAGTTAACAGGCACTCTTTTCCAGCATCTCTTGTACCTGGGAGGTCAATAGAATGTAAACCAAAGGGTTGTAAGAGGCTTACAAGAAGCCTCTTTGACTCACCTAGAAGGTACGCCATGCTGCCTTTTCTCCCTTCCTCTTGATGACTCCTTGCATATGGATGTGCTGGCTGCCATCGTGGACCAGGAGGTGACCTTGAGGATACTAGGATGCTGAAACAAAAAGATAGACACTGGATCTCTTTATGGCCTACCTTTGGGCTTCCGTCATTCATAAGAATTACTCTTCTATTTTATTTAAGCTACTGATCATTTTTGTTTTCAAAAATCCTAACTGAAAGAGTAAGGCAGAAAAGGATGAGTCAAGAATGAAGAAAATGAAGGAGCTGTCACTGAGGTAAAATGGAAGACTAAGAGAATGCAGGTCACAGAAGCCAAGGGGACAAAAGTATGCCATGAATGAGTGAATGATCAAAAGCACCAAATCCTCCTGAGTGATCACGAGGTAACACTAAAAAGTCCCCCTAAATATCCATTGGACTTAGTGGCCTAGAAGCCAGGGGTGACTTTTATGAGACTATACAGTTTCATGATTGATGCAGTTTCGAGTGGGTTGAGTGATGACAGATGAGGAAACAGAGACCATAGGTATAGAGAATCCTTGTTGAGAAACTTGGCTGTGAAGAAGAGGCAAGACATAGAGCGTAACCTGTAAGGGGAGTGAATGGAGCCAAGAAAGAATATTTCTAAGACTGGAGTGACCTGAGCCAGTCTTAAGAGGAACAAGATGATAGAGACGTTACAAATATAAAATTGGGGAGGGGTCAATCCTTGTCCAGAACAGGAGCTATCGTCTCTTATTACAAACACCTCCTTACAAGTACCCTCAACTCCCTTTCCTGTCTCCCCTTGTGCCTGGGGCAAATCCCATGCCAGAATAAACCCAACAATTGTCATGCCATCACCTGAGCAACCACTGGAGAAAATCACACAGCAGAGCTGACAGGCTCCATCTAAGAAGCATTCGTCCCACTCTGAGTATTTCACATCTTTCCTCTCCTCAAATCTCCACAATTACTTCCCCACCTTCAGTTTGCTGATGACCTCCCTTCAACTTGATTGGAAAATGAAAAGCATTAAAGATTAAAAAAAAATGTTTTTCCCACCTCAAACCTTTTGTGGTATTAAACAGTTTGTTTTTCACCCACACCTCCTTGTCACAGAGACCCAACTCATTTAGGCGACTCAGGAGACGCTCATTGCCTGGAGGAGGGTTGTTGCAAACAGAAAAGTCAATTCTTTGTTTTTGAAACTTATTTTATAGACAATAATCTAGAGAGAAAATACTTTGGGTTTGTAAGTTTATAAACTTTTGAGTTTTATAGATCTTAGCCAGAAGACATATGGAAATGTGTGTGCATGTTTTGGGTTGCACAATGCTGAGGCGAAGCGGGGGGAGGTGGGGTAATGTGCCGTGTGCCTCCCACACAATGAGGAAGTATCCTGCCCCCACAGCCAATAGCGTCCCCATCCTGCTATTTCTTGCCCAATTTTGATAGCAAGGGCCTGAGAAAAATATGGTTCATCAGGGGCTTGAATCCCTCAGGAATGGGGACTTGGGTCATAATGTCACCAGGTAAGTCATTGCAACCGGCAGAGGTGATAGCCGACAGCAAGGGGAATTTCAAATGGATAGTGAAGGAGGGAGAGGATGAGTATCATTTGCAGCCCTGAGACCAAATGCAGCAAGAGGGGCAGTACTTTGTCCCACTAAGTCTCCCCTCTGAAAGTCTGCCCACTGGCAGCCTGGAAGCGCTACTCCCTGAACCTATATGGTCAAGTGGATCTGGACTCCGGCAGCCAGGGAAGGTGGGAGGGTGCTGTGAACTGAGAGCTTCCAACTGCAGCACCGTTGGGATCCACCACAGTCTAGGAGCTGAGGCCACGCTCCTCTGGGCAGCCCCAGCCAATCGCTGAGCATGGTGGGCATAGGGGGGCCTGGCCATCTCGGCCTGAACAAGTCTCCCTGCATAGGTATCTTTGTTCCGGAACTCTCTGTGAGACTGGCTTTGTGTGGCGCACACTGTGGTTTGAGTCTCTCTCTGTCCAATCCTTCTTCCCTTCTTTTCCTCTTACAGGTGTCAGAGCAGCACCACAGTCTGAAGGCTTTTCCTCCCAGTCCTGCACCCTTCCCTTTCACCTTTCACAGGCATGACTCTGCAATAACCATCGTACACTCCTAACTCTGTGTGTGCTTCCCGAGTGACCCAAATGGACACAGACGGTTAAAGAACATGAGGTCGAGGACACGAGCGAACAATCCCCTCACCCTATACCAAGTCATGACAAAACCTTGTTGATCATTCTTTTTCATGCATGATGGATTTCTTCTCATGTCCCATTTTCATTACCTGGTTTGAGGCTTTACTACAATTGGCCTTCATATTTATTTACTTAAGTAGTGTTTTAAATTATTATAAAAATAATACAATGTAGAATTCAAACAATGCAGAACTAAAATTTTCCTTTTCTATTCCAGTTCAAATCCCTAGAGTTAACCATTAACTTGTATATCCTTCCAGATTGACATATATTTCTACATACAAATGGGATTATAGTAAACATCGTTATGCAACCTGCTGGGTATTTTTAACTTAAAACTGTTATTTTGGACATGTGAACATCTTTCCATATTAGTATATGTAACTCTACTTCATTCTTCTTTATAGCTGCTCATCATAATTTAGTTAATAAGTCATGTCACTGAGGAACTTTTATTTCCAGGATTTGGTTATTATAAATAAGTTTGCAGTGCATCCCCTTGCATTTATTTTTCTGGGAACTGATGTCCCATGTCTCTGTCCATTTTCTTATTAGAGTGTTTATCTTTTTCATACTGGTTTTTAAGACTTCTTTACATGTTAAAGAAACTAGCACATTTTCTGATATGTGTTACAAATATTTTTCTCTTTTATTGTTTGTGGTGTTTTTCTCTATAAAATTTAAAATTTGTACACAAATATATGAGTATTTTCTGTTATGGATTTTAGGTTTGAAGTTGTGCCTAGAATGAACTCTATACCAATGTTGTGAGAAACAAATCACCTATGAATATTTCTAGCACAATCAAAATTTTCATTTTTAAATTATTTTTTTGTGTGAAGTTTATTTTAGCGTAAGTGATCCAGTTTTATTTCTTTTCCAAATGGCTGCCAGATATTCATTCTAATGCCATGTATAAAACAACCCATGTTCCCTCACTGATTTGAAACACCACTTTTACCAAACTCTAAATTCTCACAGTATTTCTTAATTACTATGCTCCTCAATCCCTTAGGATCCTTGCAGAGCCTGTGTTAATCAGCCAAATGTGAAAAAACAAATGAGATAAACAGCAGAATGGAAACATTCACCTCAATGTAAGTCAATAAGAAAGTTCTCCAAGGTCCTCATCACTTTTACAGAGTGCTACGTCTAAAGTTGAATAAGAAGGTCCACATCTTCAGTGGGTGCCAGGCAAGAAGCAAAAAGGCACAGATCAGGGCAATCTGGGTTCTTGGAATCCTCCTAATGTGAAATCCTTCCCATTAGAGTTCTTGGATTCTACGAAAGCATGGTAGTTTTTAATGAGTGAATAACGCCAGGAAAGCTTTGCACTTCAAAGCCTGTTGCTATTACAGCCGCTGCATTAGTTAAGTAAGTAGGGGGATCAGTTGCACACAGGAACTTGGAGTGTCTTCTAGCATCCCTCTGCAGCAAGACAGCCTTTCTGAAGGCGATTGCAGACCGACGTGGCCCCACATCTTTGAAGTATACTCAATGCAGAATCAATTCAGGAACTCACAGATACTAGTTATTAGCTTGCGTTTATTCACATCGCAGAGAAGGGTTTAATTAATGTAATACATATTGGTCAATTCCTTGCTTTTAAACTTTACCTTTTGCCCATCAGCAGATCAATATATATTTTAATCTTCTTCTGTTTTAGAACTGGTTTTAAGACTCACAGCAGAGGCCCAGATTTCACAATCATTAATTGCTATTATCAGCCCCTTTCATTTCCTAAACATCAGCAGTTTCTTAAAATTCTGCTTTCATTCCTCTACTAAGTTATCCCTTCTTGTTCATCACTTGTTTCTGTGGTGTCTTTCAACCAAGCCCAGAGTTTACAACTAGCCAATAAATGGAAAGAAAAACACTGCCCTGAAATTTTCCATTGATTAACCAGTCTCTCTGACTTCAACAGCTGCACACCAAACTTAAGAAGTAGTCTGGCCACTTTCTGATGGTTACTATCAAGTACTTCCAAGGTTCCAGGTGGGTCTGCCAAAGAGTAGAAGACTCATATTCTTTTTCTCTTTTAAAAAAGGGCTGCATTATCATCTTTGGATGGCCAGTTATTCTACATAGTACAGTACATTTTCCAGCATACAAAGGTTGGGACATCAGGAGGATTTGCCATTCCCTCACTGCCTAATTTGGGCAAGTCACTTGATCTCTGTGGATCTAAATATCCTCATCTGTAAAAGGGAATTGCAATAGGGCATTTGTGGAAATTATGAGATAATATGAAGAATGTATGTGGCATTGAGCCTGGCGAGCAGGACACATCCTAATGACTGTCCCTGTTAACAGTGTTGGTTTCTATATGTGGAATCTAAAAAACAAAATAAACAAACAAAACAGAAACAGACTCATGGATACAGAGAATATATTGATGGTTGCCAGATGGGAGGGGGTTGAGGGAGTAAGTGAAAAAGGGGAAGGGATTAAGAAGTACAAATTGGTTGTTACAAAGTAGTCATGGGGATGTAGGGTAGAGCATAAGGATTATAGTAAATAATATTGTAATAACTACATATGGTGTCACATGGGTACTAGATTTATTGGGGTAATAGATGGGAGGGGGTTTGGGAGGCAGGGTAAAAAAGGGGAAGGGATTAAGAAGTATAAATTGGTAGTTACAAAATAATCATGGGATGTAAAATGCAGCATAGGGAATATAGTAAATAATATGGTAACAACTATGTATAGTGCCAGGTGGGTACTAGACTAGTCAGGGGGATCACTTCCTAAATTATATAAATGTCTAACCAGTATGCTGTACACCTGAAATTAATATAAAATAATATTGAATGCCAACTGTAACTGAAAAATTAAAAGGGGGGAAAGGGGATGGGCAATAAGTAATCCAAATTTCCAGGTATAAAACAAGTAAGTCATGGGGATGTAATGTACAGCATAGGGAATATAGTCAGTAATATTGTGATAGCGTGGTACGGTGTCAGATGGTTGCTGGATTTATCATGGTGCTCACTTCTTTAGATATATAAATATTGAATAACTGTGGTGTATACCTGTAGCTAATATAATATTGTATGCTAACTATATTTTTAATAAAATTCTTTAAAAAAAACATGATTCTCAATATTGCATGGTAGACTGTTATATGAATACCAAATTTATTTGACAGTCCCTTATTTTGCTTTTACAAATAACCCTGTGACGCATATCATACAGAGAAATCTTAGTGTATATCTACGGTTATTTCCTTAGGAAAGATTCGTAGAAGTTGGATCAAAAGTAATGAATTATTTAAAGATTATGATATACATGGCCAAATGCTTTCCAGAATGATTGTACTTATTTATATACTACCCACAGTGGCACTGTTGCTGACACAAAGTTATCACTATTCCAAAAATCCTTTCTAATTAGTAGGCATGAAGCTGTATTCTATTCCATCCATTTCGGTGCGCTTTCTAAGACCTGATCTATATTTTCTTCGACCATAGTAGGCCTCCAAATTATCTGTAGTAACTCATATTTGTCCCAGGACCCATGGCTTCACTGGTATTACCTTCTTTCTAGTCTTGTTGCCCATCTGGGCTTTACTATTTCAAAGCCATACCGACCAGTTTTGCCTGATGTGAAACCACACCACAGTCTCTTATGACACCGAGGACCACAGACGCTCCTGGTCTCTGCTCTGCAGCAGATTGGAAAGGGCTACTATGCTGCCTCAGTGCTTCTGGATGGAAAGATGGTTTCTGAGCAGAGTTTCTAGTTTCCCTACTTCACATTTCCTCTTTATCCTGCAGTTGGAGGTCAAGTTGAAACAGTAGTGCTTAGTTTCTGAAGGCAACACTCTAGCTCTCTCTCTCTCTCTCTCTCTCTCTCTCTCTCTCTCTCATTCTTGTCTCCCTACTTTGGGGTAAATGAACATAAATAAAGTGATAATTATAGACTGCTCTCATCTCAGGCAATCACATCCATCTCAATGAGCAGATAATTATAACTCCTTATACAATCACCTGGCATCAGTCAAAGAGATTTCCCAAATAGTATTCAACACAACTGTTTATCCAGGAACAATTGCCTGTGGGACTTTGGGAGCAGAACTGAGGATCCCTTAAAAAGGTGCTAAGTACCTACTAGCTGCTTTCCTAGATATTCTGCATACTTAGAATCTCTCTCTCTCTCTCTCTCTCTCTCTCTCTCTCTCTCTCACACACACACACACACACACACACACACACACACACAATCTGCAATACAGGAAATATTGCATATCACTAGGTCTGAAAACATTAAGAAGAAAGTTTGGGAAATTAGCTACAAACAATAATGAAGTCATGTTTTAAGAAAGAAAAGCCAGCTATTACGTGGAAATTAAAGTGATAAGAAGAAAGAGAAATGAAGAGGACTCCTGTTTACTTGGAGTATTGTGTTCCAAGTACTCTGTGGTTGAGTTTACCAAGGGCCAGAGAACTGCGGAAAAGAGAGACACACAGCGATACAACCTCAAAAAGTGTCCATTATTTAAGGGGAAAGAAGAGGAGCCAAAAAAGAAAAAGAATCTATTAGAAGTAGGAGGAGAACCAGGATGGTGTGTTTTTGTGGAAGCTGGAAGAGGAGCTTCAAGAAGCAGGAACAAGTCCATCGTTAAGGTCTACACAAGAAGTCAAGGAAACACTGACATAATTAGGCAGGGCTTATGGGTAGGAGGTGACCTTTAAGAGAGAATGGGAGTTAATGTTTCTTGAGTGACTTTTCTGGAGATGACCATTATTTCCTCCTCACCCCACACCTCTTTCTCATAGAATCTACCACGTCTCCCTCAGTCTCTTCCCACGGTCTTTGCTGAGCAGGTAACAGCCCATAGGACCCTCTCTCTGGACACAGATGACTGGGTCACAAAGAGTTTCAAGTTAAGCTCTTTCAGTTTCTTAAGTGGGAAATGATATGAGCCAGAGCCCTGGTGGCCATGCTGGGCCACAGGGCAATGGAGCCGAGAGCCAGTCAGCAGAGGGAGAGGAGAGGAAGCAGAAGCACAGAGACCACCAACAATTAGAGAACAGGGAGCCTCAGAAACAGGAGAAAGACGCCACAATGGGAGAAAGATCCCTTCCTTCCTCTGGAGCTTGGGCTGCACTACGTGCCCTGGGGTTCCATGAGTTATCCTGCTTTACTTTCTAGTACTTTTGAGTGGCATCTGGTATCTCATAATCAAATTACCCTTATAGGAGACAGTGACTACTCTGTGCCATTTAGCTGCATGCTAAATGCTCTCTCACATAATGCCCGCAAAAGCTCAACAAGAAAGGTGTCGTTACCCCCACCCTCACCCCCGCCCCCACAGGAATCTGAAGTTCATGAGGCTAAATGACAGGCCGAAAGTCACAGAGCTGCTGAGTGAATTGAGTTTTAAATTCTCACGCCACTACCCTGGGCCACAAACACAATACAAGTTCAATGACTGGATTGATAAGAAGGCCTCAGAACTGCATAAAGGCGAGGTCTGTGCTATAAGCTCTTCCTTTATATGAAATTATAAACGTAACACCTTACTTGGCATTACTCATACATCAGCATTCAGTATGCTCCATAAGAGATGAAGAGTGTCAGAGAGAGCCAAAAGCTTCACAAAAGAAGTGTGCATTCTTCCAGTTCATGAAATAAACTACAACTATGATATGAACTTTATCAGAAGTTCTTAGAGACTCTCACAGAAGTGTAAGCCTTTTCAGTTATTAAAAGAATTGAAAGCTTTTTATTGTGCATGAAAAAGACAAACTCCTCCCTTTCAAATTATTCTACTTTATAGTACAATTCCTTCGGCTGGGCGGAGAACTTCAGACACTTTTTCAAATAACCCCAACAATTTAATCTGTACCTTCAGGAAGTCCTGCTGAGCGTATATGGAAAAGAGACAGACAGAGCCAGAAAAGGGGGGTGGGGAAGGGGAGAGAAGGGAGAAGAAAAGGTAAGACATTATTTCTGAAGTAGTAAGAATCTCCCAGTTTTCCTGGCCTACTTTGAAATGAGTTGGGTATTTCTAGCCACAAAGAAGAGCTAACATTGTTTAGGTAGCTACAACCTTAAAATCTACTTTTCTACTTGTCTACCCCAGCCAGATCTTTCCACCTATTTGTCACCCCCTTCATGTATAAATCAGGACTGTTTACATTAATCAGACATTTTCACTGGAAGTTAGGTTGTTGTCTTAGCTCAAGCTACTATAACAAAATACTGTAGACAGAGCGGCTTAGGCAATATTTATTTCTGACAGTTCTGGAAGCTGGGAAGACCAAGATCAAGGTGCCAGTTAATTCAAGTCGCACTGAGGGCCCTCTTCCTGGCTTGTAGAAGGCCACCTTCTTGCCATGTCCTTACAGAGTGGGCAGAGAACAATCTCTCTTCTTCTTCTCCTTCTCCTTCTTCTTATAAAGCCGCTTATCCCATCATGAGGGCTGCACCCACATGACCTTGTCTAATCCTAATTCCTCCCAAAGGCCCAGTCTCCAAATACCATCATAGCAGGTGCTAGAGCTTCAACATATTAATTTTGAGTGGTCACAACTCAGTCTGGAGCAGATGTTTTGAACTGGGTACTAAAATTTAAAAAACCTATATGAGCAACACTGCAGAATATCAACTATAACACTATACAAAGGTCTGCTAAGCAGAATGATAAACCTTGGACAAATGCCAAGGGCCTTCTATAATTTGGGATGGTTAGAGAAAATATATTTGAAGAAGGTTTTAGGCCATGAGAAATGGCTTTCTAAGAAAGTAGTTTTAGGAGGTCTCTGATGAAAGAGAATCCAGATTGGAAAACCTGGGCATGGGGGCAGCAGAGGCCTTACATGCAGGCTACTATCTCAAGAACAGAATTCAGTTGCTGAGGGTGTGGAGAGAGGAGGGGAGATCAGCTGCTGCACCCCCTCTCTGAGCCATATGCTCATTGGGAATAGGGAAAGCCCAGGAACTTTGACTTGAGTCCAGCTTAAGAATTGGTTCTGGAACCTTTGAAACCTTGAAAGTAACATGTAGTTTCAGAAATTCAGTTATTGCTTTGAATTCACTTTTGGGGACTGATTATTCTTGTTTGTGGAAACCACTTCAATTGACCTTTGGTTCTTCAAAGGTAAAGCCAAGATTCTAGTTTGAAATAAAAAAAAAAAAATCCAGAAAACATTAACTGCTTTGTATAATTATATCTAAAACCCTATTATGTGTGCAGTTGTCTGTCAGTAGACTGTGGCTAGCAAGTAGGCTGGAAGGAAAACTGAGATTATTTCCTCATTTACTAACACTCACCGTATGGGTTGAGTACCTGGACTCTGAATAAAGGAGACATACTACAGAGCATACCCTTTGTGGGAAAGTAAGTTGGCCTCAAAAACATGGCAGCAGGCCAAGGAGAGTTACTCTGTGAAAGGGCTTTTCGTTAGAACATTGGGAGTCTTTATATCTATTTCCAGTTTTATGATTTTTCTTTTCTATAATAAAAATTCTCTTCAGTTATTCTCAAGTCTTCATTAAAGTTGTGCTAAATACTACAGACTAGTCTTAGTAAAGACATTGATTTAATAATCAAGAAATCATTAAAATAGTACATTTTGTTACGTATGTTTTACTACAACTTTCAAAAAAATTCCCACAGAGGAAAGCCCAGGCCCAGATAGCTTCACTGGTGAATCCTATTAAATGTATAAAAAAATAATTAACATCAATCCCTGTCAAACTCTTCTGAAAAATAGAAGAGGAGGGAGAATTTCCCAATTCATTCTATGTGACCATTATTACCCTGATAGAAGACAAACACACCACAAGAAAAGAAAAATTCAGACCAACATCACTTACGAACAGAGATGCAGAATCGTCAACAAACCCTAGCAAATGGAATCCAGCAGCATGAAAAATAAATAAATAAATAAATAAATAAATAAATAAATAAATAAAGGATTATTCACCACACCAAACCAAGTGGGATTTATCCCAGGAATGCAACATTGGTTTAATGTGTGAAAATCAATTGATGAAACACATCATATTAGTAGAATAAAGGACAAAATCCACATAATGATCTCAATAGAAGGACATGAAAACATTTCACTCACACACACACACACACACACACACACACACACACACAAATTGATCCTAAAATTCAGATGGAAATGCAAGAGATATAGAATAGCCAAAACAATCTTGAAAAGAAAAAACAAAGTTTGGGGACTCACATTTCTTAATTTTGCAGCTTAACTTCAAAGCTACAGTAATCAAAACAGAGTGGTACTGACTAAGAATAAACATACATAAATCAGCGGAATAGAAATGAGAGTCCAGAAATAAAGCCCTTATACTTACAGTCAAATAATTTTTGATACTAGTGCCAAGACAACTCAACAGAGAAAAAATAGTCTTTTAACAAATGGTGCTGCGACAGCTGGGTTTTCCACATGAAAAAGAATGAAATTAGACCTCTAATTCACACTATACACAGTAATTAACTCAAAATGGATTGCTGGCCTGAATGTAAGAGCTAAAACTATAACACTTAGAAGAAAACATATAAGTCTTTATGAACTTGGATAAGGCAATGGTTTCTTAGAAAGAAAGAAAAATACCAAAAGCCTAAGTGACAAAAGAAGAAAACAGGTAAAACGGACTTAACCAAAATTAAAGACTTTTGTGCTGCAAAGGACACTATTAAATAAGTGAAAAGACAAACCACAGAATGGGAAAAGATATGTGCAAATCATATATCTATCTATATCTATATCATCTATATGACTTGTATCCATAATACATAGAGAACCCTCACAACTCAAGACTAAAAAGATGTACATAGCAATTTAAAAACAGGCAAAGAACTTGAATACGCATTTCTCCAAAGAAGGTACATAAATGTCCAAACAGCACATGCAAAAATGCTCAACACGATTTGTCTTTAGCAAAATACAAATCAAAACTACAATGAGATACTACCTCACACCCACTAGAAAAGGTATTATCAAAAAAGATCAAGAACAAGTACTGGCAAGGCAGTAGATAAATTGGAAATCTACTGCACTGCTGGTGGGAATGTAACATGGTGCAGTCACTTTGTAAAACAGTCTGAAAATTCCTCAAAAACTGAAACTTGGAGCTACCATATGACCCAGCAATTCTACATCTAGGTATATATGCAAAAGAAATGAAAACATGCCCACACAAAAACTTGACAATGAATGTTCGTATCAGTATTCTTCAGAATGACCCCAAAGTAGAAACAAATGAAGTGTCAGTCAACTGATGAATGGGTAAAGAAAATCTGGCATATTCATACAACGGAATATTATTCCACATCAAAAGGAATGAAGTAGTGATCCATGCTACAATATGAATAAAACTTGAAAGTATCATGCCAAATGAAAGAAACCATTAAAAAAAAAAAGCCAGATTTTTTTTTTTAATTTTTTTTTTAATTTATTGGGGTGACAATTGTCAGCAAAACTACATAGATTTCAGGTGCACAATTCTGTACTACATCATCTATAAATCCCATTGTGTGTTCACCACCCAGAGTCAGTTCTCCTTCCATCACCATATATTTGATCCCCCTTACCCTCAGATTTTTTTTTTAAAAGGCAGTACATACCATTCTATTTTCATGAAATGTCCAGAATAGGCAAATCCAGAGACAGGAAGTACACCACAGTTGCCAAAGGCTGGGGGAATTAAGGAATGGAGAGGGCCTGCCAACGGGTGTGGAGTTTTCTTTGGAGTAATCAAAATGCTCTGAAATTAGACAGTGGTGATGGTTGCACATCCTTGGAATACACTAAAAACTACGGCATGAATTGTATCATGTGAATTAGATCTCAATGAAATTGTAATTTTAAAAAAGATATGCATGTGTTCCAATCTAAGTATTTGAACACTTACTGGAATTGTTATGCAGTAGGTAAATCTAGTCAATTGTGAAATTCATTTAGTGATAAAGTGACATAGGGTTTCTACTCTGATTAACTTCATCTTCAGGGAAGACTGTGTTGGACTTCCTCAGGCGTTTCTCTTATGGAGAACAGGGATTCTGCCATCCTGCAGATGAAGAGCATAAGAAATCCTAAAGATTATTAAACAACATCAAAGTTAATAATGGCGTCCATGTGCCAGGACTGTCACGTGCAGCCCTAGTCACAGCCTGACGTAGGTGGTGCCCTCTGAGGTTGTGCTTTCTGGCAGCCCTGCCATGTCCTTCAAGGAATCTTGGACCCAGGCACATTTCAGTAAGAACATCACCACCATTAATTACCAGAAAGCACAATTGTTAGTTGTGACAGTGAATGTGAATTCTGCTTCATAGGAATCTCTGTGGTCTTCACCGTACAAATTTAGACTATTTAAAGCTTAAGTGTAGTCATAGGTGGTGCTTCTGCAACCATAAAAGCACTTACGATGAGTTCAAGAGTCAGCTGTACATCAAGGCCGCTGAAAATGAACTGCTGCCTTTAAACCTCCAGTCCTAAATGAATTATAGGGAGTGTCCAAGTTCCAGAGCTTTCCATGTGGTTTTACTGCCGAACCCTCTGACTTTCAAACCAGAAGTGAGCTTAGAAAAGTAAGAAAAACATATTTTGCTATTGCTTGAAGGAAAAGGGCAAAAATTAGACATCCTACTATACATCCTATGTTATTTTTTATCTGGTACTTTTTACTAGGTACCCAATTCCATGCGTTCTAGATTACATTTAACATTTTTGTCCTTTGATAGATGATTGGATAAAGAAGATATGGTATATATACACAATGCAATACTATTCTGCCATAAGAAAAGACGAAATACTGCCATTGGCAACAACATGGATAGATCTTGAAATTATTAAGTGAAATAAATCAGACAGAAAAAGTTGAAAACCATGTGATTTCACTGATATGTAGGATATAAAACTGAAAGCAATAAAGAAACAAGACAAAGAAAGAAAGAAACACTCATAGTTATAGATAATAGTTTAGTGGTTACCAGAGGGTAAGTGGGGAGGCAGATGGTAGATGAGGGTAAATGGGGTCTAATATATGGTGATGGAAGGAGAACTGACTCTGGGTGGTGAGCATACAATGTGATATATAGATGCTGTATTACAGAATTATACACTTGAAACCTATGTAACTTTACTAACCATTGTCACAATAAACTTTAATTTTAAAAAAAGATTTTCTCCTTATACATATACCTCAAAATATAGAAGGGATCTATTGAGGATAGGTAGCTCCCCTTTATTCTCGTCAACAGTGAATATTTATGAATATCTGATTGCTCTTAACCTGTCAACTGAGTCTTCTTCAGATGTAAGTAAGTAGTTCCCTTCAGCAACACATTTCTGGAGCCGCTTCACTGGGAGGACTCTGTAACAATCAACATTTCACTGGCATTAACATGCAATAAGAGACAATGAAGCATGACTGACTCAATTCAACTGCTAAAAAAAAAAAACAACCACCTGTCGTCGCAGGTAACATTAACCAAGTAGTTTTCCAAACCTATGTGGGGCTTCCACTACATAAGTAGCATTAAGGTCAGTGCTTTAAAAACATGTCTAAGCATCTAACAAGCCCACACACAGGATGAGATAGAGGAAAGAGCAAAACTGTGTTGATTTACCTTCTTCCCATACTGTATCCAGCTACTTTACAGCTTCTAATATGTAACATCAATTATGTCTCGCCACTGCAAAGATTAAGAATAAATTTTCCCTTTGAGATATCAATGGAAATTTTATTTTTACAGAAGATACAATTTGGAAGACCATTAGAGTCAGACCTGTTTAAAGCTAACAAGCAAAAAAAAGATTATTCATGGTGTGGTTCAGAGAACACATGAGGTCTGACAACTAAGTTCGCAAACTCATCCTAGAAAAAGTGCTATGTACCTCATTGCTGAATACCACTAGGGGCGTCCTCAAAGTATTCCCCTTGGGAAGTTATGCACAGAAGCTATGCCAGCACCTAGTCCACCCTTCAAAGCAATTTTGGAACTCTTTTTCTGGAATGGCCATCAGAGCTGTAGTCGTATTTCCCTTGATGTCCTGAATGTCATCAAAATGTCTCCCTTTCAATATTTCTTTTATCTTCGGGTAAAGAAAAAAGTTATTGGGGACCAGATCAGGTAAGTAGGGAGAGTGTTCCAACACATTTATTTGTTTAATGGCTAAAAACTCCCTCCCAGACAGTGCCGTGTGAGTTGGTGCATTGGTGTGATGCAAGAGCCATGAATTGTTGGCGAAAAGTTCAGGTCATCTAACTTTTTGACACAGCCTTTTCAGCACTTCCAAATAGTAAACTTGGTTAACTGTGCATCTAGTTGTTACAAATTCATAGTGAATTATCCCTCTGATATCAAAAAAGGTGAGCAACATCATTGCAACAAGTTCGTGAACTTAATTGTCCGACCTCATATGTAAACACCCACAGAATGAACCGCCAGGCCATCTGATATCTGGATATGCCAATCAACCCATTCCCCAGTCAGGAAAGAGTCATATAATAAAATTGCCAAGGTTCAAGAAAAAAAAGATGGAGCTCTTTCTATCACTATGTAAATGTATACATTTATGCCTCACTTAACCAGGATGACTGAATGTGTTCCTTACAGAACCAGAGGTTTTTGTTTTTGTTTGCTGTACTTGAAATATTTAGCACTAAAGGTTTGAATGTTCAATGTTTTAGATTTCATTACATTGAACAGTTAATCATTTCAGTGAAAATTGTTCTCATTGAACATTAGGAAGAAAACTATTTGATTTCATCAAAGAAAATATAAAAAAAGATTCAAATATCATACAATAAAAATTTTCAAAGATTTCATTATTTGGAAAATTATTAAAATTGTTTCACTTCAGTTGTAATAAAAGGCATGATAAATGACCAGGGACATATGTTGAACTCATGAGTAAATCATAAAGGAAAATGCTCTGGCACATTTAAGATATGATTTATAAATTCCAAATCATTATTTTAAATAATGATTAATAAAAATTCTTTCAAGATTGAATTTCTTTTATAAGAAAGCTATAAACTATGCCAACAAAAATGGAATCAAATTAAAACATTTAAAGTAGACCTTAAAGATAAATTTAATACATTTAAAGCATGATACCATTTTAAGAGTGTAGAAATTAAAAATAAATATTTGCAGTCACAGGTTAATGAAGAAATTATCAAAAATGATGGCAATAGAGAGTGACTAAATGTCCCAATATAATCACTGCTTAATATAATCAGAAGCCAGGAATATAAAATGGAAACCTGAAAACAACAACAACAACAAAAAATTGGAAATTCAAGTTATGACAGCAACTGATTAGTATAATTTAACAAAAGGAATGCTTTTTCTATTTGAAAATATTGAAAGACTAATGTATTAATCTTTTTTAAAAAAAAAAAGCCACTGGAAGTTTACTGATTATATTAGTTTCCTATGGCTGCTGTAACAAATTACCACAATCGTATTCTCTTACCGTTCTCGAGCCCCCGAGGGGAGAATCTGTTTCCTGGCCTTTTGAGCTTCTAGCATCACCTGTATCCCTCAGCTTGTGGCCCCTCCTTCCATCTTCAAAGTCTGCGGCTCAATCTCTGCTTCCATCATCATATCGCCTTCCCGTCTCTTCAGTCAAATCACCCTCCACCACCCTCTCTTACAAAGACACTTTCAATTGCATTTAGGGCCTACCCAGATTATCCAGGATAATATCCCCATCTCAAGAGCCTTAATCACATCTGTAAAGTCCCTTTTGCCATGTAAGGTAACATTCACAGGTTCCAGGGATTAGGGTGTGGAAATCTTTTGGGTCATTACTTAATAAATCACACAGTACAAAAAACATATTTTAAAATCCCTGCTCCATCCCAGGAGTTATACAAGTTAATGGTTTCTTCTTGATCTGCTTTATTCAGCACATATCATTACTTCCGCTGGGAACTTATAGCTTGCTCAGGCTGGCTTACCATCAACATGTTTAAACTGAGAGTCTGTCTCTGAGAGTATCTATTTAGTCTCCTGGCCCAAGCTAGAGGCACTGGATAACACAGTGAAGGTGCTAGTTCCTTTAAAAGGCAGGTACAAACTTCATTCACTATTCTTCCCATTACTAGTCATATGAATGAATGGATGTGTTTAGTTTAGTCCAATCAATTGACAAGAGATCTAGACTTCAAACAAAAACACACTTCTCAAAATTATTCTTAACTAGTTAGGATAATTTAAAAAAAATTTTTTTTCTCCTCTTTAAAAAGTGCTAATTATTACTAGAAGGCAGGCCTGGCAAAGTGGAAATTGTGTGGGCTTTGTAGTTGGAGTTCTGGGCTTGCTAATTACTAGGTTCTATGTGATCTTAGGTAGTCAAATGCTTAGCATTTTAGATGCTCAGTTATTGATCAACAGAATGGTATTGCAATTACCTATTCTAGAGGTTTATTGTGAGAACATTAGAGTGTTGCTATAATGGCTGGCATAGAGCAGTTGCTTAATAAATGTTATTTACTTTCCACCTTTTATATTAGAAAACTTGTCTATAAAAAGGACACAGTAAAATAGGCTTGATTTACTATTGTTCAGTATAGTCTATGTAAAGAATTCAGGCATAACTGAGAGAGTAAGATGAAAATAGTACTGATCTCAATTAGCACTCGATAATTGCATATAATAAAAAACAGTGTTGCTAAGTTTAATAAGAGTCAGTCAGACTTTTGATAAATTAAAGTTATTCTACTATTTAGAAGGTTATTCATCTATGTTATTAAATTATCATTGAACTGGCAAAGCTTGCAATTTCCTATACCTCTTCAAATTTGTGTTATGTCATTGCAAAATATTTATATTAAAGGTGCTGGTAAATCCTTGATAAATAAGTGCAACTCAGGTATCAAAATAAATAGTAACTTTAAGAACCCCTTTGATAGTGATGGATGAGATAGATATTTTTTCTAGATTACAGAAGGTTAGTAAGAAAATCCACATACTAAGGTGTAAAGTAAAACTTCCTTTCCCCCACCAAAGTATTTGAAGTCTTCCTCCTGAGAAATGTCTGCTTTATACATCATTTTGAAGGAGGGAAAGAGCAACTGTCCTTACCAATACAACACAGATCTCAAATGTGCAGTGATTGGTCACTAACGTGCTCAGAAGCCATCTAGAGTTTCTCAGATCTCCATAGGATATGTCATTAAATCTCCTCCTGCTGGTTCTGACTTCTGGGGGAAAAGCTCATGGTATAAAAATTATTATATCTGGTAGTTAATAGTAATGATCACTCAGAAAGCTCATCCTTCCGTCTCTATGACCTTTCACATCTAGTTGGTTATAAATGTGGCATGCTTTGATTTGATTTAATAATCCTGCATTTATAGTTCAGAATTTACTCTATAAAATGTACCTGTAAAATTGGATACCCACATATATGGAGAAACATATACATTTATTTTTGGTGTTATTCCATTCACATTGTAAAATTAAGGCAAAAATTTACAAAAGGCAAAGTTTACAAAAGTTCTCATTCCTCTTAAATTAGCAAGATCTGAAAACAGATACAACACAAACAGAAACAGAGATATGTAAGTAAGTGACATAGGGCAATACTTTATAGTGTGAGAATTGGAAGCTCAATGATGTTACATGAACTGAAAAGATATATATCAATTTCTATATGGACAATATCTTAATCATTGTGTGGAACGGCAAAAAAAAAGTTTAGAAATGTGAAGACATTACTCTATGATCCATATAACAACAATGAATGGCATTTTCCGTGTTACAATAAATTTGCAAGTTGAATTTCATGCATGTTACACTACACAGGGCATATTCCGTAACACTCAAAACCCAGAATGGTTAATAAAAAGAATTCCAAGGAAACAATTAAGAGAAATTTGGTTAAAGATGTAATTGTACTCCACATAAATTGCTTTCTAAGGATTCATGTAAAGCTCTTTATATTGGCTCAGTACTATAAGAAACAGTATTGTGCTACAGTGTAACAGAAACAGTGGTGTGTTACCTCAGATGGCATAAATCGCTTGGCTAATTTGGCTAACAACATAAATAGTATATAAATTTTATTTACCAAGGCCAACTGAAAAACTTCTCAGAAGTTGGGTATGTTTTGGATCAAATGCCACTGTAAGGTTAGGACAATACAGATTTCATAATACACAGTTGTATTCTAATTGATCTATAATAAACTCCATAATGAAAAATAATGTAAAGTATGGATTTTGTATCAAAACTCTTCATCAGAAACTACAGTTCACATCAGAAGTTAATATAACTGGAAGCTAAACGATTAATACAAAAACATATACATATTACAAATCTTCTTTTGTTTTTCACTTACCATGATGCAAACTGTTAAGATTTAACCTTTAAGGGTTAAAGAGTTTAATCAATGTCAATGTCTGATCTTCTGAAGGCAATAAAGAACAGTCTGTCTATCGATGCCCAACAGAACATCACTTTGTCAAGCCACAAAGCGCCCAAAAGCTTGTCAAGTAAGTTACCAGAAACCTCTTTGTGGTTAGAACTCAGCTCCTTCCTGCTTGACCTATTATTTGATATTTGACCACTTGGTTGCAAGACACTTGCTCTTTCTAGCTGAAATGTCACTGGGGCATCTTGTCAGCTCCCCGACATCTCGGCCTGACATACAATTTTACTTTTGTGTGCTACAAGGCAGAAAATGCAGGGCAATGGCCTTGTTTTAAATTCTGTCAGCATCAAAGATGGGCGTCACTCTTGGGTCCTACCAACAACAAAAACAAAAAAAGGAGTCTATTTTGAAGGTCAAAACAGCCATTATCTTGAAGTTTTTCAGCTTATATACTAAACATATTACCTGCGATACTGGTGTGGGAACTGTCCTTAACAGAGTGCCTAAACATACCAGAGAAATCTTCCCAGCACAATTGTTCCACTTTCTCATCAAATGCAGACTTGATAAAAGGATGAGTTTTCAATGCCTGCAGGGACCCGATTCAGCAGTTAACTTAACTTGTTCAAATGGGCAAGCGGTATCATGTAGCTTTACAAGGAGCAACCTGACCTTCTCACACTGACCAGGAGTGACATTATTGTGCAGGAGGAGCAGCAGTCACATCATTTCTGTTTTGCACAACCTGCTTAAAGTTTGCAACGAAATGCTTGTCTTCAGTTGAGCTGACAAGAGAGAAGAGGGGGCTCAGTGAACCATGGCAAGGCTGCCATGAAATGACAGGAATCATTGGCATACATTTCAAATAGCTCTCTCAATCCTATTAAAGCATTGCAGTCCTGCTTTAAAATAGACAAGTATGAAACAACTTTGATAGATAGAGACTAAAATGGCTTATCGATTTTTTTTAAGTCTGAAGGAAATTACCCAAAATGTGTCATTCTTTAACATTTAAAAATACGTTACATAAAAATGAGCAACTGTGATAATAAATAAAACTTCGAGGGGGGGAAAAAGTTGGTTATTTCATTATTCAAGGAGACAGAGAGACCAGCACACATCAAGATAGCACACAATTTTTAAAAACCCATTGCCACTTGTGTTGAAACAAAATTCCACTGATAAGAAAAAGTCCCTTCAAAACAATTTTAATTGTACTGTTAACTTTTCCTGCGTTTTTTTAATTCATAAAGTCATAATCCAATGTGAGCTGGTCTTTTGGCATTAGCAGACATAGTTACTGGAGAGGAGTCAGATGACGTCAGCGGCGCAGAATTTATAAATGGCTCCTTTAAGAAAGTGTATGTTGTATCAAGTTCAGCTTTCAATGGCAAAAAATCCCCAACACCAATTGTGTCGGCAGGAAGAGCAGCTCTTGAAGGAATCGAGATATTTGAATGGTCTCGTGATCCTGTCTGTGATATAAAAAGGAAAAAACAATAATAAACATATAATTGAAAACTCTTAAACAGAGTCTAAAACCACAAACAGAGATGTGGACTATTCTTCACTGTAATATGAAAGGGGGTGGACACTGCCATTTATATACTCTAGATGATAATACATAAATATTACATTATTGTCCAAGTGTAACTGAAGTGTAACGGATTCTACGTCATACACTTTCAGGACATCAAGAGTGTGCCTAAATATTAAAATTTTGTACCAAACTTTTATGAAGTTACTGACTCAAAGAGTGAATACAACCAGTCAGGCATTTTCACCTCTGCCTCCATCCGCTGGCAACTTACAGAAACCAGTGCTAATGGTGTCTATTTCCTTATGTTATCTAATGTGTGCTATACAGTATGGAGAATTAGATTGCTTAGAAAAGGAACTATTTTCTAGACACGCAGGGCCTACCACGTGCCCCCTCACCGTCTCCCGCCTCCCGTGCTCTCCACCAGCACCGCCAGCACGGTGATCAGGAGCCCTCGTTGTCTCTCCCCAGTTCATCCTGGCCGTGATGTGCCCGGCATTAGCCCTGCACAGCGATGCTCGTTCTGACGCACACATTTGCAATGACTTAGAATCAAAGGCTGAACTAAAGCCAACCACTGGTTCCGTAGTGTAATGGTTAGCACTCTGGACTCTGAGAAAGCCAACAGCTGACCCAGAGTCACCCGCTGACTTAGGCTTGACCGTGACCCTAGACTTCATTGCGGAAGCAGTGTCGACCACCGTGTGTACTTGGAGAATACACAGGCTTTCAGACTGACTCCTGATGCAGAATCAAACTCCCCAAGTCTGTGGAAGAAGCCACTGCAGAGGCCACAGCAAATGTCACTGGTGATTATTCAGAAGAGCTCCTGACTGGAGCACCAGACGAGCCTAGCCCCTCCATGGAAAGCCATGAATTCATCTAAGTGCTTGTTTAAAATTAGGCAGATTCTCCATTGGCTGTGATCTTTACTCTGTTAACCACAACTTTCTAAAAAAATTCTGAGCTTCTGAACAAGCCGACTGTTCCATTATAGGAGATTCAATAATTGTAAAAAAACTAGTGAGACACAGGATGTACCCAGCTGAAGATAAACAGAGTGGAGGGAATTGTCCATAGACAGAGGAGGCGTATGTCTTAACCACGTCTCATTTAATATGGGATCAATAAATGTTCATTTGAAAATTTAAAAGAAAAAAAAGAAAGTGAACTATGGATATTTATGTTTTAAAAAAATCTATCACCCTTATTTAATTGACAAATATAGCACAAAGAAAAAAAAGTCAATCCTAGTGACCTCTAGAAAAATAGCACACTGGGCTATAAAATGCTAGTGAAATGAACTTGTTGCCTTTATCTTTAATAATAATGCCACCATCCTTTGTTATTAATAATAAATACTGTTCTATGGTAAGTATCTAGAACTCATGCATCAAAATACAGTATTGCAACATGAAAACAATTTGTCACATATTTAAAAACATTACTGGTATCCAGAATCTATTGGAAATCAAACTTAAGAAATTCACACATTAATGAAGTACTTGAAAACAGAATTACAATTTTGATGAAGCTATACATTTAAGCCATAAGTAACCAGTACTCAGTAGTTAATATTTAACATTAACAAAGTCTTACCAGTTAAACAGATAGGCATTATTTTATTACTTTTATAGGTAAGTAGGAAAATAGTGATCAATTCGTATGTCAGAATTTTCCAGATTCCCAGCAAATAAATGTTGCTGAAATAACAAGTCTAGTCATAAGTGTCTCCACTAAAATCCACATTTTTATACCACAAAATTTTTTTAAAAACAAACATCTTTTTGGTAGATTCCCTCACAGTTTTGACAACAAAATAGTATGAACTCTAAGGATCTTTATTATGGCATGCTTTATTATCTCATGTTATACAAAGCCAGTTTTACATGTGAAAACATGAGGAAAGCTATCTCTGACCTTAGGAAAGTATTAGAAATTCAACTGTCGTATGCGTTACTATTTTTGTGGGTTTTTTTTTAAAACTACAACTGGAGAAAAATCAATGGCTGCATCTAACACCTAGTTCAGCAATTTTCTTTGATCTCTGTTCTTTTGATTTCTTGATACTCCACTGCAAGCCTACAGCTGACGGAAACCATCTCTTTTTATGCTGGAAGTTAAAAAACACCTAAAATGGCCACTTGAATGGCTTTATGAAGAAAAGGATTTAGCTTATCCCCATGGAGAAATGGAATTCCGGAGATCACGTGTTGATACTTATTAGCAACACTGATGAAGTTTTATTTGCAGAACCTTAATACAGGGCTGAGCATATCAGAACTGGAACAGAGACATCTCAGTATATCAACGGATGGAGGTGCACTGTTACCGCACCTTTACTGCCACATGAACCATCTTCTCTGATTTTTTTTAAAGCTGTGTTTCTGAATTAGCAGCGACATTACCTGATTGACAGTGCTGCGGTAAAGATGACAATGCCATCTACTAACTTATTCTGCCAGACCTGGCGGTAAAGAGAATGCGGGCAAGAGCGGTAGATGGTGGGGCCAGATTTTCTGCTTAATAAAACTTAGTGATAGCAATAGTACTCTTTGTTATGATAAAAGAGTACTGTCAGGCAAGGCTTCAAAAGTTTGTTGTTACATCTTTATACTTCAAGTGCTGGTCTAAGAAAATGATATATGAAAAGAGAGGAGTGTGCAGAATCAGACGAAGGAAGGTCAGGTATTCTCCAAGGGTTCTTTCTTCTTGATGCCTCAGACTAGGGAAAGATAACTGTGCCAAACTGACCAATCACTCCTGTTTTGCAATGTTAAAGATACATATATATATATATATATATATACATACAGATATATATATATATAATACATATATATATAATACAGAGTGCGCCAAATAAAATATATACACATTTTAAGAAAGGAAAAAACTATGAAAATTGTAATACTCAATATATACTGATAGCAAAAGATGAATACAAGTGATGTTTGACTTCTGCAATTATAAGAGGTGCTCGAAGTGGTTACCATCAGCTTCCAGACACTTCTGATTATGATGAACTGCTGCTTGAGCAACACTGACCAAAGTGTCCACTTGTATACATTTTTACGGCACCCCCAGTATATACAAAGATTGCCAAAAAAATGTATACACATTTTAAGAAAGGAAAAAACTGTATTAAATTGTAATACAATGAATGACACTAGCATTCATTTGATTAATGCCATCTTTTGAGCAAACATCATACTACACATTGCTACTGTAATTCAAGTTCGAAAAGTAATACATAGATAACATCTCTTAAAACAGTGTTTTCACCCCCAGTATATGTGTGTATATATTTATAATATATATTACATATAATACATTATAAATATATATTCTATGTATATATATAATTTACTCATATCTATATTCTGTACTTAGTGTCCTTTTTTGTTCTTGTGGTTCCATCAAGCTAACACATTACACATTAGGAAGGCTGTCTTTTAGGGACGGTTTCTAACTGCTTACTTCTTAATATTCTATGGATCTTGGCACTCTGCATATAGGGTCCCTCTTTTGTCTTTTCTCATCTTACTTTTTAATATGTCTATGCTCCACTATGTTGTCTGAAAGCATCTTTTCATCTAATATGATATTTTTTAACTAAAAAAACCTTGAAATGGGGTGTTGAGTATTTCTCCACTATTTCAAATCTGAGACTCATTTTTTGCATATTATCTTGTGACTTTATGTCCTAAACATGGAAAATAACCTTTAAAAAAGATATTTCCTTAAAGATTTGCACCCCCCAAGAGGTGCCCTCCACCAAGTAAACAGATATACTTTTTGTGTAAATGAAAACAAATTGTTTGTTACTAGGATCATTTGCTATACTCCGTACTCCATATACTATTCGAAAATAACTTTTTCCATGAAATGGAATAAAATCTGATTTTAAGTCATTTAATAGCTTAAAGACAAGCCAGCAGATATTTTGGTGGAATTTTGATTTCAGAATGTGATGTTAAAAAAACAAGTAAATATGAGCTCTTTTTCTTGTTACAAATAACATCCAGAAATATAACACTTTTAATATGACACAGAGAGTAAAAGACAGTTAAATAACTTTTTATCAGAGATCATTAAAAGTTAATATTCACCACCTGATTTTATATTTTAAATCTGTAAAGTCTATGGTTATTTAAACTACTTTTTAAACTGCTGAGGTGTTCTGGTAGTCTCTCATGTAAATCTAAGTTTAAATAATTTCTCAAAAAAAAATTAGTTACCTGAAATAAAAGCTAGGTGTCATGTGAATCTTTATGGAAGCACTTTTATTTACTCAATAAGCTATAAATGATTCTATTTTAACTGTTATAGTCCATCAGCTAAATATACATTCACAATACAAAATGCATCCACTATATTTCTGCATTTTAGAAATTTTATGAAATATAGTAATTGAACATGTCCAATAGCCATTTTTCAAGGCTTTAATATCTTAGTTTTTCTAAGAGTGTTTTCTCTCAAAAAAACTAAATAAAGCATTAGGCTAATAATAAGATAATTATTCAATAAATTGTCTATAAATCAAAGCAATTTTGCAGACCAAGTCTTCTGAAACAACGGCATTAAGCTATTTGTCTCCTGCGTATATAAAATTAAGTCTTCCAGAATCTAGCATTATGAAAAGTGAGGGGTGATATGATTTAGTAAGCTTGAACAGTATTGCATGGGATTATGCTAGGAATGCAGGATGGTGAAAAGAGTAGTAGACTGGCGATCAGAAGACTATAGTTTTTCCTCTCAGTTCTGTTAAAATCTAGCTCAGTCATTTTCGGCCGGTGAATCAGTCCTTTCAGGTGTCACTTCCCTTTCCTACAAAATGAGGAGCTAGACTCTTTCCAACTCTGAACTTCTACAGGTCCACTGTAATTCCACATGTGATGACATATGGTATGATGTCAACACCCAACTTTTGCAGATGACATTAACTCAGAAATCAGAGTTTCCCAAATATAATATTCAATATTTTGAGGGGATATAGATAAGCCATTCTTAAGGGGAAGGAATACATATTACATGTGGTTCTAAAAAAAGTCAAATAGGTAAGATTAGCCACAGTTCTGATGATGTGGCTTCATTCGATTAAACTCTGTAATACATGTTTTATTACTTTGCCCTCCATGATGATATTTTAAGCTCTGTAAATTATTGATGGTTTTAAGTAGAGTGTGCAGCTCCACATAAACTGATGGAGGAATCAAAGTACTGACAAGAGGGCCTTACAATGAGGCTCCCTCGCCATTTCTACTTTAGCTCCTAGTGTGACCTTACCCCTGGAGTCTCTGTACTCAGCATCACAGTCTTCTTCCTTCCAAATACTTCAAGTTAGTTAACCAAATTCTACCTGTCTATTTTCTAGTTCTGCGACGCTGGCATCATAGGACACTATAGTTTACATGAACCATCAGAGTCGACAATAATCACATATATAGTTTTCTCTTGTGGAACACTCATTTATATACCCTACACACACACACACACACACACTTGCTATATGCATTCACATAGATACATTATACATATGTGTGTATGTATATGTGCATGTATACATATATATACTTGGTATCACATAATGAAATATTCATTCCTTGTAGAATTGGTAATTCTAATTTTTGGTGACCAGTAGCAAACCTATAGGAATATTTTATGCATTCCTTTCCCCATAAGTCATTAAACCTTAGTACAGACCAATTTGGCTCTTTAGCTCACTGACATTAAGACATGCAGGATATGTCAGTCAATGGAGCATTGTAAAGAAGTCTCTAGATAGATAGAAAACAACTTAAGAGGTCTGAGTACCTAGAGATTAAGAAAGAAGGGCAATCATAGAGGTGGAAACAAATTAGAAAAGGTAGAAGATGTTAATAACAAACTTGATTCACATCACAACGATTTTGTCCTCAAGTGGACACTCAGCATTGGTTCAAAAGCCAGAGTTCTAAAGTCAATCTATCTGGTTCTAATTCAGCCTGGACTACTTGGTTAACGTGATCGGCTAACTGGATGAATGGCCTCAATTCTTCACGTTTCCTTATAGGCACGTCCTTTGCCATGTGATGTTCCCGCTCTCTGCAGCCTGGTTCACAAATTCTGCTTCCCCGTCCAGCCTCAGGTACCATTTCCTCACTTGTACTCTGCAATTTAGTTACATGGAACTTGTGAGTCTGTAAGTGTGATGTCCCATAGTTCACACCCACCTCCTGTCTGAGATACCCTTCTGTCCTTTGTGGGATGAATGCCTTTTCCACTTTTCAGGCTCTGCTCAAGGGGTCCCTCTTCGTAAGGCCTTTCCAGAGCTTTGCCCCACCCTTCCCCAACTACAATTAGCTGCAACAGCCAATCATACTCTCATATTTCTTCAGGAGCACTTTTCTATTTTCACTTATTTGTATACACTTTTAACTCCCCTGAAAAACTATGAGCATCTAGTCTGATCGACTCTTGACTTTGTATTACTAGCACTTCAGACACTTCAGACTAACTAAGATTTCTAACTAATAAATGACTGAATGAAGAAACCACTCATGTTACTACTGCATGGTTTTGACCTTATGTTGCTATTTGGTTATTCTACATATATACCAGTTATGTCCCAATTAAAAGGAGCATACTATAGTGGAAAGAATATGGGCTTTGAAGTTGGAGAGACCTCGGGGTCCAGACCTGACTCTGCCATTTATTAAGTATGTGAGTTTTGACAAGCTACTTGACCTACATGCTTATACAAATCAAGAAAATAAAGAACTTAATTAGAAAATAAGCTAAGGATAATGTATTTGCTTGGATTGGGTTTAGCTGTAACAGAAAACTCAAAATGTCAGTGGCCTATATAAGACAGAAATTTATTTCTATATGAACATATCAGGAATTCAGGCTGCTTCTATCTTGGGCTCCACAGCCTAAATATGTGGCTTGCATCTCAATGCCAAAATGGTTGCTCAAGTTCCAACCATTATGTCTACATTCTAGACAGAAGAAGGGGGGGAAGGAGCAAAGAAGGAGGCATCACTTACATTTACATATACCGTATTTTGCCATGTATAATGCACTCCCGTGTATAATGCACGCCCATGTATAATGTGCACCCACGTTTTTGGCCCAAACTTTCAGGGAAAAACTCTTTTGTTTTAATTTTTTTAATTCAAATTTTTATTTATTTACATTTAGGTACTTGCTTTTTGTATTATAAAGGATTTTTAGCATTTAATTTTTAACAAATTATGGTACAAGAAATTTTATGTAACAAATAATTACAAAACACAAAAACAGATACAAGACACAAGGAATTGTATGTACCGGTAACAAATTTACAATATTTACACATCATAGAAGGCCAAGAACTCTTCATCGTTGCAAGTTCGTTTTAAGTTCAACAAAACTGATTATTGTATTCCAGGGCATTATTTTGCATACGGATATCATTATTGATTTCTAGAGTTACACTTTTAACTCATAAGTATAAATGAAAGAATTAAAAACATTTACATAGATACCAAATTAGTATTACCGATGTATAATGCACATCCTTATTTTTCCCTCACAAATTTGGGCATAAAGGTGTGCATTATACACAGCAAAATACGGTACTTCTTAAAATCACAAAACTTAACTTTTTTTTTTCCATCTGAGTGGCCAGGTAATATTTAGAGTTTCTATTATTAAGGAAAAGAAAATAGATCAGGAAACCACTGGCAGCCTCTGCCTCAGATACAAACTGGCTGTTTGGGGGTGGGAGGGGGGCGGAATACAATAATCATCAAGCATTTGAAAAAGTGCTAAACCTCACTCATAACGAAAGACATGCAACACGAAATGTGAGAATTAAAGATTACTTTTCACGTATCAGATACACAAAAATTTAGATGTCTGTTGATACCCACTGTTGAAGAGATAGGGAAACAGGCGAGTCAGACCACATAGGCTGGTACAACCTTTCTGGACGACAGAATTTAAATTGTACCTGCCCTTTGTTCCAGAAATTCCATTGCTAGGCATTTCTTCTATGGCTACACTCACAAAAGTTCACCAGATAAGCATGCAGATGTGTTCACGGAAGCATCTTTTACCGAAAAAGATTTTTTAAATGAAACTAAAGGATCCATCAACAGAAAGCTATTAAAAGAAGTATGACACAACCAAGGAATAAAACAATTTTTTAAAATTGAGGTAAATATGTAAGTGCTGATGTAGAAATACATCCAAGTGAAAAAAAGAATGTTCAAAAGGGTGTATGTGTATAAAGAGAGAAAACCCATTTGTATTTAACCATAAGCATAAATACATACATGCATACACAAACCTATTTTTCTTACTGAAAAAGGAACCAAAAGAGACTGTTAATTATCTTTAGAAAAAGGGAATAAGTTTGGAGTTTGGTTAGGAGGAAGAAGCATTCAAAGTTCAAAATTTTTTGCCATGGTTTTTGATCCTTAAAACTATTTGAATCATGAACAAAGGCTATAAACTGAAAGATCACAAAAGTAAAAATATAGTTGATTATAAGTGGTAAAAAAACCAATAGTAATCAAAAGTGGAAAGTAAAATGTTTATTGCCAATCAAAATTGAATTTTAAAAATTATATGAAATGTTAGTGAAGGCATTATGAAACAGGTATTCATAAATTGCTAGTGATTGTATACATTTATATATCCATTTGGAGTATAATTTGGCAACTGTCTTAAATGGTTAATACCATTTTATCCAACAATTCCATTTATGATTAGGTGTCTTATTAATAATAACAGGCAAAAATTGGAAATAATCCCATATTCAACAATAGAAGTATAGTTAAGTAAGCTAGAGCTAGTTGATGGAATATTAAGTGGCTGCAAAATTTATGTTTATAAACTTTTGGATAACATAGACAAATGCTTAGGCTTGACTAGCGATTGGCAACCTTTTTCTGTAAAGGATCAGAAAATAAATATTTTATGCTTTGAAGGCCATATGTTCTCTGTCACAATTATGCGATTGTAAACCCCGAAGCAGCCATAGACAATATGTAGATGAATCAGTGTGGTCATGTTCCAATAAAACTGTATTTATGAACACTGAAATTTGAATTTCACATAATTTTCACATAGTGAAATAATATTCTTCTTTGGTCTTTTTTTCAACCATTTAAAAATCTAAAAACCATCCTTAGCTCCCAGGCTATACAAAAACAGATAGTAAGTAGATTTGACCCACAGGCTATACTTTGCCTACCTCTGAGCTAGACTATGTAAGCGAAAAGGCAGGAAGCAAAATTACACGATACTTGTTGTGAGGTATTGAAATTGTTGAATTTTTTTTCCCTAAAGTTCTGTATTTTCCACTTACCTACAATAACATGCCTTACTTATACAAGTATAACTAAAAACTCTTTATTAAAAAGACTGATTTTACATATGCTGAGACCTGTATTTTAGTACAGTTATGACTTTAAACTGTGTGGTCAAAATGAAAATGTAATTGGTTTGTTAAAGGTCTCAGAGGGTAGGTCTTGAACCACGTGTTTTGCAAGTTTTGAAAAGATTTTAATTTAGCTAAGAACACATTCTTATTTCAACATTTCAGTTATCAAACTCATGTCCATAATCTGACATTGAATAAATATATACACTAATAATTTTATGAGGTTTAACTTGTACCTCTACTCGGCACAAATGCAACTCCTTATGTAAAGTGGCTACTTACAACCTACGTGCCTTCATTTTACTCCAAATAGCACTGTCAGCTGTCAAATTACAACTTTTGTGGTCGAAATGTACACACGTCACACACTCTCTGGGAACTATTAGGCAAAAGTTTTCTGACCACTTTTTCATTACTGAAGAATTTCTTCTTAAAGTTATAAACATTTTTTATTCAATGTCAAAAATTTAGTAATAATCTGGAATCTATAAATTCGGACTTTTAGCAGTATGTTTTCCTCTGAGTGAAATTTATTAACCATACACTCAGGTAAAGAGCAGAAGGAAAGAACCATCTCAAATTTAAAGTTGTTCAAAAAGGGAAGACTTTCCTAAATCTTACTAACATTGCAAGTATCTGTCAGTCACATATCTCAACAAAATAAGCAAAAAACTTACATCTTAATTTTTGAAACCATTTTTTTCATGCCCCTTTCTTCCACTACTGTTTTAAACCATGTTCCCTTATTATTCCACAGTATCACACCTTAAATCCCTAGCAATTCTTTACAAGACATTGCAAACAGTTTTTAATTTCCCCACTGACCATCCAAGGTATAAGTCCTATATTCCCCAGGGCTGTTGACCCTTTGATCAATGCCACAGCTGGGCCTTTCTGCAGGAATTGGTTGTCCTCAGTTAAAAGAATGTGGTTTCTCTATTTCTCAGTGAGAGATGGGCACTTCAGACGTAAGTCAAATCATGTGATATGGGCAGTTCACATCAAATAGAATGCCTTCAAATCACAACAAGCACTTGGGAGTATGTTCCAAAACAAATCACTTAGTGGGCAATGACATTTCCTTTACACAATAGACAGGAATGCTATTTCTAATAAAACCGGGCCATTCCTAGCAGTCTCAACCCAAACCCATCTCTAGAGAACATCCTATGGAACTGTGAGAATAATGCAGCAACCACAAAATTCCCAAAATTCCAAAATAATATACCGATAGATTACATTTCAGGAATCTATTCCTTATGTGATCAATTCCATGTGATAGATTTTTCCCATGGTTGCATATGTGTAAAGCATATCTAAACCCACATCTACCACGAGTATCCTAAATTAGCCCTCATCATTAATTCTTTCAATAGATATGTATCAAGTGTCTGCAATGTGCCAGATCTTGTTCCAAATACTGGGTACAGCAGTCAATTACACACACAAAAATTCCCTGTCCTCAGGGAACTCAGACTGTCCTTAACTATCTGCCTCCTGAGCCAGCTCTCCTTAAATTATGATTTGCTGAAATATTACATAACCACAGAACTGCTGTTTTTGTAGCGTTAAGTTCTGATGTACAATGGTACTGCGTTTGCCAGCTTCACTGTTCTGCGGATACAGACAAGGTCCCCGTTAATGAGTCACATTTCCCTGATCTGTTCACACAAGAGCTCAAGTACTCTTGTACAGTCCCTGTCAAGAGTTGCTGGGTGTCTGCAACCCCTCACCAGGTCCTGGCTCCAGTGTGTTAGGAGGGCTCACTGTGCCACACGGGTGATGGCTCTACACAGAATCGGCCTTACGCTCACCCTTCCTTCGTCACCTAAAAACTGTGGCAACTGTGACTGGAACCCAGGGACTCACAATTGTCTGTCATAAAACATTTCTTTCAGCTTCCACCTGTACGTATCATTTTTCTAAGAGCCCAGATGCCAGTCCCTAGGCCAGCATGGAGGAGAAGCACGAGGCCATTCTCTTTATTTCCCCATCTCTTCCGTGGGGTACCTGCCCACAACATCTCCACCAGTCAGTCCTTCAACAATCTCCACGGCCCTCACTCAAATCAACTCCCTGAGAGCCTACACACCAACTTTTCAAAAGGGCAGTTCAGACTCAGGGTATGATATCCACAAAATAATGATTTTGACATAGATTTGAAAGCTCTTTAAGTTTTTTCACCAGTTATTTAAATTGTCCTTCACTTTCTCTAGTCTAAATGCACTTTTCATTTTTGTAAACAAGCCATCCCTTCAGACTTATCTCTATTTCCTACTCCATCTCTTCTTTATTGTATATTTGCTTATTATTTCAGAAAATTCAAATTTGCTACTGTAGATGGGAAAGAAATTGGATAGATGAAGCTCATAATACGGCTAAGCATAGAGAATGAATCGGTCAGTACTGAGACATAAGCAGAGCCCACAGGTTAAGAAGCGATAATAAGTCAGTGCCCTGTAAGACAGGTTACTTATAGATGGAAAGGGATAGAAAGACTGTGTCATAAGGTAGAGATAGGCCACCTCTAGGCTGTCATCCTTACACTGGCCGCAGAACTGCAGAGAAACCCCAAAACTGTTGTGCGGCCTAAGGGGAAAGCTATAGCTCTTGGCCGGGGTATTTGCCCTACATCTCTCCTTGAAGGCAAATGTGGTTAAGTGGTCCCAGGTACCCACTGTCTCCCAAACCCCTTTTTTTCAAACCTCCACGCTGGTCCTCATAACCTCACAAAGAATGTGCAAGACTAATGCAGCCAAGACAGACAGATCATATGGACACTGAACAACCAAGGAGTCAGGTGGTAGGTAGTATGGTGGCCGCCCCCCCTCTTGGTCCCTATCCCACCCCTTCTGCTTCTCATTGCGTGTTTTAAATTGACATGGTAAACCATATGATTTGAGCACGAATCTTAATTTGGTCTGTGAGACCTTCTGTCCTGTGACCTCTGGGATAACTTACCTGGGAGTGTACTCGGACGCCACCATTGCATCAAGGTAATTTCCCATAAAACCCTGGCTCCCTAGTGGTAATCAAAACACTGATCCTGAGCACACCCTGCTTTCTTCTATCTCGGGGTCTCTTTTTCACGCTGTTCTTTCTATTTAAAAGGAGGCTTCTTCGGCGGGATTTTACAGTTTTTCAAGACTCACCTCAGGTATGACCTTTCCCCAACACTTTCTTTGCCATCTTGTCACCTCACATTTGGATGCCCCTTCTCTATGGCATCATAACAACCCACACATATTTTTACAATAGCACAATATCACAATCTGCTGTTTGCTCAAAACTGTGCTATTCGATATGGTCACCCCTAGCCATGTGTCATCATCTAATTTCAAATTAATTGAAATTTAATTTAATGTCAAATTAAAGGAAAACTTAAAATTCACTTCCTCAGCTGCACTAGCTGCACTCCACAGCCCCATTTCCATCATTACAGCATGTTCTGATGGACAGCGCTGGCTTTCATTTTCTTTAATTCTAACTGTCTCCAATTCCTCCTTTCTAGAGTGTCTAAAGTTTCAGAAGAGACCTCTCTGTTCCTTTCTATGTTTATCTTTCTTGACCTTCTGGTGAGTGTCATTATGGCATTTTTCCTTTAGGCCGCTCTGAAAAAGCAGGAAAGAAGCCTGTGACAAAAGACAAGAGGCAAGTTATCTTGGCAAGTGTCCATTCTCAAGACATCCAGGCAAGAATCCTCGCTCCCTTAAGTTAGATTTTCTATAGCAGAGAAAAACACGTGGCTTATTCTACTACTTTAATTTTCAATTTTTATACTCTCTTGAGAAAAAGATTCTATTATAAGCTGCTAAATTTGGAGACTATCTAATTGTTTGATGTAAACCTTCAAAGTTGCCTTTGAGTTGAAGGTCTATCTGCTTGGGCAGAAAAGGGGAAAAGAGGGAATTTACATTCACTTTGCTAAACATTACCATCTTTTGTTCAATCATTTGAATGCAGGACAGTTAGAGGGAAACAGCTTAGAGAACAAGAGTTGACATATACAGTGCAAAATCTTTTTAGGTGCTTGGACGCAATGAGGGAGAAAGTGAGACGGAACCACATTTCAGCTCCCTAACTGTGCTCCAGTCTGCGGGAACTTTGTGACAGGTCTCTGTCTCTCAGCTACACTTCACTGGTTTTTGCTGACATTCAGCTGTCAGACAGCAACCCTTTACCAGGCCCCTAACATGCTCCACAGCTTCACCCAATTAACTCGCTTTCACTTGACACAGCAGCAAAAAGCTTCATAATAGGTGGTCAAGGTGCATGGTGTGTGCCTGCCCTCGAACTGCTCGCACACAGCAAGATGTTTAACTACTTTCCGTCTTGCCTGTATGCTCACAACTAGTATGACTACAATTCAGTCATTCCATAGATTGAATTGGACAGGAATCTAGGAAATACTATAGTGATGCATTAAGCTACTCAAAAAACAGACATCTAGATGACTAAAGCTAAATTTCAAATCAGTTCTCAAGTCTTTATGAGAGGAAGATTTTGGTTTTTAGACCACCGAAAATTAGTATCAACTAGCACTAAATTTATAGGTAGTTTTTCCTCTGTATCTTTAATAGTAGTATTATATAAAGATGACCTGGCATAGAAAAAGAGCATTTAACTAGAAAGGACAGAAAGGTCTGGGCACAATTCAAGAGTATGGAATTCAGCCCTTGCTCACAAAAATGCACTATTTTGACAACCTTGAGAATAATTTTTCTGTAAATATTTGTCATGCTACTTAGCTTTCAAATGAAATATATTGTACTTGAAAACAAAGACAGCTAAGAAATAAAAATGTTTATATTACTTTTGAAAATGATCTGAGTACACATTTTCTCTCATCTTCCAGTACGTTCAGACTTAAGCATATAATCAGTTTTCATTAATTTGCACTCTGAAAACCTGAAAATTATGAAACAAAAATGTTACATAAACAAACAAAAAAAAAGAGTAATATAAACTGTACTGCTTTTGGAAACCTACATTTGTAAAGCTATGGGATAAAGAGGCCACTGAAAGAGTTACTTAATGATAGAACTCTATTCTGGGCATCCAAATGCAGACCCTTGGAGCTATTATTAAGATATAGTTATTTCAATGCCAAAGCTGAAAATCTAATTACAAGAATGGGAAATTCTAGCCTCCCCACCATGAACTAATCCTGGCAGAGAGTTAGCATTGCTTTACACCAGACCAAGCAGAGTTTAACGATGCTTTGCCATTCCATATGAGTCTGAAAAGACTCTATGCTTTTGGAGTCAGGTATTCAAGTAACAGTGCTTTTGTAAGATATCTTCAAATTGAAGGAAATCTTTCTCTCCAAAAAAAAAAAATGCATAGTTGTTGTTTTGAAGACTACTCACTTCTTACCAGAAGCTTAAGGTAAGGATAAACCTTGATAGAATTCCTGGGTAATTAGGAAATCACCCTATATCCATTTTATTCTTTAAGTCCTAGTCAATCCTTCCATCTACATCTAGCTAGAATCTAACCCTTCTCCATCTCCACTTATACTATCCTCACACAGATAATTTTCACTTCTCACTTGGACTTCTTTAATATGACTTATCACAATTAATTACAAGTATTCGTGTATATGTCTGTCTTCTCACAAAAATTGTCAGATCCCTGAGAGAAAGTCTGTTATATTCAAATCTTGGACTCTACACTTGACAGCTTCTTCATCTGAAAGGAGTACATAATAATCTATTTCAGGTAGGATAATGAGGTTTAGTTAATATATATAAAGTGCTCAGCACAGTGGCTGGCACGTAGTAAGCATTCAATAAATATCGGTTGTTATAATTCTTACTGTTGCAGCCTTAGACCTTGGTAAAGGATGTAGCACATAGTAGGTATTCCATAAACACTTGCTAAAGGAATAAGTAAGTACTTCTCTCATCATTGCATCACTTAGGATGATGTAAAGAATAAAATTGTTCATGAAGAGGATGAGTGATAGATTTAAAACTTTGAGTTCTGACGGTTTCATTTTTATAGAATTAATAAGAAGTTTTTTTAAAATCAGTAAGAACTTGGAAAATTTCTTAGATAGACATTTATTTCTGAACACATAACAGAACCAGTATAAAGAAAAAAACACTGGTTCTTTTTGTTCTTCATTGTTCCATAGGCATTTTTTAGGTACCCTCCTATTTTAAGGATTATATGGCAGGCTTAATCTAATTCAAGGAAGATCTCAGTATTTACAGAATTTTTAAGGAATGTGAATAAATGGTTTATTTGAAATAAAGGTTCTAGTTGGATACCACTTAAAAATGTTTTTAATTCCCTTTTTTTCCCTGACAATAGCTTTACATTTTTCTGTCCCAAAGCTACTGAACATCTTAACCAGAATAGGAATTTGGATTGACAAAATACAGTTCTTCCTGGGCTGAAACGCACCCAAAATGTCAGGTCATGTTTTGTTAATATGTTGTATGCCCTTTAAGTAAAGACAGACCAGAAAACAGAATTATCATTTGCAATTAAAACAAATTACTAGTGTTTAGAATATAAACAAAAATTTGCCAAACTTTCAAATTTAATTTCACTTCATAGCTACCCTGAATAATGCCTTTCATACAACGAAACCCCATATTAAACTTACCAACTGTATTAGTTTCCCTACAAACTGGTGGCAGTTTATTTCCTAATAGTTCTGGAAGTCTGAAATCAAGGCTCATCCTAATCCAGTACAAACTCAACTTAACTGATTACATCTGCAAAGACCCTAGTTCCAAATAAGGTCACATTCTAAGGTTTTGGGCAAACAGGAATTTTTGAGAGGATTCTATTCAACCTACTACACCAACTATTAACAACATAAAAAGGAATGAGTTAGGATTGTTAGTCTCATCCTTTTGGGCTCAGGGCACCCATACAGTTCTACTTCCGACTATAATAAATAATAGCTTAAATATTAGTTCAGCAGAACCTTGCGGACTTCCTAAGCCCGATTAACTTCCAAGATCACTGTTCATGAATATCACTTCTGGTGAACCTATTATGTTTAGTCTTCAAATGTTACTAAGCAAATGGAGCAAATATTTTATGAGGCCTAGTTACATCTTAAAATGAACTAACCTTTTTTTCCTTCATTTCCATTTACTACTGATATTTTACTTTCACTATAAACCAAATATGTTCAGAAAGTAGTAAGGTGTTTTTAAAGTGTATTAAACGATGCCATGATAAACATAAACTTTTATCCAAAAATTCCACAAACACCCTATAAAAAATTTAAATGTCTATGAATGTTGAGGTCTCAGACTTTCTATAATATATGTGCAACTATAATTTTCTAATAAATGCATGCAGGAATGGTTTATAACAATGGTGATACACATCGCTTGTTGTTCCATTATTAAAATTCATGCTATAGCAATTTGTTGTCTCTCCCAAATCCCAAAGTAGCTTGATTTGTTAGTATCATGTTTTTCACTTTTTAAATCAACATTTTATTATAATACAATATTATTTATGCAAAAAAATGAGACAGATTAAAATGTTAATTTGACAACGTAAGAAATAAAACCTTGTATTCAGAAAATAAGTATTAAAAGTACTATTTCTCCCTGCCATCAATAAGCCAGGCATTTAACAACAGATCTTGAAACCTAAATGAAAAAAACATGGTTTTAGGTAGAGATCCAAAACGGCCAATCAGAGGCATTCTAAGGCTAGCTACAACGCTCTGCCTAGGACAGGGGAGGCCATTTGAGGCCTTGGTCGTTCCTTCCTCTTTTGAAAACAAGTTAAAAGTATAATTTATGCTCAACTAATTAGGAAATAATAGAAATAGCATTAATAATAATAGCAGGGACTTTACAGGTATTCTTTCCTTTAATCTTCTAATGTAATCCTAGAGAGAGGAGCTATTATTATCCTCATTTTTACATGTGATGAAGCCGAAACATTCTTGAAGAGGCTGCTATTTGAACCAGGAATGAATTATTAGCAAGAGGTGAAGCCAGGATATGAATGATCCCACTGCAGCGCCTACACACCAGCCACTGCGAAAGGGGTCTCGCGTTGGACTGCCTGTGTTCATCCCCATCTTTGCTTCAGCACCTGGTCAATCATACACTATGAAGATAATCACAGTACTAAAAAAACTGATTTCTATCCATAGGGATGTTCTAAGTATTAAATAAGTTAACACACATTAGATTCTGAGAATGCTATCTTACATATGGGAAAGACTAGATAAATGTTAGCTAATCTTCCTCCTCTTCCTCTTCCTGCTCTATACCACCCTCCGGCTTGAAAACCATATACCATGCTTCCCAAAAAATAAGACCTAGCCAGACAATGAGCTCTAATTCATCTTTTGGAGCAAAAATTAATATAAGGCCCAGTATTATTATATTATATCATATTACATTATATTATATATTACATAAACCCGGTCTTATAGTAAAATAAGTAAAATAAGACTGGGTCTTATGTTAATTTTTGCTCCGAAAGATGCAGTAGAGCTGATTGTCCAGCTAGGTCTTATTTTTGGGGAAACACAGTATATAAACAAGCTCTGTTCTGTTTCATACTCACAGACTGTTCCTTTACCTGGAAGATACTCTCCATTTGTCACAAGGGCACTTCAATAAGAAAATATAGATGACTTAGGCCAAAAAGAAAAGTGGTGGCCACAGTGGTTTACAAAGAGCCAGCAGTCCCAGCTCTTTGGCTTACTAGCTAGGTGACGCTGCATAAATTGCCTAGCCTTTCTGATTCTCATAAATAATACCTTTTTCACACACAAAGAGAAGTTACAAGGTTATGAACATGGTGTCTTTTGAAAACTGTAAAGAATTACATAAACAAACAAAATTATCATCACTTGAAAAACCAACTCATAGCTTGACCTTGATCGTGTACAGGCCAGCAGCGTCTTCTTTCTGCTCTCATAGTTCTTCCTCCAGAATTACTTACTCAAACCCTATCATTCCTTCAAAAATCAAGCTCAAATACAAATTCTCAAAAATATTCCCTCACCACACCAGTCCCAATAAGTCTATCTTTTCTATCTCCACGAGTACTTATCATCTTACTGCTTTATGTGAGTCTGTTCTGATTCACCAACCAGATTGTAAGTTTCATCAAATCAGTGACTCTTCATGATGCCTTTTTTTAATTCAAGCCACGTGCAGCTACAACTATCTTTCCTGCATAAAGTATGGGAAGAGAAAGAGCTCTAAAAGATTTTAGAAATCTTGCAAAGGGAACAAAATTCATTGATTCAACAAAGTTTTGGGGGGCATTTAGTAATGAGTCAGGCATAATGTGGGTAACAAGGCTACAAAGATGATTAAACACAACACCTGACTTCAGACCCCAAGCTTAGCAAAATGAAAAATGGACGCAGGCTGGCAGGCCTTGACCACGTCTAGTTCTAGGCACACAAGTCTGGTCAGAATGAGTAGCAGTGATTTGCATTCACCCTGAGATATTTGTTGATTCTTGGGACCTGACCCTTTTTATTTTCTTTCATAAACTGTTAAGAATCACAAAGAAGAGGATTTACCAATGTTCCCAAGATCTCTACAAAGCCAAGGACCATCCCTGGACCAAACTGGAACCTTGGAAGGAGTTAGAGTGGGAATGGAATAGCTTGATAACTTGAAAATAAATTTATAACCCCAAGTGTATAATAAACCCCATCATAAATAATTGGGGAACCATGTCTCAATTCTCCTCTGTTATCCCAAAATAAATATATGCTTTTTTAATCTGGGGTTTATTCATTTAATAAATATTAACTCATTGCTATTACATTCTTAATTATTATAAAATTTCCCATCAACGAGCCTATTTTTTAAATATCTAGTACTGTCAGCATTTACAGAAATACAAGCAAGCACAATTTCTTATCCTCTATATGATGTACTCCATATGCATCTCAGAAGTTCTGAATTCATAAATAATTGCTTCTTTCTAGCACTGATCTAAAAAGGTCTTTTTACATTTCCTTTTAAAGATTTCTGCTCTTCTCATCCTTAAACTCATGACACTGCCCAACCTCCCACCATGTCAATCAATTCTAGAGTCACTGAATTAAATGCATCAGTGACAACAGTGACAAAGCTGTTAACAATGCTGAGAAACACACGTGTAGTACAGAATCATTACTATGTTGCCATGAACTTGATAGGGAACAGGAATTTTCAAAGGGAAAACTAACATCAAATAAAGCTGACAAGACAGCCAGCAGTTTAACGCAGGGTCTGCCTGTTTCCTCAGTTTGGCTTGGGTTCAGCAGCTAAAGTTCAGGATTTGGGGATAGTCTCAGGTGGGCTGACATTCCTACCACCAGATTCTCAAACTGCTTTTTTTTTTCTTTTCTTTTTTAATGTGATGTTGTACATTGCTATTAATGTTGTAGGAGCCCTTGTCATAGTTTAAAATTTCTATAATACCCTGTTATCTTTCTTTATATTTCTTATTACAAAGAAAAAAATGATTCAATGTGTGTTTTTTTCCTTAGGAATATGGAAAGGCATCACATAAGGATTATTTGTTGCAGAAATTATGATTGCTATAAAACTAAAAAATGTATCCTAAAGCACTCTCTTTACTTGAACTTAGAACATAAAAGAATAGCTCTTTCATTCTTTGTATTATTTTTAAGGGCTACAGATGGCCTAATAGTATATTCCTCACCATCACCATTATTACTTATTTATTGTGCTCCAATAGTATTCCAGGTACTGAATAAGATATAAACAAAGACACAATCCCTGATCTCAAGTGAACAATTCAAATACAACTATACATCAAAAATATCTTTCCTGTTTTCTTTCCCTTAAGAAAGAGAGCGGGGGAGACCACAGAAAGGACATTTTCAATAACAATCTGAAGTAACAGATGATCTTTCTTAATAATAAACAAATTAGAACTCACAGAGACAGAGAAACAATCACAACCACAAGCTTGACTTTTTGACAACTGAACTTCCAAACAGGCTGATGAACTTTGAGGTAGGCCACATAATTTGGAATTTGCAATGGGACTTTTAGCAAACTCTTTATTATGTCCCAGGTATTGTGCTAGATATAGGAATAGAACAAGCTCCAATTCACATGGCACTTCCAATGTATAATAATACATGTATAATATAAGTAATAATATATGTGTAGTGATAAATAAATGTATAATAATATAATAGAGTGTTTTGGTAGAGATTTGGGATTTAAAACTTAGGGAGAAAAATCAACTAGGTAAAGGGTGGAAAATACCATTCCAAACAAAGGAATCAGTATATATAAAGACTCATGAGAGAAAGAGACTGGTACTAATTTATTCCAATTCATGTTTTAAAAAATAATAATAATTTAATTTAAAAAAAAAAAACCTAACAGATTGGTAACCCTACAAATGTTACAACTGGTAACCTTATATTAGGTTTTTGCATTTTTGTGCTTAAAAATGAATTGGCTTATTTTATATAATATTTGTGTATTTTGTTCCTGAATGACCAAAGGAGAGGGTCTCAGGCTGCTATTTCTTGTCTACAACGTCTTTTGAATTATACATTGTAAGTCTTGATTTTCAAATGAATACCCAATTTGAATAGAATTTCACAATTTTCTCTTTGAACACTGGATTTGAAACATTAAAGATATCAAAGTTGTTGGTATAAGAATTTTCATCAGGGAATTTATAGATCTGCTTATGATCATGTGATCCATAATTATTCTCTTTTTTTTTTTTTGGGGGGGGGGTCCTTACTACCATTACATTTCAACTTCAGTGTTCTTTATGCTTCCTGTCTATCCAGTGATACACTATGGGTGCAAACTAAGTATGAATAAGACTAAAAAACAAGTTAAATTTAAGAATTGTTAAAATCACAATGGTGTCCAGAAATGCTGAACTAAGTAATAAATTAACCAAGTGTTGAATCAGGAGTACTACCTGTAAGCTCCATTAACCAACGTACTAACTTTCTATGCATTTGGGGACTATCAAATATTTCATTTTGAAGATGAAAATATTTAAATACTCATTTTATTTCTTAATCTAAAAAACAGAAACTGAAACAGATGCCACTATCATTAATGACCTGAATGAATCCTCTGAAACAACCTGCCAGATGGGTGAGGTAACATTGAAGTCACACAAACCCCTGAGAGGTTTAATTTGTACCTACATACTTCCAAGGTTACAGAGTAGAAGGTTGTGACAGGACAAATAAAACAAAAACATTTGTTTAGTACTAGAAGGTATCTTAGAGATAATCTGATCCAATCCCCTCCTTTTACAAATGTGGAAATTCCCAGCTGAGTTATTCACCCAACATCATACACCCAGTGCAGTACAGCCAGGATTAAGTTCTTAACTCTTGATTTGCCAGTCCAGTTTGCTTTCCATTACAATGAAATGAATTAGAGGCATATCTTGTCTACTCCTCTATACCTCAAAAATAGGTAGAAATGTTACAGAGGTAAAGCTACAGTAGCTGTAAGTACGCATGAATTGTGATCAAGAAGGTAGAAAGGGAAAATTAGTGAAATGTTTGATAGATTGTCCAATTTTTATAACTTTGTTGGTTCCCAAATTCAGTGTGTAAGGTTAGCTTTCTGCAAAGGGTCCTTACCCTTATTCCCAACAAGGAATTTTTTGAATGTCCTCAGCAAGGGGGAAGTTGAGGAGTCAAGTCAGTTACCATCGTATTTTCCTTTGTAAATTCCCTTCAGCCTTGAAAAAAGTAACGGCCATAACTGACTTGAAGCTTAATGAGATAAGATTTTGAGATCTATAGATAGATTAAAGACTGTGGATAAGAAAGCCATGCTCCAGTGTAGTACTCTGAAAAGTCTTTATTAAGTTTATGAAAGTTAAAATCTAGATTTTAAAACACGTTTTTTGCGGGAAACGAGTAAACTCGTCATATCGCCTCTAGTTGGAACCGGCAAAAATTTTGCAAAGTAAATAAATAGAGACCTCTTTTTAAACTAAAACACTGAAAGTTTCATAGAAAAATATCAAATAGATTGAAAGATATGAATATCTTACGGAAAGTCTAATTTTGGTGAGAAAATGTCAAAAAAGCCCCCCGTTACGACGCGATTTGGCAGGAAAATGCCCGCTTACAAAGTGTTAAAATATATGTTAACGTATGATTTTATTTCTTCAAAGGTTAACTATATGCTTTTACCCAAAATATATATATCACTATTATCCCAAAGCAAGTGACATAAAGTTATTATATATGTTTAATGACAAAAATCAGCATCAACAATCAAAATCTTGTACAAAGTCGTGCCCAAAAAAGTTTATGTATTGCCACTCCTGAGAGCAGCCCTGCCAGAAGTGGTGAGTGAGCAGCTCTGCTCCACCTGTGCCGCTCCCACAGCCCTACCAAAGAAAGTGGGCATGGAGAGTCCACATAGGTAATGTCCATTGATCACCAGCCTCTGGTGGTCTAAGGGGCACACCTTTCTAGGCCCTATAGGTCTAAACAATCAGAGAAACAGTTCAAGAGAAAACCAAGAACTAGGGCAAGGTTAAACAGTGAGATTCATCTCCTATACAGGGCAACTTGTGCAAGACTGGGAGAGATAGCTTTTCACATAATACATGCAAACAAATACAGAGTCAAACAAAATGGGAAAACAGAGGACTATATTCCAAACTAAAGAACAAAATAAAAACCCCATTAAAAAAACCTTAATGAAATGGAGGTAAGCAACTTACCAGTTAAAAAGTTCAAAGTTCAAAAAGTTCAAAAAGGTCATAAAGATGCTCACCAAAACTAAAAGATTAAAATAAATAAATAAAATAAAATTCATAAAAATACATATGTTCACCAAACTCAAGAAAACTGATAAACACAGTGAGAACTTCAATTAAAAAATAAATAAAAAATATTAAAAGTACCTAACAGAAGTCACAGAGCTGAAGAATACAATAACTATAGTGAAAAATACACCAAAGGGGTTCAACAGCAGACTAGATGAAGCAGAAGAAAGAATCAGTGAGCTGGTACACAGGGCAGTGGAACTCACCCAGACACAGCAGCAAAAAAGAAAAAGGATTTAAAAAACTTTTAAAAAGAATTGTAAAATTTTAATAAGTTCCTAGCTTAATGAACTTATCGGACAACATCAAACAGAATAAGATTTGCACTACAGGAGCCCCAGAAGGAGAAGAGAGAAAGAAGCAGAAAACTTATTTGAAAAATGACTGAAAACTTTCTTATAGTGGGGAAACAGCAGACATCCACACACAGGAAGACCAGAAAGTTCCACACAATATGAATGTAAGAAGACCCACATAAACACATATAATTGACATGTCAAAAGTTAAAGATAAAAATAGAATCTTAAAAGCATCAAGAGAAAAACAACTCATACTACATATAAGGAGACCCCCATAAGACTATCAGCAGATTCCTCAACAGAAACTTTGCAGGCCAGAGGGAGTGAGTGGTATGATACATCAAAAAGCTTACAGGAAAAAACTCCCAACCAAGAATACTATAACCAGCAAGGTTATCACTCAAAATAGGAGGAGAGACAAAGTGTTTTCCAGACAAGCAAAAGCTAAAGGAGTTCACCTCTATTAAACTGGCCTTACAAAAAATGTTAGAAGGATTTCTTTCAGATGAAAAGATGGGATACTAACTAGTCACAAGAAATCATATCTAAGTAAAAAATCTCACGTGTAAAGGTAAATACATAGTAAAGGAACTGAACTGCTTTACATATTTAGGTACTCCTGTGTTGAATGCATAGATATTTGCAAATGTTATATTTTCTTATTGGACGGAACACTTTATAATTATGTAACATCCCTCACTGTCTTTTATTACAATCCTTGTTTTAAAGTTTATTTTGTCTGCTATACTCATAGATACTCCAGCTTTATTTTGGTTTCCATTTGCCTGAAACATCTATTTCCATCCCTTCATTATCAGTCTGTGTGTATCCTTATATTTGAGGTGAGTCTCCTTTAGACAGCATATAGAAAGGTCTTGTTCTTTTATCCATTCAGCCATTCTATGTCTTTTAATTGGAGAATTAAGTCCATTTACATTTAAAATACTTATTGATAGGTATGTAATTATTGCCAGATAGTTTCTCTAGTGAATTCTACCAAACATTCAAAGAAGATTTAATACCTATCTTGCTCAAGCTCTTCTACAAATTGAAGAGTAGAAAACACTCCCAAACTCATTTTATGAGACCAGCATTATCCTGATACCAAAACAAAAGACAGGAAGGAAGGAAAGGAGAAAGGAAGGAAGGGAAGAAGGAAAATAAAATTATAGGCCATTATCCCTGATAAACATAAATGCAAAAATTATCAACAAAATATTAGCAAACCATATTTAATAATACATTAAATGAACAATACACCATGATCAAGTGGGATTTAGTCCAGGGATGCAAAGATGACTCAATATCCACAAATCAATCAACATGATACACCATATTAACAAAATGGGGAATAAAAATCATGTGATCATCTCAAGAGATGCAGAAAAAGCATTTGACAAATTTCAATATCCATTTATGATTAAAAAAAAATCCCAACAAAATGGGTATAGCTGGAACGTAACTCAATATAATAAAAGCTATATATATATAACAAGCCCACAGCTAAAATCATATTCAATGGCAAAGAGCTGAAGCTTTTCTCTTAAGATCAGGAACAAGACAAAGATGCCCACTCTCACCATTTTCATTCAACATAACACAGTAAGTCCAGCCAGAGTAATTAGGTAGGAAAACAAAATAAAATGTATCCAAACTGGAAGCGAATAAGTAAAACTGTCACTATTTGCAGACCACGTGATTTTATATATAGAAAAACCTAAAGACTCCACCCCAAAACTGTTGGAATAAATAAATTCAGTAAAGTTGCAGGGTACAAAATTAGTACACAAATACAAAAATCTTTTGTGTTTTTATATACTAACAACAAACTATCAGAAACAGAAATTAAGAAAATAAGCCTATTTACAACTGCATCGAAAAGAATAAAATACCTACGAATAAATTTAACCTATGAAGTGAAAGTTCATAAAGAAAGTAGAAGAAGACACAAATAAATGGAATGATATCCCATGCTCATGTATTAGAAAAGTAATATTGTAAAACAGCCCATACTACCCAATCTACGGATTCAATGCAATCCCCATCAAAATTCTAATGGCATTTCTCACAGAAATAGAACAAACATCCTAAAATCTGTATGGAACCACAAAATATCCCAAATAGCCAAAGCAATTTTGAGAAAGAAAAACAAAGCTGGAGGCATTACTTTCCCTGACTGAAAACTATATTACAAAGCTATAGTAATCAAAACAGTATAATACTGGCATAAAAACAGACAAACAGAGCAATGAAACAGAATAAAGAACCCAGAAATAAACTCATGATAAATTAGTTTATGACAAAGGAAGCAAGAATATACAATGGGGAAAGGATAGACTCTTCAATAAATGGTGAAAGGAAAACTGAACAGCCACATGAGAGAGAAAAAAAGTGGATCACTATCTTACACAATACACAAATAATAACTTAAAATGGATTCATGATTTAAATGTAGAACAGAAAACCATAAAATTCCTAGAAAAAACATAGGTGTAATAAACTCCTTGACATCACTCTTGGCAATATATATTTTTTTTGTATCTGACTCCAAAGGCAATGACAAAAAAGCAAAATAAACAAATGGAACTATATCAAACTTAAAAGCTTCTGCACAGTGAAGGAAGCCATCAAAATAAAAAGGGAACCTACTGAATGGGAAAATATATTTGCAAATCATATATCTGATAAGGGGTTATATCCAAAATACATAAAGAACCCAAACAGCTCCATAACAAAACAATCTAATTAGGAAATGGGCAGAGAATCAGAGTAAACATTTTTCCAAAGAAGATGTACAGATGGCAAACAGGCATATGAAAAATGATTAGTATCATTAATCATTAGGAAAATGCAAATCAAAACCACAATGAGATATCATCTCACACCTGTCAAAATAGCTATTATCAAAATGACAAGAATTAATAAGTGCTGACAAGGATGTGGAAAAAAGAAAACCCTATACACTGTTCGTGGGAATGTAAATTGGCACAGCCACTATGGAAAACAGTATTGATGTTGCTCAAAAAATTAAAAATAGAACTACCAAGATGACCCAGCAATTCCACTCTGGGTATTTATAAAAAAAAAAGAAAAAGAAAAAGAAACCACTAAATGAAAAAAAATATATGCAGTCTTTTGTTCATTGCAGGATTACTTACAATAGCCAAGATAATTGAAAAATCCTAAATGTCCATCAGTGGATGAATAGATAAAAGATGTGGTAAGTTGTGGTCAAGATGGCAGGGTAGGTAAATGCCATGCTCACCTCTTTCCATGACCACATCAAAATTACAACAAAATTATTGAACAATCCACCTGGAGAACCATCTGAAGACCAGCTAAACAGAAGTCATATAACTAAGGATATAATAAAGAAGAAGCTACGTGGAGACAAGTAGGAGGGGTGGAAACATAGAACATGGTGTGGGGATTAAGGGTTGGGAGGAAATCTCAGTTGCAGAGGTCCCTCCTGAGGAGCAAGGGATCCCAAACCCACAACGGAATCCCCAGCCCAGAGCACCAGTGCTGGGACAGGAGACCCCACAATATCTGGATGTGAAAATCAGCAGGGATTCCATGGGTGAGAAGGAAGGCATCCTCTTAAAGGACCCACACACAGACTTACTTGCTCATTCCTGTTGAGCCCTCCTGCTGCAAGGCCAGATCTGAATATGCATTAGCCTGGTGAACCACTTTCCCCACTCTGATGACTCCCTGAAACCCCAACCCACTCAACTTGTACACTACCAGAGGCTCTTTCAACAGCAGGCAGCTGACTTTAGCCCAACACACCACCAGAGCCTCTCTTGACAGCAAGTAGCCAACCTGGCCTGCACTGAAGTCTTTCTTAAAAACTCTCAAATGTCTGTAGGTCCCAGGAGAGGAGCAGCTGGCCTTGGTGTAATCTAAGCCTGTTTCTGAGAGGCCCCAGGCTCAGCACTGGCACCAAATTTGAATCTGCATTAACATGGTGAACACACCACTCGCCCCACCCTGGTGACTCTGTGAGACATGCCTCACCCAACTCACATACCACCTGAGGCTCATTCAGTGGCTGAGCTTTACAGGCAGCCAGCAGGAGATGGCAGGCCTTATGGTTACCTGTGTCTTTGCTGAACTGCCCTAGGCCCAGTACTGGTGGCAGCTGGCCTCATTTCGCAATGTGGACTTTCCCACAGACCCCCCAGATCCAACATAGGCAACTACCAAGCAGATAGCTTTGAGGCTCCTACCAGGTAGCCCAGGCCAGTCACAGGCAGCAGCTGACAGAGCCCTTTCCAAGAAGTTCCAGAACCAACACATCCAGTAGCCAGTATCAGACTACAACAGAGTACCACCCAATTAGCCCCACAAGTGGCACACCCAAAGGGTGTTCTCCACAGGCACGAGAGCCCTATGGGATGAATCCTGCTTCATAGGGTCAGCCCCTGAATAGCAGGTAGTACCAAAAACAATCAAGGCTCAACTACAACAGGAGGGCACACACAATCTACATACACAAGGGATACTCCTGGAGCACCAGACTCAGGTGATCAAGGAGACTGTGCCACTAGACCCTACAGGACATTTACTACATAAGGCCAACCTGCCAAGACTTGGAGACATAGCGGATATACCTAATACATAGAAACAAACACAGAGTGTCAGTCAAATGGGGAGAGAATGTCCCAAATAAAATAGGAGAAAACTCCTGAAAACAAACTAAACAAAATGGAAGTAAGCAATCTACCAGATACAGGCTTCAAAACAATGGTTATAAGGATGCTCAAGGAACTTAGTGAGAACTTCAACAAAGAGAGTGAGAGCATAAAAGAAGACAGAAACCACAAAAAAGAATCAGTCAGAACTAAAGAGTACAATAACTAAAATTAAGAATACATAGAAGAAATCAACAGTAGATTAGATGAAGTAGAGGATCAAATCAGAAATTTGGAAGACAAAGTAGTAGAAAACTCACAATTAGAACAGCAAAAAGGAATAAGAATTCGAAAAATGAGGATAGTTTAAGGGACCTCTGGGATGACATCAAGTGTAACAACATTGGCATCGTAGGAGTACCAAAAGGTGAAGTGAGAGAGCAAGGAATTGAGAACCTATTTGAAGAAATAATGACTGAAAACTACCCTAACCTGGCAAAGGAAATAGACACACAAATTCAGGAAGCACAGAGAGTACCAAACAAAATGAACCCAAAGAGTCCCACAACAAGAAACATCATAATTAAAATGCCAAAAGTTACAAAGAGAGAATCTTAAAGGCACCAAGAGAAAAGCAGTTAGTCACCCACAAGGGAGCTCCCATAGGCTGCCAGCTGACTTCTCAACAGAAACGTTGCAAGCCAGAAGGGATTGGCATGAAATATTCAAAGTGATGAAAAGTAAAGACCTACAACCAAGATTACTCTACCCAGCAAAGCCATCATTTAGCATCAAAGGACAGATAAAGAACTTCCCAGACAAGAAAAAGCTAAAGGAGTTCATTACAATAAAAGCAGTATTATAAGAAAAGTTAACGGAATTTCTTCAAGAAGAAGAATGGGGCAAGGGGGGACGGACAGATGGACACATGAATATAAATAATAAAATAGCAATAACTATGTACACATCAATAATTACTGTAAATATTAATGGATTAAATACCTCCAATCAAAAGACTTAGGGCAGCTAAATGGATAAGAAAATAAACCCATATATATGCTGTCTAAAAGAGACCCACTTCAGATCAAAGGACACACAGAGACTAAAAGTAAAGGAATAAGAAAAGATATTTCATGGAAACGAAAAAATGCTGCAGTAGCAGTACTAATAGCAGACAGAATAGACTTTAAAACAAGGGCTAAAATAAGAGACAAAGAAAGACATTTCATAACAATAAAGAGGTCAATCCAAAACAAGGATACAACACTTGTAAACATTTATGCACCCAGTAGGAGCACCTAGATGTATAAAACAAATATTGACAAACATAAAAGGAGATACCAACACTAATAAAGTCATAGTAGGGGATTTTAACATCCCATGAACATAAATGGATAGATATTCCAGATAGAAAATCAACAAGGAAACAGTGGCCTTAAATGACGCATTAGACCAGATATTTTTAGATTATTTTACCCAAAGCAGCAAAACATACATTATTTTCAAGTGTACATGGAACATTTTCCAAGAGACCATGTGTTGGGTTACAAATCAAGTCTCAGTAAATGTAAGAAGACTGAAAGCATACCAAGCACATTACCGACCACAATGAAATTGGAGATCAACTGCAAAAAGAAAGCGGTGGGGGGGTGGGGGGGGGAACCACAAATACATGGTGATTAAACAACATGCCATTAAAGAATGACTGGGTCAAAGAAGAAATAAAAGGAGAGACCAAAAGATACATAGAAACAAATGAGAATGTAAGTACAATGTATCAAAATTATTGGAATGTGGCAAAAGCAGTATTAAGAGGGAAATTTATATCATTACAGGCTTACTTCAAGAAATAAAGAAAAATCCCAAAAAGAAACCTAACATTACATCTTAAAGAACTAGAAAAAGAAGAACAAATGAAACCCAAAGTCAGCAGAAGGAAGGAAATAATAAAAAATTAGAGCAGAATTAAATGAAATAGAGAACAAAAAGACAATGGAAAAAAAAATAATGCAACAAAGAGCTGGTTCTTTGAAAAGATTAATAAAATTGACAAACCCTTGGCTAGACTCACTAAAGGAAAAGGAGAAAAGGCATAGACAAAATCAGAACTGAAAAAGAAGTCATGACTGACACCACAGAAATACAAAGGATCATACAAGAATATTATGAAGGACTATATGCCACCAAATTCAAAACTTAGAAGAAATAGACAAGTTCTTAGAAATATATAACCTTCCTAGGCTGAATCATGAGAAACTGGAAAATCTAAATAGGACAATCAACAGTAAAGAAATTGAAACAATCATCAGAAACCTCCCAAACGCAAAAGTCCAGGACAAGATGGCTTACTAGTGAATTCTCCCAAACATTCAAAGATGATTTAGTACCTGTTTTCCTCAAACTCTTCCAAATAATTGTAGAAGAAGCTATACTTCCTGACTCATTCTATGAGGCCAGCATTACCCTGATACCAAAACCTAGGCGAGAATAACACAAAAAAAGAAAACTACAGACCAATACCTCTGATGAATACTGAGCCCAAAATCCTAAACAAAACATTAGCAAATCGAATACAATAATGCATTAAAAAGATTATGCATCATGATCAAGTGGGGTTCATTCCAGGGACACAAGGATCTTTCAACATACACAAATCAATCAATGTGATACACCACATAAATAAAATAAAGGATAAAAATCATATGATCATATTAATAGGTACAGAAAAAGCATTTGACAAAATACACAAATTTTTATAATTAAAACACTTAATAAAATAAGTATAGAAGGAAAGTACCTCAACATAATAAAAGCCTTATACGACAAACCCTCAGCTAATATCATTCTTTATGGTGAAAAACTGAAAGTTTGTTCGCTAAAATCAGAAAAAGATAGGGATACCCCCGTCACCACTGTTATTCAACAGTGTGTTGGAAGTCCTTGCCAGAGCAATCAGGCAAAGAGAAAGAAATAAAAGGCATCCAAATTGGGAATGAAGAAGTTAAATTGTCACTTTTCTTGCTGATGACATGATCCTTTATATAGAAAACCCTAAAGACTCCACCAAAAACCTATTAGAAACAATAAACAATAAAATGCAGTAAAGATGCAGGATACAAAATCAATGTACAGAAATCCATTGCCTTCCTATATATTAACAGTGAAATTTCAGAAAAAGAAAAATTGTTTAAAAACTCCTTTTGTAATTGCAGCAACAAAAAGAATAAAATGCCTAGAAATAAACTTAACAAAGGATGTGAGGACCTACACACTAAAAACTATAAGACATTATTAAACGAAATTGAAGAAGACACAAAAAAATGGAAAGGTATTCTGTGTTCATGGATTGGAAGAATCAATATAGTTAAAATGGCCACATTACCCAAAACAATATACAAATTTAATGCAATCCCCATCAAAATCCCAAAGGCATTTTTTAAAGAACTAGAACAAAAAAGTCATCAGATTTATATGGAATCACAAAAGACCCCGAATAGGCAAAGCAAACTTAAGACAAAAGAACAAGGCTGGAGGTACCACACTCCCTGACTTCACGTTACACTACAAAGTGACAATAATCAAAACATGATACTGGCAGAAAGCCAGACACACCGACCAATGGAATAGAATTGAGAACCCAGAAATAAATCCACATATATATGGGCAGATAATTTTTGACAAAAGAACCAAAAACATACAATGGAGAAAAGAAAGCCTCTTCAATAAATGGTGCTGGGGAAATTGGAAAGCCACACCCAAAAGAATTAAACTAGACTGCTATCTGTCACCATGTTCCAAAATTAACTCAAAATAGATCAAAGACCTAAACATAAGACCTAAAACAAAGTGCATACAAGGAAACATAGGTATTAAACTTATGGACCTTGGGTTTAGAGAGGATTTTATGAATTTGACCTCAAAGGCAAGGGAAGTATTAATAAAAGCAAAAATAAATAAATGGGACTACATCAAACTAAAAAGCTTCTTCACAGCAAAAGAAACCATCAATAAAACAAAGAGGCAACCAACCGAATGGGAGAAGATATTTGCAAACAACGCCTCCAAAAATGGGCTAATATCCAAAATAAAGAACTCTTACAACTCAACACCAAAAAAAAAAAAAAAATCCAATTAAAAAATGGGCAGAGGACCTCAACAGACACTTCTCCCAAGAAGACATACAAATGGCCAACAGATATATGAAAAAATGCTCAACTTCACTAGCTATTAGGGAAACGCAAATAAAAACTACAATAAGATATCACCTCACCCCAGTTAGAATGGCTATCATCAACAAGACAAATGATAGAAAGTGTTGGAGAGGCTGTGGAGAAAAAGGAACCCTCATACACTGCTGGTGGGAATGTAAATTCGTGCAGCCGCTATGGAAAACAGCATGGAGGTTCCTCAAAAGATTATGAATAGAATCACCATATGACCCAGCAATCTCTCTTCTGGGTATCTACCGCAAAAATCTGAAAACATATGTAAAGATATATGGACCCCTATGTTCACTGCAGCATTATTCATGGTGGCCAAGACATGGAAACAACCAAACTGTCCTTCAATAGATGACTGGATAAAGATGATGTAGTATATATACACAATGGAATACAATTTATTCTGCCATAAGAAAAAATGAAATACTGTCATTTGCAGCAATATAAGTGGATCTTGAGATTATCATGTTAAGCAAAATAAGCCAGGCAGAAAAAGTCAAGAACCATATGACTTCACTCACATGTGATATAAAACTAAAAGCAACAAATGAAAAAGACAGACAAACAAAGAAACAAACTCACAGACACAATCAACAGTTTAAGTAGTTACCAGAGGGTAAGGGGGGATGGGGTGGTAGATGAGGGAAAAGGGAGTCAAATATACGGTGATGAAAGAGAACTGACTCTGGGTAGTGAACATATAACACAATATATAGATGATGTATTATAGAAATATGCACTGGAAACCTATATATTTTTACTAACCAATGTCATCACAATAAATTTTTTTAAAAAAACAACATGGTTATAAAAACTGAATGATTTTAATAACGTTATTTAGAATTTCTTGGTTTTTTATTTTTTTACCTGCTTTAGGAAAAACATTTAGCGTATCTTAAAGAGTTGGAGGATTTCATATTCAAAAAATATGGATCAAGAAATATAAGTGCATGAACCAAGATATCTTAAAAAATTACTCCATAGGCAAGATATAGTGATACCTCAAAATAATGAATACCTATATCTATCTAAGATAAGATATAGAATACCTACACAGATATACATACGTATCTACATTCAAAACTTCTTCCTAGGCCTTTTTCTTTTCTCCAAAAGATGATATTATCAAGAAAAGGCAAAACCAATTAGGGTATACATAATTATAATCATAAGAATTGATAATATACAGTGATTATTTAATAAAAATTTTAAAAATTAAGTCAGAAACCATCAGAGGAGATTAAAAAAAAGATATATTAAAACAATTACTTTATCATGATAAAATTAAATGTAATGTACACTGTTTACAATCTACATGGCACGCTTTTCAACCAAATTCATGTTTTCAGTTAGTAGTCATCAGCAATAAGATGGTGGAGACTAGAAGCATAAAGCTATAACCTTAGCTGGCCTCTCACATTCTGGAAGGATATCTTTCCAGTTGATGTCAGGCAAACATTGAGAACAAAAGGAGATCCAAAAGAATAAGCTGAATTCAGATTTTTTTCAAAGTATGCCCTAAGCCAAAGTTCTGGGAAACTAAGAGCTATTTCTTCCCAAATTCTCATCTGACATAGAATCTTAAGAACAAACGCAGTATATCCAAACTTCAAACCAGTAGAACATGGAAGGCTGTACACTTTCAATTCTCTGTGAATAAAGCAACTTCAAAAGAAAAAAGGAAGGTCCTTTTGTTCTAGGTAAAAGGCCTTAACCATAGACCTAGTGAATTTGTCAGTCTTCATACACAGTCTTTTTCTACTGAAAGAAAAAAATTAGCTTTTTTGTACAGAAAACTGTAAAACTTTTCTTCAAGTTTAAATGCTCTTGTCACTTAACAGCCTAAAGGCACATTCAACATAAACTTCATCATTCTAATGTTTCCCTACTATTTCATAACCTGGAATCCATTTTCCAAGAAAAATGTCTATTTCCATCTTTGGTTTACAGCATAGGCTTTGGACACACAAGTGTTTACAAGTGTTCCAATCTAGACACCAAATTGCATGGTCTTAGGCATATTACATATACTCTCTGGGACGGAGTTCCCTCATCTACAATACTAGGAAATAGTATTTCTCTCATAAGATTGATATGTAGATTAAATTAAATAATAGATGGAATAGATATAGACGTAAAGTGTCTCTAATGTCTCTGGCAATTAGATGTTATTAATATTATGGGATAATCAGTTGTCCAGCTTTCTCTTTCAAGACACACGTACTGTATCATCAACACAACTATTCAGCCAAACATTCCTCATAATTAATTAACTATGTATTAACTCCTAATTCAACTAGAACAAAAGTTTCCTTGTCCATGCATGGTTTAGAGAGAGCCAATTAATTGTTCAATGAGTCTGACTAGTAGAAAAGATGTGCCTTGACCACCCACTTTGTTAGATTTAATGTCTTGAGTGTGGGAGATTTCATTTTAAAGAAATCATTTAGCTCTCTCTTGGGTATTCGGTTTGGCATAAATCATGAATTTTCAAGCAAAAGTTTCTTCCAAAATTATAAGAATTATATGACTCTTTATGTTTATTGTTCAGCTGCTCACCTTACTCTTTTGGTATTGCTTTTTATTTAATACCAACTTTTTAAAATATTGACAAATAAAAAACCACTCACAGCATACAAAGGGAGTTTTAGACATCTAAAATACAATGGAACTGAAATTACTTTAAATATGTAGTTGTAATATTTATGGTATCAGTGACAATTGTATTGAAAATTCCAAAGTATTGAAACCATACAATTATTAAGACTTTTACTTCCCCTGCAGGTATAAATACATGAGTCTAATAAACTTTCTCACTGTGAAAAACACACTTACATTATATTAAAATATTTAAAACTATTTAATGAGGTTCGTTTCCTTCCAAAAGTAAACTGAGGTTGTGTCTGAACCAGCTTGAGGCAAGGGAAGTTTCTAACATAATGTTTTTAAAACTAGCCATTATTTCCCATGTTGAAAAAAAAATTGCAATTTTATTTCCTAACAGCAAATGAAACTGTCAGGAAAATTTAGGTGTAATAAAATTGGGTGGTTAAACCAACAGGCTGAACTTGAAATAAAACTGAATTAAAGGAATTAAAATTAATTCTTATGTCAGTCAACTCTTTAAAAATACTATTCAAAACTTACTGTTTTTACAAACAGAACTTCTTTGTTCTTGATAAAGTGCAAAGTTAACTATCTCTTTAATGACCACGAATGGTGCTGTAGTTGAAATGGTGCATCGAACAATATTTTGCATAAAAATGTGTTGCTTCTGGCAACTTTTCTGCCGACATAAAAAGTTGTCAAGCTGGGTGACTTTAGTGGTACAGAGTTTTAAAATAGTGGATTCAGTCCAAGGTTAGCTAATAACGGCTGACATGCCCTGGAATCTTGAGGCCTAAATCAACATTGTTTTCACAGCTGTAATTAAGCCACCTAATCAGAAGCACATTTTGACGGGACAGTTTCTGGAAGCCAGACATTACAATTTCTTATGCCTGGAGCGCAGTGGCTCATGAGAGGTCCTCGTTTAATTTCAGGTTAAAAAGAAGGAGGGGGGCAGTAAAATAAAAAGACGACTTTTTTTTTTAAGCAACATACAACTGTTGAAATGAAGCAGGCCTATGTGTTCCTGCCCTGACCAGCCTTACATCCCACCCTCCTCTGGCTCTCTGCTGAGTCCCCCAACTCTCAAGTGGCAGCTGCACACAGTGAGATGAAGGGTTTCTGCCAAGATCAACAGATGAGCTGGTCTAAACTGGCTCTCTGTGTGTTCTGATTGTAAATTGTGCTGGTGATGATTAGAGAACTCTAACACAGGATGTCGACTCTTAAAACTGTCCAGAGAAAATAATTTTTTTAACTTCAGGAAAAATTTTTTTTTAACTTTTTTGTGGCTTGGTGCATAGTGTTGTGTCTATAACTTTCATATGATTCAAATGAATTCACCCAAATTAAGCAACGATGTTATTAAAAAAGAAAAAAAGAAAGCTATGGCTTGGCTCATAGCAGCGACCTTCCTCTCTAGTTGTTTATATAACTGTGCTGGAGAGTGTGGTTCTCCACCAGCACACCAGTCACGTGCTTCAACCACCTGCCAATGGAAGATACTCCTAAAATGATGAAAACCTAGGATGTGATAGTCACTTCTTATCAAGTAACTGTGTTGACGTTTTTAAAACAGCTGCATTGCCAGCTTAAGTTGTTTTCTGCAGTGTTGTTGCATTCTGTAACATTTAAACTTTCAACCCCAGAGGCCATTGTAAAACTATCAATATGAAGGCACTAGTCGCTGGAGTCTGATTACATTTAGTTCTGCATTTTAATTACATATGGATTCTATTAACTAAACCTTTTGCCTTATAGGCAACATTTTAATCAAATTACTATAATTTTCAAATGTTACAATAGTTTGACGAGTTAAAAAGTTCACATTCCTAACATATTAAATATCAAAAAAACTTTGCATAAAAAAGGAAATACTCCTTACAAATAAGCTAATACAGTTTCAGATTACTTTGGGGACTTTTTGACTGCCTAGTTACAAGTTATTGAGAAATTTTTATAACTGGTATACATTTGTAAATGGATTATTGGTGCTAAATTTTGCCAAATTCAAAATATAATTATGTTATTATAAATCTAAAAACACACACTCATTTTATTGTTGTAAATTGAAGCAAGAACAAAACAAAACATGGTTAGAATCTAAGTATTCAAAATCATTATTTGTAGCTTCAATCAAAGAATTTTAGAGCTGAGAGGGAATTTAGATTTCATCTAGTTTAAACCCCTTCATTTTACAGCCAGGAAAAATTAAGTCCAGGGAGATTGTGTGATTTACTTCCTAAAGCTTTGTGGTGCATTGATAACAAAGGTTGTTCTAGAATCCCAGTTTCCTCAGATTCTCTGTCCTGCTACTTTCTAGTATACCATATTGCCATTTTGTGTAAGCAACAATATAGGTGCCTATCCCATAACACCCAAGAACTAAATAATATTTTTTTAATGTGGTAAAACAAACAACATAAAATTTACCATTTTAACAACTTTAAGGTGTACAATTTAGTGGCATCTAGTACATTCACAATGTTGTACAACCATCACAACCATCTTAGCTCTAAAACCTTTCTGTCATCCCAAAAGTAAATTCCATAACCATTGAACAGTCATTCTCCATTCCCTCCTTTCCGCCTGCCCAGTCAACCACTAATCAGCTTTCTATCTCTGTGGAGACAGAATATGCCTATTCTGTACATCTCATATAAATGGAATCACATAATAGGTGGCCTTTTGAGTCTGCTTATTTCATCTAGCAAATGTTTTCAAAGTACATCCACATTGTAACATGTATCAGTAATTCACTCTTTTTTATGGATGACTAATATTCCAATGTCTAGATATACCACAATTGTTTATCAATTTATCAACTGATGGACATTTGAGTTGTTCTGATCTTTTGGCTATTGTGAACAGTGCTGCTATGAACATTCACTGTTTTGTTTACTTTTTTAATAGCATTCCTAGTGGGTGTGAGGTGGTATCTTATTGTGGTTTTGATTTGCATTTGCCTACTGACTAATGATGTTGAGCATCTCTGCATGTGTTTGTAGGTCATTTGCATATCTTTAGAGAAGTGTCCTTTGCCCATTTTAAAAATTAGGTTGTTTGTCTTCCGGTTGTGGAGTTGTAAGATTTCTTCACATATTAAAACCTAACCAGATATAGGATTATAAATATTTTCTCCCATTCTGTGGGTTGTTTTTTAATGCACGTAAGTTTTTAATTTTGAGAAGTCCAATTTGCCTTTTGTGGGTTTTTTTTGGTCACTCATGCTTTTGGTGTCATATCTAAGAATCCACTGCCAAAGCAATGCTCATAGAGATAAGATTTATCTTAAAGTTTTTTATTAAGATTTTTAGTTCTTCCTCATACACTGTTGGTGGGAATGCAGGTTGATGCAGCCACTATGGAAGGCAGTGTGGAAATTCCTCAAAAAATTAAGAATAGAATTACCATATGACCCAGCAATCCCTCTCCTGGATATCTACCCCAAAAATCTGAAAACATTTATCCGTAAAGATATATGTGCTCCAATGTTCACTGCAGCTTTATTTATGGCAGCCAAGACATGGAAACAATCCAAGTGTCCTTCGATAGATGATTGGTTAAAGAAGTTGTGGGATATATACACAATGGAATACTATTCTGCCATAAGAAAAGATGAAATAGTACCATTTGCAACAACATGGATGGATCTTGAGATTATCCTGAGCAAAATACATGTAAGTCAGACAGAAAAAGTTGAGAACCATGATTTCATTGATATGTGGTATATGAACCAAAACAACAAAAGAACAAGACAAACAAATGAGAAACAAAAACCCATAGACACAGACAATAGTTTAGTGATTACCACAGGGTAAGAGGGGTGGGGGATGGTAGATGAGAGTAAAAAGGATCAAATATATGGTGATGGAAAGAGAACTGACTCTGGGTGGTGAACACACAATGTGATATATAGATGATGTATTACAGAATTGTACGTCTGAAATCTATGCAACTTTACTAACAATTGTCACCCCAATAAACTTTAACTTAAAAAAAAAATTTAGTTCTTATAGTTAGGGCTTTGATCCCTTTTGAGTTTATTTTTAGTATATGGTGTGAGGTAAGGGTTCAAGAAAATACATTTTTGAAAATAAGCTTTCTAATGATTTATGTAAATTAGACTTCTGTTTCTGAAATAAACCTCACGTACTCTTACTTTTTGGTGGAGCTGGGCATAATTTTAATTTGGCATATCATTATTATCAACACACACTGAGTACCCACCATGTAAATGAAAGTTATTACACTGGTCATTTTATGTCTATGTGGGTAAACATACAGAAGCCGGGGTCCCAAAAAATATGACAAAGTTTAAAATTATTTAAGTGGCATACTAAAAAGAATGTTCTTTTTTGTCACAAATAATTTTGGGTTTGGGGTTTTGGAGGGTTTATCGGTTTTTTATTTTGTTTTATTGTTTTTGTTAGGAAGAGTGGTGAAGAGGAGAAGAAGCATCCAGCTTATATTATTTTAATGTTTCACCTAAAATTTTATATTGGTATAATAATATATAAATTATTCTATTCATTCTCATTAAGTATCTGCTAAAGAAATATATGAAATATAGTTTGATGGGTATTAAAATTTTATGTGGGAAAAATCTTGGGGGAACTATGGTTTGTGCAACATATCTGTTCCATAACAAATACGTATTGAACAAATATTATTGAAGGGATGCTCTTCCAATTCATTTCAATTCAAATCAACCAGAATTTATTGAAGTCAGATCATTAAAACAGATTTTAAAAATGAATAACATATCACCTCACAGACTCACAATATAGTAATACATACACTACTAACTGATTATATAAGTCAGATTACTATATAGTGCTCACACAGGTAAGTACAGTGATAAATGAGCATAACAAAGGGAATCCTTACATCTGCCAACTGGGAAATGAATTAAAAAAAACAGACGAAGTCAAAATGTGCCTGTCAATGATAAAGAATTTTTACTATGAAGAAAGTGTAGAGCCAAATACATTTTGAGCCACGCTATGGCCTGACAATATCTGAGTTGGAAAGATAACTCTCGTACTAAATGTGGCAGACAAGATGGAAGGGGGAAATCTAGATTTGGGGAAACTCACTGGAAGACCATTGCAATAGCCCAAGGAAAACTTAATGTGACCACAAGGGTCAAAAAGACAGAATGAATCTGAGATCTGTGGTGGTAGAAACTTTAAAACTTAGCAATTGTGCTGCAGCCCTTCTTGAGCAGTTCTCAGCGATGTGAGGTCCTCCTAAGCAAGCTGTGGCTGGCCGCAGTGTCCTTGGGGCATTTTGCGGAGCACCCATAAGCTCAATATTGGCACAAGAGCTGAATCTGCATTAACTTTGAAAAACCATCGCCATACCCCATGAATCCCTGGGACCCCCACCCCACCCAACTCAGGCGGCATCACTAGAGGCACTGTCGACACCAAGCCAACAAGCCCGGCCAAGGAGGCTCTTTCAGCAGTTGAGCCTTATTGGCAGCCAGCAGGTAACAACGGGCCTAGGGAAGCTCTGGGCCTTTTGCTAAGCTATCACCAGCTCAATACTGGTGGCAGCAGGCCTCGGTTCACAGCGAGGTCACCCCACATGCCTCCAGGTCCAGCACAGATAGCAACCAACCACCTATAGCTTTGTGGTTTCTACCAGGTAGCCCCAGGCTGGTCACAGGCAAGACTGAAATTGGCCTGCATGGGAGCCTCTCCCAGGAGGCACAAGAAACTACACACCCAGAAGCCAATGTCAGACCACATCAGAGTTACTACCTGGTTAGTCCCACAAGCAGCACACCCAAAGGGTGGTCTCAACAGGCACAAGAGCCCACTCAGGCGAATCCTCCTCTGAGGGGTCAGCCCACACAGCAGCTCAACACTGGGCACAGCCAATCCTTACAGCCAGTCAGCCTGAGAGTCAGTCCCACCCACTGACACACCAAAAGCAATTAAGGCTCAACTACAAAAGGAGAATACACACAACACATACAAGGGACACTCCTGGGACACATGCACAGTTGATCAGAGACTGTGCCATTGGACCTGACAGAATACCTACTACATAAGGCCACTTGGCAAAGACAGACAAAGGAGATCTACATAATACATAGAAGCAAACAAAGAGAGGTAGCCAGAATGAGGAAACAAAGAAATATGTCTCAAATAAAAGAACAAGGGAAAAAGAATTAAATGAAATAGAGGCAACCAACCTACCAGAGACAGACTTTAAAACACTGGTTATAAGAATGGTTAAGGAACTTAATGAGAACTTCAACAAACAGATAGTAAGCATAAAGAAGGACATAGAAACCATAAAAAAGGACCAGTCTGAAATAAAGAATACAATAATTGAAATGAACAATACACAAGAAGGAATCACCAGCAGAGTGGATGAAGCAGAGGATCGAACCAGTGATTTAGAAGACAAGGTAGCAGAAAACACCCAATCAGAACAACAAAAAGAATTTTAAAAAATGAAGATAGTAACGGGCCTCTGGGACAACATCAAGCATAACAACATTCACATCATAGGAGTACCAGAAGGAGAAGAGAGGGAGCAAAGGATAGAGACCTATTTGAAGAAATAATGACTGAAAATTTCCCTAACCTGGCAGAGAAAATAGACATACAAGCCCAGGAAGTGCAGACATTCTCAAACAAGATAAACCAAAATAGGCCCACACCAAGACACATTATAATTAAAATGGCAAAGCTTAAAGACAAAGAGGGAATCCTAAAAGCAGCAAGAGAAAGACAACTAGTTACTTACAAGGGAGCTCCCATAAGACTACCAGCTGATTTATCAACAGAAACTTTGCAGACTAGAAGCAGGAAATATTCAAAGTGATGAAAAGCAAAGACCTACAACCAAGACTACTCTACGCAGCAAGGATATCATTTATAATTAAAGGAGAGATAAAACTTAGCAATTGATTAAATATTGGTGGTAGAGGGAAAGTAGAACAAATGTTAAGGGTTTTACCTTGGGCTGCAAGGTGGATAGCTATGTCAGAAACAGCAAATGTAGAGAGAGGAGAATTTGGAAAATGGGGACTGGTGAAGTTGGATAACATGTTCAGTTTGAGACAGAGAGTTTGAGGTATTTGCAGAAAAGTGGAGACTTTTGAAACTAGTGGGCTACTAAAGCCCACAAAGAACTCAATTTAGTGACAAAGATAAAACAGTAGGAGAAAAACCCAGAAGCATGGTTAGTTGCTGCCAATCTTTAAACAACTGGTAAAAATAATTAATGCATTAGATTGCCAAATTACCATCTACATTTTCTATAACTTAATTATTAATTGATTACAATGATCAGGGTTTGAAATTTTCATTCTTGTCACTCCTTGAATTATATAAATGTATTGTACCATGTTTCCCCGAAAATAAGACCGGGCCTTATATTAATTTTTGCTCCAAAAGACGCATTAGGGCTTATGTTCAGGGGATGTCATCCTGAAATATCATGCTAGGTCTTATTTTCCAGCTAGGTCTTATTTTCGGGTAAACAATGGTATTTGTTTTATATATATATATATATATATATATATATATATATATATATATATATATATAATATTTACTATATATAAGTATACATTTTATATTTATACATATATAAAATACAAGCATATATCTAATGTACATGTTTATTACACAAATATTACATATTTATGTTATATAAACTACATATTTATATAATTATATTATTTATATTTATATAAAATTTATAACACCATACCCCTATAGTCACTATCCAGGTATCATCCATTGTGAAAGTGGCTCCTCTTAAACTGCATCATACAAAAACTATACAAAGTTTAGTTTGTTTTTTGTTTAGTTTTTTGTATAAAAACTGCATGTATGATACAAAAACTGCATCATACAAAGGCTAAAAAGGAGGTATGAGGCCAAAGAAATATACATTATTAACTCCAGACCCTGTTTATTATACAAAAGAAAGCTTGAGTTTCTGGACTATGAGAAACTCTTAAAAGTTTGGAAATGTATGTCAAGGATCAAGGAAAATGCTTGCATGTTGACTGGGCTGCCCCACCTTTTGATATTTTATGTTTCCCTTATTTAACTCTGTTAATATCCATAGGCCAGAGCTGGAGCTCGTGATAAAAATATGGGAGAATTTGATGAGCATCTCAGTAAGCAATATTTAGCAAAAGGTAAAATGGATGTTATGGCATCAAATGTCAGTGAATTCTAAAAATAGAAAAAAGTAAAATTTGCAGTTGGGAAATGTAAATACATAAAGCAAAGGGAATAGATGTCTGCAATGCAGTTGTCAGAGACATCTCACTCAGTTTCTCAGAGCTGAGAATCATGGCTGATAGGGCACACGGATCTGAACCCCTACTCCTCCAGCGTCTTCTCACACAATTTTCCACTTAATTTGCTCCAGTCATACAGACATCTTTCCACTCCTTAAGCATTCCATGCTTTCCCTTGTCAATACCTACTTAATCTTCACTTTCTTAACTAAAATTTCAATTTCTCTAAAAGTCACCCCAGGCCTAAGTTAGGTCCCTCAGTTCCATGCTCTCACAGCACTCTGATTCACCTTGAGCATCATTATTTTCATTATTTGCATAACAGTTATATTCTCACGATACTTTTAGTGTCACGACGGTAGAGATTTGCCTTCATCCACTTCGCAGTCTCATAGGAAAGCACCAGACAAGGACTCAGAGGCTTTGGGTTCTCATCTAATTAACTGGGTTCTAATTAAACACCTGGAAGCAAGACTTGATAATCTGTACGTATTACCACTGAACTGCACTGTACAGTCTCTCTCAACCAACTAAGTCGTGACTTATAGCTCATTAACAAGAAGTATTTTTCTTGAAGGGCTAAAAACCTCAATAATAAACATCAGGAATCAACTGAGATAAAGGATTTGAAAGTTTATGAAAGCAACTTACCTAGAATGAGTTACTTAAATTCTATCAGTTTCTTTATCCACACAACACTAATACTTACAAACACTCCTTCCTTTCTCAAGAAAATGTAATAAAAATAAATGTGACAAAATATTACTTGAGAACTTAAGGGAAACCAGAATCTTATTTTTCATTTTTATCTGAACCAAACCAAACTATCGAACCCTTTTACCTTTATTAACAATATCACTTGATAACTATCAAATCTGACATAATCTGAACAATGATGCAAAGATATCTCCTTTGCAAAGATACTAACTGAAATGCTCCCCGATTTGTAATTTATTTCTTTCTCATAAATATAATACTATAGAATTAAAAACATACTGTTTAAACATACAGTGGAAATGAGGCAAATCAGTACTGTAATTTGCAGCATCATAATTCACAGCAAAGTATTTGCTTTTGGCGTTCTATGTTTCACAGATTGAAATATCGTATGTTTCTCCACAGATGTGGATATGCGCCGGCATCCAGACACCCACAGTAATTGGTTCTGACTGCTGTACTGTTCTCTATTGGGCTGTATGGGACTCAAAAACTCTTTACTCAAAGCTCTTTCTGGTTACTATTACTCAAGATAAAAGCTCTAGAGCAGCCCTATGTTAATGGGTCAAAGACCAACATACTGAAAATGTTAAAGTCCTGGCAAATGCACAATTGATGAGAACTCTTAAATGAACTCCAGCATTATTATTATATGTTGCTGAACAAAAAATAAAAATGTCACCTACCGAGCGATAAAATTTTTAAAGATGACTATTCATGTCTACAATATGATCAATCTCTTCCTATGCATTACAATGCCATGATATATTGTTTTTGATTAATAATGAATATTTTTTATTCTTATCCAGTGAAATGGCTTAAAAGATAGTACTGAGCATATACCGACTGTCCTCAGTTCATTAAATAAGTGATGATAACAACATTAATACTATATTTAGTACGTGCTAAAAGCACTGATTTAAGGATTGTTTTAGCTCTTTTGCCTATTCATAAAAAGATTTCCTCTTAGTTACATATATTTCTTAAAGCTATATGCTTAGCTTAGCTGTAGGAAATATATGTAACTATCAGAAACATTTTTATGTGTAGGGAAGAGAATATTTATTGAGCTCCTACGAATATGGCAGACACTGTGTTTTTATTTAGTTGTCATAACAACCCTACATAATGCAGGTAATTTCAACTACGTGGTACAAATATAGACCCTGATGCGTAGACTGTTGTATGGATAATAAATAATAATGCCAGAAAGTATACCCAGGATTTTCTGACTCTAACGTCTTATTTGAGGGATAGGAGGCAACAGTAGGTGGGGTGGGTATTGAAGGAGAGAGTTAGTTCATCTGAGGGCCGAGTAAAAGAGTTTTGAGAATGGCTAAAATAACAAATACTAGAGAGACCAAACGAGAACATCAAGAGCAAAACAGTCAAAGGCAGAATCAAATTATGGAGTAAAATGAAGGGACTGGATAGTACAAGAATGGATTGGGAACATAGGTGAAGTTTGGAGTGATTGTTGCAAGCAGTCTTGGGCTCCAATGGGTACAGGCTGTTTGGGTGAGTTGGATGCCTTTAACTGAGAGGGGAAATGGCACTAGAGTAACAATACATTTTCTATTATACAAAAACACTCATTATATAATTTAATTCATTAAACATATGTACTAGCCATAAGTGCTATTCCTCAAAACAAAATAAAATACATGTTTTGATTGTTCTTCCCCTTTAACAAAGTGTCAAATTGCAAAAATTTTTTCAAAATCTCCCACAAACATTTCATCTTCTCAGTACTTTCTCCTGACAATGTTATGCAGAATGAACTCCTGCCTCATCTATACGCCCACAGACTTTACACATGCCTATTTTTATGATTTGCTTATGGGACTACTTCCCACAAGGGCAGAGATCATGTCTTTCCACCTTCATCCCCCCAGAACAAAGGAAATGGTAGACAAAAATCCAAAAATGTCAATAATCATATTAAATGTAAATGACCTAATCACCCAATTAAAAGCCAGAGATTGTCAAATGGATAAATAAAACAAAACAAAACTATACCTTTCTACAAGAGATCCATTGTAAATATAAAACATAGGTTAAAAGAAAAGAATAGAAAAAGGTAAAGTATGCAAACACTAATCAAAACAAAGCTGAAGTGTGAAAAGGTGATTGAAATTACAGACAGTGTAGTGAGCAGGGCCAAAAACCAGATTTCTGGAGGCCTATATTTAAGATATTTAAACATGCTATGTCACTCCCATCTTAAAACAGAGTTCCTGAATCCTCTGAACACTCTACACCTCTATCTCACATTTAACAGCTAAATCCTTGAGATACTTGGTTAAATTCAGTCTTTTTCTTTGGGGGTGGGGGGAGGGTCAACTTCTGCTTGTTTATCCACCTCTTATTGAAAGAGCCTTTGCAAGGTGACCATGGGACCCCATGTATTAAATCCAAAGGCCATTTTCAACACTCATTTCACTTGATCTTCAGCAGCATATAATAATATTGACATGTCACTCTTCTTGAATTACTCTATTGTGATGCCATCATACTTTCATTCTTAGACCTTTCTCTCTTCTTGCTTTATAAACTGTCCCTTCATTGTCTCATTCTTGGTAACAGTGTTTAGTTCCATCTATATAACAATGACTTAAACTCTCTATTTCCAGCATGGCATCTTGCTTAAATTCCGTATCAAGTAGTCCTTTTGACTTCTGCAGTTTGGTATCTCAAAGGTACCTCAAGCTCAGCATACTCAAATCTAAACTCACAATATTGCCTCCTGTTCCATTGTTTCTCTATCAGTAAATGAGATTACCCATCCAGTTCCAAAAGCAAAAATCCCAGGAATTGTCTGAGACACCCCTTGCTCTTGTTCTTCCCATCCAATTGTTTCTTCACATCATGGTCAAAGGGATCTTTTAAAAAAGCAAATTTGTGCATGCCACTCCTTTTTTAAAGTTTTACAGTGACTTAAAGTCTGACCTCTGACTTTTTCTCCAGACCATCTTTATCTCAGAGACTCTTGCCTTTGTCCTCTTTATTCCAGACACACTGGTCTTTCTCAATTTCTTATTTCCATTAGAAAGCCTTTTTAGATGCCCTACTCCCATCCTCCTGGTCTTAGAAACAACTCTCTCCCATCCTGGATAACTCCAACCCAGTCTTTATATATTAGCTCAAGCATTATTGACCCTAAAAAGGCTTTACTGATACCAAAATATCTGACACAATCTAAAGAGTATAGTATAATCCAATGGGATGAGAGTTAGCAGGAAGAAATGTGAGTATGTTTCAGAGAAAGGCTAGAACAAATTCCAAATACTTATTTAAAAAAAAATTTTTTTTCTCTTCAATTTCTCTTGGTGGAAGTCAAATTTACTACTCTCTTATTAAGAAATTAACAGTCATTTTAAAAATTGAACTCAACTGAACTCACATCTCAGGTCCCAAATAGCTGGTTTGTTCATTTATTGGATAAATTACCAGCATTTTTCATTCAATAAACATTTATTAAGCACCTATTGTGGGCCAGACTGTATTCAGCACTAGAGTGCCTTCACAGCAGTGAAGAAAACACCCCAAATTGCTTGCCTTTATGAAATTTAGTTTTACTGAGGATAGGGAGTAATCAGACAATAAGCAACTAAATAAAATACACTACATATCAATTGGTGATAAGAGCTGTAATGAAAAAAATAAATCAAGGAAGGTGGAAGATAAATAGGCAATCTAGGGCAAGAGTGAGACAGAGCTTTGGGGGAAGGGAGGGTTAGCAGTTTCAATTTTAAATACCATGGTCATTAAGGTTTCATTGGGATGCTGACACTTGAGCTAAGACCTGAAGGAGGTGAAGAACCAAAACACAGCTGTACATCCATTTGCTTTAATGCTAACACTTTTTCTGTTGAACATATCATTTGAAACGGGTCAACCGCTGAATGGCAAAATGATACTTACAAGTTACCTTCATCTATGGTAATCAAACCAAAAAAGAAAAAAAAATTCCAATTATTGGTAATCCTCTATCACTACTGATATATCTGCCTTTTGAAAAAAAAGTTTAAATGTTTATTTTATTCCCTTATGTCACAAACATATTAATTTTTTTGATACTAGCCAAACACATATTTCAAATGTAGAAAATTTTGTTTAGTCTTAAATGAGCCAAAAGTTCATCACGGGCTAAAATTTTAAAACATAAAATGACTGCTGAAACTGAATTTTAATCATATAGATGAATCACAACATGCATTTTAGCTAGGCATGTATTATAGATAAGTCTAGTTTTCTACAGAGAATAATCACATGTTCTAATTACCATTTTGGTTATACACATAATTAATAATATTCTGTCTTAATGGGACACACTGAATCTTCAGACAGTTGCAAGCTTTAACTATGCATACTGCCAAACCAACTGTCAGCTGCACTGCCAAACACAAAGGAATCTTGATGTAGTATTCTAGCACTGATAGCAATATGCATATCTTTATACATGATACAATGGAAAATTAATTGCTTTTCTTCCTTCAAAATTTTCTCCACACTAATAATTTTTTATTGTTCGATTGATCATTTACCCTAAATTATATGTATTGGCAAGTTATCTTATGAGCAATAAATACGTGAATGTAAATGTATTTTACATTTAGGTACATTTAAACACAAGATCCAAAGAAAAAAATATTGTGGGACTTACTGATTGCAAACTTTCATTTTCACGTAAACAAGCTGTGTGAAGTTCTGATTTCAAGGTTGCAATGTGACTTCGATGAGATGTCATTTCCTTCTCTAATGTAGCAATTCTAGTGCTTGCAAGCTGGTAGACATCCATGAAACTTTTAATCATAGCCTAAAGAAATAAGAATAATGTCACATACAATTCAAATAAAGCTGTCCCCAAGGAGAATTTCCATAATTTGAAAGCAGTATCATTAAAATTTTTAAATAAACAACCTTTCAGATTTCTTTAAAATGAGAAAGCTAACCCTCATAATTTATATTGAGAACGGTGACTATCTTAAGAAAGTTTGAGAGAAAATAATTGAGACTTATTTTCCAGACTATTTATTTAAATAAGATGTATTTTGATCTATTATGCTTAAAATAGAGAGTGTGGTTTTTAAAGACGGCACACTTATTTTCTTTGTACAGTTAAATTCAAGTTGTAATTTAACCTGAATTTCAATCTTATGGCACACAACAGATGGATATTATACATAAGCATACTTCAAAATGAATTGAGTTAGTAAAATTTTCAATCCACATTAAAAACAAATGTCTTTAAACAAAAGGAGTTGAAATAATCCTGCGATTTTTTAAGAGTAAATAATGTGATTCCTATATTTTAAGAAAAGCATAATTACATTCATTCATATAACAGTGAAATGTTCTTGCACTATACTATTTATAATAAAACAAATAACAATAGCAAGTGTTGGTAATTTTTTTTCTCCCCTAAATAATATTTTTGGGGATTGTTGTACCTTCGTATTACAGATTAACAACATTTTACAGACTTTTTCTTTTAAAGAAAAAAGTGAATTTTAAGTCCAAGAATACTATTACACTTAAAAAACAATCTTTCAAAATACTTCAATTATACCAAAATAAAATCAAACATTTCTCACACATTCAAATATAATGTTACAAGAAAAATGTAAAATATTTACAAGAAAAAATGTTCCAACCACAGTTACAACTTAGTACAATGGTAAACAATCTGAGAATTTCCAAATTATATTTAATTTGAAGAATCTAACTTAGGAAAGCTTTAGAAAGTAGATTTTTGAGCAATTCTGAACACATATGAAATAATAATTTGGTGAAACAATAATATCAATATACACAATGTCTACAAACAAGAAGTATTTGTAGTTAAGAGTAAGAAAACTCATACCTTTATGCCAAAGAAATTCCTATTTGCCCTCAAAAATCCAGCTCAGACACCACCTCTTTCAAGCAGCCTCTTTTGAGCCCCGAGGCAGTACTAACTTCTACCCTGGTCCTCTGTGGATCCCTTATGCTTGCTTCTACTATTACACATATTGCTTTGGAAGAAATCCATTAGTTTACAGGTTTAACTTGACTAGACTGAAGAGATCGTTAGGCCAGGTACCATGCCTAATCATCTCTGTATCTTCCGTGATAACAGTGGCCCATAGTGACCACTCGTTTGAATGAATGAATGTATGAATGAATGAATGAATGAATGAAAAAATTTGAAAGATGAAAAATCACAAGCTAAAGTCATACGCTGTCATAAAATACATTCTAGGAAAAAATGAAGATTTTTGGTGAAACAAAATCTTAACACTCAAATGAATAAAGTATTAACCATATCTTGTTCAACTTGATAAGAGAATCAAAAGCATAGCTGTAGGCATGCAAGATAGAGTACACAAAAGTGAATTCTATCACCCAACACTAAACAAACATGATATGACCTCATGTTTGAGGTCATTACTTTGAATCATTTCAAGGTAAGCTTATAGCTAATACTAACATAAAATATCTCCCTAGGTTTCAAAAGTATATAAAAATCAGAAACTATAAAATCATATCTGTTTCTTCCTATGCCAAGTCTCTCTCCACTCTTACAAATTCACTCATGTTCTCCACTGAGATAATCGATCAGGAATCACAACTACTATATATATATATATATTGTTTGTCCTCACTCTGCCACCTACTGAGCTTTATGTTGTTGGGCCATGCCAAGTGATCTCTCTGAGCCTCCATCTCCTCCCTCCGTGAAATGAGAAGAGGCATTTTCTTGCCTACTTCCAAAACCGTTGTAAGGCTCAGATCACTAAAAATCTAATGCAAAGCTAGTCTCTTAATCCTAATACCAGAAGGACCTCTAAAAATGGTGTCTACTGAATTTCATTTTATTGTACTATTTTTAAACTCTCCACTAAAATCTCGATGAGACAATCTGTGATAGGTGGTTTGTATACCCATGTTCTTGCTGTATAAGGACTTAAAATGTGTAAAGTCATGAAAATATGCATAAATGCTTATTGAATCCCTTCTATCAGGAACAGGCTCCTGGATTATTATTACACTGTTAAGTCACATTAGAATTGGCCTCTAATTTTAAGGATGTAAAAGTTCAACACTTAAAAAGTGATCCTATTTCTTAAATTTGGAGAAACATTATTTCATGAATATTCTCCCATACATGATCTTCTTTTAAAAATAAATAATATAGGTGCTATTCCTTCAAAAATAAGGGAGCAGGGGGGTGATAGGAGAGGGTAAAGGGGATCAAATATATGATGATGGAAAGAGAACTGACTCTGGGTGGTGAGCACACAATCTGATACATCGATGACGTATTACAAAATTGTACACTTGAAACCTATGTAATTTTACTAGTCATTGACTTCCCAATAAATGTTAATTTTTAAAAAATCTCTTTGAAAATACTTTTTTAGAGAAGTTACATCTGAATATTTATGTGGTGAATGGGACAAAATTTGGCTCCTTCCTCAATCTTCTTTTAATAATTAAACTAATGTTTAGTGCAGTACATTAAGAAAAACTGCACATTACTTCTTTATAACACTAACAAAATTATAATAATCTATTTCTTCCTTAGGATTTAGAATTCTAAGAATTTAAAATCATTAAAGCAGCATTTCATTTGAAAGACGAAATCAGTTTTGCCTAACACTTACTGAATATATTTTTTCAGAGCATCAAACAACAGTGATAAACACAGAAAGCATGTTTCATGGTATGAATACACACTCTTCTAAAATGAAAACCTCCTTCAGAACTGAAAGGTACGGAGGAGTGCCAGTGAAACTGCAAAGTTATTCAAAGAAGCCACGAATCTTTTGGGAAATAAAGTATTTTAACTTGGTATTAAAAAGTGTGATAAAGGATGCCAGTGAAAACCAACTCTTTTAATATAAAAGAAAGGTGCCAAGTTGGTAGAAGAAATGGAAATGACTGTCTGAATCAACTGAGGACGGAGTGAGCATCTAATGACCTCTACATCAATCTCCTGAAGTCTAAGGCGCTGTCTCTCGTATGAAAATATCACATCTTTTTACATTGGGAAACAATGACGGAACAGCACGATATTGTGCACAGCACACCCAGCATTTGAAAACTTATCCCATGTCATCTTTGTGCCTAGGTATTTTGACTATAACATACAGTGAGATACATATCTCAGTGGGGCTTACCTAGTTACAAGAGAAACAGAACAAAAGACAGTTTCTGGACAAGAATAGGCTTTTGCTTTGGAGATAATCTATAGTGTTTATAATCAACATAACAAGATGAGAGAATCCAAACATAAAATTCCACATCCTATGTATTTTAAGGAAAAGTGTATTTTAGAATATTTTTAAAAATCTGAGATACGAATAGGTAATTGTCACCTGAGGACCAGAATATTATTTATATTATTTATTATGTACATATTATGATGTAGTTTAGACTGACTTCAAAATGGACTTCAGGGAAAATGGAATCCTCGTGGACATGATGTTAGAAAAAGGAAAAATCAGTAGAAAATATCAAAAGGCCTTGATGTCAAAATAGCAAATCTTTCATTTACACCTTTGAGTGTGTAATTGAAAAGCAAAAACCTCTGATATGTCACTTTAAATTATACAATTATAGATATACTTCATTTCTATATACTATATAAAGCAAGCACACCAGGTAAATTAGATATACCACACATCTAAAATATAATAAATCCCCATAACATGGGGATAATAATTCCTACCTTAAAGCAGTTCTGGAGTTTAAATGAGTATTAATACATGAAAAGACCTTAACATCTACATTATCTGTTTCTTTTAAAATATCATGTATGGGAGAATATTCATGAAATATGTTTCTCCAAATTTAAGAAATAGGATCACTTTTTAAGTGAACTTTTTCATCCTTAAAATTAGGGGCCAAATCTAATGTGACTTAACAGTGTAATAATAATCCAGGAGCCTGTTCCTGATAGAAGAGTAGTTTCTCTTTTTAATTCAATAAGTATTTATGCATATTTTCATGCCTCTTACACATTCTAAGTCCTTATACAGCAAGAACATGGGTATACAAACCACCTATCACAGAATGTCTCATTAAGATTTTAGTGGAGAGTTTAAAAATAGTACAATAATACTACAATGAAATTCAGTAGATACCGTTTTTAGAGGCCCTTCTCGTATTAGGAGTAAGAAAATAGCTTTGCATTAGATTTTTAGTGATCTGAGCCTTACAACGGTTTTGGAAGTAGGCAAGAAAATGCCTCTTCTCATTTCACGGAGGGAGGAGATGGAGGCTCAGAGAGATCACTTGGCATGGCCCAACAATATAAAGCTCAGTAGGTGGCAGAGTGAGGACAAAATATATATATATATATATATATATATATATATATATATAGTAGTTGTGATTCCTGATCGATTATCTCAGTGGAGAACATGAGTGAATTTGTAAGAGTGGAGAAAGACTTGGCATAGGAAGAAACAGATACGATTTTATAGTTTTTGATTTTTATATACTTTTGAAACCTAGGGAGATATTTTGTGTTAGTATTAGCTATAAGCTTACCTTGAAATTATTCAAAGTAATGACCTCAAACATGAGGTCATATCATGTTTGTTTAGTGTTGGGTGATAGAATTCACTTTGTGTACTCTATCTTTCATGCCTACAGCTATGCTTTTGATTCTCTTATCAAGTTGAACAAGATACGGTTAATACTTTATTCATTTGAGTGTTAAGATTTTGCTTTGTCAAAAATCTTCATTTTTTTCCTAGAATGTATTTTATGACAGCATATGACTTTAGCTTGTGATTTTTCATCTTTCAAATTTTTTCATTCATTCATTCATTCATTCATTCATTCATTCATTCATTCACCGAGTGGTCACTATGGGTCACTGTTATCACGGAAGATACAGAGATGATTAGGCATGGTACCTGGCCTAACGATCTTTTCAGTCTAGTCAAGTTAAACCTGTAAACTAATGGATTTCTTCCAAAGCAATACATGTAATAGTAGAAGCAAGCATAAGGGATCCACAGAGGACCAGGGTAGAAGTTAGTACTGCCTCAGGGCTCAAAAGAGGATGCTTGAAAGAGGTGGTGTCTGAGCTGGATTTTTGAGGGCAAATAGGAATTTCTTTGGCATACAGGTATGAGTTTTCTTACTCTTAACTACAAATACTAACTTACTTCTTGTTTGTAGACATTGTGTATGTTGATATTATTATTTCACCAAATCATTATTTCATATGTATTCAGAATTGCTCAAATATCTACTTTCTAAAAAGCTTTCCCAAGTTAGATTCTTCAAATTAAATGTAATTTGGAAATTCTCACATTGTTTATTATTGTACTAAGTTGTAACTGTGGTTGGAACATTTTTTCTTGTAAATAATATAACGTTATATTTAAATGTGTGAGAAATGTTTGATTTTATTTTGCTATAATTAAAGTATTTTGGAAGATTTTTTTTAAGTATAATAGTATTCTTGGACTTAAAATTCACTTTTTCTTTAGCATGGGTTAGCTGGGTCCTCTGCTCAGGGTGTCACCTGGATGGAATCAAGGTGTCAGCTGGAGCTGTGAGCTCATCTGAGACTCAGGGTCCTCTTCCAAGCTCATTCAAGCTGTTGGCAGAATTTAGTTCCTTAAGCTTCTAGAATGGAAGTCTCTCCATTTTCTTGCTGGCTGTCAGTCAAGGTCACTCTCAGCTCCTAAAGACCAACCTCAGGTCCTTGCCAAATGGACCCCTCCTCTCTCCACACAGCTGTTTGCTTTCTTCCAGGCAGGAAAAGAGCATCTCTCTGACACCTCATTTGCTCTTGAAAAGCTCAACTGATTAGATCAGGCTCATCCACGATAATCTCATATTTACTGGTCTTGCCCACTCTCAAGAAGAATAAATTAATCACACAGTGTATATACACCAGCGGAAAGGGTCTTATGGGCCATCTTAAAATTCTAATTATCACAACCTAAACCACACACCTTACCAAAAATCAATTCAAAATCGATCAAGATTTAAATATAAAACATAAAACTTTTAGAAGAAAATATGCAGAAAATCTTTGGCATCTAGGGCTTGGTGAAGTTCTTGGACATGATATTGAAAGCATAATCTATAAAAGAAAAAAATTCAATAAATTGTACTTCATCAAAATTTAAAACTTTTGTCTGCAAAAGATCCTGTTATGAAGATTAAAAGACAAGCTATGGACGGGATAATATTTGCAAGCCACATATCTAATACAGAACTAGTTTCTAGAATACACTTTAAAAACTCAAAACTCAATATTAAAAAGACAAACAACCCAATTAGAAAATGAGCAAAAGATACTAAGATACATTTAACCAAAATATATACAAATCTCAAGAAAGCCTACGATTTTCAAAATCACTAGCCATTAGAGAATGAAAAAAATCACAGTGACATATTACTATACGCCTATCACAAAGTTAAAAGAAAAAACTGTGACAACAGCAAAAGCTGACAAGGAAGCTGAGAAACGATCTCTCATACATTCTGGTGAGAATGAAAAATGGTACAGCCACTCTGGAAAATAGTTTGTCAGTTCTTTAAAAAATAAGCATGCACTTATGTATGGCCCAGCAATCACAATCCTGAGCATTTATCCTAGTGAAATGAAAACTTAGGTCCACACAAAAATCAGTACACAAATGTTCATAGCAGCTTTAATATGTAATAGCCAAAAATCGGAAACAACAAAATGTCCTTCAATGGATGACATTTATTGACCTTCAATGCTAAACAAATTGTGTAACATCCATATCATGACGATTAGTCAACCAATATAAAGGAACAAACTATTTATAGATACAACAACTTAAACGGATCTCAAGGGCATTACGCTGAGTGAAAAAAAGTCAATCTCAAAAAATCACATTCTGTAGGATTGCATTTATGTATCATTCTTGAAATGACAAAATTATAAACACGAAAAACATTTCATGGTTACTAGGGGTAAGAGATGATTTCGGAGGAACAGGCTGATACATCTATATAATGTAGTTAGCTGAGGGAGATCTCTGTGGTAATGTAATGGTTCTATATCTTGATTGTGGTGGTGGCTACACGTGTGTGTGTGTGTGTGTGTGTGTGTGTATGATAAAATGTCATAGTCCATACATACATATTGTACCAATGGCAATTTTCTGGTTTTGATAATTGTCCTAAACTAATGTAGGATGTAACATGAGGGAAAACTGGGTGGTTACTATTTTCGCAACTTCTTGTAAATTTATGATTATTTCAAAATAAAAAGATAAAAGAGTAAAAGAAAATCAAAGTATATATGTGGATATCTGTGAATATAGTATGCAAACATTTAACTAAAAGGGAGATATATACAAATTTATATACTGCATTTCCCCGAAAATAAGACTGGGTCTCATAAAAATTTTTGTTCTGAAAGACGCATAAGGGAGTATTTTCAGGGGATATCTTATTTTTTCATGTACAACAATCTACATTTATTCAAACACAGTCACATCATCTTTTTCTGGAACATCGTCATAATGTACTAAATGCGCCCGTCTGGCTGACGATCTTAACTGGGTCTTATTTTCGGGGTAGGTCTTATTTTCAGGGAAACACAGTACACATCTACATATATTTTAGAAACAAATAAACAAAGGGGGAGAAAAACTTTTTCCAAAACTTTTAAATGGTACCTATTTATCTGGCAAAGATCTAGACTAGACCAACCAGTCTTCTGTCTATAAATCCTAAAGATTTCTTTATGCAGATACATGAATGCAACTACCTAGCATTTTGCTTATTATACTCAACCTAAAAGGATGTCAGACACCTGCCTATGTTTTCTCACTAACTGTCACAGCAACACCTGTAGCCTCAAAGGAATCAGTGCAATCTGAGAGGCATATGCACTCAACTCAACTTTCCACTCAAAATCAATCCTATATCTGCCCCAAAGTATGCCAAGGAGAGAGGTAAATCCAACATTCTACCACAAGGAATCACCAAATGAGTTGGAAAGTATGTGAATGAATAAAGCCCCGGCTCGATCATCTTCGCCCAAAGGTGTTCTCACTTCCTCTGTATTTCTCATGCTACAAGGCATGCCTGGATCCCAATTCTAAAACAGTTACTACGGGCCAGACACCACATTATGAGCTTTGCATATTATTCTAATTATGGCAATAACACTGCAAGACTCACATTATCTGCTTTACAGAAAAAGAAACTATAAGGATCACTCATGCTAAGCACCTTATCCAAGATCACCTAGCTAATAAAAGAACGAAGCTGGGATTCAAATCTATGCCTGTCCAGTTCCAAAGCCCATTCTCATTCTATGTGTTGCATTTTCTGGTTTCCTTTGGATTTGCTTAGTGTTTTTTTGGTTTGTTTGGTTTTGGCTGTCCATAACACAAAGTTTCTCAGTGAAGTCAGCAGAATTAATCAAGGCTTTCCCAAGTTTCATAAAATTGCACAGCTAGTCTATCACAACTTTCCTATAAGTATCATTTTAATCCATGCTCTCCCCCTCTACTGACTGAAAAACGTACAAGAGCGAAGCCATCTTGAATTTTGCTCTGAAGCCAGGATTTCCAAAGATCTGAAACTCAATAATTATTATACTATATCGACTCTGAGCTAACAGTTTTTGCTTATGTAATGGAAATAAATGTTTATTTCAAATAAAAGAACTTCAGATAATATTTTCTTGAGGATTTCATTCATTATGTAGAATGGGTTCAATAAACATTTACAACAAATTAGTGAATCTCTATTCTATCCAAATATGTCACATAACTTCTATACTTCCCCCAAACCATCTTTTGAGTCTAGAAAAATGTGATTTGAGAGAAAACTGTGAGATTATGTTAATGAGAAAAAGTTAAATTAAGCTTATAAATTATAGCAAATCTATTATCTACACAATAAAAGATTATTTTGAAGAAACAGAAAACTTAGAAAACAACTGCTGGTGTGTTTTACTGACACATACGTAAAATGACAATGCGCTGTGCATCCCCCAGCAGCCTGACTTAAGGTTATCTTCTATGTTCAGTGATGACAGACTTTAGAAGCAAGATACCAAGAGAGTGATATCCCAAATCCTCCCCACATAGGATTAGTTCATCTGATGCATAAATTCTGAGATCAATGCATACTGTATACTGTACAGAAGGAATGGGATTCCAAAAAGCTGTATTTTGTTTCCATTTTGCCTAAGAATGGGGAAGGCTTTTATCTTGCCACATCTGGAAAATTGCCTGGCAGAAAAACAACCTTTCCTTGACATAAAAACTAGGATTTTGGTGAACCAGGTTTCTCCCCCCCTCCACCCCCCACCAAGACATTTTCCCATTCCTGGACAGCCTACTTTTGACCACAGATGTCCTAGGGGTTTCTGTGCAGTACTAGAATTACTGTGTTTTCTTTAGAGACTGGTCTGGGCCATGGCTGTCCACCTAAGATTATGTACTCCCTTTTTTTTAGTATGGAGCATAGTTAAAAATACGTGTAACTAGATATTTAAGGCAATGTGCACAAAGATACTGAAATGCTTTTAGTATCTGATGGTGACAATGATACGGGTAATAAGCTGTCAGGTTATTAGAAGAAAAAAATGTTGCAAATGCACAACCTCCTTGGTCAAGCACAGCTGAACAGAGAAGAGCATGAATTGACTTGATGCAATTGTATTAATACATATAGTTCGGGGACGTGTTTGTTGGTGTTATTTTATGTAAGAAAAAGAGAATCAAGGTTCATTTTCCCCTTTTTGCCATTTGAAATGGCCTTGGACTTGACTTACCCGTCACTCAAAGTTTTTACTGGCACCAGTTCGGAGAATGCAAATATAGTAGCTTTTCAGGTATGAGAAGGAGCCTCATGGGAAACCATATTCAGCAGAGTTGCAGAATACTTCTGCAGCATATTTTTTTAAATGATGTTTTCTTTATATCATGTTTAGACTCTCGACTTTTTTCTGGCCTCCACTCAATCGTGGCATATACAACTTAAATGTGCCAAAAACAAGACCAGTTCTTTTTCAAATATGTTATTTCCAAACAGAATTGAATCAAAGCCAATCCTGAGGCTAAGCGCAGCTTCTAGATTGATGTGATTGTCGCTCTTATTATGTGAAAGGTCACTGTGAAAAAAGACCAAAGGGATAAGAAACGACACGCTGGTTTCCTACAAGAATATGCGAAAGGGATCATCAAAATAACCAGAGACTAGGGGAAGAAAAGTTCCTCTTGGAAACTATTGCATATGGACATGAAGCCATAAAAAGGAGCAATGATCTTGGAGAAATTCTAAGAGGAATGAGTTTCTCAGAAGACATTGCCAGATTAATAATAATAATAATAATAATAGTAATAGCAGTAGTAATAATAATGGCGGGGGGAGGAGGAGGAGGAGAAACGGCCTTGCTTTAGGGACTTAATTAAAATTTTAAGCAATACACAAAATGTTCATCCTATGGTAGATTATAGAATTGGCACTGGGATTATTAATGTGTTCCAAAACAAAGGCTGGTAAAATAATAAGAGTAACTTAGTTAGCAACCCAGAATTAACTGTGTCATCAGAAACCACGAAGAAGCTTAACCTCATTACTTTAGCTCTCCTTCAGGAAAAAAAAATATTATTGTCACCATTTCTTGAGCACCTATTATGTCTTGACATGATTGGCAGTTTTGTAATGGAAATTATTAGGCTGCTTTGAATTCTGATACAGAGATAAGATTTAGTATGCTATGAGTGTATAAGAGAATTTTTGGATTAAACTGTGATGGTGTGAGCTGGAATTCAGGCAGTCTAGCTTTGTCCAAATGTCAAAACCATAACATCTGGCACTGATATGTGGAAATGTTTGTATAAACTTTTGGTATCTAAGAGTACATTCCTTAGAGATCACAGTTACTTTGAATATTCTCTAATTCTTATCAAGTAATGGATACACCTGTGCAGGGTGATTCAGACTCCTCACCCCAAAAAAGGGCATTTTCTAGCTACACTAAAAAAAAAAGTGTATACAAATCTGAGCAGTCTGTTTTCTGTGGCAACACACATAATCTCTAATCTTTACACTGCCCTTGCAAAATAGGAATTATTTAGCACAATTTTACATATAAAACTACTGAGCCTCAGAGTCCATAAACAACTTTTTTAATGGCACAGTGCTAAAAAGTGGAACAACTGGAGGCCAGGGGTCCATCTTATTCGAAACACCTTGCACTTCTGCTTAACAGGCATGCAGTTCTGCCTTTTAAAAAGGCCTCAATAGAGAAAACCTCAGTTCATGCATTAATATATTCAACAAATAATATTGAGTTCTTCATTTATGTTCAAGGCACTGAAATACAGCACCTAGGGACAGTGTTCCAAAGACATCCTAATTTGAATCTTTTAGGGGTTCAGTATGCAAATTTTCATAAAGGAGTGGTGTTAGTACAAAGAGAAAAGTTACAGAAATAAGTGGCTTACAGGGAGGGTGAGAGCTAGTTGTTTACTACCAAAGAAAAACTGCTCAGTCCACGATCTCAACACCCACAACTTTCAGAAAGTACACTTGATTTAAGCTAGTGATACAAATACATACACACAACGTTAAATGCTTCACCTTTCCTCTCTTCACATAAAACTGTTAGCTTTATTTATGAATCTCAGCAAAGGACACCCATAACTGGCACCTTTACATTAATTTAAACAAAGGTGCTAAAAAGCCATTTAGCTGGAATTATTAAGAATTTGATGCACTTGTTTGTGGTTTAATTACATCCAATATGAACAATTTCAATCTACTGAAAGGAAAGCAAATAAGTAAAGAGAGAAAATATTTTATGCCTTTATTATGAACTAATTCTTTTATTACCATGATTCCACTCTGATTCTGATATATCAGATTGGCTTGGGAACCTACATGCTTACATCAGGGTTATCATCTACTTCAATATTCCCTATAATCTCTATAACAAAATTCATTGAAGTATTTTAAACTATATCTCTGAAAAAATATTGGTATTATATTGTTTTAAGGACAAATTCACTTTAAGTTGCTTTTTGATATTTAACTAAATCAATGAATTCATTTTTTGCAAATTATGAAAAAACGGATAAGATCTTCATGAAATTTCGCAGAGACCATAATTTAGTCACAGTATCACAGAGCTTTGGTAGCTGAAAAGATCTTCACCAATCATTTATTTCAACCCCCGCATACAGATGAGGGATCCCACAGATTCTGCCCCTGCAGAGCTACTACCTAGTTGCTGAGACTCTAACCCAGATATATTCCATCACTATTTCCTGACAATAACATTTTATACGGAAGGGGATTCTCAGCTGCATAACTTTTTCCCCCTCTTTTTCCTCCTCCCCCCCCCCCCCCACTCCGGTTCAAACCATTGTTTTTCAGTCTAGTTGTGTAGGACACAGCTCCCTGGCCCATGCTGGTATTATGAGCCTTGCACTCCCCACAGGCTGAGGCAGTCGGTTGCCACTCGTCGGTAGGCCACTCACAGCAGCTCATGGCAGCTCACGCTGGCCACTGGCCGCTCATGGCAGCACATGGTAGCCGGTGGCAGCCCACACCAACCTCCGGCTGCTCATGGCAACCCAGTTCCAGGGAGAGCTGTTATTCACAATCTTAGCTGTAGAGGGCGCAGCTCACTGGCCCATGTGGGAATTAAGCCAGCACTGCACTCCAAACCACCTGAGCAACCTGGCCAACCCTACATAACCTTTAAGGCCACTCAAATGCCACCTCCTCTATGAAGACTCTCCTAATCTTCCCAGCAAGAACTGATTTCATTCTTTTCTAAAGGGCAAGCTATAGTACTTTATCTGTGCCTCTCTTACAGCAATCACACTTTCCATCTCATACCACTCTTAAATATTATTCCCCTCAAAAAAAGTTGAGTCATTTTTGTATCCCAGAGCATAGCACAATGACTTGAACTTGGCAGGTGACCAGTACTTGTGCTGGGGCAGCATCACTGAATGGTGTTAGCCATGTCTAAATCTACATGTTCAACACAGCTGGCCATTTTATTTTTTTAAAGCCAATTTCCTGGTTCACATTGATCTTCAAATACTCTCAAATGACATTTCCATTTTCCCTCTAGAATACGTGAAAAAATTTGAAGCAAAGGACATTCTGGTTCCTAAGCCTCCTATGGATTGCCAGGAGTTGGGGATGTGAACAACCATCCCCCTGGATGCCCAAGTGACCTTGCTCTCATCACCTAGGGCAACTGTCTGGATACCAGGAGAGCCGGCTTCTTCAGATATGTTAAGAGTCTGCATTACCTTATCCAGTGGAAACGGAAGGATAGGTAAGAAAAGATAAGCAAACACCGGAAAAATGGCGGCGTGAGGTGAGCCTCTGTAAAGCTCCCCTGGAATTTACAATGAATCAAACAACAAAAACTCCACAAAAGATAAGCAGGTTAAATAACAAGAAATTTCATCCATTCTTTCAGGATATAAAGTGGGAGAGGCCCAAAAGAATGTCTTAGGGGATTCCTAATTACATGGAATAAAAATGTACCTTTAGTTTGCAAACAGATATTAGACACAAACAAAATAAAGCCTATTAGAGCCATATCTAATTTGCATATAATACAATTGTTGAAATCTCTTTGAGTTTTCAGGTGGCACAAACTTCTACACAATTCCTTTAGGACCCAAAACAAAAAGCAAGAGATGCTAGAAAATAAATCTAAATTTCACCCAAGAATACCATCCTACAGGCTGAATGTGCCTTGCTATAAGTAAAGCAAAAAGCTTTCATTGAAGCAATAATATGTGTTATTTGTGTGGAGTCTGTTTTATAACGCTGATGCAGTTCTCACAATCCCTTACGTGGAGCCTTGGAACCAGATGAGTTTCGAAGCTCAGGATTTTTCGGGTTTGGTCAATGTGGGGCATATACAATTACACTGAGTAACATTCTCATCGGGATCTGGGGCAGCACACTCTAATCAAATACATTCTACAGCAAAACATTTAAATAATCGCACTGAGACTATAAAGAGCTTCACATCAGTTCTTCTCAGGTTTGCCACAAAATTAGGTCAGGTCAGGTTTTGCCTCCGAGTCACCAGTTTTTTTTCAGCGTTTTGTTGCTACCTACCACTCAATGCTGACAAGAAACTTAATCTCTTAATTTGCAGTAATTAAAAATTTGGTAATAACATGAGCAGCTCTAACTTTCAAAGAATCTCTTTCCACTTGATGAAGAATCATAACACGGCTAAACTCACACACCTGTCTCGATAACAATCATAACTGCTACTGTTTCCCCGAAAATAAGACCTAGCCAGACAATCAGCTCCAAAGCAGCTTTTGGAGCAAAAATTAATATAAGACCGGTCTTATATTATATTATGCTAGATAAGACCTGGTGTTATATTATAGTAAAATAAGAGGTGGGTTTTATATTAATTTTTGCTCCAAAAGACGCATTACAGCTAATGGTCCGGCCAGGTCTTATTTTCAGGAAAACACGGTATCTGTTGAGGTCTTTGTGTAAAACCCTGTACTAAGTGCCCCATAAGATTATTTTTTCTATTTTGTCCTATGACATAATTGAATACATGTACAAGGTTAAACTGCATGTTTTAATTTAATTGCGATTTCCTTCTCGATTTTAGAACATAGAGTTTCTTCTTTCAGACTTTAATATCTGGGAAATCCTTCTATCAGATGATCATTTAACCAAAGATCTAAGGACTGCGACTTTGTTAAGCTTTATTTGCAATATAGAACTTGTGCCTCCTTTAAACACGTCACAGCTATCACTTAGGCTTCCTCAAGGTCGATATCCTAAACCCCCGACCACATGAACAGAACCCACGCACTTTCTCCATTTCAGAGCTCTGTTTTCTATGTTCTCCTTTCCATCTAATGAAGTTATACGAAGCCACGTTCATTTTGATTGATATGCATTATAAGATATACTCCGGACAAAATACTGCTGTGCAACATTAAAGCAAAATCTACTGGCTGGATGTGAGTGAACTAGCCCTCACTCAGAAAAGAAGTTAAAGTATTAATATGTCACGCTCTTCTGTAAATTACTCTTAAGCTAGTCTTCCCCTCAAAAATTATACCTCTTTTTAGTTAGCATTCTGAGATTTCGGGTTATTGAAAACAATAAAATAAAAGCTACTACTACTATTAATAGAAGGCTCTGAAACTGAAAAGCATTTAAAGCTTCAAAATTATTCACTCTACAATACATTGGTTATTTAATATACATCACTCATGCAATCTCAAATAAAATACTTTTTTAAACTGTGATTCTGACAAATCCAAGTTTAAATAAGTTGGCAAAGGAAGATTTACTATCATTTGAAAAGATTTAGGATCACTTTTAGTTCTCTTTCATTTCAATTCCTCTCTTTTTCTCGCTCCGTACACACACACATACACACACACACACACACACACACACACACACATACACACCAGGGGTGCCAAAAATATGTATACAAGTGGACACTTTGGTCAATGTTGCTCAAGGAGTAGTTCGCCGTAATCAAAAGTGTCTGGATGCTGATGGTAACCACTTTGAGCACCTCTTGTAATTGCAGAAGTCAAACGTGACTTATATTCATCTTTCATTATCGGTACATATTGTGTATTACAATTTTAATACAGTTTACCTTTTTTAAAATGTGTATACATTTTTTGGTACCATACACACATACACACACACACACACACACACACACACACACATGTAAGCACACACATACTCTTGAGAGTAATAATCTGTTTAATAAAATTTAAGGCATCTGTGGAATTATTATGAGAAATTACTTTTGTACCTAGTTTTAGACTGAATGATTTACAGAATTTCCCTTAATCCTTAAGTTGCATATTCATTGCTGTATTTTCCTCTAACTACTGTCACTTAAATTGTCATGTAGAATAGGGCAAATCAGGGTCAGTTTATATAAGCGGCATCAATCTGAAGAACTTCATCAGTCTTTATTTCAAGGCATTATGCAAAGAAAACTGACATTAAGAGAGCCTTAACTGACAGCAAATGAAATCAATCAGCAAATCACTAAGCCATAATAAACTCACTCAATTTGTAGATAACCCTTCCTTTTCCAGGTCTTCACCTAGGCAGTCCATCAAACACTGTTTTTTTGTCCAAGCAGCTAAAATGAATAGCAATTCTATTGTAGCACTTGAAAGTTCAAGTGCTCACAGGCTTCAGTCTCTCAATAATAAGCATTAAAAGGTATTATCTAGTGTAGGCTTATACTTAAATAGGCTTCAAAAATGAAAAAAAAGATAGAGAAAGGGTCAAATTTGGGACTTAGTTTTTGCCTCTTAACATTAATGATAAAGAAATTATGTGCCAATAGTCACGGGGATGTAAAGTACACTATAGGGAATAGAAAAAAAAATGAAACTACGTTTGTATCATTCAGCAGCTTTCTTACTTTAAACTATCTAGAACTAAAAGGTGTAAAAAAAATGTTCTGTACTTTCAGATGTTTTGTGATTTTGTTTTTGTTTTTTACTAAGTGTGTCTCAAACATTTCACATACAGGTAACTATATGGTCATCACCTCAGAGTTGGAATGTGAAGTCCAAAAAAAAATTAAACGATGTAAATTAAGGCAACAAAATGAGTTAAAAGTAAATATGAAAACTGTAGTAATCCTTCAATTACTTCACATAATAATTACTCAGATAGAAGTATATGGCCGGCATTCACCAAAGTGTTAGCAATTGCATTTCATTAAACTGTAAGGAAACACAAGTTGTGGAACATTTTACTCTTTTGATTGTGCAAGTTGCTACTAAAACTTGTATCAAACAGGTCATCTGTCAAAAACCTCCCAGAGACAAAACACTAAAACATTCAGTATACTTAGGTCACTTTTCCTGACCCCGGGGCTGTTTGCAGTTCAGTTCCACATAGCTTATATTAATTTAGCACGTTATAATGCCAAAAGCACGCCCACATGCATGCTCTTATCTTATCTCCCCACAGTGCTATGAGGGAAAGAAGGACAGGCTTTCACTGTCTCCACCTAAAGAAGAGGAATGGAGGCTAAGTGGTGTTGAGTGACCTGCTAAGGTGCTTACGTTACAGAGCCAGGACTTCAGTGCAGACATTGTAACCTCCACATAGGCTTTCCCCAATACTACATCGCTTGCTTCTTTCTCCAGCAAACAGAATTATTGTATAGCTTCCAAACACTACAGTCTTAAGAAAGCAATTCCCATTCTGATCAACATGATGTTTCCAGCCAAACTCAGCAACATACAGAAAATTGCATAGATTCATGGTTGTCAGCTTACCTCTAATCTGATTTACTTGCTTGTCTTTTAGAAGGGCAAAAATCTCAAAATGAAATTGAAAACTAAGCAAGTTTACACCTGATGGAAGAACATTTACATGCCAGATATTTACAGGAACACAATTCAAATAATATCTATTAGTGCTGTTTAGTTTTCAAAGGTCTTTCACGCATGTCATGTGAACATCACAGTTGCCCCAAGACGCAGCAAGGCTGGTATCATCATCTCCATGTTACAGATGAGAAGCTGATGCAACAGAAGCATTGGGGGCCAAGAGCTCACAGAAAACAGTGATTCTAGGATAGAGCTCGAGTAACACTTCCAGCTCCACAAGGAGAATAACTCACATCCATCCTTCACAAGAAAGACAATGCTGTGTTACATGAGAAAAAGACAATTGGGTAAAAATAATGAGAATTCCTGCTACCTGTGTAATTTGTATCTACAGGGGATTTCATCAGTGGCCAATACTACTTCTTTCTGGTAAAGTTGCATAACCTCTTCAACCTTCTGTCATCCTGACTCGGCTATGATTTTATTTTCTTCCTAATATTCTTCCTTGTAATAAACAAAGGAAGAAATGATAAAAACAAAAGTGGAAAAAGAACTTTATGAATCATACTTAGTTTTTAAAGAATTCCTATCACATTTTACTTAGTGACAGCTCAAATGACTAATACCAGATCATCCCCAGGGGGACTAATTCACGAATATTTTCAGCTGAGTTAAGGAGTAAGGTGTTATGAGATTCCTCAGTATGAGATTCTGTGTAGCAGAAGCTTTATACAGCTGCATTCCCTTGTCCTCATATGTCATCCTGTCATTTTTCAAAAGGCAAAGAAAGACAAAAGTCCCAACAAGAAAAACAAAAATCCTGTTGTTTCAGACTACCTGTTTATTTCAAAACTCCTGTTTATTTCACTGGTCTAAAATAAAACCCATGATGCAAGATGTAACATATCTCATCTACTAAATACTAAAAAAAAAAAACAGAAAAACTTTTTAGAACTCCTAGCTTTAACAGATTCTTCTTAGAAGTCTTAGTTATCATTTAGTACCGAAAACTATGTTTTAAAATAGATATGAAGAAAAATACTTTAACAATAAATCTTTTTAAAATAAATGATGGATACTAAGAAAAGAATGGTAACATGTTTCACCTAGTAAAGTATTTGAAACCAAAAAAAAAGCATAATTTTACATTTTTACTCTCAAGATTATATCCTAAAATTCTGACTAATGCATCCCCCACCTCCCCTCTCCCCCCCACCCGCCACCAAAAAAAAAAAAAAAAAGTGCAAATCAAATAGGCAGAGGAAGGGAAGAAAGGAGGAAGGAGGAAAGGAGAGTGACAAGACTTGTGTGATGGTACCAAACCTACTCTAATGACTGATATGCTAGGAATAGACTCCAGCAAACTCTTCCTGTTCATCAAAAACTAAAATTTTAGAAGAACACACAGGTTGAGAACAAGGCTTAACTCACAATGGCTATAACCAATGTTTAAATGACACTGTTTCATTTTATTAATAATTGTTATCCCAATTTGTAACACATCCTTAAATCTAGTCCTTCTGTACACACTAACATCTTATTGCTCATGACATTTTGTTTCATTTAGCATTGCTTACAGCTCAATTTACCAGGAAATGTTTAAAAAACATAGTATGCTTGAGCATAACCAAATCTTTAGAGGAGAATCCTAAAATTTTAACCAGCAAATAACAAAAATGTTTTTCTGACAATGTTACATCAGAAAATGTCATTTATCTTCCTCGTGTCAACAGAAAAAAATAACATGCTAATTCTTATATTCATCCTTAAGTTAGGCCTTAAACCTGGGACATTTAGATTCCTCATTGGCACAATTTATATCTGTGGAACCATAGACTACAACTGTCAAGCAGCTAGGTGAGACAGAGAATGGCATTTTCCCATCAAAATGCATTTATTCTCAGATGCACTATATGATTTTTCCAGGTAATTGTGTTCCCCTAGCAAACAACTCTTCTCTGGGAAGTACTTTCCAACCTTTGAAGAAGGTAGTATTTCAACATTCTGTTGGATTCCATAACCCAATTCTAAAATCATTTTACATTTTTTAATTTAAAAGATATTTTGACTTGAGAATTTAAAGAAATTGCATAAATTCTCATGGATAACAACTTTAGATAACCCCCAAATCTTTTTGATACCTTATTACTAAAATGATCCCACTTATCGAAAAGGTCAGATTTCCAATAATCTCACACATTCAAAGCACAGTTATGGACCCAGAATAAACGAAAAAGAATATCTGTGAGACAAACAGCTGTCACAAAATATATACTCTTTACTTCACCATCGAGACTCTGAGACTGAACCCTGCCAACTCTGTAAATTAAGGACCCAGTGAAAATGGGCATCTGAAAATCATACACATTTTATATATAAAAAATATATAAATATATAAAATATATTATTTATAAATTTATAAATATCACAAAAATGTTATAAATTTATAAATATATAAATTTATAAATTTATAAATATATAAAATATGTTTATAAATATAAATTTATAAATACATAAAATATATTTTTATTTATATATATAAATATATATTTACATATATATATTTACATATATATATATATATATATATATAAAGAACCATACTTTTAAAAGGAAACTAAAGAACTAAGAGAAGTCAGTTAGGAGTAAGCTGGAAGAGTCGTTTTCAAGGGCAATCAGGAAATATATATCAAAAACCTTAGCATGTATTTAATATTAGGGCAGAAAATCCACTACCTTATTCTAAAGAAAAAAATAAGAAATCATGCAAAAATTTAAACAAAAGGATACTCATTTTCACCTTCATAATAACCAGAAAAATTAACAACTCAAATATCTATGAATAGAAAACTGATTAAATATATTGTACTAGATGCATGTAGTGGATTATAACTCAACAACAATGAGATAAATATGTTTTACTGACAAGAAAGATATCCATGATATGTTATTAGGTTTTGAAAATGCTTACAAAACAGTATTGCCCAATTATTATCAAAATATATATAGATAACATTATATAAAAATAATATATACATGAGTGTTTGTATTTATGACTAAAAATAACTATAATACCTACAAGAACATATACCTAAACGTTAACACTGGTTATCTCTGAATGACACAACATCAAATGATCTTAATTTTCCTATATGCTTTTAAGAGTCTAATTTCTTTTTGTCATGATCATATACAACCTTTATAACTTTTAAAAGCTAATTTTCAATATTAGCAAAATTTCTATGGAGTATTTAAAGGCAAATAACATTATACATCTGAGTATTTTACACTATTATTACAATGTTACAGTTTATATCTAAAATAATGAACCAGCATAATAAAATTTTAAATTAGGTATATTATATTCTTTTTATTTAAAAAACAGCATTTGACATATTTAGCAAGATTTCCATTCAAAATGGTTCATTTTCATGTTTTAAAAAATAATCAGATATCTGAAAATTAACTTATATGGTTAGGATAGTATGAAGAAGAAATTATCTAAATAATACAATCTTTTAAGTGAAATTGTCTAATATCTCTTTAATTTCTAAATATGCCAGAAAAGGAGAAATGTCTTGTACAGCAATTAGAAGTCTGCTGGATTAAGTAGCATAAAACACAAGTAAAAACTTACCAAGTGTGATTCTTAATATTTTTATTCCCTAACAGAAATTTTTATTCCCTAAAAGATATATTTATTCCCTAATAGAAACATATTTATTTCTTCCTTCTATACACATAAAAAAAATAGTAACAAAATTCCCTTCAAGATGCTCTTTATGATTTAACTTTATAAATGCAACAAAATAGCTGGAAGAAATTTCTATGCCTGGAAAATAAGTATAAATGTAAAAAACTATGGTTTCCCAAAAGTTGGGAGTGTAACACATAACAAAATACCATACCAAGTAAGGACTATGTAATGACATGTTGGGTTAGGGGTGATTAAAGGATTACTGTATTTATGGTGTAGATCCTGCTGTTTAAAATCTTCATAAATAAATGGGTTTACAATGAAGCTTTTCTAATGACGTGTTTATAAACATATATTTATAAAATATACTATATTTCCAGAGGTATAGTTATTACGCACTAAGCCTTTAACACTTCTATGAGATGGTTTGGGGGGACTTTTTCTTTTTTAAACAAAATGGGCCTAGAAGTAAAAAACTGATAGCAAGTCTCTCAAGGGCACGTACAACTTAGGCAAAGCAGCTTCCTGAGTCAATTGTCAAGTGTCTGAAATCGGGTATTTATTCCTTCACCCATGCTCACTAAGGGCGTCCTCTGTGCCTGGCACAGTGCTGAGCTGTGGGGATGCAGCAGTGAGCGGGACCAAGTTCCTGGCCTCACGAAGCTTTCACGTGAGCGGGCAGCTAACAAATATTGAGTGTCTCTCTTCTAAGCACTTGAGATGTAGTGAGCCACTTAATTGCCCTCACACTAACACTGAGTTAAATACTTTTATTATCTTTACTTTAGAGATGAAAACGGCCAAAATACACAATCTAAATTAACCTCTTTTGGACTTCTATTCTCTTCACAATTTCCTCACAAATGAAATTGTATTCTACTGACAGATCCTACCTTTATTCTTTTTCCCCCTCAGCCATCTTAAAATACACACACACACACACACACACACACACACACACACACACACACAGAGTAAGCCATAGTTTACAAAAGGCAGAAAGGCATGATTAAAAACATGAATGGACCAGTTACATGCTAGATACCTGACCTTTAGCAATTTACTTCATCTCAATAAACTTCAGCTTCTTTCTTTGTAAAATGGATAAAAGCAGAGTACCTATTATTCATTAGGTTGTTGCAGGGATTAAATCAGATAGTAGCTGCAAGGTGCTTAGCATAGTAACTGGTACAGAATCAGCACCCAGCAAATGTTAGCTATTGATATTATTCTTTGTTGTTTACTGTTGAGTGGGCATGGTGACACAAACAAACATTTATTGCATGCCTGTTAATATTTGCCAGATATTAAAAGCATGACGTAATGTAATTATTGAAAGAACAAAATTCAAAGTATAAAATAATAACCAATTATTATCTTTATAAAGTATTACAGGCTATTTTTATTATAAAATCCTCTGTATTCACACTATACTGGACTTTTCAGCTAAAGCTAACTTGTCTAATCTAGGCTTTTTCTCCCCCAGTATTCTAGTAGACTGATATGCTATTATTTGGGAGATTAAAAAGTCAGGTATAATTGTTCTAAACTTGCCATAGGAGCTTAGACAAAGCATTTTAGTGTCGACATGGCCTCTTTGGAACATCAAGTAACGCGATAAAGTAAGTAGGGAGGTAAAGTTGATATTGATCAAAATTATTTAAAGCTTTTAAAGAAACAAGTAAGAGTGGAGGAACCAAATGGAAATCTATAGAGAGAAAGAGTCTAAATAACCACTCCTCAAAATAAAACACACACACTCACCCCTTAAAAGTAATAAAAAGAAGCTACTGTTGCTTACTTCATTGTTAAGGGGCCCATAATGGCCACAAAAATAACACCGCCATGCATTGCCTGCTTTCTTGGTGCTGGACTGTGATCTCTACCTTACATGCATTCCCTCATTCAATCTTACTATGAGTAGGAGAAACAGGTAGCACTACGCTTTTTTGCAGATAAGGAAATTGAGGCTAAAGGCTAGCAGATCTCAGAGACTAGTTGAACTGAGTTCTCTCCTGTAGGAAAGCATCAGTCACATGCGCTTCTGGGTCGAGACAAAATGTAATCCACGCATCCTCTCTGCCTGTCAATGAGCATTGGTCTTCCTTCTGTCCAGAATTATGCCTACACTAAAGCTTGCCCCATTGGAAAAGACAGACAGGGAGGTCTAGGAAAACTTCAGTACCTCCTGCTATAAATGACGGTTGTGTAGGTTGGCCAAATGGTTCACACACTACCACAACCGGCACAGTGGTCGTCTCTTCATCATAATCAAAAGATGTGCATTCTTTGAACAGTGCACTTCATCAGCACTAAGCACAAAGCTAAACAAATACTGAATTCTTAAATATGCAGCCACACTTAGCATAAATACACATATTTATACACTGCAAAAAGGTAAAAAGCGTGCCAAATTTTTTTATCTGTGAATCTGTCTACAGTACAGCATAAACTATGACATATATCACACGTAGATGCATAATGAATATTTTTGTAAATGGAAGAAAAACTACACTACAGATTTAAAAGGTTTTACTCTTAGCATTTAACGGAGATGTCGAGATGTTTTCGTGTCAGATTTTATCAGTTAAGGGTTTGCAGTCAAATATACCTAGACTTAAACCAAGGCTTTGGCCCTGTCACTTACTTGCTGTTGATTTTAGGATAGCTGTCTGTTGCAGTGGTTGTTTTCCAATTGTAAAATGGTGCCATGCATTTGACAGGTTTGTTGTGAGAATTAAATGAGATCATGTATTTAACGTGCTAAGCATGATACCTGGTGCACTGTAAGTGCTCACTGAAATGGCAGCTACTATTATTATAATTAAGGTCTTCAGTTAATATAGTGCCTTTCTTCTCAAAGTACTCAAAACATCACCAAGTGTGTGTGTGTGTAAAACACTATTATGGCCCAAATCATGTACTCTTCTCTGCATGGAATACTAAACCAAAATATATATTACTAAATTACAATGTATATTATAGCATGTCAATGCAAAACTTACCCAAGTGTTTAACTATATGGTAACAGCCATAACTATTTTTACTACAACTTGGAAAAGATAGTTTAAAATATAAGTCTATACATTTTCTTCTTGCTATTCACAGAGGTCAACACCACAAGAGAGGTCATGCTTTGCCCCCCAAAGTGCATTCTCTAGGAATCGGTCTCTTTCCAAATCACCAAAATCTAGAGTGTGGGGGAAGTTTTTATTTCCAAATTATGACAAGTATTAAGCCCTGTGAGATTCTGAATCAAGACAGCCAAGTAAAGGATTATTTTACAACCACTAGAAAAATCTCAAATCATACTGCATTCATGCTTACAATGAATTCATGAATAATGATAATCAAATTTTAAATGTACATCTTGATCTTATACTAAATAATGGTACAGTATTCTCGCCTATAACTGGAAATAAAATATTTTATGCTTATTTTACAATTACACATATTTTAGATATATGAAAGAAACTAGTATTTATTTTTTTCTTTGAAGAGCATTTGACATATTTAGCAAGATTTCCATTCAAAATGGTTCATTTTCATGTTTTAAAAAATAATCAGATATCTGAAAATTAACTTATATGGTTAGGATAGTATGAAGAAGAAATTATCTAAATAATACAATCTTTTAAGTGAAATTGTCTAATATCTCTTTAATTTCTAAATATGCCAGAAAAGGAGAAATGTCTTGTACAGCAATTAGAAGTCTGCTGGATTAAGTAGCATAAAACACAAGTAAAAACTTACCAAGTGTGATTCTTAATATTTTTATTCCCTAACAGAAATTTTTATTCCCTAAAAGATATATTTATTCCCTAATAGAAACATATTTATTTCTTCCTTCTATACACATAAAAAAAATAGTAACAAAATTCCCTTCAAGATGCTCTTTATGATTTAACTTTATAAATGCAACAAAATAGCTGGAAGAAATTTCTATGCCTGGAAAATAAGTATAAATGTAAAAAACTATGGTTTCCCAAAAGTTGGGAGTGTAACACATAACAAAATACCATACCAAGTAAGGACTATGTAATGACATGTTGGGTTAGGGGTGATTAAAGGATTACTGTATTTATGGTGTAGATCCTGCTGTTTAAAATCTTCATAAATAAATGGGTTTACAATGAATCTTTTCTAATGACGTGTTTATAAACATATATTTATAAAATATACTATATTTCCAGAGGTATAGTTATTACGCACTAAGCCTTTAACACTTCTATGAGATGGTTTGGGGGGACTTTTTCTTTTTTAAACAAAATGGGCCTAGAAGTAAAAAACTGATAGCAAGTCTCTCAAGGGCACGTACAACTTAGGCAAAGCAGCTTCCTGAGTCAATTGTCAAGTGTCTGAAATCGGGTATTTATTCCTTCACCCATGCTCACTAAGGGCGTCCTCTGTGCCTGGCACAGTGCTGAGCTGTGGGGATGCAGCAGTGAGCGGGACCAAGTTCCTGGCCTCACGAAGCTTTCACGTGAGCGGGCAGCTAACAAATATTGAGTGTCTCTCTTCTAAGCACTTGAGATGTAGTGAGCCACTTAATTGCCCTCATACTAACACTGAGTTAAATACTTTTATTATCTTTACTTTAGAGATGAAAACGGCCAAAATACACAGTCTAAATTAACCTCTTTTGGACTTCTATTCTCTTCACAATTTCCTCACAAATGAAATTGTATTCTACTGACAGATCCTACCTTTATTCTTTTTCCCCCTCAGCCATCTTAAAATACACACACACACACACACACACACACACACACACACACACACAGAGTAAGCCATAGTTTACAAAAGGCAGAAAGGCATGATTAAAAACATGAATGGACCAGTTACACGCTAGATACCTGACCTTTAGCAATTTACTTCATCTCAATAAACTTCAGCTTCTTTCTTTGTAAAATGGATAAAAGCAGAGTACCTATTATTCATTAGGTTGTTGCAGGGATTAAATCAGATAGTAGCTGCAAGGTGCTTAGCATAGTAACTGGTACAGAATCAGCACCCAGCAAATGTTAGCTATTGATATTATTCTTTGTTGTTTACTGTTGAGTGGGCATGGTGACACAAACAAACATTTATTGCATGCCTGTTAATATTTGCCAGATATTAAAAGCATGACGTAATGTAATTATTGAAAGAACAAAATTCAAAGTATAAAATAATAACCAATTATTATCTTTATAAAGTATTACAGGCTATTTTTATTATAAAATCCTCTGTATTCACACTATACTGGACTTTTCAGCTAAAGCTAACTTGTCTAATCTAGGCTTTTTCTCCCCCAGTATTCTAGTAGACTGATATGCTATTATTTGGGAGATTAAAAAGTCAGGTATAATTGTTCTAAACTTGCCATAGGAGCTTAGACAAAGCATTTTAGTGTCGACATGGCCTCTTTGGAACATCAAGTAACGCGATAAAGTAAGTAGGGAGGTAAAGTTGATATTGATCAAAATTATTTAAAGCTTTTAAAGAAACAAGTAAGAGTGGAGGAACCAAATGGAAAGCTATAGAGAGAAAGAGTCTAAATAACCACTCCTCAAAATAAAACACACACACTCACCCCTTAAAAGTAATAAAAAGAAGCTACTGTTGCTTACTTCATTGTTAAGGGGCCCATAATGGCCACAAAAATAACACCGCCATGCATTGCCTGCTTTCTTGGTGCTGGACTGTGATCTCTACCTTACATGCATTCCCTCATTCAATCTTACTATGAGTACGAGAAACAGGTAGCACTACGCTTTTTTGCAGATAAGGAAATTGAGGCTAAAGGCTAGCAGATCTCAGAGACTAGTTGAACTGAGTTCTCTCCTGTAGGAAAGCATCAGTCACATGCGCTTCTGGGTCGAGACAAAATGTAATCCACGCATCCTCTCTGCCTGTCAATGAGCATTGGTCTTCCTTCTGTCCAGAATTATGCCTACACTAAAGCTTGCCCCATTGGAAAAGACAGACAGGGAGGTCTAGGAAAACTTCAGTACCTCCTGCTATAAATGACGGTTGTGTAGGTTGGCCAAATGGTTCACACACTACCACAACCGGCACAGTGGTCGTCTCTTCATCATAATCAAAAGATGTGCATTCTTTGAACAGTGCACTTCATCAGCACTAAGCACAAAGCTAAACAAATACTGAATTCTTAAATATGCAGCCACACTTAGCATAAATACACATATTTATACACTGCAAAAAGGTAAAAAGCGTGCCAAATTTTTTTATCTGTGAATCTGTCTACAGTACAGCATAAACTATGACATATATCACACGTAGATGCATAATGAATATTTTTGTAAATGGAAGAAAAACTACACTACAGATTTAAAAGGTTTTACTCTTAGCATTTAACGGAGATGTCGAGATGTTTTCGTGTCAGATTTTATCAGTTAAGGGTTTGCAGTCAAATATACCTAGACTTAAACCAAGGCTTTGGCCCTGTCACTTACTTGCTGTTGATTTTAGGATAGCTGTCTGTTGCAGTGGTTGTTTTCCAATTGTAAAATGGTGCCATGCATTTGACAGGTTTGTTGTGAGAATTAAATGAGATCATGTATTTAACGTGCTAAGCATGATACCTGGTGCACTGTAAGTGCTCACTGAAATGGCAGCTACTATTATTATAATTAAGGTCTTCAGTTAATATAGTGCCTTTCTTCTCAAAGTACTCAAAACATCACCAAGTGTGTGTGTGTGTAAAACACTATTATGGCCCAAATCATGTACTCTTCTCTGCATGGAATACTAAACCAAAATATATATTACTAAATTACAATGTATATTATAGCATGTCAATGCAAAACTTACCCAAGTGTTTAACTATATGGTAACAGCCATAACTATTTTTACTACAACTTGGAAAAGATAGTTTAAAATATAAGTCTATACATTTTCTTCTTGCTATTCACAGAGGTCAACACCACAAGAGAGGTCATGCTTTGCCCCCCAAAGTGCATTCTCTAGGAATCGGTCTCTTTCCAAATCACCAAAATCTAGAGTGTGGGGGAAGTTTTTATTTCCAAATTATGACAAGTATTAAGCCCTGTGAGATTCTGAATCAAGACAGCCAAGTAAAGGATTATTTTACAACCACTAGAAAAATCTCAAATCATACTGCATTCATGCTTACAATGAATTCATGAATAATGATAATCAAATTTTAAATGTACATCTTGATCTTATACTAAATAATGGTACAGTATTCTCGCCTATAACTGGAAATAAAATATTTTATGCTTATTTTACAATTACACATATTTTAGATATATGAAAGAAACTAGTATTTATTTTTTTCTTTGAAGAGCATTAATTTGAGTATTAACAACAAATTAAATTAGGGTGTAAAATATGTAGAAAAAAATTAACATAGCCCCACTTGGACGGACATTAATTTTGTACAAAATTAAAATTGCACAGGGTCATAAACTTAAGAATGAAAAACTTTATTTGAACCCTCAAATGTGAAATAGACTGAGTTTTAAGAGATATTTCTCTTTTAAATACACTGAAAAATCTAGGCTGCTATTGAACAAGGATAACCTCTTTTGAAAAATCAGGTTCCCTATAGTTTAGATAATATTCATAGATTTTTCTAAAAAAGGCACTGGGCATTGACAGGAGAATAAAGCAAATACTGAGTTATGTTTTGTCCATTTAAAAAAAAAATTTTAACCTTAAGGAAAAACATGATCACAACACAATAGTAACCAAGAATAGAAAGATACCTGCAGCGTCTGAAAATGATTGTGTTTTTGAAAATAATTTTTTCATTAAGTTTATTTTTAAATTATTTGAGATTTGATGATGTGGTGCTCTGAGTTTTATAAATGAAATAACCCAGTTTGCATATATTACAATGTTCATTAAAACTAAACATTAAAGGGCAAAATACTCTATATTGCGAAGTACAGTTTGGTTCTAGATTGGCTGAAATTAAATAAATTATCAGGTAAAAAAGTTGGATATACTTTGGAATTAACACTGAAAATTTTCAAATATCTCTCCTGATAATTTTATCTAAACTGATTTATTTTAAAACAGTAAGAGCTATAAATTGAGAATAGCTTAAAGAGATAACAGCCTAGCATCCTATTGTCCTCTGCTGATAAAGTATTATTTTAATATTATACTTAGCTATAACAGACATATTTTTTCCTTGGTAAAAAAAAAATATATATATAATATATATATATATGTATATATAATATACACTTTTCTGGATTATTCAACAGACTGGACTGAGGCTTTAAAGAAAAAAACAATTATTTGTGAAATATAGTATTACATGATAGAAGAAAATAAAGAAAAATTATTTGCATCTCCTTTATGCTATTCACAATACTTTGAAGCTTTCATTTTTTCCAGTTAGTGCAATTTATTTTTCTACACATCTCGATTGCAAACAATGTTATTTAGACTCTAACCTGGCACGCCACAACCTCTGGCCCGCCCTTGAGCCCCTCCATTGCAAAGGTCTCCAGGTGCAGTTTGGGTAGCTGCAGGGTGAAGTCATTCCTACTTGCTGCAGTCCGTGACAGCGAGATCTGATCTCTGACCTAAAGGGAAAAAAACAGCATCAATGGTAATTCCCCTTCAGACACATTAACTGGGATGAACTGGGTCCCCTTGAGCCCACTGAGTGGACTTGCATTGATCGCTGGACCTGAAATCCATGAATAAATTTAGGACTAATTGATTTTTCGTTGCAAATAAATCTCTAATTCAGAGTGCTGGGGGAGAATGTTAAGAAGAAAAAGCATCCTCCTGCTTGAAATGAGGGAGGGAAGAAGAGTCACTGGAGCTCTTCTGATCAAGAGGTTTTGAATTATTTTTCACTGTTCCACCCTAGAAAAGAAAAGGGAAAGAAGGAAAAAACATCCACAAAATTAATAACAGCAATCTCTTAATTATTATAACTTTCTTAATAATATGTTTAATTGAATTGGTAATAACCGATATATGTATTTGACAAGACAATTATTAGGTCTTTAACTTTGAAAAATAACTTCAATAATATGTACCCTGAAATAAAACCAAATATACTCAACACACAAGAATACTTAAAAATATACTAATAAGAGGTTTGTTTGCCCTTTTTACTCTTATTAAACTTGAGTCTTATCAAATAAATACATATAAAACAACTTGGTCATGCAACTTCTAAATAAGATAACGAATACAATCAGTAGTATTCATACTATAGTTAAGTATTCAGATGGGTAACAATACAAACATTTCACACATACAGGAGAAATACTTCTCTAGCCAGTATAGGAATCATATGCAGTTGATATTACACTGCCACCTTCTGGACAAATGAGAAAATACTTTCTATATACTACTAGATACAAGAAAACATTCAGAAACAGATATTTTCATTTTTAATTTCCAAACTTAGTAAAAGCTCTAGGAATTCTAGTTTACTTTGCTTTTAAGATCAGTAAGCTCTCATTTTAATCGTATAGTTTAATGATAGGAGTTTTCATATGTAGGCATGTTTTCTAACTTTCCCATGCCTGAATTGGTTTTAAAAATTTATCTCTTTGCTACCATATATTTGATAAATATTATATAACTTGTTTAAGGACACAGGATAGAAAGAGTTTTTTAATGAGTTTTATGACCTTTTTATCAAAGGTCAAAATGGAGAGAACTATAAAAATAACATTAATTGCTCAAATAAATGTATTTATATCTCTACTTTAACCTGAGCAACTCAAATGTAACTTGGCAATAATATATGATAGAAAACCTGTCCTTGATTTTTCTATTCTCCATGGGCAGCTTGTAAACAGTTTCAATTATTTCTTACTTCATGAATGAACTATCATACTATATAGGATTTCCTTAAACCAGCAAATACACACAAACATATGATGACATCTTTCATTGTTCATACTTATCTATGGGTATAAAAATCCTTATACTCCCAAGATGATCCGAAAATTTCTGTCAGTAAATGAATGGCAAAGTTTATGCTGTAAAATATGCACAGTAATGCAATTTTTATAATAGTGTGAGTATACTATATGCACAATGGAGTTCCAATTCAGAATCATATTAATCTGTAACAAACATTCTCCAGTCTTCAGTCAGTACGAATGAGACTGCTATTAAACTTACTTAACGAAACAGAATACATCATATTTTAAAAACATATTTGCTTTAGGTTTTATATTTTATATGTCTGGATACCTTATCTGCTTTTTTTTTTTGTCACCAATGTGAATTCAGATAAAAGAAAACATTAATGTGGATTAAGGCACTGAGAATTTATCAACATCAAACCACTGGTGTTTTGCCTTCTACCCTTCTGAACCATAGTCAATAGATCTAAATATTTTACTGCACCCTGGCCAATTCATTGTTTGATGTTTAAAAACTCACCCAGAATCAAAGAAAATTTATTAAATTTGAGCCCCCAAATGAGACACTATTAGCTTTGAAAGTCAAGTTTAACTGCGATATTGATGATTCTCTTTTTTCTGTGACAAAATTCACTGGGGAAATCCTAGATGTCAAAGTACAAAAGCAGATTGCTAATACGGGCAAAGGGGGTTGGGGGAACTATAAGCAATAGAGGTATAATCCACACACAGTTCCAGCACTGGAGGTCCTTTAACCCGATTAATATCAGGTACTAACTTCATGTGTGAAGCCTGACATACAGCAACAGTAAGCCACATTTTGTATTCTCTAAATAAACTGTCTGAACAAAATTAACCTGGGGCATTTGACATTTAAAACTGTGATTTATTGTGAAATTAATATTGTTACTACAACATTATTTAATTTGGCAAATTAAATAATTCTTTATTTTAGATAGAAACTCAAAACACTGCAGGTGTTTTGCTAAACCTAATGATGAACATCAGAATTACAATATTATTTGAATAGTATACATATGATATAATACTTTTATCTAATTATAAATTATCTCTTGAATGTTGACAATGCCAGTGGCCCATAATATACTCATATAACAGGTGTAATATCACAAATATTTCTACAAAATTTAAGAATTCTTTTCCACTTTTAAATTAAAGCAAAACTCTGAGAGTAGGCATCTAAAACATTCTCCAAATACTTCTAAAAAAGGGGTTTAAGTCTTGAAAAGGGATTGGCTAGGAATTCTTTTATTTTAATGGGTAAAGGAAGTGAAAAGCATCATGTTGAGAGAATACAAAACAGTAACACCAGGATAACTAAAAATATAACAGTACAGCAAAGGAGCAGGAAGGAAAATTACAAGAAACAGGAAAAAAATAAAAGGTGAAAGGGAGAGACTGTTCAGAAAGAATGCAGCAGGCAAGTTTGAATGTCAGGTTTGAATATGAACAAGGATAAAAAGGGAAGAGATTCAACACAGAACATTAGAAGGACTCTCCCCTTATTGCATAAAATTCTTTCATGAAAAAAAAAATATATAACAGGCAGGCTAACAAACAAAGTAACTAAAATCAGAAAAGAGACAAGTGGGATTTCTTTAGGAAATACCCATTACATACAAAATGATTCCTTTCAAAAATGAGAATCTAAAGTAAGTTATTTTACTGTCAAAAGTTTTGAAGACTAGTAACAATATTAGAATAGCAAAATTATTTTTTCCCTGAAAGGAAAAGTAGGTTCACCTTTTCAAATACAGATTTTAACGTGTATTAGGGTTAAAACAACAATTGTCACCTGTCTACAGACTACATTATAATTTCAAATTGATTTTAAATTATAATTTCAAAAGACAGTCTTTAATTCTGTTTACAACACATCATTATTCATCCTACAATTAAGCTACTATAGCCTTTTCACTCTGATTTATTTACAGATGCAAGCAATAATAAATATATATATACACAATGTTTTTCTACTTCAAAATAGCTAATAGCTCTTTTTTAACATAACGAATTTTTTCATAGAATTTCATGATATAAATCTCAATTGTCAATTGTATATGCTTTTATAATATTGGATAAAAGTTAGACAATTTCATAATATTTTGACAAAGAATAAAGAAAAACATACCTACATTACTCCATTCTAAAATTTTGACTTTTAGAAAGAGTAGTTTACTTTCTCCTTTTCTTATTGCATTCAGAAAGCAGATATTTCTAATAGATATACTATAAGAAACGAGATACACAGAGAAAAATAAATGAAACTTTCTAAGAAGTCAAAACATTGTTACCAAATATGTATTTATTTTATTACAGCAATCTAGTTGCAGAATTAAGTGATTTATAAGATCCGTGTTGTACTACTCCTATTCCTCTGATTAGCCTTTTCTTACAAGACACCGATCTGTTTTCTAATTTTCTGTACTCCAACCATAACACCAAAAAAGCTATTTCTGCTAGATATATCAACTATGAAGTTAAATTAGTCATTTTTAGAAAAACTGCTCAACTCTCAAAATGTGAAGCTGCATCTTTTATCATACACAGCTATAAATCTCTCTGGACTCAATGTTCCCACTTAAAAAAAAAAAAAAACTCATGAAATATAGTACTATCTATGTTTTTATCAATACCATACCAAAAAGTAGTAAGTAGTAGTAGATCAAAACTCAGATGCACTTAAGAACACATGTAAGAAAATGTATACAATGCCTGAGCCTTGAATGCCAAGGAAAAGCAACTGATATTAGGACTTTACATAACACTCTTAATCTGCCTGAAATTATATTTTCTCCAATCTATTATTGCTTCCAATGTTTCAAAACAAACATTCTTACCAGAGATATTCCTGTCAAACACAGACCTCTATAATATTTTCTGTAACCTCCATTCGTATCACTCTGTGCTACTGTTTTACTTTGCTTCCATTCCCTGCCTTCCTTGTCGCTCTCCCTCCTCTGTACTTCCTTCCACATCCCTTCTCTCTTTATTCTAATTTTTCACCCTACACACTAAGGCACCCTACAGTCTATTTTTCAATCCATGCACTAGAAAGCAGTGTGCAGTTGACTCACTGCAGCCTGAGAACCAAATCCAGGCCACATTCTGTTATTATAAATAAAGTTTTATTGGAACACAGCCAAACCCATTCATTTACATATGTCTTTGGTTGTTTTCCTGCTATAACGACAGAGTTTAGTATTTGAGACGGAGAACATATGATCCACAAAGCCTAAAATATTTACTGTCTGGCCCTTTACATAAAACATTGGCCATGCCTGCCTTAGAAATACAGAAGAAAAGACAATATTTTTCACCATCTATAAAGTTTCTTAAAACGACCACATCTCACAGAGAATGTATGAACAATTTCTGGAGAGTCGACCTTATATCACTAACATAGGGTGCCATCTCAGACATTTCCTGGCTCCTTTTTTCTACTGTTTCGTGAAATAAGTGTGCTATATTCTGATGTATTTTAAAGTTTACATAGTTTAATACATAACTTGATTGGGTCTAACTTTCCTAGCACAGCTATTGATCATCCACTCCAATACACAATCAACAGAAAATTTGGTTGAACAAGTAGAATAGGCATACTGGAGAGCCTTTTGTAAACAGAAAGAGAAGTGAATCGGCCAGTTAAATATACTCTGTAATAACACTAGCTGCAAGAAAAATGCTATGCATACATACGTTCTTCGTAAGTATGCAATCAAATAAGAATGTGCTTCCAAACTCAGAAATTCTACAAGGCAGTAGAAAGAGAATAACAAAGAAGATATTTAGACAGTTCCAAGACTGTGGTGTGTGCCTAGCGATGGAAGTAGGGATTAAAACATGTCAGCACAATGGAAATGATAATCACGAATTGGATACTCACAGTTATGTCTGAACGGATGTTTCTCTTTCTTTTGCCTTTTCCTTAACTATTTAATTAATGAAATATACAGAGTACAGTACTATCTCTATTAGTAATAATACCATTAGTACTTCCAAAAGTACTTCATACTTTTCAAAGTGCTCTCCACACTACCTCACTTCATTCTGACATCAACCTTGTAAAACAGAATTGTCATCCCTAATATGAGGATACTGAATCCAGCACTCTTAACACGAAAGAATAATGCCTCTTAATATCTATTCTGAACAGTTAATAGTTGAGGAAACTGTTTAAGATTTAGTACTTCTTCCATTTCCCTACCTAAAAAAAAACACTAATTTTTTCCCTTATTTTTGTCCCTTGTCAGACAATCTTAGCAAAAGTGCGTAAGTTTCATAAAAGTAGTTTTGTGATAAGCAATAGAGATTATTATTTAAACATCCTTACTCCCCTCAGCAGTTTCACTGGACCTGTGGACATTTATATTTTCTCTCCCCTCTGCTCTCCCCCAGACGCACACACAATTGTGACCCTGAGACACAGGGTACCTGCGCCGCAATCATCCTTATACAATGGTCCCAATCTCACATGGAAGATCCCCAAACTATGATGTCCCAAGATATATACAACAGTTCCTGCTGTGCTCCACACCTGTGGGAAGGAGACCTTGGCATTCTCTCAGCAGAAGCAGGCGCTCATCCATTGGTGCTGCAGTAAGCAGACACTGACTTTGAAAAGAAGGAAGTGAGAAGCTAGCCTTCTTTTACTAACAGGTTATTTAACTTGACCTACAACTCTGGAGCACAGCCAGAATTCTCCAGTGACTGCCAGCTGTTGTCACCAGGAAAGAGGGTAAAATCCACCACCACAACCACCCCACACGTTATACTTACATCCCAATTACAGAACTAAAAAACTGATCCCTTGAATCAAATTATCAAGCTGGCTACATCCCAATTAAGGATCTGAAAAACTGAACCCTCAAATCAAATTATGAAGCTGGAAAACAGGGTGATTTAATCATGTATATATTATAAAGCACTAGACAGCGTGATAACCCTGTAGTGCAGATTATATACCATGGCATGTACCCCACAAATAGACTGTCGTGACCTTGAGCTATTTCAAAAACACAAAGCCCATACTTGAGAATGGAGAAATGGGTTTATGAATTGGTAAAGTCCTCCACACAGAGATATTTTCTTTCCTAGGGTAAATTATTTCAAAAGAGAAAGATGCACATTGAAAATAGTTATTTAGATGTGTTTAAGCTTAAAACTGTTAAGCACACTATATGACATTCTCTAGTGTCTTATCTTTAGTTTGTCAAGGTTTTTAAATCCCGCTTGAGCTGGAGTACCATTTTTAGCTTGGCTAGGTCAGAATGACACTAAATGATATGAATAATGACACACAAGACAGCTATATGGACAGAGTTGTCATCAGCAAGCCAGCTGTGCTAACACCTGTATGGTCCTGCACAGCTGATCTTCAGAACCAGGATCAAAAAACTAAGCATGGAAAGGAGTTCAAAGATCATTAGTAACATTTAGAGAGTCAGTAATGAGTCACTAAAAATTGGGTTTTAGCGGCATGAGATCATGTTTCAACTTTTAAAATACTGTCCGTTTCATAAATTAAAACAAAATATTCCATGGTCTTTGTATTCCTTCTAAGTGCAGTAAATACTAAAAATCAAAGATAACTATAATATCAAGTATTCCGGCTAACCATTTTTAAGGCTATAAAGTCACATTTAAAGATTTGGCTACGCAGAGTATTCACCTGTCAGATCCTGTTTGACTGTGTTGTATCCCACAATCCACTCTGATAACAGAAGTAATCATCTTTCTTTTTCTCATAGTCATCAAACTAGCTGTTACCCGTATAATCATTGTTACCATCCTCTTTCCTCAAGTCATTGTTAAAATTGAATTCAGGCTTTCTCCTCTAACTCTTGATTATGCAAAGTAAATATACATGATATTTTTAGCAATCAAACAAAGCAAGTTATAATATCAGCAAGACTTACTCTGGAATCTAGAGATAGCTTTAGTTATGTTTAGAGACGGGGTGATGGTGAAAGCTTGACTCATTTAACAAACATTCGTTAAGTGCCTACTGGGTACCAGGCATTGTGATATAGATGCTGAGGATATAAAAATTAAGGAGAGAGAATTCCATCCCTCAAGGACTTCAAACTCTAGTGACATAATTAATCTCTCAAAATGCATTTCCTAGCTTCCCATTTATCTATAATGTCTTGTTTCTCTTGTCAATTGTTATATGGCCTTCTTTCTTTGCCAGAAAGTGTTATGTTAATTAATCTCAAACCTTCATCTGACTTTTTCCCTGTGGTTCAGACTTACATATCCTGCTGATCACTCCACATCACCTGAAACTCAGTATTTCCAAAACAAAACTCATCACTGTCTCCCTTGTTCTCCCAACTGAAAAAACAAACTAACTAACTAACCTGCTCCTTTTTTTTTTTTTTTTGTACTCCTAACATCAGCTAATCACACTGCCCATCCTGGAAATCATCCTCCGCTGCCCTGCTCATCCCCATTTGCTATTTTACTAAATAAGTTTCATATCCTTTCCACAACTTCATCTACCATTACTATCTGGTTCACACCTTCACCAGCCCTCATCTAGCCTACAGAGTCATGGCTCTTAAAACCCCTTTCATCACTCACTACATGCAGTTTGCAAATCTTCCCTACACAGTCCAAATTCAATAAGGAAATCTGACCACATCACTCCCTAGCTTAAACCATAGTTTACTCCCCACTGCCTCCAGGATAAAGATCCAAGGTTCTTAGAACGGCAAAAAAGTTATTCCGTGACCTGGCTTCCACCTACCTCATCCAGCCCCATCTCTCGTACTCTACTTGCATTTAATACTTAGCTGAAGCTACCTGGCTAGTCATGCTTCCACACACTTGCACATGTGACTCTCTCTGCTAGAATGCTTTTCCCATCTGTCCTCTCACTTCAAAGCCCCTTCCAGCCATTAATATTCTTCTGAGAAAACTCCCGCCCACCCCTTGGTTTTCTAAGTATGCCTCATAAATGAATAACTCTATCTACCTGCATTTATTGGTGCACATTTACCATGGTATAGTGGAATTACCTGTGTCTCTACCTTGAGGGAAGAAGACTAGGAGATCTCTCTATCTATATCTCTATATACCTATATGCCTATGTATAGATATAGGCATATATAGGTTATTCCATGATATATAGGTATATAGATAGATATAGATATGGATATGGATATGGATATGGATATAGATATAGATACAGATATCCCCAGAGGTGGGTATGGTTCCTGGCACATAACATACACTCAAAAGGATTTTGTAGGCTCAACTATTTATAGTAAGTAATGTGTTTTATGATGGGTTAGAAGTTTTAAGTAACTTTACTGTAGAAGCAAATCTAAAAGGGCTTCAGCAAAACTCCTGGAACTCCCTAGTTGTTGTTCCAGTGTCATTTCAGCCTGATAAATTTAGAGAATTTATATATGCAGGGTCTTCTAGATAGCCTTTTGAAGTTTCTGGATTGTGATTTCCTGTTTTATCTTTTAAACAACTTATTGAAAAGGTATTTAACACCTCTCAGTAAATGTTCAGAGGTAACTTTAAACCTCATAGTGCACTATGATAATACATAGGTAACACTTCAGTTAATTCTTCTAAACTTGCAGGACTCAAGCAATCTCTAAAAGCTCCAAGAATCCTGCCATTCTGCTAATTCAACAATAATGGGGGGAAAAATCACTATCAAAAAGGTTCAGATTCTTCTCTACATTCAAATTTTACTCAATTCTACTATTACCCCCAGCCATAGTAAACAAAGACAGCTCTCTGCTAAGAACATGGTTAATACCCAATAAATATTTAATTAACCTAATTTTCCCATGCCTAACCCTAAATAATCTAGACATTGTCCTATCCATCCAGTCATTACACTACCCAGAAAATTATTTCGATGTAATTATTGTATTTTCACTTTTTTTCCAACATAATAGAAATACTTAAGCATGTTTGGAGAGGTTCTTAACTTTTTAAAAATTTTCAATTCCTGAGCATCTATATTATCAGTAATATTAGAAGCTTACCATTGGCAAAGCTATTAGGAAAATAAAAGTATATAATGTGATGTTAACAAAAATGTGAAGTAAGAAACTCCAAAAGCCAGTCCCTCCACAAAATAAACTGGCAAAATTTGTCAAAAGTCAACTTTTTCAGAACTCTGGAAACTCACTGAAATTTTACAGAAAGCAGCCACAAGCTTATTCAAGAAAAAGAAAAAAACATCTGAATCTTGGTATTTAAAAAAATCTCTGTTGAAACAGTAACTGACCACTAAATTACTAGGACAGAGATTACAATGGCCACACATGACAAAGAATACAAATTTTATAAAATAGTTCAGAAAAGTCCCTAAATAAACAAGCACTACTAGAGTAAGCAGCACCAACAAACACTAGGGATGGGGGAGAATCTGACTTCCAGAGTTGCCACATTGTAATATTCAGGATATCCATTATTCAACAAAAAATTATGAAGTATGCAAAGAAATAAAGCATGGTCCATACACAAGAAAAATAGAAATTAATAAGAACTGTCCCTAAGGAAGTCTAGACATTGGATTTACCACAGAATGGCTTTAAATCACTTATTTTAAATATTCTTAAATAGTTAAAGGAAACCATGTACAAAGAACCAAAGGAAACCATGACAATGATGTCTTCCAAAAGAGAAACTCTAAGTAAAGAGATAGAAAGTATAAAAAGGAAGCAAATAGAAATTTTGGAGTTGATACATTCAAAATGAATAGAAAAAAAAACACCACTGTGAACCAAGAATTCTGTATCCAACAAAAATAGTCTTCAAAAATGAAGAAGAAATTAAACAATAGCTGAGTGTGCTCATTACTCTTCGACCTGCCTTAGAAGAAATGTTAAAGGGAGTGCTTCAGCCTGAAATAAAAGGCACTACAAGGTAATTCAAAGCCAAATGAAGAAATAAAGAACACTAGCAAAGGTAATTGCACAGGTAAATACAAAACTCAGTATTAATATATTCAGTGTTTGTAACTCCTCTTTTTTCCATATATGATTTAAAAGACAATCATATAAAACATTAATTATAAACTGTGTTGATGGGTACACAATGTATAAAGATGTAATTTGTGATAACAACAACATAAATGGGGGAAAGAGCTATACAGGAGCAAAATTTTTGTATACTATTGAAACTAAGAGGGTATTAATTTGAACTAGATTATTGTGAATTAAGATGTTAATTGCAATCCTCAAGGCAACCACTAAGAAAATAGCTAAAAACATATAGTAAAACAAAGGAGAAGAACATCAAATGTTATACTAGAAAAGTTCTATTTAACACACAAAAAAAGGAGGAGACTAATACAGGAATTGAGGAACAATATAGATATAATACATATAGAAAAAAATAGCAAAAGTCCTTCCTTATCACTAATTACATTAAATGTAAATTAATTAAATTCTCCAATTAAAAGTTGGAGATTGGCAGAATGGATTTAAAAAACATGATTCTGTATTCTGTCTTTAAGAGACTTATCTAAGATACAAAGACACAGATAGATTGAAAGAAAAGGGACAGAAAAAGATATTTTATGCAAACAATAACCAAGAGAGCTAAAGTGGCTATACTAATATCACACAAATTAAACTTCAGACAAAAATTTTTACAAGAGACAAAAAAAGACATACAATGATAAAAGGGTCAATCTACCATGAAGATATAACGTGTTCCAGAGGTATGTGCAACTAACAACAGAATCCCAAAATACATGAAGCAAAAACTGACAAAATTGAAGTAAGAAATAGTTGAACAATAATAGTTGGAGAATTCAAACTCAATTCATTAATGGATAAAACAACCACACAAAAGATAACCAAGGAACTAGAGGACTTGAACAATACTGTAAACCAATAGGACATAACAGATATATATAGAATACTCTACCCAACAACAGCAGAATACACATTCTTTTTAAATGTGCAATAACATTCATTAAGACAGACTATATTTTGGACTATACCAAAAATTCAATAAATTTAAAAGAACTGAAATTAAAAAAAAGTATCTATTCAAACCATACAGAATTATATTATAACTCGACAGTAAAAAGATATGTGGAAAATACCCAAATGTTTTGGAAATTAAACAACACAATCTTAAATAATGAATCAATCAAAAAAGAAAACACAGAGGAATTTTAAAATATTTTGAGATAGATGAAAACAAAAACACAACATAGCAAAACTTATGGAATGCAATAAAAACAATGTTCAGATATAAACTTATGGTTGTAAATGCCTACATTAAAAAACAGAAAAAGAAAGATCTCAAACCAATAACCTAACCTTCCATCTTAGGAAAGTAGAAAAAGCAAAGCAAATTAAACCCAAAGAAAACAGAGCAAGGGAATAATAAAGATTGGAGCAGAAACAAATAAAATAGAGAATATAAAACTAATAGAGCAAATCAAGAAAACCAAATTTTTTCCTTGAAAAGATCAACAAAATTGACAAAACTCAACTAGATGTACCAAGAATTAGGACTAAAAGTGGTGACATACACTCACCTTACAAAAATGAAAATAATTCTAAGAAAGTGAACAATTGTATGCCAACAAATTAGATAACCTAGATGAAACAAATTCTTAGAAAAACACAAACTACCAAAACTGACTCAAAGAGAAAATCTGAATAGATCAACTTTGCTAAAGAGTTTGGATGTAACCACAACCATTTATTTTCACTGTACTGTGAAAGAGCCTGGACCCTCCTTCTATACTACTCTTAGTTTCTTCAAGACAGGGAAATGCCACTGAACAGTCCAAGGTGGCCAGAAAAATAAACCTGTGAATTCTGGCATGTCTTCATGCCAACCTTCTTTACCACCAACCTGAGTGCTTCAGAGGAACTCTCTAGCCAGCCACTTCCTTATAATCCATTCGTTCTCACCCAAACTTTGTAGAAAATCAGAACTAGCCCAATAATCAATTAACCCTTCCTAAATTTTCACTTCAAGTTTAAAAGAAATTAGTAATTTAACAACCACTATATAAATAGAAATTTCCAAAAACATAAATCAAAATAATTAACTATTAAATTTGAGGGGGAAAAAAGCCATAAAGCAAAAGTACATCTACAGGACTGTAGCCTAATTCTGCAGATCTCTTTCTTTCCATATGACACAAAATGAAAACATGCAGTGCAACTGAAGAAATGTATGATTATAATTGTCCTGTTGCAATCAGTCTTTATTATATTTAAAATATATATATTTTGCCATTCTCATAAGGAAAGGATAAAGTAATGTTTAGATTTCATATCGATGATGGTTTTTCTCTGATGTCAATCAATATCCATTGCCCAAGACAATTGCTATTCAACACTGCTTTTTTCCTCTAGCTGGAAAGATGAACAAACACTTGGATTTTAAAGGCAACGTTAACTGTATAAAAAGGTATGCCATATATATGACATAAGTGGTTTTTCCTATCTAAAGCACAAAAAATATCTATCCAAAGAGATCTCTTTTCCTACAAATCTAAATTTCAGGTTTCTTGCATACATGAGTTTGATATGCCTATATTTAAACTATACTGATTGACTAAACTTTTTTAAATTGGGAGGGGAAGAAATCATATTTCAAACAAATATTACTTAAAAATAGCACTCAAAATATTAGATTTTTTTTCAAAATGCTTTTGGTGATATGAAATAATGCGAGTCACTTTTTAAACTGTCTAAAAGAATAGAATACAGAGACCTAGTGTTTCCAAAATGTTATAATGTATTAAATATTAGTTGCTAGTGTTTATTAAATATCTCCTTAAAAGGGTTAGTTTTAAGTGATTTACAAACTATATTATATAATAAATTGATTCACAAAATTATTCTAAATATGATTCATCATAAATTCCATGTCTTACTAGTATCTGGTATTTATACTTTCAACAAATTGTCAATTAGACAATAACAGAAACATATAAATAACATTTCTCTATTTTTAAATAATGAAATAGTGAACACACCTTTAAACCTATATTGCTAACAAAATATACAGTTAGTTAATACATTAAGTTTTTAGTAATATCCTAAAATCCTGATAATGCTACTCATCACTACAAATTAAAAGTCAATTTACCATACAGAAGTAATCAAGTCTGAGAATATAACATTATTAAATTTCTACTTTAAAAATATAATTTTTCAAGTTGTAACGCAAATTACAACTTGAAAAACATGACTGCCTAGTTAAGGAAGTGAGTACTGCCAAATACAATCCATTACTCCCCTCTCTATATATAAACATATATAGGGTAGTAGGTTTAAGAGTGGTAAGAGGTTAGACAGTGTGGTCAAACATTTTATCATTATGCGATATATAAGAATCTTAATGACCTCTGGTTCATTCAGCAAAGACCACAAATAATTCAAGTGCAATTACATCAGTTTAGGGAAACCACGATTTTCATAGTTTTATCAAGTACCTAAAGCGAATTCTGAAAAAAATTATGCAACATAGCAGTGTAAAAAATAAATTTTTCAGTCATTTGAAAGGATCTTTTCATTAATTTATTTTTTTAAGGACAAAATGAGTTCAAGTGCTTTGCGCTCAATAAAAATAATGAAAAGGAGAATGGTATCATAACACAAGTTGAGCAATATGTAAGACAAATTACAGTACCTTATGAAGCATATTTTCTATTGTTCTCATATGATTAGCAACACACTCTTTGTCTCTAGAAAGAAAAAAATATTAAGTGTTAGTAAAACCCAAGCCTTACTTCAACTGTTATACATTTTAGTATAAGTCATTATTAATGAAAAATAAGGATTAGTTATCATTACACGCCTTCTAAAAGTATAAAACCTAACTATATTCACTGGTATATTTCCACCTTTACCTCTTAACTTCAGTTATATTGCCTGCCATAGATTAGAAGAGGAAAACATCTTAAGGACATCTTCAAAGTCAAAAAAGAGTGAAAAAAAAGAAAGAAAAACAAAATCTGGGTTATACTATTGATTTTCAATGTGCTGAAAAGTCTAAACTTTTATTCTTTTGGTTTCTAATGAAAAATAATTTTAAAATCTTCGTGGTGGGGACATATTATAAATGGCCACACTTGGCAAAATAATATTTTCTTTCTGTATAGTCTTTTTTTGCTATAATAACTCTTGCCAAACCATCTATGACCTTGACTAAAACTAAACAAAGTTACTAGTTTCTTCTATTAGCTTTGTATATTAAACTTGACCATAATAATTAAATAAAAGTTTAGATGAAAATGCTGAAGACGAAAATTTAATGGTAAATTATAAACTGAAAACTGTAAGTAAAGTATTAGCTCTCCAAATTTCACAAACAAGCCAAATTCCTGAATTAGCAGCAATGTTGTAAAGACACAATATGAACCTGGGGGTTTTATCTTGTTTTCCTTAATCTCAGAATTTTCATAGTTATAAGACACACTAGAAATTACCTAGGCTTAGCTTCTCATTTGATATGAGGAAACAAGACTGAACAAAGAAAACAAAAAGCTGATTTAGTCAAACTTATATTTTTGAAAAATGACAATTATATATATTTGATATGCTATAGCAATGTTATAGAACTTTACAATTTTCAAAAAAACTACTGGTAGGTATTCAAACATGCCATATTTTGGCCTGTGTAAACTGAATTTTCATTATGTATGAGCAATTTCCCAAGCCCACTGGCAAAGCTGTGCATGTCCTAAGACTGCAGATCCCCCATTCTGTGATTTAGTTTACTACATTCATATTTCATGATGAGCATTTAACAAGAGTTTGTCTCAAATTTTTTTAATTAATATATATATTTTTGTAAGTACAGGAATCCAGAATTCCAAATTTAGAAAATACTGAGTTTACTAAAATTAGATGTTTCTTTAATCCATAAATAGATTTTCTTTAAGACATACGGTTGTACAAAGGACTATCTTAAAGTAGTCCATGTAATTTAATGTGGGGAACAAATAAAAATACCCAAGAGAACTATTCAATTTGAACTTCACGGTGTATGTCAACTTGATTACCTGATAAAAGGAAAAACACTCTCATCACATTTACATAGTTGCCCACTCTGAAAACTGTATATGTTTTCTATTTAACATATTAGAATATACAGCTATAAAATTAAATGACTTTTCCATGATCGATATGTTTTTATTACACTTCAAAAGATGCTATGATATACATGTTGATTGTATACTAACATTTGTTTATGGAAATATTACTTGCAATATTAGTGAATTATAATATGTGCAGAGCAAAATTTGGAGGGCAGTGGGGCACAGGGGATACTGAATATGTGATAGAAAAAACTATGCATAACTTTTAAATAGTCTTAGATTTCATATTAATGAAAACATGGTTTCAAACATGTAACACTACAACAGAGCCCAAAATACACATAATTAGAGGTTATATACACTCACCTTACAAAAATGAAAATAATTCTAAGAAAGTGAACAATTGTATGTCAACAAATTAGATAACCTAGATGAAACAAATTCTTAGAAAAACACAAACTACCAAAACTGACTCAAAGAGAAAATCTGAATAGATCAACTTTGCTAAAGAGTTTGGATGTAACCACAACCATTTATTTTCACTGTACTGTGAAAGAGCCTGGACCCTCCTTCTATACTACTCTTAGTTTCTTCAAGACAGGAAATGCCACTGAACAGTCCAAGGTGGCCAGAAAATAAACCTGTGAATTCTGGCATGTCTTCATGCCAACCTTCTTTACCACCAACCTGAGTGCTTCAGAGGAACTCTCTAGCCAGCCACTTCCTTATAATCCATTCGTTCTCACCCAAACTTTGTAGAAAATCAGAACTAGCCCAATAATCAATTAACCCTTCCTAAATTTTCACTTCAAGTTTAAAAGAAATTAGTAATTTAACAACCACTATATAAATAGAAATTTCCAAAAACATAAATCAAAATAATTAACTATTAAATTTGAGGGGGAAAAAAGCCATAAAGCAAAAGTACATCTACAGGACTGTAGCCTAATTCTGCAGATCTCTTTCTTTCCATATGACACAAAAATGAAAACATGCAGTGCAACTGAAGAAATGTATGATTATAATTGTCCTGTTGCAATCAGTCTTTATTATATTTAAAATATATATATTTTGCCATTCTCATAAGGAAAGGATAAAGTAATGTTTAGATTTCATATCGATGATGGTTTTTCTCTGATGTCAATCAATATCCATTGCCCAAGACAATTGCTATTCAACACTGCTTTTTTCCTCTAGCTGGAAAGATGAACAAACACTTGGATTTTAAAGGCAACGTTAACTGTATAAAAAGGTATGCCATATATATGACATAAGTGGTTTTTCCTATCTAAAGCACAAAAAATATCTATCCAAAGAGATCTCTTTTCCTACAAATCTAAATTTCAGGTTTCTTGCATACATGAGTTTGATATGCCTATATTTAAACTATACTGATTGACTAAACTTTTTTAAATTGGGAGGGGAAGAAATCATATTTCAAACAAATATTACTTAAAAATAGCACTCAAAATATTAGATTTTTTTTCAAAATGCTTTTGGTGATATGAAATAATGCAGTCACTTTTTAAACTGTCTAAAAGAATAGAATACAGAGACCTAGTGTTTCCAAAATGTTATAATGTATTAAATATTAGTTGCTAGTGTTTATTAAATATCTCCTTAAAAGGGTTAGTTTTAAGTGATTTACAAACTATATTATATAATAAATTGATTCACAAAATTATTCTAAATATGATTCATCATAAATTCCATGTCTTACTAGTATCTGGTATTTATACTTTCAACAAATTGTCAATTAGACAATAACAGAAACATATAAATAACATTTCTCTATTTTTAAATAATGAAATAGTGAACACACCTTTAAACCTATATTGCTAACAAAATATACAGTTAGTTAATACATTAAGTTTTTAGTAATATCCTAAAATCCTGATAATGCTACTCATCACTACAAATTAAAAGTCAATTTACCATACAGAAGTAATCAAGTCTGAGAATATAACATTATTAAATTTCTACTTTAAAAATATAATTTTTCAAGTTGTAACGCAAATTACAACTTGAAAAACATGACTGCCTAGTTAAGGAAGTGAGTACTGCCAAATACAATCCATTACTCCCCTCTCTATATATAAACATATATAGGGTAGTAGGTTTAAGAGTGGTAAGAGGTTAGACAGTGTGGTCAAACATTTTATCATTATGCGATATATAAGAATCTTAATGACCTCTGGTTCATTCAGCAAAGACCACAAATAATTCAAGTGCAATTACATCAGTTTAGGGAAACCACGATTTTCATAGTTTTATCAAGTACCTAAAGCGAATTCTGAAAAAAATTATGCAACATAGCAGTGTAAAAAATAAATTTTTCAGTCATTTGAAAGGATCTTTTCATTAATTTATTTTTTTAAGGACAAAATGAGTTCAAGTGCTTTGCGCTCAATAAAAATAATGAAAAGGAGAATGGTATCATAACACAAGTTGAGCAATATGTAAGACAAATTACAGTACCTTATGAAGCATATTTTCTATTGTTCTCATATGATTAGCAACACACTCTTTGTCTCTAGAAAGAAAAAAATATTAAGTGTTAGTAAAACCCAAGCCTTACTTCAACTGTTATACATTTTAGTATAAGTCATTATTAATGAAAAATAAGGATTAGTTATCATTACACGCCTTCTAAAAGTATAAAACCTAACTATATTCACTGGTATATTTCCACCTTTACCTCTTAACTTCAGTTATATTGCCTGCCATAGATTAGAAGAGGAAAACATCTTAAGGACATCTTCAAAGTCAAAAAAGAGTGAAAAAAAAGAAAGAAAAACAAAATCTGGGTTATACTATTGATTTTCAATGTGCTGAAAAGTCTAAACTTTTATTCTTTTGGTTTCTAATGAAAAATAATTTTAAAATCTTCGTGGTGGGGACATATTATAAATGGCCACACTTGGCAAAATAATATTTTCTTTCTGTATAGTCTTTTTTTGCTATAATAACTGCGCGCAAACCATCTATGACCTTGACTAAAACTAAACAAAGTTACTAGTTTCTTCTATTAGCTTTGTATATTAAACTTGACCATAATAATTAAATAAAAGTTTAGATGAAAATGCTGAAGACAAAAATTTAATGGTAAATTATAAACTGAAAACTGTAAGTAAAGTATTAGCTCTCCAAATTTCACAAACAAGCCAAATTCCTGAATTAGCAGCAATGTTGTAAAGACACAATATGAACCTGGGGGTTTTATCTTGTTTTCCTTAATCTCAGAATTTTCATAGTTATAAGACACACTAGAAATTACCTAGGCTTAGCTTCTCATTTGATATGAGGAAACAAGACTGAACAAAGAAAACAAAAAGCTGATTTAGTCAAACTTATATTTTTGAAAAATGACAATTATATATATTTGATATGCTATAGCAATGTTATAGAACTTTACAATTTTCAAAAAAACTACTGGTAGGTATTCAAACATGCCATATTTTGGCCTGTGTAAACTGAATTTTTCATTATGTATGAGCAATTTCCCAAGCCCACTGGCAAAGCTGTGCATGTCCTAAGACTGCAGATCCCCCATTCTGTGATTTAGTTTACTACATTCATATTTCATGATGAGCATTTAACAAGAGTTTGTCTCAAATTTTTTTAATTAATATATATATTTTTGTAAGTACAGGAATCCAGAATTCCAAATTTAGAAAATACTGAGTTTACTAAAATTAGATGTTTCTTTAATCCATAAATAGATTTTCTTTAAGACATACGGTTGTACAAAGGACTATCTTAAAGTAGTCCATGTAATTTAATGTGGGGAACAAATAAAATACCCAAGAGAACTATTCAATTTGAACTTCACGGTGTATGTCAACTTGATTACCTGATAAAAGGAAAAACACTCTCATCACATTTACATAGTTGCCCACTCTGAAAACTGTATATGTTTTCTATTTAACATATTAGAATATACAGCTATAAAATTAAATGACTTTTCCATGATCGATATGTTTTTATTACACTTCAAAAGATGCTATGATATACATGTTGATTGTATACTAACATTTGTTTATGGAAATATTACTTGCAATATTAGTGAATTATAATATGTGCAGAGCAAAATTTGGAGGGCAGTGGGGCACAGGGGATACTGAATATGTGATAGAAAAAACTATGCATAACTTTTAAATAGTCTTAGATTTCATATTAATGAAAACATGGTTTCAAACATGTAACACTACAACAGAGCCCAAAATACACATAATTAGAGGTTATATAGAAACTTACACTTTTCTGAAGTTTCTCAATAAAATATACATTTAGAATGTTGAGTTAAGAGTTTTCTCTTTTTGAGGATATATCAGAGAATTTCAAAGAGAGACAGCTGTACTTTTGTTTTCTAACACTGTGTTATCCAGGGCTAAAACCCGGAGCATGAAAGTAAGAATTGATCTTTTGTCTGTTTTAAGTGATCTCCCCAAGGTCCAAATGCTCACTTGGCTGCCATGCGGAGAGCACTCTCTGCATCATGGATGTTCTCCTCCAGTCGACGCTTGTCCTGCTCCAGCTGGGTAAGATGTCTATTGAGCTGACGCAGAGATTGATCTTTTCTTCTCAGCTCCATCTTTGCCTCGGAGAGACTCTGCAAGCAGACAGAAGACAGAGTTACTTGTCAGCCCTGATAATTAACTTCAATTTATGCCATAGGCTATTAAACAAAGAAGGATACAGACTGACTGAGAAGTAGACTTGGGTCATTACACATCAAGGTTTAACAAATTTTCTGCAAAAATTTTACATACTTACTAATTAGAAATGATAGAACTGATAAGATTTTGAAAAATGTTTAGCTACAAAACACAACTCTATTTTATTGTTTAAAATACTGCAAGACAAATACATTTTATTCTTAATAAAAATATCAGGCTATAAAAACCTCCAGGTGCATTTTCTTTTAATGATGAAAAGAATAAAGATTTGGGGGGTGGGGGGAGCAAAGGGGAAGCACATGAAATTTAGAATTATTTAAAACCAGAACTACCACACACTCAAAGTGTGTATATGATTGAAAGCGGATTATGATACCTAGCAGAGAACAGGGAAGCCAAGATTTAAAAATACTACTACTGTCATCATAAATATATCTATAATAGTTCCTATAGACATGTCAATAGACAAACTGGACTCCAAAATAAAATTCACTTCCCATAAATAACTCATGTCAAGAATAGCAACACAACATGATCAACATGTTTCAACAGAGAAAGGTACAAATAATACTTGCATTTGGAATTATTTATAGTCCACAAATATTTTCCAAGTCACAAAAGTATGAAATGTGTTGATTGATATTTGCTGCTTGCTTTCATCTGAAATATTCACTTAGCATAAAAATTTCAAGGGGCAAGTATACAACTTAATCTTGGAACTTCAGGGTTAGTCTTAGAATCAGAAACTCGCAATTTAAAGGAAAATTTTCTAGACCTCATTTAAAATTCCAGGATGTAAAACAGTATAGTGATCAGAGTATCGCTTAGCACTAAAAACCTGCTCATTCCTTTGCCTATGAAATTTCTAGAATATAAGCTTATCAAACAGTTTTTCATTTAAATTTGTTGGACAGTGAGCTGAATAATTGATTGCATATATACAATATATTTTTCTTGTTGCTCAGAGGTTAGCCACACATTAATGTCCACAACTATGCTCCAAATATCCAGTAGAGAATAATCAAAATGTGATCGTTTCATTTGTAAAACTCTTCTGATAGTGTTCTTTTAATACATTCACAATAGGTAGTATAAGAAACTCAAGCTGCCTACATGGAGCTAAAACAATTCACTCTAAGTGTTAGTGAATTGAAAGCAATCATCAGTCAAATCAGGTATTTTTAAAATATTTAGTTTTTAAATTCAGTATTTCACATTTAAAACAGTCAAGTTGTTATCATAGAAATATAAGTCAAAAAAATAAAAATAAGCAAACTGAACTGTGATTACTTATTAGGTATCATATTTCATTTTAAATCTTTAGTTTAACAGACCTTTAAGAACATCCCACTATGGAAATAGTGACTGATTCAAGCCAACTTCAACAAGACAGCAAAAATTTTAGAAGCTGTAGTAAACCTACCGATTTTGTCCCAATGTTAAGATATTTAAACGCATTGAAGAATCATGAGATTTCTTCATTTAAAAAAATAAAACCCGTATTTGAGTCTTTTTAAAGCCAGTGTTTCTACATGTCTTATTAGGGAGACCATTTCATAGATGGTGTAGATGCTTGACCACTGCATGTACACCTGAAGCTGAATAATATTGTATGTCAACTATAATTTAATATATATATGTATAGTCACGAGATATGGAGTACAGCATAGGGAATAGAGTCAATGGAATTGTAATAGATATATACAATGCCAGAGGGGCAATAGATTAGGGGAGGGGAATTATCACTTTGTGAGGGGTGAAATGTCTAGCTATTACATTGTTTTGTCCACCTGAAACTAATAAAAAACAAAGAGAGACAGAAAAAATTTAAAAGAACAAAGGCTAAACCAAAAAAAAAAAGAGCCAGTGTTTCTGATTATCTTTCAGATAATAAAAAATGCTATTTTCTACCTATGAAGATAAAACAAATGACCCACAACCAGTTACACATAAAGCTTGAATTCCTTTTCCAACAGCAATAACAGATTTGTGTCAATCCATTCAAATTCTCTTGCTCAGTAACTCTTTATGACTAAGGGTGTATATTTGTGAGGGGTAGTGAAGATATATCATCTCTCTAGCCTTGTACAGATGCTGGTCCAATGTGAACTAACCCACAACCTTGGGATCACTATAAAAATCACACCTGACTTTTCAGCAATCCTGTGATATCCTTTCAAAGAAGACAGAACGCATAAAATTAAGATTTCTACTATGCCTAAATCTTCTTTAATTTTCATCTTTCAAGGGCAATGGCAGGGAGCCACCAAACTCTCCTAAAGCTTGCACCATTTCAGACGCATAGCTAAATAATAAACAAAAAGTGGCATAGACAAAGTGATATAGATCATACTTTCTTAGTGTGAAAATTAAGAGATAATACAGTTTTCTTTTTTTAAAAAAATCACAGTTATATAACTTATAGACACAGAACTCTCATTTTAAAGAGCTGAGGGACATAACAATAGAATCTACACACATCAATGGGCCCAGGAAGATGTACAAAAAACAATCAAGATATAAAAACTGATTCAATAATGCCATTTCCCTAATAGTCACCTTGTTAGTTTATACTGACAAAAGTATTTATCTTTAAAAATTCTAACACTGAGCTTTCGAGAAAGAAAAATATATTTACATATATGTGTATATATGTATCACACAGGTGTACCTGTATCATATATAATATGTACTATATGTAAAATTTTAAGTTCAGCTTTTCTTTTCTCCTGTTCAGATTTGTCTAATTAAAACTCATGATAAACTTTATGGACTGTAATATTTCCAACGGAATGACGGAAACCAAGAGGGTGTGCCTCCAGGCAGCAAGGCAACAATGATAAGCAGCAGGTTAGCCACTAATTTCTCAACCAGGGTAGATTGTGAAAGTGTGATGTTCTGATATCCAAGAAACTGTTCAGGAGAGAATAGGATAAATCAAGTTTAATAACTCTGCTCCTAATTGTTCCCCCAATGCTCAACTCTAATTACTTGGAGAACTCTCCTGACTGTCACCTGATATTAAGTTGTTGGAGGCTGAGCCTGGAACAGCGAGATAATCAATAAACATTTAGTGGGGAGAAGAATGAAGATCCTGTTAAGCAGTGGGAACCTGCAGCACCCAAAGCCCTTCCGCTCATGAGAAAACCTGTGGGACAGCCATGGTGATTGCAAAGCAATAATCCACAGCACTGTTTCTAGGCCTTGAGGCCTTTAGGCAACAGTACGTTTGAGGAAAAAAGGTTAACACGGTCACCCTAATTACAGCCCACTTTCACATACTTCATATATAAGCGAAGACAAGCCAATTAGGTAGAAAGGAAGATAAGGGAAGTTTTATTTGTATACTAATTAAACCCCTGATGAAATTAAAGGAAAAACATACAGCTCTGTAATTGTGTCTGAGAAAGGTCACTTCAGGTTCAGTTATCAAAACAGCACAGCCTTGAGATATTTCACTTAATCCACAATACAGCCCTCATTTTGTAGTCTGGTCTTAGTATTTACCAAAAAAAAAAAAAATTCAAAGCCTGATACTGCATTTATCTTTAAACTGTGTGGTGAACAATTTTAACTGTAAGAAAGTTAATGCTAAATATGATAACAAGAGTTTTTAAAAAGACAAAGAAATAGTCCAGCTACACAAGAACCAATGCCACAATATTATTTATCAAAGATTCTGAGTTTTCATGTTAAACCCAAAAGGTTTTAAAGCAAATTTTTAGAACAAAATCCTAAACTATTTCAAAAGCTATTCTGCAATATATTTATTGTATCTAATTTTAGATAATGATATTATTGCTCACCTTCATGTACACTTCTCAGAATCCAAGAAAAAAAACACTATTCTTATAAGAAGATATTTTTATATCTGACTGCCTAAGATGGTCATGAAAAGCTATTTACGACTAATGAAAGCTGGCAGGAAAAGTGTGGATACCAAGGAAACACAGTCATGTGTCGCTTAACGACAGAGATTCGTTCTGAGAAATGTGTTGTTAGGCAATTTCATTGTTGTGCAAACATCATATAGTGCACGTACACAAACCTGGATGGTACAGCCTACTACACACCTAGGCTGTACGGTACAGCCTAGTGCTCCTAGGCTACAAGCCTGTATGGCATGGATAGAATACTGTAGGTAATTGCAACACAATGGTAAGTGTTTATGCATCTGAACACAGAAAAAAGTACAGTACAAATACAATATAAAAGATGAAAAAATGGTACACCTGTACAGGGCACTTACCCTGAATGGAGCTTGCAGGACTAGAGTTGCTCTGGGTGAGTCAGTGAGTGAGAGGTGAGTGACTGTGAAGGCCTAGGACATGACTGTCCACTACTGTGGACGTTATACACACTGCACATTTAGTTAGGCACCACTAAATTTCTAAAACAACGTGAGATTAAATCAAGCGCGAGAGAAGATGATGCAATCAAGAGACTCAGTGAACACTAAATGTATGAGGCTACTGATGGCGCAATACAGCATACTGTTAACAGCAAACACTTTTTATAAGTAGAAAAACTAATGATAAAAAGTATAATATAGTATGTATAGTAAATACATAAACCAGTAACAGAGTTGTTTATTATCATTATCAAGTATTATGTACTTCACATAATTATATGTGCTATATACTTTTATACAACCCACAACACAGTAGGTTTGCTTAACCAGCATCATGGCAAACACATGAGTAATATGTTATGCTACATCATGATGGGTATAACATCACTAGATGACAGGAATTTTTCAGCTCCATTATAATCTCATGGGACCGCCATCATAAATGAGATCCAGTGTTTACTGAAACATCGCATGACTGTAGTGAAGTATAGGGAAAGCTTAGAGATAGAACACATGGTAGATGTAAATGTCTAAAGATCTACATATTACATTTTTAAGTGTCTTTTTTCTTATCTATAGTTTCTGAAGTTTGATAATAAGCATGTATTACTATTGAACAAGAACACAAATTATTTTTAAGTCACACATAATTTCATATTTCTAAAGCTTTAAATGTTTAGTAAGGCTAAGAATTTTTAAATATTTTGTGAATATAGACCGAAATTCTATTAGCTTGCATCTATGAAAACATTTTGTGTAGTGGAAATGTTTTAAACAACAGCTTTATTGAAATATAATTCATATACCACATAATTCACCCTTTTGAACTGTACAATTCAATGGATTTTAGTATATTCACAGAGTTGTGCAACACCATCATGGGAGATCTTTTCTGAAGAGTTCTTTTTTTAAAAAAAAGCAAAACTTAACAAAACAACATGGCTACCTCAATATAGTATGTCTCATTTCAGCAAACTCTAATGTTAAACTATATATATAAAGTTTATAACTTTGGTGAGTTTCAAAAATACAAAATTTATAACATGAATTCCCTGAATCAGAATATTTGATTAATAAATGCAGTATAGTACAAAAGTAAAAGTTATCTGAAAACTGTGTTACAACTCTCCAATAAATATTTCTGGATGTCAAGGGAACCATCCAACAGAGTTCTTTCTCATAAGGGTACAGTGTAGTGGTGCTTTAGACCATTAGGCCAGCTAGGAAGACCGAGCCCCGGGGGATATCGCTTTTATAGATTTTCTTTTGTCTACTGGGAAATATCTATGGATCCACATTCCTACCAACTAAAAGCTAATGGCTTGTTCAATTTGGTATAAAAGTTAGTCATACAAAATGAAAGGCAAGACAACACACGCTAAAAAGAACTAAGCTACATTTCCTAGGTCAAGGGAAAAAACATCTATAACATTTCTTTTTTTAATTTAGTGCTGTCTGACTACATGTTTTGAATTAACATTCCTAGATTGTGATTAACTGGGCGAAACATCTCAGGGTACTAAAACTAATGTTGGAAAAGGAAAGCGCACTGTCTTCAGCCCTACTATTATAATGTGACAACCAAAAATGATACTAATCAAGAATTGAGTAGCTGCTGGGTGTATTACACTATGCAGATTGCCACAGAAAGGATAAAGTTAAAATGACATAGCCACCGAGTTTACAATTGGGTGCACAAGTTAGGGAAGAAACTAAAGAATAAAATAGTTTACAGTAAAGCTTGAAAATCTGTGAGATAAGCAACTAGATAATTTACAATAAATATACAATAGAAAAAGATGCTGCTATATGGTAACATTAATATAGGAATAGATTTTAGTCTTGGTATTTTATATTTTACATGGATAATTTGAATTAAAAGTTCGGCAATTTTAAGTTATCTTCCTTAGGAACCCTATCTTTTATTATTTTCTAATAATAATCTTATGCAGAACGTAGGTGATATATATACTGAAGCTGAAGGTCAAATAACTTACTCACATTTGGGGTTGAATAAATAAATGACAATCCACATGTCCGGTAAGACAACAGATGTGGAAGTGTCCTATGAACTATAAGAGGCCACATGAATTTACCATATGAAGGGAAACATAATTAATGCAATACTTACACTTCTACCTATAGTGTCATTGCATAGTCTTCTTTAAATCCCCACCTATACAAAGCCAATTATGTTTCCTTTTTTTTTACATCATGTATCAACACATATAAACATAATTTTTTTACATAACTACTTCTATCATTCTTGAAAAAGATAAAAGGAAATAAACTAAAACAAGGTTAAAAGAAGTTTTTATAAGTGGGCCTTATGGTAGGTGATTATCAAAAAATGGTGCAAATGAGCAAGGAAAATTCACCTTTAAAATTTCAAAGTATACTGTAACATTTTGTCATATAATGCTTTATGGATATTGGTGTCATATTCTCACATATTCCTTTGAAAATGCCCTCCTAGGGGCCGGCCCAGTGACTCAGGTGGTTGGAGCTCCATGCTCCTAACTCCGAAGGCTGCCGGTTCAATTCCCACATGGGCCAGTGGGCTCTCAACCACAAGGTTGCCAGTTCGATTCCTCGACTCCCTCAAGGGATGGTGGGCTCCGCCCCCTGCAACTAAGAGTGAACATGGCACCTTGAACTGAGCTGCCGCTGAGCTCCCAGATGGCTCAGTTGGTTGGAGCGCGTCCTCTCAACCACAAGGTTGCTGGTTCAACTCCCACAAGGGATGGTGGGCTGCGCTGCCTGCAACTAGCAATGGCAACTGGACCTGGAGCTGAGCTGCGCCCTCCACAACTAAGACTGAAAGGACAACACCTTGAAGCTGAACGGCATCCTCCACAACTAAGATTGAAGGGACAACAACTTGACTTGGAAAAAAAGTCCTGGAAGTACACACTGTTCCCCAATAAAGTCCTGTTCCCCTTCCCCAATAAAATCTTAAAAAAAGAAAATGCCCTCCTAAATTCCATCAATATAAAAAGAAAAAGTTAATCCTCCCTGGTAAACTAACTGAGAGTGACCACTAGTAAAATACAAGTCAAAGAAAAGGAACGTCATGTAAGTGCTCCAAACACACTGAATACTATTTGTTCTAAGGCTCACATATACACTACAAGACTCTGGTAGACTTAAAGTGTTAGATAATAATGAGGTAAAGTGAGAGAAATAGTCAAAACACATTTTAAATAAAAATAAAAATAAAAAAGAAGGGTAATAAAGAGAATCATGAGGGCCCTCTCAACTAGAAAATACATCCAGGAATACACAGAGTAGGCAAGTGGTGTCGCTACATTTATTGTGACACATGGCATGTAAGCAGTAATGTGGTACTAATGATTTCTCCGAGTATAAAACAAACTGCATTTAACTGTCCTACAGACCTTATGAGACAGAAACTAGCTGCAGGTAACAAACATCATGATGCTGCTATAATAAAAGAAGCTCATATCTGACCCTAAGCTCTCTCAGTGAATACCTAAAAATACAAGCGGATAGAATATACACAGATTCTTCTGTTGAGCCTTATCAGCTACGGACTACTCAGCAGGTTCCAAAACCTTCACTCACTTGACAATCCTAGCTATGTGGAGGGCCAAAAAGTGGCTGAATTCCCTGGCAATAATTTAAATGAGTCAAACTATAAATTAGGTTGTAGAAATATATTTAGAATTAATTTTAAAATCTTTTGAGAACTACCTAAAATAATTATCTAAGAAGAATTTGAAAAAAATATGAATAATTTATAAAGGGCTTCATATAGTTGGGTTCTTGACATTTAAAAAAAAAGAAATTATTGTTGGAAGAATTTTTCAATTTCAAGAATTCTTTTTGTGATGTAGCTGAATAATAGGGTAGATAACCCTATATGATAATTAAAATACCCTCACATTAATAATTTCATGGTACTATAGAATTTAAATAACTATCTTGAATATGCTGCATATTAAATAATATTAATAACTGTAAATCAAGTATCAGCTGGTTAAAAATCAATAATTTAAGAGAATCTGAAGATCAAATTTAAACTAGAAAAATAAGCGTAGGTCCTCTTAGACTTAAATATAAATAAAACAAAGCCTGAATATTTTTCTTAAACGTTTATTCATTGGATAAACTTTTGTGTATTAAGTGTTTTACCACTGATTTCTATCATAATTTTAGAGGGATATGTATGGAGGAAAAAGTTCTGAACAGCAAACATTTACTTACTTTCACTATCTGGGGCATTTCATCTTTGTAATGAAGGCACTAGGCCTGTCCTTAAACAACGCCTATCATACTTTAAGTGCTCAAGAAATGTTTTCTATTATAACTTATCTCCCCCAAATCCTGGGTAGAGACGCGGGGGAAATAGCTTGAGAGACAACCTAACCGTATCATCGTCATCATACAAGCATTTTATAGCTACATAACTCACTTGATTATTCGCAGTCCAGTGAGGTAAATGACACCGTCATCCCTATTTCACATACAAGGAAACTGAAAATCAGAGAAGTAATGGTCCCAAGGTCATGTAACTAACTACTAAATGGGTTTATGCCAAAACGTGAGGCCAAGTCTTCTAAAGCGAATCCCTTATCCTTTTATCCTGTATCACAATGATATTAGTAACCATCTCTCCAGATTTTCCATAAAATCCACTGACTGGGAAATGCCCATGGAAATATAAAACCTGTACGAATATTTTACCTAATTATCAAGTTCTTAGTAAAATCAGTAAGGCATTTCAAGCTATTTAGATCTCTGCTTTCTACTTATATTGAAATAAACTCCAACAAGGACTTTCGTGTAATATGATACCATACTTTCAACATCAAAAAACAAAGCACGCACAATTCAAGATTCCCTGTGTGAAGGTAGGATGAGTCATCATTTATTAAATGTACTAATGAAACAAAAAATAAATATTTGCAAAGTAGGATGAATTATACAGCAAGCCATTGCAAGTACAGAATTTTGTATAATTCAAGACCATATTGGGCTGCTGCTTTTTTTCAGCCTTTCAAAAGCAATGGAGTTCTCTGTGTCTCTTTCCTTTATAAGTTAGCAACAATAGCACTGAACTTTCCCTGCAGATCTTGAAATTAGGCTGCCTAGTATAACCTCAACTTTTTAAATATTTATTACAAGATTTCTACACTATTATAACAGAATATCAAGCTCTCTAATATCAGCACTTGTAACTAAATGTAAGGAAATCTTAGCTACTATGTAAAAAGCCACCTAAGTGCCTAATTTAATCCAATATGCCACCCTTAAAGAATGGACACCATACAGACTATATTATAGTGCAAAGCAACAGAAGAATTAGTAATTAGAACTGAAATTTGTTAATCAAAGATGTGAAAGTAGAGTTGCATTTGATTTAAAAGAATTCTATTATACTTACTCTGAAGGGGATAAGGGAGAGGAGATGGGAGCAAAAAAAGGGAATTGGAAGAGATCAACAATGCAAATACAGTAGTCCTGGTGCCACTCCAAGTCAGAAACATTTATGTGCAGCATGCCTGTAATAGGTGACAGAAACAAAGCAAATAGCAACTACAACAAAACCTGATGTTTCACTTGGTTGCCCTCACTTCCCATGTAACCGTGAGACTGCATATATTCTAACAAGAAGGTAAAAGTAAGGAGGTAAAAAAAAAAAAAAAATGTTTTTTCATTCAACTTGGCCCCTGCATGAAATCAGCTTCTTCACTGCCCAACCAAAGAAATGGCACCATATTCCAACATGGAAGAAAATCTGGCTGTTTTGGATTTGTTTAGAATGTCATCTCTAATTTAGCACACCTCCAAGGGACTTTTTAGAGGCATAAAAACAAATATAAACAGTTTACTGAACTGGGTAGAGTGAAAGGGGTGAAAAAAATAAACGGCTTAATTATTTTTCCACTAATAAGTTCAACTATCCCCCGTTAGATTTCACTAAGGGATTCCTAAAGATACTTCTGACTATACAAGATTTTGGCCTTATACGCTTGCTGATTCTAAAACTTAACCTCAATATAGGATGTGAGTCTACTGTATTTATTTGTTCATTCAACATACATTTATTATATGCCTATCCATGCCAAAGCTATAAATAATATAACTGGCACTTCCTAAATACTTATTTTAGGCCAGACATTAACACAATTAGTCTTCATAACAACTCTTTGAGGTAAGTAATACTATTATTCCCATTTTACAAATGAGGAAACTGAGGCACAGAGTTCAAGCAACTTGCCCAAGGTGACATACAGTCAGTTCTAAATCAAGCACTCTAACATGTAAGTAAATACAAAAAATAAACTCTTCTCAGAAATGACTTCCTATCTGGAAAGACAGAAAAGGTTTAAAAGGCAGCTAGTATTAAAACTAAATGGTCAGTATCGTGAAGAGCAATCTCAGCACAATAAAATGGCGTCTTCAGAGAAGTACTGGTGAGGTACAGCTAAAGGCCAGGTGCTACTGAAAACGGAAGGAAAAGGACTAGAAAAGTATATGTGGGCCATAGGTCAGAAAACTAGACTTTTTTAACCTTGTAAATGATGTTTGAACAGAACTCCAGGAAGAGTAGCACCAAGATATCTTGGGGGAACACATGAATTAGTGGACTCCCAACCCCTCCCCTTCTTTCAATCAGAACTTGCTTTAATGTTTTCAATGAGCTTTTGTACACAATTTTGTTCAAAGAATGGCTCGATGACTAAGTACTTGCCAACTATTGTCACAGAAAGCCATTGGAAGCTGCTGAAGGATTCCCAGCCGTGGAGCAACATTCTCTGATCTCTGTCTCAGGGATCATTTATAAAAAACTATAGCTGCCAAATTAGAATAAATACAAGAGATCACTCTGGTCATACTGCAGCACCTCATTTACATCTTCAGTTGGACTCTAACGAAGGTTTAATAAGATTTCACCTTTGAATATAAAGATTCAGTGATTACTAGATTCAACAGAATTTTAAAAAGAACTGGCTTGTAACAGATAGTTTTCCTTAGTATGCTAAAGAGTATTATATCAAATTTACTTTTACATTGCTCAAGCATAGAGTATATATTACATATTTATTTCATATAAATGAAGCATCCTAGCCATATTTTTTCTATTTCTACTAATAACTCTATGAATTCCTACAAATTATTTGAATCATATGACAACCATAAATTATGAGTCACAGCAGAAATATATGATTAAAAGAATATATTATTTTAAGAGCACCAAAAAAAAAATGATTAACAATTGAATTTAGCTATTGTTTTCTAGGGAGAACTACAATTTGGCCTATAAATGTTTCTTTACATTTTATTATACCAATAGCAAAATGGTTATTACATTGGGTTATTTTGAAGAAAAAAGTGATCAAAAAGTTACCACTAGCAATAACCATTAAGTGAAGTTTCTAAATAACTAAATGAGTTATATGGTAACTGAACCATAAAAGTTATTTTTAACTTATCTAACAGAAATATAGAGCTTTTAATTCCTCTTCACGCCTATTAATTATATAAAAAGAGACTGAAGCTGAGTAACATAGAGGATGTTAAAGATGAAGGCTCACATCTAAAATAACCACAGTTTCAGCAACAGTTAGCAAATTCAAACAAAGAATTAGAAAAGAGCAGAGAGATGGACCCAAACCTCAGTGTAATTTCTTGAGAAACCGTGCTTAGGAAAACTTTTGTCAGTGTTTGGGTAGTAACAGTTGAAAAAATATTGTTTTCCTGGGCAAGTAACAATATAACAAAGCATTATTTTACAGCTTTGCTTCGAATGGAATTTTCCCGTATGAGGAAGTTGTGTGTGTGTGTGTGTGTGTGTGTGTGTGTGTGTGTGTGTGTGTGTGAGTGCGCGCATACACATGTATATATACATACTCAATAAATAGTACCATTTTGATTACAAAGAGCTTCCTATAAAATTAGTATGGTTTACATTTCTGATACCTATGTAGCAACCCATTCACCTGAAGAAAAAAACACAGCTGTTCTAGCCTTCTAAATGAGCGACATCTCCATCTAGTGGTAACTCCTTGAAATGGCAGGCATATGGCTTCTGGAGCCTAGAAAATGCTTTACGGAATGGAATGTGGTTAAGTATTCTAGAACACTCAAGTTTACTTAGAGAAAAACAACATAACACACTGAATAATATTTTTCTTTTTATACTAAGAAAAACTCTACAGCAAGAGAGAAAAGTGCCAGCTAGACATATGCATCCTTGTTTTCAACCCTCCAAACAAACTAGGGATAAAAGCTACAGATTTAGTTAAAATGTAAAGTTATACCAAATCCAGTCAATGTGGCTAACTAGAAACCAGATCATTCATCTATCCTGCAATTTAGAGAGTAAAAACAAAATTAGTTATTGTAGTGGATTCCATTTGTTCCACCTCACTAAGGAGAAAGTATGCTCTCCAGTCCTACTGATACCGTGTTTCCCCGAAAATAAGACCTAGCCAGACCATCAGCTCTAATGCGTCTTTTGGAGCAAAATTGAACATAAGATCCGGTATTGTATTGTACTGTACTGTACTGTATTGTATTGTATTATATTATAATTTATTATACTGATCTTATGGTAAAATAAGACCGGGTCTTATGTTAATTTTTGCTCCAAAAGATGCATTAGAGCTGATGGTCCGGCTAGGTCTTATTTTCGGGGAAACACAGTATCTGTCTTGACAATGTAATTGGTAGTACCTGTTCTGGAAAGAGGATTATATGTTCCCATCCTGTCAGATCTGGAAGTACCCAAGTTATTGTCTTTGGCCAATTAAATGTGAGCAGAAGTAAAATAGTGTCACTTTCTAGCAGACACAAGACAAGCAATGTTCTATACAGAGACCTTTCCCATGAGACTGGCAGCATCCGAGGCAGGGGCTACTCTATCAGCCATATTCAAAGGGTGAGGAACCATCTAGCAGAAGCAGAGCATTTCCCTGATGGAAATGTATAACGTGTGAGAAAGCACTTGTAATGTCACTGAAGTGGAGTCATTTGTTACTACAACATTACATAGGGTATCCTGACTGATACAGTTCTATCCTATATATGGCAATATACTCTAGAATTTATACAACTATGAAATCATCAATGGGTACTTTAGAAAATCAGTTTCTAGCCTGATTTAATATTGGATCATCAGTAGAAGAAATGAATTTTAATTAACTATTAAAAACCACAGAAAGTCATTTGATTATTAGTCAGTATAAAGATATGATAAAAACATATCACTATCTTACAGAAAAAAATTGAATTTTCACATTACAAATTAAAATAAATTTATCTGTACTGCTATAATTCATAAAAATCATTTTCTTCCAAAAACTTTCCTAACTTGTATTTCGTGTATATATGTTTGAATTTAATATTTTCCACTCTGAAAGATCTAATGAGAGAAAATGTCTAAATAATTCCTTTGTTCTTTTTCTTTTCCTTCTTAAAAATAAATTATATTCATTGACACTTTAAAATGGCCATGATATATTTCTATCAAGTTTTTAAAAGGGCTACTATAACATCGTAAAACATGATACCATATCCTTAATGAGTATATGATACACCTTTTACTAATATGCATGTAAATATATAAATGTATACATTTAAAATTTTGAAAGTATACACCAAAATGGCAACAAAAATACCTTTTTCTTATTAGTATTTTTCCATTATTTTCAACAGACTATATATAAACTTTATGAAACAAAAAAAATGCAATTGACACAATTTTCATAAGATCTTAATTTAAATTTATATACAATATATCATAACAGTAGCTGAAATTGTTAAATATGCTCTACTAAACAAGAATAGGAAATTAATCAGTTACATAACCTTATATCAAGTGATGAATATATATATGTATAAAATGCATTTAATCACCATCATTTATCAAACTCCTTGGGAAAGAAGGTTTCAATTATTTGTTCCCTTTCAAGAGAATAAGCAGTGAGGGCCTTAATATGAATATTTCTTATGCTAATAGTCACATCTAAATACATATCCAACTGATTAAGGGGATTATGACAAACCCTCTCCATAGTTAAAGTTGCCTCTTTTTAAGACTTTTCACCATGACATAGTATAGAAGCCCTAAACCTACATTCTTTACAGACAAATGATTTTCTAAATTCCACAAGGACTCTATGTCTGTTCTGTGTCACAGGACTCAGATCAGAAAAACAGATGAATTCTATTTCTATCACAGAAGCACTCTTGATGATTTTGGCGTGCTTTGATACTCTGATTTTACTCCTGAAATAAGATTAAAGCACTATAAAGGTGTTTCCTGTTTCATCCATCACAGCAATTTTTCTTGTTGGTACCCTTAACAATAATCCTTGTACAGTACATATACCTCCCTAAATACATTTTAGAATTGAGCCAGGTTTTTGCTATCAGAAAACAAAACTAACAAATATGTTTTACCCTTTATAGTGTTTGGCATTCTAATTTTATAGCGGTTAACACTACCTTAGTTTTGTAAATTAAAACATAGTAAATACAGCATTTCATAAAATCAAAGCACTAGAAAGTCATTCATTAGGTAACTTTTTAATTGTGAAAATACTAAAATACAGTCCAATTTTTCAAGATTAATAAACACTGGTGTTTTCTGAAATAGCATTAAGTCAGTGATGTAACAGTGAAATATTACTATACTTCGAAATAAAACTTGAGCATGTTAATTAAACATTTCCTATAAACAGAATGGTTTAATGATTTAGCCCTACATAGGAGTAAAATTACCTCTAAAATGATTTAAACATCACCACTCTATCTTGTCAGAAATATAAACCTATAATGAGGCAATTACCTCCAAAGTCTGAGACATTTGTATTTATACTCATTCCAGTACAAATGTAATATTCTAATGTCGGTTACTAAAATTGTTCACAGTTAATAATTCTGAAACAAAACCATCACTAAGTCTCAGAAACTTTAATGAAAACTAAAACACATTCAGAGAGTAAATAAATTTTGATTACCCTTTATGTTATAATGTACTATTTACTAAATTAAAAATGGACCCATTGAAACAACAAATAAAAGTATTTTCATAGTTAACCATGGACTATTTGTAATTAAAGTATACAATTTTGGTCATTGTTATAGTGCATTCAAAGGAAATAATTTTTCTACTAGAGAAAAGTCTTACTATTAACATTATCATCATCAATAAACACTTTCAGTTCCTTGTTCCACCAATTACTAGCTCTACGACCTGGGGCTAAATTCTCTGTGCTTTGCTTTCCTTATCTGCAAATTATGGATAGTAATATTTATCTTAAAAATTATTTTAAGGATTAGATGAGATTTACCTGTTAATTACTTAAGAGTGCTGAGAAAATAATACCTAATCTAAGGACAGGTGTTAAAATTTACAGTCCCTGAAGCCACAGTCCACAACAGAGGTTACAGGATTACAGAGAATCTCTTCTGAGAAATACAAATCGTAAGATTATAAAATTGCGTGTTTATATTACACAAAGTATTTTTAGCATATTATTGATTCAGTTAATCAAAGAAACTAAAGACTCTCATTTAACAATGGCAAAAATCATCTTCAGTCATTTTATATTTTATGTGGTATGACATAAATGAATATCATTTACAAAATTCCAAATAGTTTACATATACTTGAAAACTGGTTTTCAGACCAAAATGTGTATTTCAGACTAAAACTTAGCTTCATTTAAGGATGGAGTACCAAAAGGTCAAATGCCAACCACAGCTAAATAAGGTCAAATTAGAGGAAAAAGAGATTTGACTCCTACCAGATCTGACAATTAAGTTCGCGAACCTTGTTGCAATGATGTTGCTAACAACCTTTTTTGATATCAGACAGGTTTCCATTATGAATTTGTACCAATTGGATAAACAGTTAACCAAGTTTACTATTTGGAAGTGTTGAAAAGGCTGCATGAAAAAGTTACATGACCTGAACTTTTCACCAACAATTCATGGCTCTTGCATCACAACAACACACAAGCTCACACGACACTGTCTGTACTCACCTGATCTGGCCCCCAGTGACCTCTTTCTTTACTCGAAGATAAAGGAGATACTGAAAGGAAAACGTTTTGATGACATTCAGGACACCAACGGTAATACGACGACAGCTCTGATAGCCATTCCAGAAAATGAGTTCCAAAGTTGTTTTGAAGGGTGGACTAGCTGCTGGCATCGGTGCATAGCTTCCCAAGGGGAGTCCTTCAAAGGTGACCGTAGTAATAATATTCAGCAATGAGGTATCTAGCACTTTTTCTAGGATGAGTTTGCAAACTTAATTGTCTGACCTCGTTACATCACTGAGAAGCCCATTGTAAACTTAGTTGGCCTATGATATTTCACAACCAAAAAATTTAAAAATAAAAATCTTTACAGACTTAAACTTTAATGAAAAGGAAATGAAAATCCTGGGTAAAGTTGAATAAGATGAAAAGTAAAGACACCCTGAAGAAAATTCCATGTAAGTAGTAATTCTTTACAAACAGCAAGACAAACAAATATGAGGCCAGGGCAAGGTACAAAAAATAATTCAAAACCAAATACCCAGACACCCTCTAACTATAAAGGACTTTAATATTGCAACAAAACCAGAGACAGAAAGAAACCCAGAAAAGTCATATACATTGGTATTCAGGCCACCAGGAAAAATATGATTTCAAACATTTTTTAAAAGGCTGTTTTGTAGGCTTATTGATTTCTTTTGCACATTTCAAGGTAAAGTAGTTACTTTGAGTTGACTCAATAACATAACAAGGATCTCTAAGGAATCTGGATTTAACAAGAACCCTATTTTTGAAAGAAAATCTAAAAACAAGTTACAGCTCAAACTAACTATAATAAATGTATGTAAGTACATGTGCTTAACATGCAATCTACTTATGCAATAATCCCATATTTCTTCCAAAGCATAAGTCAATAAATCTTTCCTGTTGCACTATAAATTCCAAGGTCATGGACAAAGATGTTTATTAGTATAATTACAATGTAGAAGTAATACCATTAAGCCTCCAGTTCCAGGTTTTGTAAATTAATAGAAATAGAAGACGAAGAAAGTGTCAAGTGTGGTTTTAATTCTTAGACACACACACACACACACACACACACACACACACACACATTCCTGGTGTAGCTCTCTTCTTTTTCACGATCTAACTTTCTGATTTAATTTTCACTTGATCTTTGAAGTTACTCACATTTTTAAAAAGTACTCACAAAGTACAGTTTTGTGATCATTAAAATTAAGACACGGCCTTAAGAAAAGAGGAAGAGCCAAAATTGATAAATGGCTGAAGGGAACTCATTTATAACACAATTAATCACTCAACTTTAAAGAAATTCTTCAACAAGATCTCTATGTTCAATTTCAAAATACTTAACATTCTACACAAGTCTTAAACAGTGTTTGAAATCTATCTCTATATAACTGCAATATGCATAATACAGTAGGTTCTTGATTGCCCTTCAATACCCAATGGCTTCACTTTCTACTCCCAATAATAGCAGAGAATCAGTATTTCAGAAAAAAAAAGTTTTTGACATTCTGGTCAAAGATTTTGGGTGTTTGGTTTCACATGAGAAAGAGAACTGCATTAAACAAAAATATCTAATTTTCAAAGTATGTGCTTCCTATTATTATGGACTTTGTTATCATTAGAAATGCTTGAAAAGATGAGGCAGTTGTTTTGAGGTTGATTTGTTTTGTTTGGGGGAAAATCTCTTTTTTAATATGCTTTCCTTCTAATAAACAGCAAAGAGTAGTACAGTAGGTACTCAGAAAATAGCTACCCCTGCTTTCTTCTGTCACTAGAGAATATATGAATTATAATACTATAGAGATCGTTATGCACCCTTTGGTTACAGCATATCTAAAACATTAAAAGCTAAAGAAAATCTCAGGTTGTCTAGATCTGGCGGATCTTTCATGTCTTCCTTCTAAGAACTTTTCACCACCATAGAAACAAACAACAATAAAAACACTTTCTTATAAGGATATTTAGTTTAAACTATATAGTCACTTAATGCCTCAGCACTTATGAAAATATAAAGTGACCCAAACAGCATTTCAACAAGGAATTTCTGGGTACACCAATGGAAGCACTACCTGAGGACAACAGACCTAGTCAAATCTCAACACTTCTGTAAAAACACCAACTCCTCTACCAAAGACAACAGGTAACTTTATTCTTAACAATCTCCACAGACTTCCCCAATCTCACTTATTCACTAGTTGAGCTGCTATTGATATTTGCTACCATTACGACACAATTCTTACACATAGTTTTAACATACATAACATGAATCTCTTGCATAACAAGTTTTGCAGTCTTGTCAGTAAAAGAGAAAACACATGGTAAGCAGATTCATAGCAATTTAAATTTTAGCTACTTTAGACGTTGAAATTAGTAACTTTCATGGTTCCCTGTTTATCCAATCTCACATCTTCAGATCTTTCACCTCTTCCTTTCCTTCTTCTCATTCTCTCTATGTATTTTCAAGTGGCTTTCAATTCAGGCACACCTAGGTGAACCTAAACTTTGTAAACTTGACCACAATTTTCCTTCAGGTCCTCATCTATCATCTTTTTGTTGTTGTTATCGTTGATTTTCCAAAAGTAAGAATCTGTATCTACTACTTTCATTCCCCATCCACACACCAGATGCAATGAAAGAGTAGGAATTTTAGAGCCAACAAATCTAAATACAAATTCCTACTTTAATACAAACTAGCTAAGGGAACTTTATCAAATAACTTACATCCCTGAGTCTTATTTTCCTTATCTGTAAAACAAAAACAAAAACATTGTGCTGTCTATATCATAGGTTGTTGTGAGGATTGACTGTTATGATATATTTCAAGTATCTAGCAGAGAGCCAGATACAGTAATCAAGTAATAAACAAACTAAATGCTTGCTATTCTTTGCCACGGAAGTCTGGCCTCTGGTTCCACCATTCTCCTAACAGAGGCAGGACTCAACCTGCTAGTGTCCAGCTTCCATTATATGTCAATCAAGAAGGAGAAAACTGACTTATTAACTAAGGATACACAAACCCTGGTGATTATTTTTGCAAATCAACGGAAGTTTATTTCAGGACCTGTTTTTAGAAAAGAGTGAAATAACGTTACAGAAAAAAATAGTTTTAATGTAAAATTTACAACTCTCTGACAACCTACAATTTTCACAAATAATACCACTCAGGCTTTTATAGTACCCTCTATCTCTACAAAGGCCCTCTCTGTTTTGTAGTATGCTTAAGTATATACATACAGAGGTGCCAGAAAAATGTATACACATTTTAAGACAGAAAAAAACTATTAAAATTTTATTACTCAATATATACCAATAACCAAAGACGAATACAAGTCACATTTGACTTCTGCAGTTACAAGACGTGCTCAAAGTGGTTACCATCAGCATCCAGACACTTCTCATTACAGCAAACAACTGCTTGAGCAACACTGATCAAAGTGTCCACTTGTATACATGTTTTTGGCATCCCCGGTGTATGTTCTCCCCTAATAAACTGAGATGTACTTGGGGAAAGGAACAATTATTTGTTGAATAAATCTTGTCTTTGAAAACTATCTTCTTTTAAAGGGTTTCTACATATAAATCTAAGCATATGCAGATATATTTTAAACACAGTTTTCGATATAGATTCAAACTCACTACATAATATTTCTAGGTATTTGACATCACTGAACAAGCTTTCAATGAAATTTTTCACATAAAGCTTTCCTAGGTCCTGCTTTTCTGTATCTCCTCTTTTTTCTTACTGCGTTCCAAATAGATCTTTCTTATATCTGTCTGCTCTTTCTTTCACGTCTTCAAGATATTTCATCTATTCCTTAAATCTGACTCTTCACTACAACTACTGACATGCATTTCCTTACTCAAATTGATGATCATCTCAAATTAAATAAAATCAAAAATTAGAATCATAATCTCTTGGATTCCCCAAATTGATCCCCCACTCTATATCTTTATGCTAGAAATAATATTAATCTTACAAAGTAAAATATTAATTAATCTTTTATTGCTCTCTATTCCTATAGCCTCTAATATTTTCTCTGTTATGATGCACTACTATTGAAGACTTCCAAGAAAGGTCCTCATCTCAGATTTCTTTTTTAATGGGTTATAAGAAACAAGATTAATCATTTTCCCTCATTCTCACCCAGAAGAAAGCAGGTCAGGTATGAAGAATTCTAATATTAATTGCTCAGGCACAAAAGAAGGATAGCTTAGAAACAGAAAAGCTTATTCAGCTACAACAAACAGGGGGTTCAAGGACCACAAGACCTTTGAACCCAAGTGGCCTAGTCAATATGAAAGGAACAAAACTTAGGGCACCTGCATGTAACTAGCTTAATCAGATTGAAAATACACATACACAAAATTAGGAATAAGAAAGAGTTGATAATATGAGATACATGTAAACTTTTAATGATTATAAGGAAAAATATGGCATATTCCTAGGCACATATGAAGTATATTTTCAAACTTGAATGAAAGGTGTCTATAAATATATAGAGTCAAGCCAAGTCCAAGAAGGCACAAAGTCCACTTCAAATTGACACTTCCTCTCCCCATCACTATTCCATTTTAGGAAAAAGTATCAACAAACAACAACAAAACAAAGGAAGAGGGGCGATCAACAGAAGAAAGATTTCAAAAAATATAGATGAAAGACGGGAACAGCTGACAAATGAAGTGCGGCAGAGGAAGCTTCAGCCTACTAGACTGTATACGGAAGACATGTACAGAAAACAGGTGTGTTGCTCGACAACCTACAAGAGGCTCGAGACATGAAAACACAAGGTACCCTACAGAGCAGGAGTAAGTCAAGGTGCAAAAGACAGAAAGCATCTGGAAGACGGCACTCAGAACCACGTACCACACCCCCGGCCCCCTCCCCCAACCATGTGCAATCCACAGACATTTACCTGAGAAAAAAAGAGAAATTTGCTCCATAAAACAAACTAAAACCAAACAAGAATTATGGATGAGTTTTCTAAGGGTATGAGTGGCAGTGCTACAGAATAAAAACCAGCATACTCATTTGGGGGTCACCGAGCCCAACAGCCAGCTAGCTCATGGCCCATTCACTCTAAAGGAAAGCCAACCAGTCACCAAGTCTTGCCTCTATACAAAGAGCTCCTAATTAGCTTTTCTTTTTCTTCATTCTTAAATATGAATGACCAAATAAATCTTACACATTTGAGAAAATCTTAGTTCCGGTTCCTAGCGCTACATAACAAATCACTCTAACACGTAGTGGTGTAAAACTACTATTCATTAGGCTTTCAGGTTGTGTGGATCAGGACATAGAACAGGGAGCAGCAGGCACTGCTAGTCTCTGCTCCTGATAACTGGAACCTCACCTGAAGGCTCGTTCACACACCTGGCAGAGGAGGCGTACTTGCTGCCTGAGACTTTAGCTGGAACCATTGGCTATAAACAGCCATACTTAGTTCCATGTGACCTGGGCCTCCCCAGAGAATGATGGCTGAATTCCAACAGAGAACACTGAGAGATTCTAGAGAGAGCCCAGAGCCACAGGAGAGAAGAAACAGGCAGAAGCCAGGTGGCCTTTTATTACCTAGCCCCTAAAAGACATGCAGGGTTGCTTCCACCTTATTCTATTCACAGGGGGCAGTCACAGAAGCCCACCCAGTTTCCAAGAAAGGGAAATAGACTCCACCTCTTGATATGGAAATGGCAAGGTTCTAGAAGCATCTGTGGGACCAGAAATACTGCTGTAGCCATTTTTGAAAATATAGTATTTCACAGCCCCCAACATGAAAGAAAGTGGTCAATGGTAACAGAAAAAAAAATAAAGACCACTGAAGAAACAAAGAGAACTTAAATAATTGTTTATTGTCTGTTAAATACACAGTTAAAACTACAATTTAAAAAGATACAGAAACTATTTTTTAAGGGATGCTATGAAAAGAGAACCAGCGAATTAAAAGCAACTTTTAGAAATTAAACATGAGTACCAAGGACGTCATAGGAATGGTGGCAGTGGGGCGCACTTTTTGAGTTCTCCTCCGGATCTTACCACAAACAGGACATCTATAACCCATCAAAGGACTCTCTGCTCATCACGCAAAATAGCTAAGAGGCTCGTGCAAGGATTACTTGAAGGTGGGCAAATTGGGCGAGCAAGGGAAGAGGGAAGGGAGCGGAGTAGAGATGCGGCCCGCACCTTCGGCTGTGGAAACACGCCTGCATCTGCGGCGGTGGAAACACGGCCGGCATCCACAGCCGCAGAGACGCAGCAGATCCCAGGACGGAACAGAGAACACAAAAGCCAGGAGGTGGGCTCTTTCCCTGTGTCCCACAGCTGATCTCTCCCGCCGAGGGGGCAGCATATCCAGCATTTGAGGCAATAACCTCAGTGAGACCTCCAGTTGGGCCCTACGCCGGACAAAGGACACAAACTTCATACCTGGGCCCCTTTCCCCCCTGCTCTCCCAATCCTACCCCTGCCCTTCCAGAGACTTAAAATGGCCCCTGAACCGAGGAGTAGTGTCAGATTACAGAGGAGCCTTAGTGCTCAGGCTCTGGGAAGCCTGGAGGGCAGCTCTAACCCAGGGAAGAGGCTGGGAAGAGTGTGATTTTTGCTGGGCTAGGAGAGAAGAGACTCCTCCACCCCGAGCCACCACCTTTTCTGGCCTGCCTAGGGCAGGGCAATTACAACTGCGGAGGCACTCCCAGGGATCAGCAGTAGGCGGCCTACGCAGCTCTGGGCTTTCAGCAGCTCAACTGCACTGACTTTGTAGAAACTACCATCCAGACCCCTCAGCCAGATGCATCTAAATCTGCAGTTCCAACGTCACTCTGGGCACCAGGTGACCAGCTCTGCCTGCACAAAACGCAGGGGACTCTTTGGTACAGCAGAGGACAACCTGGAGATTACCTGGTGGGCTTAAGCCAGGACTGGCGCTCCTTTTTGTTTTGTTTTGTTTTGTTTTGTTTTGTTTTGTCTTTATATCTTTGATATCTTTGCCTGTGCTGAGTGGGAGTTGTGGGTTGTTTTTACATGTGAATGTATTTGATTTTTTCTTTGTTGTTGTTGTTGTCATTGTGCTTGGTGATTTGATTTGTTCTGAAATTGCCCTACCAGGGCCCAGCTTAAGAGGCACAGATTCAACATACCCAGAGGCCAACTCCAGACCAAACCAGAGTACGACCGGGTTTGACCTACAAGTGACACACCCAGAGGGAATTCTCTACAGGCACAAGAGCCCATAGAGGCCAAACCACATTTAAGTGGTCAACCCCCACGCAGCAGAACACCCTGCATTGGGCAGAGCCAAGTCTCACAACTAGTCAGCCTAGGAGTTAACCCCACCTACTCACAAGTGAAAAGCAATTAAAGATTTTCTTTAACAGGACAATATACACAAGAGTCACCTTTGGAGCACATGCAGAGGAGAAGAACGAAGTAGTGCAAGTCAAATATAAAGGACACATACCACATAAGATAACCCAGAAAGAACTAAGAACTCTAGGGGATCTACCTAATACATTGAAGCAAACACAGAGAGTCAGCCAGAATGGGGAAACAAAAAAACATGTCCCAAATAAAAGAACAGAAGAAACCTCCAGAAATGGAACCAAATGAAACAGAGGTAACCAACCTATCAGAGACAGAGTTCAGAACACTGATGATAAGAATGTTTAAGGAGCTTAGAGACGACATAAAGAAGGATAGAGAAATCATAATGAACAACCAGTTAGAACTAAAGAACACAATTACTGAAATAAAGAACTCACTTGAAGGAATTAACAGCAGGTTAGATGAAGCAGAGGATCGAATCAGCGACTTAGAAGACAAGTTAGCAGAGATCACCCAAACAGAACAACAGAAAGAAAAAGAATAAAAACAATGAAGATGGTTTAAGAGACCTCTGGGATAACATCAAGTGCAACAACATGCGCATCATAGGAATACCAGAAGGTGAAGAGAGGAAGCAAGGGATTGAGAACATATTTGAAGTAATAATGTCCAAAACTTCCCTAACCTGATGAAGGAAACCAACATACAAGCCCAGGAAGTGCAGAGAGTTCCAACCAGGATAAACCCAAACAGGTCCACACCAAGACACATTATAGTTAAAATGGCAAAGGTTAAAGACAAAGAGAGAATCCTAAAAGCAGCAAGAGAAAGACAGAGGGTTACATACAAGGGAACTCCCATAAGACTATCAAATGACTTTTCTACAGAAACATTGAAGGCCAGGAGGGAGTGGCAGGAGATACTCAAAGTGATGGAAAACAAAGGCCTACAACCTAGATTGCTTTATCCAGCAAGGCTATCATTTAAAGTTGATGGAGAGATAAAGAGCTTCCCAGAAAAGAATAAGCTAAAGGAATTTATTACCACCAAGCCAGCATTGCAAGAAATACTAAAAGGACTTCTGTAAATAGAAGAAAGATGAAAACAATCTAAATACAAATTTTAAAATGGCAATAACTATGTACCTATCAATAATCACTTTAAATATAAATGGATTAAATGCTCCAATCAAGAGACATAGGGTGGCTGAGTGGATAAAAAAGCAAGACCCTTGTATGTGCTGTATACAAGAGACTCACCTCAGATCAAAAGACACACACAGGCTGAAAGTGAAGGGTTGGAGTAAGATATTTCATGCAAAAGGAAATGAGAAAAAAGCTGGAGATGCAATACTTATATCTGACAAACTAGACTTTAAAATGAAGAACATATTAAAATACAAAGATGGGCACTATATAATAATAAAGGGATCGATCTAACAGGAGGACATAACCCTAGTAAACATCTATGCACCCAACATAGGAGCACCTAAATATATAAAACAGATATTGACTGACATAAAGACAGAGATCAACAGTAACACTATCATAGTAGGGGATTTCAACACACCTCTGACAACAAGGGACAGGTCTTCCAGACAGAAAATCAATATGGGAACAACAGCCTTAAATGACACATTGGACCACTTGGATTTAATCGATATTTTCAGAGCATTTCACCCCAAAGCTGCAGAATACAAGTTCTTCTCAAGTGCACATGGAACATTTTCCAAGATAGACCATATGTTAGGCCACAAAACAAGTCTTGATAAATTTAAGAAAATTGAAATCATCAATTGTCTTCTCTGGCCACAGTGCTATGAAATTAGAAATGAACTACAGGAAAAACACTGGAAGACACACCAATTCATGGAGGCTGAATAACATGTTACTAAATAATGAATGGGTCAACCAGGAGATCAAGGAACAAATCAAAAGATATCTCAAGACAAACGAAAATGAAAACACGACGACCCAAAATCTATGGGATGCCATGAAAGCAGTCCTAAGAGGGAAATTTATAGCATTGCAGGCCTACCTAAAGAAACAAGAAACATCACTAATCAACAGATTATCTTCACACTTAAGGGATCTGGAAACAGAACAGCAAAATAAGCCCAAAGGCAGTACAAGGAAGGAGATAATAAAGATCAGAGTGGAAATAAATGAAATAGAAACCAGAAAAACAATACAAAATATCAATGAATCCAAGAGTTGGTTCTTAGAGAAGATAAACAAAATCGACAAACCTTTAGCCAGACTCACTTAAAAAAAGAGAGAGAGGACCCAAATTAATAAAATCAGAAATGAAAGAGGAGAAGTGACAACAGACACTGCAGAAATACAAAAAATTTTAAGAAATTACTATGAGCAACTATATGCCAACAAATTTGACAATCTGGAAGAAATGGAGAATTTTCTAGAGACATACAACCTTCCAAGGCTAACTCAAGAAGAAACAGAAAACCTGAATAGACTGATTACCACCAGGGAAATTGAATCAGTAATCAACAGTCTCCCAACAAACAAAAGCCCTGGACCAGATGGCTTTCAGGTGAATTTTACAAAACTTTCAAAAAAGAATTATCACCTATTCTCCTGAAGCTCTTCCAAAAAATCCAGAAGAAGGGAAGACTCCCAAACACTTTTTATGAAGCCACTATCACCCTGATCCCAATATCAGACAAAGGCACCACAAAAAAAGAAAACTACAGGCCAATATCTCTAATGAATACAGATGCAAAAATCCTCAACAAAATATTAGCGAACAGAATTCAGCAATACATTAAAAAGATCACACACCATGATCAAGTGGGATTCATCCCTGGTATGCAAGGGTGGTTCAACATCCGCAAATCAATTAATGTGATACACCACATTAACAAAATGAAAAATAAAAATCACATGATCATATTGATAGATGCAGAAAAAGCATTTGATAAAATCCAGCAGCCATTTACGATAAAAACCCTTAAGAAAGTGGGAATAGAAGGAGCATATCTCAGCAAAATAAAGGCCATATATGATAAACCCACAGCTAACATCATACTCAATGGGGAAAAGCTAAAACCATTCCCCTTAAGATCAGGAACAAGGCAAGATTGCCCACTTTCTCCACTTCTATTCAACATAGTGTTGGAAGTTCTAGCCACAGCAATCAGACAAGAAAAATAAATAAAAGGCATCCAAATCTGTAAGGAGGAAGTAAAATTGTCATTATATGCAGATGACATGATACTATACATAGAGAATCCTAAAGACTCCATCAAGAAACCATTAGAGCTGATAGATGAATTTAGTAAAGTAGCAGGACACAAAACTAATATTCAGAAATCAGCTGCATTTGTATATACCAATAATAAAACATCACAAGGAGAAATTAACAAAACAACCCCATTTACAATTGCTCCAAAGTCTATAAAATACCTGGGAATAAATTTAACCAAAGAAGTAAAAGATCTGTACTCAGAAAATTATAAGACACTGAAGAAAGAAATGAAAGAAGATACAAATAGATGGTAACACATACCATGTTCATGGACAGGAAGAATTAATATAGTTAAAATGTCCATACTGCCTAAGGCAATATACATATTCAACACAATTCTTTTCTAACTACCAACAACGTTTTTCACCGAAATAGAACGTATAATCTTAACATTTATATGGGACCATAAAAGACCCCGGATAGCCTCAGCAATCTTGAGAAATAAGAACAAAGTGGGAGGTATAACAATACCTGAAATCAAATTATACTACATGGCTACAGTAATCAAAACAGCATGGTACTGGCATAAAAACAGACACATAGATCAATGGAAGAGAATAGAGTCCAGAAATAAATCCATGCCTATATGGCCATTTAATCTACGACAATGGAAGCAAGAGTATACGGTGGGGTAAAGACAGTCTATTCAATAAATGGTGCTGGGAAACCTGGACAGACACATGCGAAAAAATGAAGCTGGACCACCTCCTTACACCATATACAAAAATAAATTCAAAATGGCTTAAAGACTTAAATGTAGCATCTGAAACCATAAAATTCCTAGAAGAAAATATAGGAAGAAACTTCACAGACATTACCCAGAGTAAGATTTTTACTGATATATCCCCTCACGCGAGGGAAGTAAGAGAAAAAATAAACATGTGGGATTACATCAAACTAAAAAGTTTTTTCACAGCAAAGGAAACCATCAATAAAACAAAAAGGGTTTCTACTGAATGGGAAAAGATATTTGCCAATGATATATCTAATAAGGGTTAATATCACAAATTTATAAAAACCTCACTCAACTCAACTCCAAAAAAACAAATAACCCAATTAAAAAATGGGCAGAGGACATGAAGAGACATTTTTCTAAAAAGGACATACAGATGGCAAACAGACATATGAAGAAATGCTCAACCTCACTAACCATCAGAGAAATGCAAATAAAAACCACAATGAGATACCACCTCACCCCAGTCAAAATGGCTATCATCAATAAATCAACAAACAACAAGTGCTGGCACGGATGTGGAGAAAAGGGAACGCTTGTGCACTGTTGGTGGGATTGCAGATTGGTGCAGCCACTATGGAAAACAGTATGGAGGTATCTCAAAAATCTGAAAATGGAACTACCTTATGATCCAGCAATTCCACTCCTAGGTATCCATCCGGAGAAATCCAAAACTCTAATTCAAAAATCTTTATGCACTCCTATATTTATTGAAACACTATACACAATAGCCAAGACATGGAAACAACTGAAATGCCCATCGGTAGATGACTGGATTAAGAAACTGTGGTACATTTATACAATGGAGTATTACGCAGCCACAAAGAAGAAAGAAATCTTACCATTTGCAACAACATGGATGGACCTATAGAATATTATGTTAAGTGAAATAAGTCAGACAGAGAAAGACAAATACCATATGATCTCACTTATATGTGGAATCTAAAGAAAAGAATAAGTGAATGAACTAATCAGAAACAGTTTTGGAGACATAGAAGAAAAACTGAGGGTTGCTAGATGGGTGGGGGGGTGGGGATAAGGAGGAAGGTGAGGGGATTAGAAAACAGTTGGTAACCACAATATGGCCACGGGGTTTTGAAAATTAATTTGGGGAATGTAATCAATAATGTTGTATAGATTTTGTAGGGTATCCGATGGACACTTGTCCCATTTCGGAGACGACCTCAGGGATGATGTAGATGCCTGATCACTGCACTGTACACCTGAAGCTGAACAATAATGAATGCCAACTATAATTTTATATATATATAAAATTTATTTTATATATATATAAAATTTATTTTATATATATATATATATATGTATATGTATATGTATATGTATATGTATATGTATATGTATATGTATATGTATATGTATATGTATATATACATACATATATGTATATATGTATGTATATGGTTACAGGAAGCGGAGTACAGCATTAGGAATAGAGACAGTGGAAATGTAATGGCTCTGTGCGATGTCAGAGGGATAGTGGATGGGGGGAGGGGGGTTCACACAGTGTGAGGGATATAAATGATAAACGTCTAAGTATTACTTTGTCTTGTGTACCTGAAACTAAAAAAAAAAAAAGAATATTGATGACTGAGCCATAAAGATGACCTCTCCTTGATTACTTTAAGAACCATAATACACACTCAATTCTACTGGTCACAATAACTTAAAAAAAAAAAGAAAAGTAATAAGTTTCTTAGGTGGAGGCATATAAAATTGCCACTATAGTGGCCATTTTGACATACAATAATAATTTTAATAACTTAAGGCCCCCACACACAAGACTATTTGGATTAAATATGAAATTTTAAGACAATAAACTATTTTTCCACCACTAAGTAAATTAATTTCTTGAAAGTTTTTAAAATAAACAGTAGTGTTAAAACCTTTTTTAAAAAAATGAGTACCAATATAAAATATTTAAATAGACAAATGAAGAGAAACATACAGGCTTTACCAGACTCTAAAGCAAAAGGATAGAAAACATAAGAGAAAATGTAAGGCCCATACAGCATCAAGCAGGGTTATTCAACTTCTCAAAAGGAGGAGAAAGAAATAAAACAGGAGGATATGAGATTGAATTCTGAAGCATCTATCGAGTATTATTTCACAAAGTAAAAATGTTCATCCACCCCAGGCTTACCATCTTCCTCACTTTGGAACTCTTCTGCCACCAACACTGAACTGAACTTCAAGTAGTCTAAATTACAAGTACTCACTTGACGAAAAGCATTTGAAATCTAAATAGCTGCAGGGTAAGACATTTATGGAATTATTCCAATTTCCATGTCTAGATATTTTAACCAATTATCTTTTTTAAAAAGCCTCTCATAGAGAGAAAATAAAATGCCCCAAACTCTGAAAGAAAATGCTGTATTGGAAATAGAATGGCCTGATCTAATGGAAATAGAATGCCCAATGAAGTCGCGCAGATCCTAAGTTCAAATTCTAACTCCAAAACCTACAAATATGTGACTTTAAGAAAATTTATTAGTAACTCTGATCCTTAATTTATGATGCGTTTATAATTTACATTTATGTATTATTATATGTTATCTTTCCAGGTAATTGTGAGGATTACAGAAAATGTGTGTAAAGCATCTAACCCATAATGGTTACATTACTGGCATGATTCAAGATCCTCATGAGAATCCACAAGTGTGATGGCCACATCCCCACTCTGCCTATATCATCAAAGAAACATTCTCTGAACTAAAGGCTAGGACGACTGATCTACCCATTGCCTGGTCTCATCTATTCCCTGCCTGTATTTTTGGTTACCAATTATGTGAGTGGTGTTCTTAAGGCAGGAGGCTGTAGCAATCTGAATTCCACAAACAGAGGCAAATCAATAGCTTCTACTTCTAATAGTACAGAGCTGGTATTCTCACCTGACATTGAGTCACAGAAGGAAGAAGAAGAAAAGCTGGGGTAATTCTCTGTATTTTCTTCTTCCATACAATGAGAGGGAAGACTTGTGACAAAGCAGAAGAAAAGTAAAACACCTTCCATCTCTTTAATTAATATTATTCTCTATGTGTAATAAATGGTTACCACCATCCAAGTCTGAGAATCCAAGAGGAAAGGAAACACTTTCACAGCAGATGGCCTAAAGTCCCAAAGCCATGTAGATGTTGACCAGCTCATGAAAATACTGTGAGCCATGTTGGAATTCAGGCAATGATTTGACTACGAGAGGCCAAAGTAAAATTAGAAGGCACCATTCTCATCAAAGTACAATAATGAGTTAGGGATAGACGACAGTAAAGGATTGGTAAGAAAGATATCAAATTGTACACAGATACTTGCTTCTTAAAAGAGTTTACAGAATAGAAATCAGCCAGTTTCCTGCATGAACTTAGTTCTGTTCAGCTATTTTAATAAAAGATTTTTATTAATTACAAATAAAAGAAAATCCTGTCAAATTCTCAATTCTAATCTAGACCTTAGCTAAAGCACAGGCTTTGTCAATTCAGACCATAACATTATGTGACTCAAAGTATTTGCCACCACCTGGGGGCAGCATACCACTAGCTGCTGGAAGTGACCTAAGGGCAAAGAGCCAATAGAAGACTGAACATGCAAATGACAAAGACCACACCCAAAATATGTCATAAAAATCGGTTTCCAAGGGTATACATTACAACATAAATACATACATACATTCAGATATACACGCGTATAGTTTATATATTTACATATAAAATATATAAGTAGAAATATAATAGTATATAACATTATGTTATATGTAAGTTGTATTATTTTATATGTAAACATATAATAAAATAAATTGAGTGTGCCTATATGTGAATGAATACCTGTGTATACAGTAAGTCCTCATTTAATGTCATCCATAGGTTCTGTTTCTTTACACGAAACAACACATAATGAAACAAATTTTACCACAGGCTAATTGATATAAATAAGAGTTAAGTTCCTATGCCACCTCATCAACATTATAACTAAACGTTAAACAAAATGATATTATTCAAGGACCTGCTGTATACATATGAATATGATTGAAAACTGGAAGGTCAGTATGTCATTTTTTATTTAAAAAAATAAAAATTTTAATAATAAATTATACAGTTTCTTTTTGTAAAGCTCATAAAAGAATTTTCTCTACTGTGTAGCTCACTAATTCAGAATATGACTAAGTGGCTTTACAGAGGAAAATCTGATTCATCGCTATTGAGTTCTTGAAGTGGGCAACATATGGCAGGTAATAGGAATATGCATATTTTCAAGTCTAGAAGCAATAATATCTGTTCTAAAACCTAAGAATGATTTTGTTAAAAGGCAAATAATGTTTTATTCTGTCATGAAAATATTTATACACAAAGAAAACATACAGCTCTTATCAACTTTAAATAGGTATGAAGCATTTTATTTTTCTTAAATATAAAATATAAAAATTTATTTCTGTGACATATTAATACTACAATTTTTCAACAATAACACTCTTTAAAGCTATTAAGGGCCCAAAGAAAAGTCTTTAAGCAATACTAATAAATGTATTTGGCTTTTATATATAAAGCATCTTGATCATGTACATTGTCAAGTTCTTTGCAATTATTTTTGTTTCTTAATCTATACAATGTAAGCAATAATACTTATCTCTTAAAATGTTGTAACTGTTAAATAATATAATATGAAATGCCTTAAAATGTGTCTAACCAAAGTGTACACTCAGATATGTTAATGCTCCCTCTTTTCTAAAACTACACTACACATAGCAAATTAACTTTACATAAAATTATTTGAATAAAAAACACCTGTGTGGGGGGAAATTCATTGTTCCTTTTTATGCTCAGTGCAAAACAAAACAATATAACTCTCCTTATCTGTTACACTGACAAATGTTCTTGGGTATCAATTGCTAACATTGGTATTTTATTGATAACGCCTAATGGTATCCAATGCTGATGAGGATGGGGCTCAGCAGGTGCTCTTAAACACACTTTCAGGAGTTTCTCCAAAGAGGACATAGAGATGGCCAACAGACACATGAAAAGATGCTCAACATCACTCATCATCAGAGAAAAGCAAATAAAAAACACAATGAGGTATCACCTCACCCCAGTTAGAATGGTTATCATCATCAAGACAAATAACAAGTGTTGGAGAGGCTGTGGAGAAAAAGGAACCCTCATACACTGTTGGTGGGAATGCAGACTGGTGCGGCTGCTATGGAAGGCAGTGTGGAGGTTCCTCAAAAAATTACGAATAGAATTACTGTATGACCCAGCAATCCCTCTCCTGGGTATCTACCCAAAAAATCTGAAAACATTTATCCATAAAGACATATGTGTTTCAATGTTCATTGCAGCTTTATTTACAGTGGCCAAGACATGGAAACAACCAAAATGTCCTTCGATAGATGACTGAATAAAGAAGTTGTGGTATATATGGAACACTATTCTGCCATAAGAAAAGATGAAATAGTGCCATTTGCGACAACATGGATGGATCTTAAGATTATTATGCTAAGCGAAAAAATCAGACAGAAAAAGAGAACCATATGATTTCATTGATATGAGGGATATAATACTGAAAGCAACAAAGGAACAAGACAAACAAACAAAGAAACAAAACTTCTAGACACAGACAATAGTTTAGTGGTTACCAGATGGTAAGGGGGAAGGAGGTGATAGAGGAGGGTAAACAGGTCAAATACATGGTGATGGAAGGAGAACTGCCTCTGGGTGAACACACAATGTGATATACAGATGATGTATTACGGAATTGTCCACCTGAAACCTGTGTAACTTTACTAACCATTGTCACCCCAATAAACTTTAATTAAAAAAGAAATAAAAAATAAAAGTACAAAAAAAAGTACACAGCAGATGTAAACACCAATCTAAAAAAAATTCATAGCCTTAAAAACACATACACACATCACTTTAAAGTATCTATATTTTTGAACCAGTACATCTGCTTCTTGAGCCCTATCCTGAGAATACAAAGAGCTATGTAGTCAAAGACAATCATAAGATGCCCATCTTAATTTTAACAGTGAAAAATGAACAAAATTTGAATTTCCAACAACGGGAAAATAGTTAAATATATTTCAGCACATTCATAAGATGGAATATTATATGGCTCATTAAAATAAGGTTTTTAAATAATCTTAATGAATGTCAATCCCATTCACCTGGTTGCTGAAGATTATCCTTGAATCATCTCTTTCACACTTCACTTCTAATCCATTTGAAACTCCTTAAATTTTATCTTCAAAATGTAAATATATCCAAAATCTCACCACTGTTTACGCCTACTACCCTGTTCTAAGCCACCATCTCTGTTCTAAATTATATTGTTAGCCTCTGACTGGTGACTCTGTTTCCACTTTTGCATACCTACATTCTAACAGATGCTAGAATGATGTAAATGTAAATGTAAATAATGCCACTCTACCCAAAAAAACAGGATGCAAAACTATATACAGCATACTTTGTTATATTTGCCAAAATATTAATAATGTTTATATATGGGTGAGAATGGGGTTACATACACTTTGGAAGAGGTATGTTTTTAAAGGTTTTCTTACTGTGAGCATGTTTAATCAATAAAAAGAGCAAAATTAAGGGAATGCTTATAAAAAAAAATTATACAGAGTTGAACTGTATGATTCAAAATATTTTAAGTAGTATTTAAAATATGGTATAACCAAAAGTTAGTATTCAATTAAGAAACATGATAATTCTAATCTTAAATTACTACTCATTGAGGACAAGTTTAAACATGGAAAAAGCTATTTTAAAATTATATATGAGAACATACACTTTGAAAAAAAGAAATTATGTCATAATGAGTTTAAACAGAAAAGGGATTTTTTCTTTTATTATGTATTTTTCTGTTGTTCAGTCTACCAAAAAGGGGAATAACATTTTTTATGAAATTCTTAGCTTCTAGCTTGAATCTTCTCTGCTAATTTTGTTTAAATGACCTGAGAGCTGTTTCTTTCTTAATTTTTTTTTCTCTGACCTTGAAATATAATGGACTACTTCATAGGTCTCAATGGTATAAGTCATTAGGAAGATAAAAAATATATGGGATTAAAGTAAAAAATGATAAGACTTTTAAATTAAGTAATGACGTTAATAATCCTACTTTATGAAAATGGGTTATGTGATAGATTTTAATTATTATAATCAGGGTTTATCAACTAAAAAATGTTTAAATTTTTTAAAGTAAATTAATTTTGGGGGCTCTCTCATTTAAAAGTTTACTAGAGAAAATATGGCTATATATAAAAAAATTAATAAATAAATGACTTCATTTACATTCTATACCCTCAGAGTATAGCAAATAATTTTATTAAGATTATAAAGGTTAGGACTTTTTTTTAATAAAAAGCAGATAAATATTCATAAAATGTGATCCTTTACCAGTATTACTACAAATCCCAAAAAATCTTTGCAAATTATTCCATTTGAAATTTGAAAAACATACTCCTTTTTCTTCTTGCTTCTTCTTTCCCATCTTTAATCTAAGTGTAATTAAGTTTTGAGAGTGGAAAATAGTAAAGCACAGAGTTCGTTTTCTATTACAATTGAGATATAAGCAAGAAAAAGCTAAAGCAGCTGCAAGAAGATGAGGAATGACACAGGGAGCTGGGAGGAGGCAGGAGTCTCTGAGACCCTGTGAGGCTACTACAGCTTGATGGGATGGAGTATAAGAGAGAAGTACACAGATGACAGAAAATGATGATGAAAAAGGGCATGTGAATAAGAGTTGCATCAGAGTTAGACAAAGGAACTATTTGGCAGGCCTGCTATGAATAAATCTTTTATTTTTTTCTATAAGCTATTTTCTCTAAACCAATGTCTAGGAATTTTCATGGACAGAATTATAAAATTGTGACAATTCAGATAATTTAAGATTTTATAATACTTTCAGAAGCTCCCATCATTGTTATATCAAAAATCTCACCAACCACTAAGATATAGGTATTCTTTTTAATTAAATTCAATATGTTCTCCACAAAATCAAGTACTGCACTTTCCACACAGTGAAGGCTCAAATATGTATATTAATTAGATGACCAAAATTTATTTTTCAAGAAAGATGAATCAAGTGGTGATTTTTTCACCTTTACAGAATGATTCTTTGGTTTAAAATGATCCTACAAATATAAAAATATTTTTAAATTTTCTATAAATAATCAACACACCAAGTACATTTCAGATGTAGAGTTATCAGAATTTAACACATACCTAACTTTTCCTAGGAAAAATAAGGAGTAACTATAGCTTTATTCTAAACCTAAATGATTCAGTCATTCTTTTTTTTTTTTTTTTTTAAAGATTTTATTAGGGAAGGGGAACAGGACTTTATTGGGGAAGTGTGTACTTCCAGGACTCTTTCCAAGTTAAGTTGTTGTCCTTTCAATCTTAGTTGTGGAGGGTGCAGCTCAGTTCCAGGTCCCGTTGTTGTTGTTAGTTGCAGGGGGCGCAGCCCACCATCCCTTGCAGGTGTCGAACCGGCAACCTTATGGTTGAGAGCCCACTGGCCCATGTGGGAATCGAACCAGCAGCCTTCGGCATTAGGAGCATGGAGCTCCAACTGCCTGAGCCACCGGGCCTGTCCCAATTCAGTCATTCTTAATGTCAAACTTACTAGAGGGCAAAATAAAATATAAATACACACACACACACATACACACACACACGTGTGTATGTGTGTGTGTGTGTATATACATATCTTTTCATATAAGCAATGTCATTCAGGAAAGTCATTCAGTTTCTCCTTACTCTAAAATATTTTAAAAAGTAACACAGTGAGGGATATAAATGATAAATGTCTATTACATTGTTTTGTACACCTGAAACTAATTTTTTTGAAAGAAGGAAAGAAAAGATAACATATGGAAGTTTGCTTTAAGTTAAAGAATCTGACATAACTTAGAAGAATGTCACAAACACATTAGAAATGTCATTTAGGAAAACAAACAAAAAAAGACATTCTGAGGACAATTGGGGAGTTTGAACATGGATTATATATATATTAAATTATATTACTGAATTTAAAAAAAAAGTAACACAAATCTAATGCCCATCAGAAGATGAATAACTAAATAAACAATGTCATTTACATTATGGAGTTCTGTACATTAATTAAAATGATAAATAGATCAAGTAAGGCGCATGTAAGGCTCAAAGAGTATAGGCTATTTTAATCCAGACTTGTGGTTTCTTGGACAACACAACTGTCTCAAAGTTGGTAGGTTTTAATCTCTTTTCTTCTAGTCAGTGCCACATGCCAATAAATATACCAAGATTCTTTCTTGGAGATTACCCGCATTATTGATTTCCCTTTTTCCATATACCCATGTGTACACGCAGGCATTGCGCTTAATGGTGGTTACCTTGAGGCCATCTAAGATAACTGGCTAGAATAAGAGAGCTACACCCCTAATTTGTTCTTTGCTCCGGGACTGAGACTTAATGGGCTCCTTCTAGGCCCCAGATTTCTAGATTCTCTCTCCCTCTTCCCTTTTATTTATGTTCACAAACGAACTAATTCTTTCCTGACTTCATCTCTTTCTTGTAATACCTTGTCCAAAACAAAGTATCAACGCCAACATATATTACCACCAATTCTTTCTAACTACTTCCCCTAGATCTATAGGATCAGCAGTCCTAAATTATCACAAGTACAGTTTTATCAAATATTTTGCCACAGCTTAACATGAATTTCCATCTTTCCACCTCTGATGTTTCCTCACCACGAACTGCCTGATTACTAAGCCACTGCCTCAGGCTTTAGGTATTGGTTACAGCAGTAACCTATTTTAAGATACAAATTTCTGTATTATTTCCCACAAGTATTTTACCCACAGGTTGACTCCCTCATTAAAATAATTGTGCTTAGGGGCCGGCCCGGTGGATTAGGCAGTTAGAGCCCCATGCTCCTAACTCCGAAGGCTGCCGGTTCGATTCCCACATGGGCCAGTGGGCTCTCAACCACAAGGTTGCCAGTTCAATTCCTCGAGTCCCACAAGGGATGGTGGGCCCCGCTCCCTGCCAACTAAGATTGAACACAGCACCTTGAGCTGAGCTGCCGCTGAGCTCCCAGATGGCTCAGTTGGTTGGGAGCGTGTCCTCTCAACCACAAGGTTGCTGGTTCGACTCCCACAAAGGATGGTAGGCTGTGCCCCCTGCAGCTAGCAACGGCAACTGGACCTGGAGCTGAGCTGCGCCCTCCACAACTAAGACTGAAAGGACAACAACTTGACTTGGAAAAAAAAAAGTCCTGGAAGTACACACTGTTCCCCCAATAAAGTCCTGCTCCCCTTCCCCAATAAAATCTTTTAAAAAAAATGAAAAAATAAAAATAATTGTGTTTATTTTAATCATTCTTCAGTTACTCCATTAACATGCAGTGTCCATCACCAATCTGAAGTCTATAAAGCATAAAAATATGTAAGGCACGATCCAAGATAAAACGGTTAGTATAAATAGTTACCAAATTTAAGTCCAAACTTGAAGTCAAGAAAAAAATAAGATACATTGGATTTGTGGCTTTTGTATGAACTACTGTACACCACATACAATTTTAAAAAACAAAAACTTGCCTAACAAAACTGCCTCAGAGGTCCAACAGTACTAAAGATATTACAGAGCAGATTAACAATATAAAATATCTCTCAGCTTAACAGGTAGCTCTTTACTAGCCCATGGGGGTTGATGCCTAGATGTCCCTAAGTGTTATGATTATAAACTCTAGCCTCCAGCTAGGTTCGCACACCTCAGTGAGCTACTTAGACTTCGCTGCCTCTCACCATTCGGTTTTGAGTACCTTCTTATTTCTCGTACCTGAGCATTGTGTTCGCTTTGTTTTTAGCTTGGCTAAATACCCCACAATGCACCTGTAATATTTTATCTAGTTCCACTCCATGTGTTTACAGTGAGATGGAAAGTTTGCAAAATTTTAATAACCGAAAACTGACAAGGACAGTTGAGATAAATTATGTCAATCATGACTATGGACATACATTTTAAAATCTTAAGTGAAAAATTAATAATCTGAGGGCAGCAATGTATTTTTAAAAATCATCACAACTAAGTGGGGTTTATTTCAGGAATGCAAGACTGACTTAAGATTAGAATACAGAATAATGTAATGCAGGGTCAGCAAACTTTAGATAGGAAATACTTTGTGTGCCACCTCGGTCACATATTCTTTGATTTCTTTGATTCATTTTTTTTGTTTGTTTGTTACATATGGTCCTTTAAACACGTGAAAACCATTCTTAGCTCACTGGCCAAATACAGGTTGTGGGCCATAGTTTGCCAATCCCTGATATAATTCAACATTCTAACAGAATAAAAGAAAAAAAACCATAAAATTATCTCAATATATGCATAAAATGTATTTGATAATATCTAACATTCATTCATGATTTTTTTAAAATAATGCAGAATCTAGGATGATAACTCCCTTAACCCAATAAAGATGATATATCAACTAAAAACCTGTAGCAAACTTCCTCCTTAATGTAGAAATGTTAGAAAGATTCTCTAAGACTGGGAACAAAATAAGGATGCCTACCTACTGTTTCTACTTCTACTTAACATTGTATCTTTGTCAGTATATTAAGGAAGGAAAAAAAAATTAAAGTATTAAGATTTGAAAAGGAGAGGCAAAACTCAATAATATGAAGGTCTAATTAGAAAACCCTACAAAGTACAGATAAAGTATTACTTGAATTGGTAAGAGTTTAGCAATGCGGATGAATATGAGATTAATGTATCTGTCTATTTATTCATGTGCCAGTTACTTGGCTGATCTTAGGCTGTGAAGGCTCCTGAAGGAACTAAATTAGGCAAGCTTTCTTCCAGAGAAAATTTTACATTAGCTTCTGTCTAGACATTACTGACCTGAGATTATCCCATTCAGGTTACTAGGCAATTCCTTAATAAGTGCAGCTCAGGTTCAAGGCCTGATGTGCTTGGTGGAGCCCAAAGCTTAGCCTCCCACTTCCTGCACTGGATTTGGTGTTTGCCTACAGGGTAAGCCCAGCATGTGTTCACGGTGCTAACTTTGATTTCCACTTGTTGGAGCTGGTCGGTGGTGTTTGTTCTGTGAGATTTCCTTCCTCTTTTTTGTTTTCTTTTATTACCTTTTCTTTTTTTTTTTTAATTAAAGTTTATTGGGGTGACAATCGTTAGTAAAGTCACATCGGTTTCAGGTATACAATTCTGTAATCATCTATATACATTTCCTTTACACTTTAATGCACTGCTGCAATACAGGAAGTGTCTTATCCAAAATCTAGCTGTATCGTAAAGGAAGGCCATTCATTCTGTGTATCAAGTCCAAAGTATGATTTATAAAAAACCATTGCCTATAGAAAAATGATTAAAAACAAACCCCAAATGTTAACAGTGGTTGTTTTCAGATGGTAATTTGTTTTCTCTTCTGTATTTCCCTATCTTCTATTCATGATCTTATTTGTTTTTATAAAGAAGAAGCAACACACTTTATTTTTTTAAAAGAAATTATGCACAGAACACATTAAAAAATTATTTCTTTAAGTATTATTGAAAAACAAAACAATATGCTTGCTTTTCCAACAGTACCTTAATTAAATCTCATAAAAATTCTGTAACTTAAGGATCATCATCCCTAATTTTGCAGCAGAGGAAACTGAGGCTCCGAAAGGTTAAGTTATTTGCCCAAGTGACAGAACTGGGATTTGAATTCAGAAATACTTGTTCCAAGGCCAGTGCTTTTTCTACTGAATCATACTGCCTCCCACAAGAGATCATTTTCACATTACCACCTGCTAGTTCTAATTAAGAGGTAGTAATTAAACAATTCTCCGCTCCTGACAATATTTAAACTACTGGCATTTTAAAGAAATTAATACAAACAGCTTTTTATCTGCTGGAAGATACTATAACTAAACACAAACTACAAGCTATTGCAAAGAGAAAAAAACTGCTTTTTCAAAGCATGGTTAATTACATTATCTATTAATGAAGCATAAAAATGGTGTTCAATGACCAATTGCAAAAATGTTCAACTTACCTAGTAATCAAAGACATACAGAGTAACAATGACATAATGATCAAATTAGCCAAAAAAATTTTTAAATAGTAATAGCGAGGTTGGGTAAAAAGTGAAATTCTGATACATTTTTGGTGAGAGTGTAACTGGTAAAAATTTGCTGTAGGCCAACTGATAATATATACATTTTAAAACATATGTGGCTTTTGACCTAGTAATTCTCATCTAGGAATTCATCCTAAGGAAATAATCACAGATTTGTAAATAAAGATTTAGCTACATGGTTGCTCATCTTAGAAGTACTTATTACAGCAAAACAGAAAAAAAGAAAGAAAGAAAAAGAAACTGGACTGAATTTAAGTCTACAATAATAAAGAAATTAGGTTAATAATTTTTAATAAATTTTTCTAAAAACTAAATCCCAGTTTCAATATTTTATAGGCCAGGGAACCCTGAGCAAATCCATTCAACTCTCTCAATTTATCAAAAAACAATGGAACAATAATAGCACCTATTTCACAGGGGTAATTTAAGAATGATGTAAAATAATTCATCTAGAGACTGCAGCATAGAGCCTGGCATATGCACAGTGCCAATCAATAATATACATAATGTGGTTAGGAAGGCAGATGTGAATCTGACTCCCTAGGTCTATCACTTACTAATGGTTGTGCAAAGTTACATAACCTCTTTGTATTTCTGTTTTCTCATCTACACATTGAGAATAATACCATAGAGTTTGTGTGAGGTTTATATGAGATAATTATTTATAAGTATTTAGCATAGTGCCTGGTAAACAGGAAGCTCTCAATAAATTTTGACGATTTTATTGGTAATATTAACATTTAGCTACTAGAATAAATACAGATTATTTGTATAAGAAATTATATACTAACTCTGAGTTGCTTACTGCTTTTAGGTTTGATACCCAATATAAAAGCTATGGTATATCATTTTGGTTTTCCTAGAATTAGTTGTTCCATTCCAGTGTGTATAACCTCACTAGTGAAAACTCCACAAGCATTATAATCATAAACTACAATTCTTGGCTCAGAGTTAGAGCCAACATTTCCAAAAGATACCATAGTCATAAATCCATTAATGAAATCTTCTAAATGACAACTATTTTATTTTAACTTCTGTTTTCCCTTCTGAATACCTTTCCCACAAATAGATGACAGGAAGAACAACTCCTAACCAAATCTCCTTCACCCTCAAACATGCACTTATATAAGATTCAGAGAGATCCAGATGCAAAACCTTTCAAAATCCAAAAGATACATGGAATTTCAAGGTCCAGAGGGAACAAAACAAGGAAAAAGAAAAAAAACACTAAAGAGAGAAAGAAACAAGAAAGATAAATGAAACAAAGGAGCAAATTATTGTTGAAAAATATCTCCACTTTGTTCTCAAATAGCAAGTAAAACCTACTTATACATTTTCAATACACACGAATCCTGCTTGGAATCAAGGTCCCAGAACCATATTTCATTCCATCCTTATAAGCGTTATAGAATAAACATTTCCTATCTTGGGATCTGTTCCCTACTCAGGAGATATATATGATTCCCTCAAGGATCCACACCTAGAGGAAACAAACCATTATGCAAAGAATATTTTCCCACCTTAACAGCTTCTCCGAGAGTTTGGTTTTTGTCAGCTTCCTCACTGGAATGTAGTTCAAGTCTATAATTCAACTCCTGTAGTTGTTGCGCCTGTTCATTCAATAGCATTTGTGCCTGCTGTTCCCGAAGTAATGCATTATTCAGTTCTTCACAGGCACTTTCAAACTTCTCATGGGTGATCAATTTCTGAAACAAGGGGGAAAAAGTTCAACAATCAGCTAACTACATTTTGTATCATTTAATCTTCAGAACTGTATTTGTTAACATGAAGAACATAACACATACATTTGTAAATGTCTGATACAAGACAAAAAATACTATTAGTTTGGTGCAAAAGTAACTGCGGTTTTTGCAATGAAAGCTTTTAACAAGTTCCTGTGCTTTTCAATGATTCCCTAAAAGTCTGTGTTCAGTGTATGTTACCATCCAGGCCACCCTTGTCAACATGCCCTCCTGGGAGACTCCTTACCAGACCATACCTCCTGAATCCCACCACAACTCTCATTACCATATAATCTTCTTTTATTTTCTTCACAGTCATTATCATTATCTAAATGCATCTCATATAGTTGTTCACGTTTTTTATCACCTGTCTGCAGGCTGCCACCACCCATTGAAGGATGGGAGCTCCACTGAGTGGGGACCTCACTCAGCTGGCTCATCCAATACACAGAAGAGTGCCTGCCATGTAACAGGTTCTCAAGAGATATTTGTTGAATGAAAGAATATTCAGATATAAACATCTGCCAGAAAAACTGTGCACCATAACATATAACATGGTTTTTATAATATCGTGACTGCTCTGGAGAGCAAAGCACTCTGCTCTGGGATAACTAATGACAGTTCTAGACAAGGGCCATCCTTTCAGGGGTGTGGAACCCAAGGCAGACCACACTTGGTTTATATCCTGTTCAAACCATTTAAACAACTGAAAATTGGCTACAACAAACAACAAGAGACATCTTGATCTTGAAGAACAAAAATCAGGAAGGTTTCCCAAAAGGTAACCTGAGAAATGTATGTGGAAATTAAAGGAAACCATGCAATTCACTTAATCACAGTAAGTGTATATATGTATATCTATTTAAGATTGATAATTTCCCCATTGTTAAAAAGAATTTGAGGTGGATTAATATAATTAACCACAAATATAAAGCAAATTGATTTAAAATATTTAAAAATCTAGCGGGTCAGGAGAGGCCAAAAACCTATTGAGTCTAGGCATCTAAAATGGTAAATTATTACAGTTGAATGTAGACTTTACCTCTGAGTTTTCTGACAAATGAGAAAAGAATAGAAATGTGCTTAGTTATATTTCCTCTTGGGCCAATAATAGCAAGTATATGGCTCATATAGAAAAAAAAAAACTTTTGCTAGAACTAAGTTTGAGGACAAATTTATTACATGGGTCTTTCTATATTATAATATGTAAGTACTCAGTTTTACTTTGGCACCAGGTACCTGGTCTGCTACCTCCTGGAAGCAACTGTCTTTTGCTATTATTTGCCCTTTCAAAGGTGTATATAATGGAATACACCTTTGAAACTCAATACTGATTAAGTTTCAAAAGGCAACAGTGCAGCATAAAAATAGATTCCTAATGATTAACCTAAGTTAATACAAAGTAATGAGAAAGCTCACAAAGCACTAAGGAGAGCTGCCTCATTTATTGAGAGTCAACTAGTAAAGGTGTATCTAACACATCACTGACACTTGTACAGTGCTTAGACTTTCGGGAACACACTTTTTACTCCCTCTTAACAGGTGCCTCACTCTTCACATTGCCTATTATTACAAATACAACTTTCACTTTCAAAATATCAACTATGACAACCTCCTCTCGGCACTCCAGCTCCATTTCAACTTCTTAATATCCCTCTATTCCCCAACGCCACAGCACTCTTCTGGGTCATATGAACAAATATTTTTGCACTTCTTCTACCTTCTATTGGTTAGGTTGTTTTAAATTATCGCTCCTTGCCATCAGACCATTCTGTCCTGGGCAATCTACTTGACCTCTATAAATCAAGATCCCTGCCATTTTGCAGAACCTCTTTCCACTCCTCCAGAATTTCTCATTTTCTTAAAAACTTAGCTAATTTTAGCCTCTCTCTTGTCCATCTATCCCTCCCAGAGACTCCCTCCATTCTGTTCACTCTTCCACAAGCAAATAGGATCAAACAAGTGTGGCAATGTAAAATAAGAAAGAGATGGTGTGTGAAAGCAGCTGTATGGAGCTAATAAACCAAAATAAGATCATGAGAGTTAGCTGTTGAAGAACAACTGTCAGTAGATGAACACGGTATTCCAAAACAATGAAAGTACTGAATAGCTTTTGGCAGGCTGGATGTTTCCTTTTCTGTTACAATTTTAGACCAACCTAAACAACCTGTTTTATTTTCCTCCTACATACTTTGCTTGAACCAGTGAAAGGCACACACCCCAATTTGTTTTAGAGGAAAATAGCATCTTCTTTTCCATCTATTATGTTTTTAATAAAATCATTCTTCATTAATACAGCCATTAACCAGTGTCAGTGAAGTGGTTAACCACTACAGTGAAAACCACTACAGTGAACATTGACCACTATAGTGAAGTGGTTAAAAGTATGAGTTTTGGAGCCTGACTACCAAGGTTCAAATCCTGTCATTTCCACTTACTAACTGTGCAACTTTGGGCAAGTTACTTAGCTGCTCTGTGCTCCATATTTCTCATCTGTAAAATAAAGATAATAATAGTATTGAGCTGTTATTGATATGAGAGGACAAAATGAATCAACATCCTAAAGTACTTAGGGTCAGGGCCTGATACATGGCCAATATGTCACTAAACATTAGAAATCATCACTCTATAACTTTACACCTTGTAATTGTGTGTCAAAATATAAAAATTATGTATCTCATTCCCTCAATTTTACTTTAATTAATCCAATTTTCATTTCTACACTTCAGTGGAAGTAATTCACACTAAACATTTTCTGAAACACAGCCTTAGGGTTTGCTGCAAGTCAATTATTCAACCAAAGCCCTTACAAGAGGATTCTATCACCTTCCAGCAACTGTTCTTCAAACTCTTATAACCCCTCTAGATTCTAGAAAATGAGTCCTGGCTACTTCCAAACTAATGAAAGATAAGATGTTTACTTGTTTTCCTAATGAATTTCCTATGAACTAGGAAATCCTAGAATTCTTCATACATATTCCAAGAAGTAATGTATATAAAGAATCTTCCAGTTTTTCAGGAAACCCACTATTAGATAAAACCTCATTATAGTTGACTATATTCTAAATCTCAAATTGCATCAATGGCCCTCTCTTTCCATTTCAGCAGGCCATCTCAATGTCCAAAATTTAGTTAGTATATACAGTTGAAAGCAAACCAAAAGGAGAGAGAGATACTCCAAAGGAATTGGCTTTTAAAAGTACACACACACACACACACACACACACACACACACATACACACACACAAAGTATACACAACAGCTCTTTATGATTTATGTATAATGGCAAAACAGATTTGGGGAAAAAATTAAACATGTATGAATAGAGGAACAGTCAAGTTTTAATACATCCATATGATAGAATAGTATTTATTTATCTGAAGTGAAATTAATAGTAAATGACACAAGAAAACATTAACAGTACCTTAACTAAATATATATATATGCGATAGAATATATCACATGCAAAGTCATTCCATGCAAAATCATCCCAAACTACAACTGTCCAAAAGGGCGTGCATATACACATATACACAGAGAAAAACACAGGGAACAAAATGCATGCACACTTCAAAAGTGATTGGTTCTGGGTGGTTAAGATGAAAGTAATTTGAACTTTCTTCTTTATACTTTTTAATTTTTATTTATGACTATCATGTAATACCTTTATAATCAGAAAAAAATGTTGATAACAGCTATACATGATGTGAGAAGGGTAGTAAACTGGGGGAGGGGGTTATTACTTTGTGAGGGGTATAAATGTCTAACTATCACATTGTTTTGTACACCTGAAACTAGTAAAAAAAATGCTGAAGCAGCTCATAAATTTTTCTTCTCTGAGCAAAAACCAAAGAAAGTAAGGAAAACACTGTGTTTTCTTTAGATAGTCACCAAAAAGAAAACTATTACTTATCTCTGATCAGAAGAATAATTCATGATTAGTTGACCTGCCTAATTTATAACTCTTCGCCCTTTGAAGGTATAGCTATTTGAAATAATAATTAACATTAGCAATTTACATTATCATAGGATTAATAGCTAATCTACTATCTGCTGGTATCTCCATTACAACAAATGTTAAAACTGCAAATTCCAAATTAACCAAAAGATCCATTTAAACTGAAGTTAAAACTCGAAAAATTTAGGTTTCCCAAAAAAGGAGGTACTCAAAGTAGCTTATCATGAGGTTTAAGAAACAAATTTTATATTCATATGTATATTAGCTATCATCAGTTGTATACAGTTTTGAAGTTGTAGAGTAACCTATTAACTCTATATTCCTATATCTACATTAAGAACAATGTTAATAACTAACCCAACTGCAAATAGAACACGTGGATATCTGTATTTTGTGGTGCTTCATATATTTATATATTTCATTCTTGATCTAATGTTATTTGGCTAATAGCCTTCACTTTCTCAGCTATCTTCTGTTTTCTTGCATAATACATATAAATCCTTTATGGAAGTTAGACAAAACGAACATTTCTTTGGAAAAGCAACCTGATTTCATACTAAATAATCTAATTTACTCAAAATATTCAATATAAAATGAAAAGAGAGGAAATTCCACCCTCCACTCCAAACATCTGGCTCTATTGGGAGCACTTTATTTATTATTATACATGTGGGGGCTTATTTGCTATAGCAGTTAAGCTATCCTAACTTAATCGTTGTCTACACTATCAGTCACAGTTTACATTTTAACAGGGTTATGAGTTGTGCTGACACAGAATCAGTATTCCTAAGCATTGGGCGTAACTTTTTTTAATTGAGCTATAATTAACATACAACATTGTGCAGTTTAAGATGTATAACGTGATAAATTTATGTATCACAATGTGATTACCACCATAGTATTAGCTAACACCAGTATCGAGTCACATAGTTATCATTTCTTTTTTGTAGTGAGAACATTTAAGATCTAGTTTCTTAGCAACTTTGAAGTATATATACTTATTGGGGCATTTTAGAAGGGAAGTGTTCTGATGAAAAAGAAATATTCTTAATGGGACTTTTGAATTACTTGAAAAAAACAAACAAAAATAAAATAAACGTATCTATACACACACATATATGTATATATTAATATATGGGTATATATATATATGTGTGTGTGTGTGTGTGTGTGTGTGTATACACACACACACACACACACACACATAAATATTCAGAGGAGAGTTCACCAAAGCCATAGTTCTTTAAATCATATACTTACAGAGTGCTTAAATTCATTTAATTGCATTTGGAGACCCTGGGCTTTGTCAAGCTCCTTTTTCATTTCATTGACATTTCGTTTGAATTCAGTGACCTCTAAGCGCAGAGCACGGCGCTCCACTTCTGCTGCGTGCAGTCTCTGTGTAAATCCAAATATTTGCTTCTGTAATGATGCTGTGCTTTTCTGTTAAACAAGAGCAGTTTTACAAGAAGTAATTACAGACTTACTAATAAACAGCGATGACCATTTCACCAATTAAATGCAACTTACATTATACAGAGAATACCAGCTATTGCTACAATTTAGAGGTGAAAACTTTATATTTTATGTGACCAATAATTTGGATTACATGAAATGAACAGCTGAAGAAAAGAAATAATCTAGATGGGTAGAAAATAGAAATGACAATCATTTATGTCTCATACAATTCTGTTACAATATTCTTATAGAGGTCAGCTCAAAACTCATGCCAGAACTTTCGTATTTTGCTACTTGGACCCAATTGGAAGTGCTTTCATTTATTGTATTAAAGATTACATGAAACCTAAAGGAAACATAGGCACATTCGTGTACAACTAACTTAAACTACAAATAAATCTGATTAAGAATTAAATTCACAAATCCTAAAGTTTCTATTTAATAAAGTTTTATACATACCAAAATGGGCACGTGACCACGCAGTCCGTATTTCAGGGCCAGTGTGTTTACTTTATGAAGTCCACGGGCCAGCCTCTGAACCAGGGAATCTTTGTCTACATATGTAATACTCCTGCTGCTACTGTGCAAAGGTAAACTCTCCATTGCTAACCTAATTTTATCCATGAGTTTTGCAAAAGAATTCTTGGCAGCACCTATTAGTAAGTGTCCACACATTCTGGAATTTGGATCTTCAAAGAAAAAGAAAAAAGACAGGAAAGTGTGAATTGTCGCTTATTCGTTTCACAACAATACTTCCAATCGCAACACAATGAAAGTATTTTCTCAATTATATAATTCCCATTTACCTGTAGTAATTCATTCAAAAAGTCCCCTCCTACATTAGCTTTCACTGTAAAAAAGGAATGCAGAAAATAGTTCACCTACTAAACAATTATTGAAAGGAAATCTGCATGTACATCTCGTATGTCATTCACACTGAACGCTACAATACTAAAAATTGATCATCACACTCTGTTTTAAAACATAATATAAATTCATTTTCTATTTACAACTACCAAAGCTTGTTACCTTAGCGTCATACTATTTATATTCTCAGACAAGAAAACATAATTTGCCTTATTCCAAGGCAATTAAAATTTTACAACTACAATTACTTATTTCCCCACAGGATTTCTGTAATCATCCCTCTCATACTCGTATAATGGACCTAAGGTCCCAGCATATCCAACATGGCTTGCTTACGGCTAGATTCATCAGGTCTGTAATTAATAATTGTGTTTAATGTTGATAAATAAAATTGTCAGTGCTCTTTCTACTAATTGGTATTCCAGATAATAGTTAATAGGTTTGTTTATGCCTTAATAAAAGTCGTGTAATTTAGTTTTCCCACTGCTAGGCAGGTCTTCATCTGTCATTACTTGTCTTATGATAATACCCACGTAAAATGACAAGCATGCAGAGATTATTTAAATTCAGCAGTATACCATTCTACATTTCAAGATCCTCTGATTTTCAAGTTAATTTAAATCTTGTCTTTACATCATAAGCACAAAAACACATATGTAGTCTGATTCATCCAACCGAAAAATGTTTCATAATTCTAAGAATACGTATGGTTTGAAAGTAAAGTGCAACATTGAATGAGAAGGCAATCGAACAGTGTTTTCTGTCATAAAGAACCATTTCACAGAAGTCCTATGTTCAAAAATTTGGGCCTCGTTTTATTTCTTTTATTCCTCAATGAATGAAAGGTAAATTTTTAAATTTGTGCAGCAGTCAGAATTTGAAAATCATATTGCTTAGAAGTTACACATAAAATAGAAATTAATTGGACAAAAGCATAGTATCTTCCATTTAGAATTGATTTCTATCACTTACTGATGCACTGACTTCCAAGAATATAACACAGGTAATATAAGTTTAATTCTATATGCCTCTCATAAACATACTCTCTGAGAATCCCATGGACAGAAGACAGACCAGGTATAATTAAAATACACAGATCCTTCATTATCAGATTCCTTAAATAAATAATGAATAAAAAAGAATTTAGTAGCTTTATATGCCAATCAACATATAATGCAGAACACTGAGTTAAAAGAATTACTACACATTTAATAAGTTGCTGTTGAAGAAATCAACAAACAGTAAAATTTACTTTACCCATAACTTTCAATATAACACATTATTCCAAAGCCTAATATATGTATTCCCTGTTTCTCCAACTGGTTTGCAACTCCTTAACTGTGTTGTTTTTTTTTCATCTTAGTGAACTCTTTTTAACTTCACTGTGCCAGCCTAGCATATGTTATTATATGTTTGTTTGATTATTTATATTTCTTTTTTACTTCCATAGCAGCTGCAACAATGCTGAATATTATGATGCATTCAATAATAGCAAGATAAATTAATTAATGTTAACTTTTATGGTATGTCCAAAGTTATTGTTTTTAAATAACAGGATAAAAGCTCCTTGTTTTAAGAAATTTTCAGGAATATAAAAGTAATTAAATCGTCAAAAAGAGCCAGTAAAAGCAAAAATCAACTACGATGAAATATTAATGAGTAGTGCATTTTTTTACTATATCACAGAAATGTGTTTTTGTAGACACTAACCACTCTGAAAGGTAAAATTAAGTGACAGTATAAATCTATAAGGTATTCTTCTGAATTTGTAAGATGTGGGAAAGAGGCATGTAAGTTCCTTGACTGCTGACTCTCCATGAATTACAAAAAGAACACTAAATAACTTATGCTTTGATGAGTAAGAAGTGTTTTACAATATAATTCACATTATAGAGTATAGAGTACAATTAACTCAATATTAAACGAAAAAAAATTCCTCTAGTGACATAGTTGTAGAATTATTTGTATAGTGGTACAGAAAAAAAGAAAAGAGGTCACTAAAGTTTTTCGTGTCAAAACTTGTCTAGACTCTAAATGGTTGACATGTTACATTTAACAAATTCTTGTTTATGTAAACATTTGTTAATCACTTTCCCCTATTCAATAGCACGTGTCTTTCAAGAAAGAAGAGAACCCTATGTTCTGCCTTTACTTTTTCCAACAGAAGGGGCAATATCTTACATCTAAGATTAAAACTTTAAAACAAATTCATAAAGAATTGTGTCAACCAGTAGATCTAAACATGCAGGCTACAGATCTCAGGGTATGAGAGGGGAAGCTGAAAAGTTATTACAAGCATTTCACCACTTATAACTACAACAGCTATTGCCATTTTTATCTTCATTAAACCCTAAAAAACATATACAGTATGAATAATATATGCTCATGATATTGTGAGTAATAAAATTAAAAGCCCATTAAAACATTACAGAAGTCCACTGCTACTAAAAATACAACTATTATGTGGGGAGAGAGGAGTCTACAATGTTTTCTTATTAAAATGGAGCCTTCACACCCTGAAAAATTGACAAATACTCCTTTAATGAAAAGAGAGGGTAAATGAGCAATTATTTAATTAATATGTATGTAAATATGTGATTGTTTAATTATTTAATTTAATGATGTTAGTCATGAATGTAATATTAATAATAATTAGTAATATAATTAATAATGTTAACAATGTTAGAAATGTTAATCATGTTGACTGCATTAAATTCCGACTCAGATCTACATACTTGGAAACATGTTAACATCCCTGACATTTCCATTACCATCTATCTCCCTACATCCTGTTCTTAATATTTCTCCCATCTATTCAATGTTTTCAGTGATCATGGCCTTATCTCACCTATATTCTTACAAGAGTCTCCCTACTCTTCTCCACTCTTTCCCCTCTTCAGTCCATCCTCCACTGTAGATAAAGTGACTTCTAAAACACAAATAGGATCTTGTCACAACCCTTGCTTTTAATTCTCAATGACTCTCTTCACTTCTAAGAATAAATTTCAAATTCCTTAAAACATGCTCATACGACCCGACATGAGCTGATCCCTGCTTAGTTTTCCAAGAACATCCTTCACCATTATCCCTTCTATAGCAACTCCTTTTAAGTGAAACCAACACATCACAATCTCAAAGCATTCCACTGAGCAAAAACAATGCTTGTATCTCCAAATAGCTAATAATTTCAGAAATATGAATGTAGATATCAGTATTCATACATAGGACCTAATCATCATGATGAGACGTTTGCTTCAAAGTAGTGTTCCATCTAAAATTTTTAAAAATAAAATATAAATCCTATAAAAATAGTCCAAAATCCTATTTGAAAAGTAATGAGATAATTTGTCTTACCATATTTTAAAACATCACGATATATGTTTTAAAACATTAAGATAAAACATCATACTGATGAAAACATCAGTATGATAGAGGACATAGGGAGACTAATAGGCTGGAGAGACAGGAAACAGATGTTAGTATATGTATTAATTTAATATATACTAAATGCTATATTTTAATTTAGTAGGGAAAAATGAATGATTGAATTGAAAAGTATTGAGACCAGCTGGTCATCTGGACACAAATAAATCTTAACCATTTCTCACTATTTATACCAAAAATAATTCTATATAAGACCAAGATTTAATATACAAATTGAAAATACTAGACTAAAATATGAGCAATACAACCTTGAGGTAAGGCTAGCCTTTCTAAATACATCATCAAAAGAAAATCCATAAAGTAAATGTTTAACAATTTTCTCCACATAAAAATTAAAATACACAAATTAAAATACAAACCAGAAAAACATTTATGTTACATATAGCAAAGTGTTAATATGGGTGATGATACACAGGGAGTTCTTCTAATTCCAGAAGAAATAAACAAACACCCCCATATATGAACATAATGAGATAATTTCTAAAAGAATATAAATGGGTGTAAAACAAATAAAGATATGCAACCAAATAATCAAAAATAAAGTAATAATAGTTTCTTTTGCCTTTAAAATTGATGAAGATAAAAAAGACTGTCAAAACTTCATGTACCAAAGGAATTATGAAGAAACCAGAACTCTTAATACTGTTCATGGGAGTGTAATGTAAATCAACTTTTATGAAAGGCAGACTGGCAATACTTTCCAAATGTAAAATATGCAAACTCATTTTCAGGATTTTAGCCAAGGAAACAACTGTTCAAGTGTAAAATAATTTTATGCACAAACATGTTGATTACACATAGTTTATTACAGTATTTCTTAAAATAGTGAAAAAATAAGAAAAACACCAATATCCATCAATTGGGAATTCACAGAGTAAACTATAGTGTGTGTGTATATACACAGGTCTGACAATTAAGCTCGTAAACTTGTTGCAACGATGTTGCTAACCTTTTTTGATATCAGAGAGATTATTCATTATGAATTTGTACCAACTAGACAAACAGTAAACCAAGTTTACTATTTGGAAATGCTGAAAAGGCTGAGTGAAAAAGTTAGACAACCTAAACTTTTTGCCAACAATTCATGGCTCTTGCATCATGACAATGCACCAGCTCACATGGCACTGTCTGTGAGGGAGTTTTTAGCCAGTAAACAAATAACTCTATTGGAACACCCTCCCTACTCACTTGATCTGGCCCCCAATGACTTCTTTCTTTACCTGAAGATAAAAGAAATATTGAAAGAAAGACGTTTTGATGACATTCAGGACATCAAGGTAATACAATGACAGCCATAATGGCCATTCCAGAAAAAGAGTTCCAAAATTTCTTCGAAGGGTGAACTAGGTGCTGGCGTCAGTGCAGTTTCCCAAGGTGAGTACTTCGAAGGTGACCGTAGTGATATTCAGCAATGAGGTAATATATGCACACACAGACACACACAACCACTGGAACAGTATGTGACCAAATACAACTAATCATGTACACCTACTTTATTGACATGGAAAGACATTTATTTTCCATTGAGTAGTATAAAACTACAATGAGGCATTATTCCCACACCTGTGTTTGTGTGTATACATGTTTGTACACACTTATGGGAGATTTGTGGAAATCATCATTAAAGGGTTAAGAATGATTAGGCATGGCCTTTTGGGTGATTTTTATTCCTTTAAACCTTCTGTTCAGGTTTCTGTACAGTGTGAAGTTCTTACACCAAGCATAGCACTTTTATAGAAACAATAAAACTATTTTTAAAAGCACTATACACACTGTCTTCCTCATTCATTCATTCAACTGCTAGCTATAGAGTGGCTCATATGTATACAGGCATTGGGTTAGACAAAGGGGATGGGGACTTAAAACAATGATTAAGAATCAATAGATCTTTTTTGTTGCTTTCAGTTTTATATCCCACAGATCAGTGAAATCATATGGTTCTCAACTTTTTCTGTCTGATTTAGTTCTCTTAGCATAATAATCTCAAGATCCATCCATGCTGTCGCAAATGGCACTATTTCATCTTTTCTTATGGCAGGATAGTATTCCATTGCGTATATATACCACGTCTTTATCCAATCATCTATCAAAGGACACTGGTTGTTTCCATGTCTTGGCCACCGTAAATAAAGTTGCAATGAACATCGGAGCACATATAAAACTGAAAGCAAAAAAGGAGCAGGACAAGCAAACACACACACACTCATAGACATAGATAATAGTTTAGTGGTTACCAGAGGATAAGGAGCGAGAGGGGTGGTAGATGAGGGTAAACGGGATGAAACATATGGTGATGGAAGGAGAACTGACTCTGGATGGTGAACACACAATGTGATATATAAATGATGTATTACAGAATTGTACACTTGAAATCTATGCAACTTTACTAACCATTGTCACCCCAATAAACTTTAATTTAAAAAAATCATTAGCTCTTTTTTCTATCAGTATTATTTATAAATAATACTATAGATATAAATGCTCAATAATAGGACTTTTCCAAAAACATATTTTGACTCAAATGATATTTGGGGGAATGATTATCTAAAGCAGGGGCTCTTGGTCATTTTTGTGCTATGGATTTCTTTGGCAGTCTGGTGGATCCTATGGATCCCCCTTCTCAGAGTACTTTTAAATACATAAATCAAAATATGTAGGATTACAAAGAAAGCAAATTTTATTGAAATGCAGTTACCAAACATTTTAAGTTTATCAATGTAGTAAATATAAGAGAATACATTTACAACACATACTAATTAAAATTAATTTTTTAAAAGACATAGTATGGTGAAAGTTGTTGCTTAGCCAAACTAAGAACATTGATCTATAAAGTGATCTTCAAGAAGGCATCATATAGGTCATGTTGGAAATCAAATTTTTTTCCCATTCAAAAGTGATAAAAATCCTGACCTACATATATGCACTGCTGCAAATATAATTAAAGTTTCTATGGTTCACTTTATAAGGTAAAGGTAGACTTCTCTCAAAAAATACCAGAATTCCACAAAGGCTTTTAAATTCAAAACCTACTGTGGTAAGTTTCTGCCCTAAAGTCAGTGAGTTCATCTTTGACTAGGTCAACATATTTAATACAATTTATATCAGAAAGAAAAAGGATTGTGAATCCATGCTTTAAACTGATGCTATGCTATGACATTGGAATTTTACATAGTCATGAACAGTTCCAGGGATAAATTCTCCATTCAAAAATCATTCTTAAAAATTATGATAGGAAAATAAATTTTAATTTAAAAACCCAAATATGTGTTCAGTGTAAAATTCTTTCAAATTTTCTATATGCTTGAAAATTCTCATAATAAAAGAGTAAAAAACATTTTAAAATACAAATGCAATAACAAAAAAGAAAATCACAAAATAAAATTCAATAAATTAATGTGGCTTCCCAAAACAGACACTAGTACCTAAAGTACCAGAAATGATACATGGTCGATTGTATCATTTCAATTTCAGATATGAATGAAGTTTTATATAAGTAACAAAATCCTCCAAGTTATTTCTTCTCAAACTTTACTGTGCATGTAAATCATCTGAGGGTCTTGTTAAAATGCAGATTCTAATTGAGTAGCTCTGGAGTGGAGTCTGAGATTATGCATTTCTAATACTTTCCCAGTTAATGCTAACACTGTTGTTCCACACATCACACCTGGACTAGCGAAGCTCTTTTTTATTATTTGTTAGGATTAAATAAGGCCTTAAAGCTTATAAATATATACCAATAACTACTTGTTAATACAAATATCTTTACTTACTGCTTTGAACTTCTAAGAGTAAAACCTCAGTGTTATGCTGAATACAACCTAGATTTCTGAGTTTTGCCTAAAAGAGTTGCTATGACCTCTAGAAAGTTAGCTCAAATGAAAGAAAGTTCTGAGTAGTAATAGCAGGGGTATGTATATTTGGGTCATCTTTTAGATAATGAAGATTCAATTATAATTTAAATGTGTGACAAAATGTATTAACATTCTACTCATATCCATTTTCTTCTGTATTTGTTCAGAGATATTGCAAAGCAAATAGGATCGGCACATTTGTTTCTATCTTGAGAAATTCAGTCTGGACCATTCATTTGAAAATATTCAGCTATTGAAAGGGTTCTTTAGTCCATTCCCATAATGATTGATATCCCAGCCCTTCAGTAGAAGTAACATTCTCCCCTGTTTGAGGTAAATGATCTCTCGCAGGCGCACCATTTGGATACCTGGAAGAGGTAATTTATCTCAAGTGGGCAAACACTTTAATGAAAGCAGGAAGGCTGCCACCTGTCCAGCATTTACAGAGGCATTATGGCAACTGGGGTCTTTGCCCACTGTCTATAAACACACCGTCAAAGTTTAAGAAGGTAGCAGGGACAACCACCTTAAGCACTTTCTGAGAAGTGAAATCAAGCCACCATATTGAAATTCTAGATTCATGAAAAGGTTTAAAGTAATACACCAGCTCACTTGAGACATCAGTACACAAAGAGACAAAACAACAAACATTTACTGGACAATTACATATACAAGGGTTAAGCAGGTTACATTTACTCCTAATAACCCTATGGGAGGGAAATTTTCTTAGCCAAATTTTACATACGAAGATATTGAGGCTGGAAAGGAATTAAGTAATTTCCCCAATGTTACACATATAGTAAGTAATGTAACCCAGACTCAACTCTAGAGTCAAAATTCTTAATTTATACTCTACATATCCAACATGTTTAACTTTCTCTCCTACATACTTTTTAAATTCTCCCTCCTCAATAGTTAATAGTATGTGCATAATTCAGAATTATAAAAATATAAGCACCTAATTTTTAAAAAGAGTAATTTACTGACTTTTTGTTTTTAACCTTAAAGCAAAGATAATACAAGCAATACAGTTACTATTTAATATATTAAAAACAACTACTTGGTATCGGCATACATGTACCAGTTTTCCTGCAGCTAAAAAGAAAAAGTGCCAATGATGCTATCAATATGTAGTCCTGACATGTAAAATGTTTTTTCAGCAAGTTCTTCAAAAAGACAGAAAGATCGATAGAAGACAAAACAGTTCTAAGAAATATTTTCTTTCATTTTAGAATTTTTAGATTTCCTAAAAAGACTTTCCCAAGATTTTGCCATTTTAGTGTCATACATGGTTGAAAGAATCAAGATATTGCTCATAATATTAGATGATTCGAGAGATAATGAATCAATTACAAATCAAAGTTAAACTGATATCCCAGATACCTGTGGTATGATAAAAACACCTTACTGCGAATTAGTCAAATAAATTAAGGAATGCACAACTGATAAATATTACCCAGACATTAAAGAATCATTCTCTAGAAGACTAATATAAATGGCGAAAAATCCTCCAACAATGACTTTTTTAAACTAAAGTCATGATAGTATATCATAAGCAAAGCACAGAATCACTTCTGTGATATTCTTGCCAAAAATGCTTAAGCTGAACCTTATCTTGAGGAAACATCCAAGAAGTCAAAATTGAGGGATAGTCTACAAATAATTGGCCTGTAATCTTCAAGGTCATGATAGTCAAGGAAAAACTGAGGAACTCTTCCATGCAGAGGAAGGCTAAAGTAACATGACTAAATGCATGTTTCTAAACCAGATGCTTTCACTACAAAAGACATGGTTGGCACACCTAGGTTAAATAGAATGGGGTCTGAATGGTAGTACCGTGTTTCCCCAAAAGTATGACCTAGCCGGACCATCAGCTCTAATGCGTCTTTTGGAGCAAAAATTAATATAAGACCCGGTCTTATTTTACTATAATATACGACCCAGTCTTATATAATAATGTAATATAATACAATATAATATAATATAATACAATATAATAATATAATGCCAAGTCTTATATTAATTTTTGCTCCAAAAGACGCATTAGAGCTAATGGTCTGGCTAGGTCTTATTTTCGGGGAAACATGGGTAATGTTTTCTGATGCTGACCAGTACACTCTGATTATGTACAAGGATGTCTCAGAAATGCACACTAAAATATGAGTAATGGGGCATCATTTCAGCAACTTGATCTCAAATCATTCAGAAAAAAAAGGACTTCTCTGTTGTGTACTTGCAACTTTTCTACAAGTTTAAGGTTATTTCAAAATAATTTTTAAATGCAAATATAAAACAGTATGTAGCTTATGATATAATTTATAACATTTGCTAGTCTGTTAGTGGATGGATTCGTGGGTGGCAGGATGGACGGTAGGAAGGGGGAGGGAGGAAAAGTGGGTAGATAGGGAGACAGAGAGAGATAAAGGGATAAAATAGATTAGAATAACATACACAAATTTTAATAGTTAACTATGCCTGTATGATAGGAAACTATTTTTATTTTTGTTATTGTTATCTGATTCTTTTTTTTTCAAGTTTTCTAAATTGACCATTTTTAAAACTGAGGCAGTAGATGTGGAGGTAATTGGTTTTTTGAAATCTGAATCCTCTCTATTGCAGACATTGTTGATTAGCTGATCCATTCCACCCATAAACTCTTCCTTCTCTTTTGCCAATTCCAGCCAGCCAGTTAAGGATAAGTGTGTGATCCAGTTTAAGCCAATGAAACAATAGCAGAAGCCTTCTGAGGGTGGGAATGTTTTTGGGAAAGCTTTTGCCTCATGGTACAAAGGGATATATTCAGCAGCCACATGACTTCATATTTTTAACAACTTTCTTGATACATAATTCACATATAATACAATTCACCCACTTAAAGTGTACAAATCAATGGTTTTTAATATATTCACAGAGTTGTGCAACCATCATCACAACTTTATAACATTTCAGTCACCCCAAAAAGAAACTCCATATACATTAGCAGTTACTTCCCATAACCTCCAACAACCTACCCAGCCTTAGGCAACCACTTATCTACTTTCTGTCTCTAGATTTGTCTAATCTGCACATTTTAAATACAGGCATCCCTTAGAGATACATGGGTTTGGTTCAAGACCACCTCAATAAAGCAAATATCACCAAAAAAGTGAGTCACACAAATTTTTTGGTATTCCAGTGCATATAAAAGTTATGTTTATACCATATTGTAGTCTATTAATTATGCAGTAGCATCATGTCTAAAAACATACCTTAATTTAAAAATACCTTATTGCTAAAAAATTTGAACCATCATCTGACCCTGCAATGAGGCATATTCTTTTTGCTGGTGGTGGCTCTTGCCTCAATGTTGATGGCTGTTGACTCACCAGAGTAGTGGTTGCAAATGGTGGGGTGGCTGTGGCCATTTTTTTAAATAAGACAACAATGAAGTTTGCTGCATTGATTAACTTGTGACTTTCATGAATGATTTCTCTACAATATGTGATGCTCTCTGATAGCATCTTACCCACAGCAGAACCCTGCTTCTGCTCTATCAACTAAGTTTGTGTAATATTCTAAATCCTTTGTTGCCAGTTCAACAATCTTCACATCTTCACCACAAGTAGATTCCATCTCAAGAAACCACTTTCTTTGCTCATCCATAAGAAGCAACTCCTCATCTTTTAACGTTTTATCATTGGATTGCAGCAGTTTAATCACATCTTCAGCCTCCACTTCTAATTCTAGTTCTCTTGCTATTTCCAATCTGTAGTTATTTCCTCCACTGAAGTCTTGAACCCCTCAAAGTCATCCATGAGGGTTGGAATCAGCTTCTTCCAAACTCCTGTTAATGTTGACATCTGATTTCCTCCCACGAATCATGAGTGTTCTTTACAGTATCTAGAATGGTGAATCATTTCCAAAAGGTTTTCAATTTACTTTGGCCCAGATCCATCAGAGGAATCACAACTATGACAGCTATAGCTTTACGAAATATATTTCTTGAATAATAAGTTTTGAAAGTTGAAATTACTCCTTGAATCATGGGCTGCAGAATGGATGTGGTGTTAGCAGGTAAAGAAAACACCATTAATCTTATGTACATCTCCATCAGAGCTCTGGGGTAGCCAGGTACATTGTCAAGAGCAGTAATATTTTGAAAGAAATCTTTTTTTCTGAGCAGTAGGTCTCAACAGTTGGCTTAAAATATTCAGTAAACCATGTTGTAACAGATGTGCTATCATTCAGGCTTTGTTGTTCCATTTCTGAAGCACAGGCAGAGTAGATTAAGCATAATTCTTAAGGGCCCTAGGACTTTTGGAATGGTAAACAAGCATTGGCTTCCACTTAAAGTCACCAGCTGCATTAGGCTCTAACAATACAGTGAGCCTGCCCTGTGAAGCCTTTGAAACCAGGCATTAACTTCTCCTCTCTAGCTATGAAAGTTCTAGATGGCATCTTCTTCTAGTATAAGGCTGTTTCAGATACATTGAAAAGCTGCTGCTTCGTGTAGCCATCTTCATTGGTTATCATAGCTAGCTCTTCTGGACAACTTGCTGCAGCTTCTCCATCAGCACTTGCTGCTTCACTTTGCACATTTATGTTATGAGATGTCTTCTCTCCTTAAGCCTCATGAATCAACCTCTGCTAACTTCAAACTTCTGCAGTTTCCTCACCTCTCTCAGCCTTCATAGAATTGAGGAGATTTAGGGCCTTGCTCTGGATTAGGTTTTGGCTTAAGGCAATGTTGTTGTTGGTTTGACCTTCTATCCAGACCAGTAAAACTTTCTCTGTATCAGCAATAGGCTGGTTTCACTTTCTTGTCATTCCTGTGTTCACTGGAGTAACACTTTTAATTTTTTTTAATTAAAGTTTATTGGGGTGACAATTGTTAGTAAAGTTACATGGATTTCAGATGTACAATTCTGTAATGCATCATCTATATATCACATTGTCTGTTCCCCACTTTTAATTTCCTTCAGGAACTTTTCCTTTGCATTCACAATTTCACTGTTGGACGCCAAGAAGCCTAGGTTTCAGTCTATCTCAGCTTTTGACCTGCCTTCCTCACTAAGCTTTTGATTTAAAACGAGAGACGTGCAACTCTTCCTTTCATTTTAACACTTAGAGGCCATTGTAGGATTATAAATTGGCCTAATTTCAAAATTGCTGTGTCTCAGGGAGCAAGGAGGCTCAAGGAGAGGGAGAGAGCTGGGGAGGGGCTGGTCAGTGGAGCAGTGAGAACACACACAACATTTACTAAGTTCACCATTGTACACGGGTGCAGTTTGTGGCACCTCAAAACAATTACAATAGTAACAACAAAGACCACTGATCACAAGTCACCACAACAAATATAACAAGAATGAAAAAGTTTGAAATATTGCAAGAATTACCAAAACGTGACACAGAGACACAAAGTAAGCAAATGCTGTTGGAAAAACGGTGCCAATAGACTGCTCAATGCAGGGTTCTCACAAACCTTCAATTTGTTAAAAAAAAAAAAAAAAAAAAAGAAGCACAATAAATGTCAAGTACAATAAAGTGGGGCACAATTAAAATGAGGTATGCCTGAAAATGGAATCATACAATATGTGATCTTTTGTGAGTAGCTTTTTTTAACTTAGCATAGTGTTTTCAAGGTTCATCCATGTTGCAGCATGTATCTGTACATCATTCCTTTTAATGGCCGAACAATATTTCATCATTTAGATATTTATCCATTCATCAGTTGATGGACATTTGGGTTTTTCCACTTTTTGGCTATTATGCATAAGGCTACAATGAACATTCATGCACAAGTTTTTATATGGATATATGTTTTCATTTCTTTTGGCTATATATCTAGGAGTGTATTGCTGGTGCATATGATAATTCTGTTCAACATTTTTAGGCATTCCTAGACTCTTTTCCACGGCAGCCGTATCATTTTTCATTTCCCACCAACAATGTATGAATGCCTTCACATTACGTCCTTACCTTTTCCTTCCTGCCCTTACACAATCTTGACGCCTAAAAGCAGAGTAGCCAGCTTAAAACGAGGAGGCATAAACATGAAGATGCTAAGGATGGCAGAGCAGAAAGACACAGTCTGGATTTCTACCAATGTCCAAACTTTCTATCATTTGGGAGGAAAACATTTTATACAATTCAGCTACTTTAAGTGGGTCTTCTATTAGTTACAAAGGAAGCAATCCTGCGATGCCCCCAAACATAATAACTTCACTATATTCTGAAGAAGAAATTTCTCCTTGATCTTTATATGCTTATTTATAACAAAACCACATTTTAAAAAGTTAGAGCTGTATGAGGTATGTAAATTATCTTGAAATTTTAAGGTAAACGTATTTTCATTGGATCCAAATTTTTATGAATGTTCTTTATTATTCAGTTAATGCAATAAATCTTCATAATAACCAATATTTGAAAAGTAAGAAACTAAGAAAAGTAAGCAAACTAGTAAACAAAGACTATATTAAGCACTTTACAAATTAAGTCATTTAGTCCTCTAAACACCTCTATAAGTGATAACTATATTCTCATTTAACAAATAAATAAAATGAAGAATTTAAATAACTTGCTATGTCACACAGCTAGTCAGAACCAGTATTGAAAGTGAGGCAGAATCCTTACTTAACCCTACACTGGGTTACCACCACTATAGAGCACTTGAGCAATTTTAGAATAGAAAATTAATAATGAATAGACTAAAAATGTGTACAGGTAGACACCTAGTGTCTATTCTTTCATGTTATGTACTACTTTCATGGTGAGATGCGTGGTAGGGAACAATTTTTTTAGCACCCATCTATGTCAGGTACTGTACAAAATTTTAACAAAATTATCTTATTAAACCCTCGTAACAACCAGGAAGATGACGCCATCTCCATTAATGGATAGAGTCCGTGGCCCAGTAAAGTTAAGTAACTTGCCCAATTTCACACCACTAATAACTAACAGAGCTAGACACAAAATCAAATCTGCCTTGTCCAAAGCTAGTGCTCTTTCTACTATACAATAATGCTTACCTACTTAGGTTATTCACACACTTAAATTATAAACTCAACGTGACTATATAAGCTGCTATGGCTTTACATTTATTACCCTCATTATTATCTGTTGATAACCTTTCATATACTTTAACTGTCTGAAACTATGTTCCCACGCTGTATGCTAAAACATCTAAAATTTCTACTACTAGGATACATTTAAAAATGAAAACATGCAACCTGGAAAAGATAATATATTAACCCCTCATCATGTTGAAGGAATTATTCTATAAGCCGAGCTAGTTAAGTCACCTGCAGAAGAGGTCCACACTGATTATTTCTGTGCTAGTCCAGTAATAGTCAATTATCTACCTGTCCAGACCACATCCCTTCCAATACGCTTTAGGAAATTGATGCATCAATTATTCTCCCTCCCCCATAAGCAAGTTACTTTCTCTTCCTTAAGTAGTGTTCGTTAGGTAACAGACGTTTAAAGCTTCCCCTAAAAGTAAGTTTCCCTGAACTTGCTATTTCTTCAAGCTACTAGAGGCATAACCAGGTTCTAACATCAAAGGCAGCTGTGTTCCTGGAAGTACGCAAGCACTTAAGAGACACCACTCTTGGTCTACCTTATACTTGATAGGTCTTAGCTACACCTATTTTTATCAGGGTTTCAATAACCATAGTGTCAATATTTTAACTTAAAAATGTTACAAGGGGCCACTTTTGGAAAATGTGCTGAGGGCAGGGATCACTGCCTACTTTCATAAAACTTCTACAATCTAATCCCATGTCAATAATCCAAACTTTCTCCCACAAATCCCTAATATAGTTATTACATTTTAGTAATCACCATCTATAAGCCAGGTCTGCTAGGCGTGGATTTCCATTCTCATCTCTTTCATGTCCCTTCTTCCCATTCTGTGCTTATTCCCACCTCCGCATCTCTGCTTAAACCTTGCCCTTCATCTGAATGCCATCTCTCCTCTCTAACTTACTATCATTCTAGGCCCAACTAAATTACCAGCTCCCCCTGAAACGTCCCCAACAGTCATATGCCCATATTGCAATACATCTTCTATGGATTCCTACGTTCAAAGCCTATACTGCCCAACCCAATCTTTGACTACAGTTTGCCTAACATTGTTCATGAGTTGTCATTCTTGTTCTATAACCATTGTGCATATTTTCTAGAGGGCCAGACCAAGTCACATATTTTTCTTTTATCTCCTAAAGTATATATAACATGGAAATCAGAGGAAAACACATCCAACAAAGTAATAGTATAGAATAACATTAAAACAAGATTACAGCTTAAGAAATCAACCTACTTTTAAGTGTCCACATACCCACAAAAAATATGGCTAACACAAATCATCTGTTTATTAAAATAAATCCAAAACTTTTAATAAGTTCTTTCAAGAATGTTACAGTTTTTCTTTGAAGTTATAATACCACCGTTCTTAAAATACATTTATTTAGACTTTTATTTCAGACTCCTAACCCAATATGTTGAGATTTTGCCAATCCATTAAACACGCATATTGCTTACCAATATCAATGACCACAATGCAAAAAACAACCTTTGAATCATAAATTTCCTTCTACAAAAGCTTAGGTTTAGATATTTGAAATCACAATGAATGACGTGTATTTACAAAGCAGAGCTATCTAGATAATTAAATTACATCCCAAATTATTTCATTAATGCTTACAACATTTCATCAAGCAGGCAACTATTAACAAGTGCATTATACTATTTGTGGTATTAATGTGTCTGAAATGACAATAATTATTAGTCCAATGACATAACTTAACCAGTAGGTAACAGTATGTTATTTTCCTAGCATAGAGAAATTAGCTTTCACTGAACTTTTCACCTAAACACATCATGTTATCTCAGTCATGAAAAAATAAACTTGAATTTTAGACCTTTCGAAATCACAAATTATAGGTCGTTCCACACCTGGTGGAAAGGAATAGGCAATTCAAGTTAACTCTACTTAAAATTAATTAGAAAAAATAAAAACACATTACCAAATGAGAGAGGAAAATTTTCTACTGGCTTAGTTATTACTCAAAGTTCTAAAATTTATAGCCAGAAATAGAAATGAAGAAAGACTAAAACATTGGAAAGAACATTACCAGTTTTACTTAATAAAAAAGCTAATTATGAGCTTTCCATAGGAAAATCAGATCACAAAGGAAAAAAAAAATAAGGTGGATATATTCACCAAGAAATGTCATTTAATTTCCCCATAAAGACAAAATTACCCATCAACATTTACATTAATTCCCTACATCATTAAATATAGATTTAACAATGTCTCTGCACCTGAATAAAAGAAAGATGATAACAAATGTATTTTCTTCCTAGATGGTTTATTAGAATTTGTACCATAAAGCTTTTCTGGACATTTACTTTTAAATGAATTTTGCAAGAACATAAAAGAGGGAATCATACCTGTTTTAGTAATGACTTCCTGTAACTCAGCCATAGAAGTGATTATTGCAGCAAGAAGGTCAGAACTGGTGAGCCAACTGAGCGCTTGCAAACAACGTAACTGCTCCTTTTGATGTTCTGCAAAAGTTGAAAAAAAAATCCATTATGCAATGCTACAAAAATTTATTAAAATCCATGTTTAAAATTCATAGTAATGTTTAACTATTTAAGAAATAGATCAAAAGTTGAAGACAGAACTTTGCCTGATGCAGAAAAGTCTACAAGAAATGTTAGATTTGATTGACTATTTATTTATATATTTGACTGTTAACTGTCATTGGACATCAAAAAAGAGAGAGAAGGAAATTTTCTTTAGTTCTACTTACATTACTTAAGAGCTTGATGTTAAAAATTGAAATCATTGTTTCCTTAGGATAGCATTCAAAAAATGTTATATATGTCTCATTTATATTTGTTTCATTTCCACTGAGTTCTTCAATAGATTTTTAACTCTGATCATTTTATACTGATTCATAGAAAGTGAAAATAAATTATACTGATATTTAATTTTAAATAGGGCAGTCTCTGGATTAACTTAATTGAAAAATTGCTCTATAAACTCTTCACTCTACTGTGAAAAGATCATTCAAATATAATAAAGCCAGACAACGTTGAAATTACATATATTTGCTACTTTCTTTATACTTTAATGTTTAAAACAAAAAATCAAAACCTAATTTATACATAAATATACATTTATACATACATATGTATTTATATACGCATGGGATTATGTTACATGACTTAATATATTAAATGATTTTTTTTAAGTTTTTGCGTAATGGCAAAACATATTCACATTGTACGTCACTTATATTCAACTTAGAATTTTAAAAGCACAATTTGTCTTACTTGGAAATTTATGTTTGTCTTTCGGCTCTCCTGTACACACTAACATGCCTATGCCTTCTTTGAAACTTTCCATCCAGGTAAAAAGAGAGGCACATGATTGGCCTAAAACCCTGAGTCTGTTTGCTGCCAAAATTGCAATAACACCTTTCCGGAATACACGTATCAATCCTTTGAATGGTTTTTTCTTCATCTTGGCTTCCTCTTGCTTTTTTTCCTCTACTGTTGACAAAGCCTGGGCTAGAGTTCTTACTTCCAATTTGAACAACTCAAAGGTGTTAACTTGCTCCTGGAGAAAATCTCTCTGTGTAGATAAGGCACATGATCGGCTATAGAGAGGATATAAGGCACCAGCCATCAATGCACAGGCTGCCAGCAAGGATGTTTGCTCCTTTTGAGTCTGTGATAAGACATTTTTGACGCGTGAATTTTCAAGAACCAACTGTTCATGTGACTTCTCAATACGGTTCAATTTTTCCATATTTTTTTCAGCAATTTCCTGAAATTTCTATAAGAAGAGAAGTCAAATACTATATTTAATCATGAAACAAATAGGCGTTTTATTAATACCTCTTTATAGAAAGAAAAAAATGTTTCCTGACAAAACTACTACTTCTTCAAAAGATCCATGTTCTAAAATATCCAAAAAATACATATGATACAACAACAGTGGGCCAAATAGCTTAGATCTGAATGTGCACACTGATTTTTAAATCCTCTTACATAGAAGCTTTTTATAAAGTAGAACACATAAATTTAAAAATACTTCATGAATTTCCTGCACACTTACAAATAAATACACATATTTAGAAATAGATAATTTCCCCTCTTCCATTTCTCATAAGTTTTCCTCTTCCATTCCTCACTAACTTTTATTTCCTGCTTTTAAACAGAAATTATACCAATAGAGGTTCTCATATATATATATATATATATATATATATATATATATATATATATATATATATATATAGAGAGAGAGAGAGAGAGAGAGAGAGAGAGAGAGAGAGAGAGATTTCACTTCTACCAAAATAAACAAAGGGTTAAATCAGTGATACAACAAATAGCACTTGACTGTCTGCCATTTACCAGAAGAGAAGGGACTGGCTCTCAGAACATACTTATATTTCAGTTCGTTTCTTACATACAAAATACAGCGCTAGTTGTAGGAGGAAATACTAGTTGTAAGCTGAACCTCAGCAGCTCTCTGATTCTAAAACTTAATTTGAAACACTAACAAATTTAAACTGCAGGTAGCACATTTTAATCATTAGAAAATAAGCTAGCTCTCTATGAAATCTTATGTCTAATCATTTAGGAATTGCTGAGGTAGAGTAAATTTTAGAAGATATCAGATCCCAATTTCCTTTACAGATGCATTTATCATTCAATAAACATTTATCGATTACTCACTAAATTGCATGTGCTAGGAAAACAGAGAAGTAAATCAATTATTGTGGTATAATGCTATGATAGAGCTATGCATGATCGCCAGAGGTACAAACACATCATTGTCATGACATTAACAGGCTTTTGGAGGGTCACAACAAAGGACAAGTAGGATTGAAGTATGTAATAGAAAGAATTTTTTTAAAAAAGAAAAAGCCTAATCCACCGATAGAGAGGCTGGCCATAGCGACCCTAACATAATTTAATCTAATCTGTATAATCAATGGTGATTTGATGGCTTCATTTGGATCTTTACTTGGCCAAGCAAGATGCCATGACTTGGCCATGAACCTCTTCCTTTTTACGAGTAGGCCACGGGGGTTCAATTTGAATAAGTAGGTTCAATCGAATTTGTATATATGTATGATAAAGTGAAGTGCTGTCTTCATTGTGAGAGAATCCTTTTGGGGGCAGTCAGGAAAATACTTATCTTTGTATTACTAGTTCAGACTGCACTCTGTCTAAAATTTACTGTTGATCTTTGGGAGAGGCTTATAGTGTGTTTGTGATTCAAGAATTACCCACAAAACAACTAAAAGAGTCAAAGGAATTTCTAAAACTTACATTGGCAGGAAGACCTCAAAGGTGATCATCAGACTAGGAGAAAAATCAGAGTACTGACAATTAAGTTCACGAACTTGTTGCAATGATGTTGCTAACCATTTTTTATATCAGAGGGATTATTCATTATGAACTTTTACCAACTGGACAAACAGTTAACCAAGTTGACTATTTGGAAGTGCTGAAAAGGCTGCATGAAAAAGTTAGATGACCTAAACTTTTCGCCAACAATTCATGGCTCTTGCACCACAACAATGCACCAGCTCACACGGCACTGTCTGTGAGGGAGTTTTTAGCCAATAAACAAATAACTATTGGGACACCCTCTATAGTCACCTGATCTTGCCCCCAAGACTTCTTTGTTTACCCAATGATAAAGGAATATTGAAAGGAAGACATATTGATGCCATTCAGGACATCAAGTGTAATACGACTACAGCTCTGATTGCCATTCCAGAAAAAGAGTTCCAAAATTGCTTTGAAAGGTGGACTAGGTGCTGGTGACAGTGCATAGCTTCCCAAGGGGAGTACTTCGAGGGTGACCACAGTGATATTCAGCAATGCGGTATGTAGCACTTTTTCTAGGATGAGTTCACGAACTTAATTGTCTGCCCTCGTACAAACTCTTGACTACTCTGCAAGATTTGGTGGCAAAGCCTACCATTGACAATGTTCACAGGTAGTAGCCAAAAAATTCAAACTTGCACAAATATACTGCTAAGGAAAGTAACTTCTGAACCAAAAGCAATTCTGAGTCTGGAGGACAGGTTCCCAAAGGTGTACAGTAAGTAGAAGGAGGCACTCAGAGGTATAATCCTGAGCACAAAAGAGTAAAGGCCATATACAAAAGGCCACTCTCTGAAGGATTCAACTTCTTCAATGCTTGCCCTTGGGCAGGGAAAAAGCTGTATTTTAGACATGGTTTTAAATGTTTCTATACTGTAATTCCCTTTATTTACTCTAACTCTTCTCCAAAGTCTGACCCAGCCACTTCTGTGAGAAACAAAGGAATGAGGAAATAAAGGAATTGTGGCTTGCCCCTAACCACATCTCCACTGGCAGACAAGCTGTGGTAGCGGGACGCTCTCATCGGGACTGTGTCCCAGAGCTCCAGACAAGGACACTTGCAAAGGAGGTGGGATCCCACTGGTATCAGCTGAAAGAAGCCAGAAACTGTGAGAAGCACTAGCCAGGTGAACTGCTTGGAAGAGGTGAGACATCCTTTCAAGAGACTGACACTCAAATTGTAGCTAGAGAAAGCAGGAAGACTAGCATGTAAAAACAGAAGAGTCAGAAAACAGGATAATGTGTTCTAAGGAAGTACAAATAATCCAGTACGTCTGAAGAAAACAGGAGAATGATGAAAATTTTAGAAGATAAAATTAGATAACAGATGATTAAACTAAGGCATTTAAACTTTATCTGAAAAGTTATGAAAAGCCACAAAATCCTGGAACAGTCTCTATGCTTTAGTAAATGGGTGGAGAATCAGAAATACAAATAAAGACTGCCAAGGGTAACAACAGGGTTGCAGGGAACAGGGATAGAATGAGGGAAGTATATGAAAATTACAAAGGTTAATTCCATATTCCCTCCAAAATCAATTCCATCAGCTCAATTAGAGCCAAAAAAAGGAAAACTGTAGAAAATATAAAAGAGGCACATTGGTCATAGCTATGTAGTAGAAATAAACATGAATTTAATCAGATTCCAGGTGGCCACCTATTTACATATTTACAGATCTCAAAATCTCAGGCAGAAGTGTTTTTCCAACAAAACTTACGTTTTAGAGTAAAAAATGGTGAAAAGTTATATTTGCCAATGATATTTTAAATATTTAAAAATAATATTCAAACCCATTGGTCCAAATCAAATGGAATGCTGAAGGAGGAGTACAAGGAAAGCAAGGCAATCGTGGGAAAGGTTTCATTTTAGCGCATGATTCATTGCAAACTCCTCCACGGTGTACAGCTGGTCTATTTCCACAACCCATCAGGTTAAAGCTAACAGCATTTTAAAGAGGCAGCCAGAAATAGGTGGTCCTGGCATGAGGATGAGAAGGTAATCAAAACATGGACAGAAAAAAATAAAAATTTAAAATACATTACCAAAAATACCCCACTTCTCTCCATCTAAAGAAAAACAGGAACATGATAGAATTTTTTAAAAACAGGACTGAGATTCCTGCCTTACACAGCCACTTTTCATTTTAGGTTACCTAGCAGAAGTAGTGGCATGTAACAAGGCAATTTCTGAAGATTTTTATGTCATTTCGTGGCCCCCAAATTTTGATCATTTATAATGATTATATATTAAAAAGTTCAGATTAATACTAATTACTACCACTATGGATGATTTCATGAGACTTGTAAGAAAGAGAAGCCATTCACAATTGCTAAAAGAATAAAAATCGTTAAAAGAAGAAAAAGAATACATGTGAAGTCTGTTTAAATATAAATAACCTCTAAAGACCGTTTAACAACCATCTGCTGTCTTAAATCATTCTTGGTTTAAGTAATTATAATCAAATAACAAGTATCAAAGGTTATTAAAAAATATATATCAACCAGGCCAATATCAACTATATAACTAGGATTAATAAAGTGGGATATTTTAATTAAAGATTTTTAAACAATGAAATTAAATTTTCAAAGCTCTTAGTGACAAATTAGGTTAACAAAAAAAAAAAAAACCTCAGTAATATTAAGACTTAATGAGAGTTGAGAGTTTTGTTCATTTCTTAATGGATGTACATTTCTACATCCCTGGCATCTCCATTGAAATCCAGAATCACAGATCTGACTGTCTAGTAGACATCTCCAGTAAAATGCCTCACAGCCATCTCAAGCTAAAGTATCCAGGCCAGTACTGTTGATTTTAGTCCTAAAAGGGTTCATAACAGTCTTCTTTATATTAGGAAATTGCACCAACATTCACCAAACCATCCAAGTCAAAAATTTTGTAGTCCCTCTTAACTCTTCCTTCCTTCACCCTATTTTCTGCATTCCCAAATCAAAACCATCAGCAAGAAAAACATACATCCTGATTCATCTCCACTGTTACCAGCCTAGTTCCAGCTATCATCACCACCAGCAATTCATGCCCATTTCAATGCTATGTCAGATTATGTCAATCCAATCCTATCGCTTAACCTTTGTCTTTACTAACCCAAGGTTCTCCACTCAAGTCACAACACCCCCACATGCCTTCTCACGTAAGGCTTCACTTTCTCCCATAGCCTCCACTTGAAGAAAAAGGAGAGAAACATCTGCTCCTTTAGTATCCAGACAGGAACCTCACCAGCACTTTTCACAAATTAACCACATTCTCTAGCACCCCTAGGTTCTCTCCATCTCCACTCCCCTAACGTTATTCAAATTCTAGTAATCTTCAGAACCCATTTCAGAATCTATCTATTCCATGACTAGACTATTCCCTTTACTATCATTCTCACTCACACTGACTTTGACCATCTCTGAACATAATTAAACTACTCAAGCATTTAATTCCTACACTGCTACTTATTTATATCATGTGTATATATCTACTCTCCCTCAAATACAATAGAGTAATTCCTAGAGGCCAGGAATTATTTACTACAGCGCCTGTCACCGTGCTCTATACCCCACAGGTATTTAATAAATATTGAATGAATTAAATAATCCTTTATACACTTTTCCTTTGTGGTTACCACAGTGTTTTACCAATAATAGGCACTGAATAAAAAGCTTTTTAAATGTAAAGAGAAAGAAATATACAATCAAAAAAAGATATAGTTTGCAAAAATAATTTGGAACTGATCAACATGTCAGAATTCTGTTTTAAATTATTCGGATATTCCACAGGGACCGTCAGAGGTACTGCATTATTTACTGTGAATTATTCCTGAAGAACAAAGCTTGTTTGATGGTAAGGCTGGAAACGGCTTTAAGAGCAAATTTTCCTTAAAAAAAAAAACCTATGTTTTTTGCATAAGGTGATTAAAGGCCAATATTTTTAAAGCAAACAGAAAGAACATTTCCTTCAAATGGGACAGAAGCATTCCTAGTACTAAAATGTTCCTTAGTGTGTATAATTTCAAAAATAATATTCAAAAAATTATCCTCCCATAAAACAGTCTTATTTTGGGGAGGGGAAAAAAACCTGAAAATAAAGGATGGATACCTTTTACACAGATTTCTTTGTCATATCAAAAATGCTATATAATTTCACTAGTTTTCCTTTACACACTGTATGATTCCCTTTATATGACACTCCATAAAAGGCAAAACTATGAGAATGGACAACAAACCTGTGGTTCCCATACATGATCAATTGTTTTTCACAAAAAGAGGAAGGCTATGCAATGAGAAAGTCAAGTCTTGAACAAGTGGTGTGGGAAAGTCAAGTAAATGCAAAGGGAAAATGAACCTCAGCCTCTACCTATCATCACACGCAAAAATTAATTTGAAATGGATCACAGACCAAAATACAAAAACTAAGACTATAAAACTAAAAGAAACAACAGATTGGGATGGCCAGATAACTCAGTTGGTTGGAGCGCGTGCTCTTAACAACAAGGTTGCTGGTTCAACTCCCACATAGGTGGTGGGCTGTGACCCCCACAACTAGATTGAAAATGACAACTGGACTTGGAATTGAGCTGCGCGCTCCGCGACTAAGATTGAAAGGACAATTTGACTTGGAGCTGGTGGGTCCTGGGAAAAAAACACACTGTTCCCCAAAAGAGTCCTGGAAATACACTGTTTCCCAATAAAGTCCTATTCCCCTTCTCCAATAAAATCTTAAAAAAAAAAAAGAAAGAAACAACAGATTATCTTCACAACCTTGGGATACAGAAAGATTACTTAACACATAAAAATAAATTCTCTAAAGGGAAAAAGATTTGTAAGTTGGATTTCAATAATATTTTAAAACTTATGATCAAAAGAAACATTAAAAACTGAAAAGGCAAATGAGCAACTGGAAGAAAATATTTCTGATACATATATATGTAAAAGGATTTACACCGAGAATATATAAAGAACTCTTACAAATCAATAATAAAAACACAAACAACCCACATTTTTAAATGGGCAAATACTTAGAGAGATACTTCACAAAAGAAAATGTATGAATGGCCAATAAGTACATGAAAAATGCTCAACGTCATCAATCACCAAGAAAATGTAAATTAAAATCACAATGAAGTACCATTTTAAAACAACTAGAAGGGCTAAAATTTAAAAGACTGACAATATCAAATGTTGCAGAGGATATAAAACAATGCAAACTCTAATACACTGAGGATAGAAATATAAAGTGATACAACCATTTTGCTAAAAAAAAACTTTGATGGATTTTAATAAATATACACCAATCCTATAACCTAGCAATTGTACTTTTAACCAAGAAAAATCAAAACATATGTCAACAAAACACTTGTACAACCTCTGTGACAATTTTATTTACAATAGCCAAAAACTGGAAAAAAAACAAATATCCATCGATTCACAATCTAATATCTATCAATTCACAATCTATCAAATTGTGGTATAATTATAAAATGGAATACTACTCGGCCATAAAAAAAGAATTAACTACTGATATATCCAACAACATGAATGAATATGAAAAATATTAAGTGAAATAAGTCAACCACCAAAGACATACACCGAATGATTACATTGAGAGGAAATTCAAGAACAGGTGAACGTAATCTATGATAATAGGCATCAACACAATGGTTGTCTATGGAGAGTGGAAACAGACTGGAGGTGGGCATGAGAACTTTCTAGTGTAATAAAAATGTTTTAAGTCTTAAGTGGGATGATAGTTACATGGCTGTTTGCATTGACCAAAACATCAAAGTGTACATGTAAGAGTTGTTCACTATATGTCAATGTTACTGCTAAAAAATATAAAATAAATAGTTTAGGTCTTTTACTTCAGTAGTAGATAATGCAGAGCAAATCACGAGGCACCCTAATACAGAGAACAAACGGCTACTCTAAGGGAGTCTATTAATTCATTCAAATTCATAGAGAAAGGCCTAAGTGCACATAGGGCCCTTATGCTTAGGAAAACAAAATGGTCCTATTTTAAGCAATCCAAACTGTTTATTGGCAAACAAAAACAAACAGACAACAACAAAACATATATATATATATATATATATATGTGTGTGTGTGTGTGTGTGTATATATATATATATATATATATTTGTATGTATGTGTGTGTGTATATATATATATATATATATATATATATATATATATGTTATTGTTTTTAATTATACTTGCCAGTATACACACGAGTGGACCAAACAAGAGGTTAAATGCTGAATCAAACATGGGAAGAACATCCAACCTTCTGGTTCCTAAGCATCCTATCTTGAGCACAAGTGACCTATTATTAAATTTAATATGAAAAAAGTATATACTACCATTGTGTTATTCCTGATTGGGCAACAATATAAATTATACTGACAATTTGTGTAGGGAAAAATACGGTTATGTTAACTACCCATAACTTCTGTTCCCAATCAAATCCAGCATAGAAGGCATGACATATCTCACAGTCAATTATTTTGATACTGGGTCTAAAACTATAACTCTAGTTCTTATACAATGTTAGGAGCTATAGGAAATTTCAACCCCAAATGAATTAAAATGATGGCTTGCATAGGAACCCCTACAAGTAGAATAAACTGGATAAAAGGGTACCTACCTAAAAACTGGTAATATTTTGCCAAACCTCTTAACCTTCTATTTTAAAAAGAAATACACAGACAATAGTTTAGTGGTTATCAGAGGGGAAGGGGGAGGGAGATGGCAGATGAGGGTAAAGGGGATCCAATATATGGTGATGGAAAGAGAACTGACTCTGGGTGGTAAACATACAATGTGATATATAGATGATGTATTACAGAATCGTACACCTTAAATCTATCTAACTTTGCTAACAATTATCACTCCAAAAACTTTAATTAAAAAAAAGAAATACAATTTTAGCATTTAACTGATCAATGCATCCTGAGATATATTAACCAGAAACCCATCTATTTTCAAACTTCAGTGAAAGACAATCCTTAATACACACACGTACACAACACATATCCATTAACGTGTATGTGTCTGCATATGTATTACTTGTGCCTAACAAGTTCTGTGTAGTCCTCAAGAAGTTTCAAATGGACTTGGCAGTGGAACAGAAAGAAAACACCTGAGGTAAAGATGAGCAGCCATTTTTTAAAGCTCTGTCTGGAAGCAGCATACCTGGGCCCTCTTCTGCACCTCCAGAAGGAGCTCCGAGTACTGCAGCTCCAGTTCCTTCTTTTGTTTGTGCCAGCAGCTCTCTTGGGCTTTGATCTGCTCTGCCACTTTGTTGAAGGTGTCTTCCTGGGTCTGCTGAAGCTCTCTCATCGTATCAGACTTGTTTTTACAGATGTACTCTAGATGACATATCTAAATGGAAAAAATGCAACAGAGAATGAGATATCCTGAAAAACCATTTCCTTATATCACATCTTCCAAAAACATCCAAAATTTTCTAGTATATTTTATTCCTTAAGATCATAAACATTTTAAATTAAAATAAAAATAGAGAAATTATGAAACAGAGATTAGTAGGGCAAATTATCATATTTTAGCAGAAAATGGTGCCATTTGTATGCTTAGGTGACAAATTTTTTATTCTTCTCTTTCTAATAAAGCTACTCATTCTACAAAAAAAAAAAAAATTAAGAAGAATATTCCTCTAGAACCAAAGCTCAAGCTAGTCAGATAGCTAAAAGAGAAAGAAAGTACTTAAATGAGATTTACAAATCTACGAACATTGTATATATAATAAAATAGAATTTTCCAACCATTTTATTCACATTTAAAACACTGGAAAGAAAATCCTAATCATGTAACAAATATGACAATTCATGATGTCTTGAAACCATAAAAATTTATTAAACTATAATATCATCTCAGAGAACATGGAATCATTTTAATTACCAATAATTTTCAAACCCGTTATACACACATTCACAATCATGAACAACATTTTTGCCTCTCACGATGTATTCTCTCATTTCCTCACTCCTACTTTTCAGTGCCTATCGTTATATGTGCCAATCAGACCAAGGTCAAATGCTCTGCCTCACCCTAAAATTGTGCCAAAATTAAAAACAAAAAGAAAACCTTTGGGAAACAAGTTTTTTATTTTTGTGTTCCTTAAGAGCCAATGTCATTGCAATTAAGATCTGGAAATTAGACCACATAAACATAGTTCTGACCAGTTCAATAAACCCAAGATAAGACTCTTTAATGGTGGCATATGTTAGCCTGCTAAGCTCTTTTAATTTTCTATAACCAAAAGAAGGCTTTTAAATTTTTTTGAAAGACTTAATTCCTAGACTTGTGAATGATAAAGTGACTATAAAATCTTACATTTTCTCCTACAATATATACTTCTTACAATCTAAAGCACTGAATGGGTTGGTAAGATACAGTTTGTTATATTCTAAGAAATGCCATGCATATAATTTAAAATGTGTAAGTGCTTTTAAAGTAACACCTCATTATTTCCTAAGCGCAGAATTTTAAGATCGTGTTTTTGAATAAGTGTATCTTGTTTCTATTTCATGCTAACATAAAGAGTTGGTTTATTAATGTAAATGACTAAGTTCTTTGAATTGCTTCATCAGTAAGATTAATTTATTTTCTTTTAATTAGGTCCCTGTGGCTAATACTGGCTAGTAGTATTAGCATGTCCTGCACAGAAAGTGGAGCTTAGAGACTTCATAGAGACTTCAGTCACATTTACATGCCCACAGCAATGGCATCAAACTGAGTTGTAGACAAGCCATAATTAATGGTATTGAATTATTAACATCCAAATTCTTTTTGAAATAAGATGAATGTCAGCCCCTCTTAATGATACTGTGATGTGGACAAATGTCACTGAATTTAATGGAGGTATCTGGTGCCTGAGGACAGTTACCTTCTCATTAGCCCTGTTGAGGTCTGCGATCAGGGCATCAACATTCTCCTGCAAGACTGCACAAAGCTCAGACCAAGAGAATTTATCCAGCATGCCTTCTGGTTGTTTTATGAGCGTACAGCCTGCTACCAAGTGCTGATACAAGGTATGAAGGAAAGTTAGCTTCTCCTATGAGAGGAAAAAAAAGAAAATTAATTCCAGTATACAAACATTCTTAGAAGTAAAACACATAACACACACGGTAAAGAATTTATTTCAAGAACCTAGAAAGGAATTGAAATACTCAGAATGAAAAGTCTCAGAATATTGTCACTTTTTTTTTTTCAATTCAAAACGAAGCATCAGAAAGAAACTGGGAATTGCTTACACTTAGTATTCAAAACTAAAATCTGAAATCTAGAAGCCGAAAGAACGGGGCTCTGACCCCCACTCTGCTACTACTGAGGACGTGATCTGAGTAAGAGCATGTTCAGGCCTCAGCTTCCTCAATTGTAATATGAGGTACCTGAACTAGTTGTTTCTAAGCTCTTCTAACTGCAAGTCAGTATGGTCATTCTACAATTTCATATTTATATTTGCTAAAACAGATGTTATTTTAAGTTTAAAAAAAGAGCATATAAAGAGAAGAGCATTACTCAACTCTGTCAAAGAAAAAGTTAGACCAATATCTGTACTTTACAGGTACACAATTACTCAGCTTTTTTCTCCAGAGATTCCGGTTTACTTACCACTTATAGGAAATCTATCCCAAGCCCCTTAGGCAAAGCAGACAGTGATATGAAAGATATGGAAGATGGGCTCATTTGTTTTACCCACCTATAAGTTCATATAGTGTTTGGCACACAGGGCATTTGTAGGTGTTTAAATATTACAAAGTAACAGGGGAAAAAATGGACATAGATGCCCAAGACATACCTTCAAAACTGTCCAATTAGAAATATGTAAAAGAAAGTTCTTTAAAATTATATTGCCATTGCAATAACTAAACTATCCAGTTTAATGACCTAGAAACACTGTGCTGTAGAATTCAGTAAAAAGCTGATCTCATCTTGAACACACAAAGAGAATTTACTTACTAAATGCCAAATGGCCATCTTTATAAGGTGTTTCATCTTATAAAGCCCCAAATAACGGAACTCAAGACAAGGTAACTGTGAAGCTGCAAAATGAAAATTTTATGTAGATAAAATAAGTTCCTTCAAGATTTAACAGATCAGCAGAAAAAGAAAAATTTTTAAAGGAGAAATTTTAAGAGGGAAAAAATACAAATTCTCAATAGTTTAGTGGTTACCAGAGGGTAAGGGGGTGGGGGGTGGGAGATGAGGATAAGGGGGATCAAATATATGGTGATGGAAGGAGAACTGACCCTGGGTGGTGAACACACAATGGGATTTATAGATGATGTGTTACAGAATTGTACACCTGAAATCTATGTAATTTTACTAACAATTGTCACCCCAATAAATTTAAAAAATAGAAATTCTAATCTTCTAGATAATAAAAACTAAATGTAGCATAGTTAACATTTTGTAATTAGAAATTGTGGGGAAAGTTTTCTGACATATTTCAAAAGTGTATCTTTAAAAATTCTCCCTCTATGCCACCTTATTTTTTCCAAATATAACAACTGAAAATCCAAAAAATTGAGTATGTAATTAAAATCATAAACAAGTCAGGATATCAGAAGAGTCTTCATAAACATGCTATGCCTTTTTCTTTTTTACGCAATTAAAAACGTCTTTTGCATTTTCAACTGGGCTGAGATGTTTAAAAATCTGTTTAAATATAACTAACCAAATGTACTATTCAGGCACTTAAAACCATCCCCCTGCAACATTTGCCATCGAGTTCATCCTCAAGGATAATTCATTGTGTCGCCATTATGTCCTTTTTGCTTGGGCTGTGACAAACCATGCATGATAATCATCCATTTGGCATGAAAAGAGAGTCTCGAGGTCCAAAATCAATTCACACATGTTGAACCCAACCACAATGCTGTAGACATGCTGACTTTACAATATAGTCAGGCTTCCAGTTTCCTTTACTTTAATCATTATCTGATGTGTAGAACAATTCCAGCCCCTTCATGTGGACACAATTTAAATCCCAGACTATAAGAAGAGGGGAAAGAATGTTTCCTTTTTTCTCTCTTGGCACTCATGTTCATATTTGTTGGAGTAATGAACTCAATATGCAGGACAACTCAGATAAACCAGTTCTATACTAGCTAGACTAGCTCTATATCCCATGGGTAAAAGAAAATACAAGATAACAATTCCATTCACACAGGCTCATACAGAATATGAAAGTTTTGTCATCATATTTTAAGAAGTCACTAATAAATAAAAATGGACAGGCAACTCTCTAGGGCATCCAAATAAAGTTATAATTTTGTGGGATTTGTATTTTTCTAAATTTTTATCTGAAGAGTGAGGAGATTGTCTAATATTAAAGTAAATATTATTCCTGTTTTGAAAATAATGAAACTCAGATGTGGAGAGACTAAGCTGTGTGGCTTATCTATTTTCACATAGTTTGTAAACAGAAGTACCAGGATTCAAGTCCAGTTTTTCATCTGATTACAAAAAAAAAACCAAAAAACATTCTTTCTACCATGTCAAGCAACTGAAAACTGAAATAAAAAATAATAGTTATAATAAAAGTTAATCAAGAAATTCACCAAATATAATAATAATAATAATAATAATAACAATAATAATAATAATTTTGTCATTGGCTATCAGGCACACCTTGACAGGACTCAGGAGCATAGCTGCTTGACGGAGGATGTTCTAAATAGAGACAATCAATTGTACATGTGATAGAAGGGTTAATCTGTATTACCTCTCTTACAAAACAGAATGACACAAGAGGAATGGGATGACTGGTTTTACAGCTGGCGTGAATAGTTCAAAACAGTCAGCTCTGAACAATTTTTTTGAATTAAGTCAAACAAGACTAAAAATAGTTACTTGATGTATGTCAATTTACAAAACTGAGATTAGTGGGAGGCTTTTCCTGACAGTCTTCTTGTCTCAGGTAATACCTCGGTATCCTTCTGGAAAGCCTGGGAAAGTTTCTGCAGTTCACATTCATATTGGACTGCTCGTGCCTTTTCTTTCTCCCAACAGTGCAGCACATTTTGTAGTTCCACTTTTAAAGTGCTTATGAGAGCCTCTCTATCGGCACACTTAGTGCGTAAATGACTTAACTCTTTACTGACATCAGCCAGTTTGTCCTGAAGGTCCTGTCAGAGACACCAAAAACAGAGGTTGTGTGATGGCTGGTCAGTAAAAGGGTGGGGGATACAAATATAAAACACATCATGAACTTCCAAAGCTTCAACATAAAAGACTCACAAAGCTAAACATTAAGGTATTTTATTGACTATATTTTCTAAGTGTAATATTTTAGTTCAGTAATTAGAAAATTAGCTGTTTTAACATTTAAACGTAAAATGTTAATAAGAGCTTATCCCAAAATGCTCTTTTCTTTCAACCCATTATGAAAAAAATAACTTGGTAACTCAAAAAATTTTAAATAACATGAAAATAAAATTCTAAAAATAAATCTCTTATATCTAATGTAAGAACATTTACTTCTCAATGACATTCCAAATACTAACACAAATCTCAAAGATGTGGCATAAAATGCTGCTGAGCATTTATTCCATAACAAATTCTACTGAAGTATAACCATGACAAACTCAACATGAACCAACACAAAAAAATTCCAACAATACTGAACGCAGACTTGATTCAGTATAACATTGCAAAGATGTAGTCTGTAAAACCAGCACAGAAAATAAAATAAACTGTTGTCCTGGACCTCAGCCAGGTATGGCCTCAGCCCATTACCAGGCATGATGTACTAAAAATAATGGCTCCACCCTAAAAAGATGAAAACTGACTCCAAATACTGATGTGCTTATGTAAAATGTGTTATTATGTATCAACTAGTAGACATTAAATCTTAAATCATTTTTTGAATCTATGGTATTATAATTAAATCTGGGAAATAATTGTTTCCATTAACCAGAACAACGTCTAGTCAAGCTTTTTATTTTTAATGAAAAAACATTTTTGTTACTTTGATCAACAATAAAAGATTAAAATTGTATCTCCACACATACTTAATAAGAAATAGGAAGATGCATTTTTCAGATCTCTACTTAAAAAGTTTCCCTAAATAATTGTTTGTTTCTTAATACAAAAGGAAAAAGTTATTTTAAATCATAATACCTTTATACTTTTAGTGTGAAATTCTATCTTCTGTTTGGTAGAATCAAGCTCATTAGATGCCTTTTCCTTAGCATCATTCACATTGTTTAGCTGATAAAAAAAAAATGTAAGTAATTTTATTATATTTTTCAAGGATAGGTAACTTGAAAGCTAATCTTTAAATGTTTTTATGCAATTACTTAATATAAATTTTTTGATAGTAATTAAGAGTCTTAAAAATTTCTTTTGGTTAACTATGTAATTTCTGTCACAAGTTCATATAGGTAAAAAGAAAAAGCACTCAAGCTTAAAATGTCAATGGTGTTATGTCTGGATAAAGCATTTCATTCTTACTGTACACAAATATAACTTTATTCTTAAAATCCTACCGGACCAAAATGCCAGAAGCAGTGGCATCTATAAGAAAAGAAAAAAGGACAGAGCAGAAGACTGTTCTTTCTATACATCATGAGAGTATTCACTGGTCTCTCACTCCATATGACAACTTCAGGGTCGGTCACATGCAGTCCTATTGGGAAGGCTTGTGGCAGGTCATCAGTTGGTCCTGCTCCGCTTGTGATTTATTTTCTTTGACAGTTCATTCTTCTTTCTGTCAGACTGCTCTTTCTGCTTTCTTTGCAGCCACCCCCTTGGTCTCCCCACTGCTGTCTCTGGCACTGGTTCACAACAAAGCGCATTACTAAGCCAAAGCCTGCTGAGTCGACTTTTCAACTGTGCTGAGGATCATGTGACATTCATCCTCCCAAATAACAATTCGCTGTGGGTAATATGTTCCTAGTTACCCTGCAGTTTCCAGACTTAGGCCTCAGAAGAGTTTCATAAAGTACTAACAATACAAGTTGTCTTGTCTCACTGGGAAAGACTTAGCAATATTTGTTCTTTAATTATTTCGGTGGTCACTTTATTTCATGCCTTTTGAACAATTACAGAGGGTATTAAGAAGACTCACTTTTCTTTCTTTGTTCACCTTATTAAACAAAAGTAAAATAAGCCCCTTCTGAAATGTCAAATGTAATGGTTTCATGGCCTTTGTATTATATGAAAAAACAGATAAACAGAAGGATCAACACTAAATTCCACGCTATGTAGTTTGGTTTGGGTTCAAACCATCTGCTTGTTTTGCTAACTAATTGTATTCAATGGAATTACTTCATATTCTCTAATTTGACAAGATGTAACTAAGCAAACTCTTCATTTCTTAAAGCACGAATGCATAAAATATTTTAATACCCAAGAAAATTATCAACTCACATATTAAACAATACAAATGAGATGATAAATAGAAGCATGAGCTTTTTCAATCAGCAAAGTAAGAATTTCCAAGCTGCATCAAGCGGACATTTGTTTTTAAAAACTTCTAACATTTTAAAGAATGAAAACTAACTTATGCCTTTTTTATTCAGACTTCAACAATTTGTAGAAATCTTAACCTAAAATAATGACAAAACCCAAATTTTCACTATCTATTCCAAATTTCATAAAAACACATTAATATTTAAGTATAACACATATTAACTTAAATAACTTGCATAGATTTTGTATTAAATCAAATAAATAAATTTTGAAGTCTAAGAAGTGACAGAGTCTTTATAACTTTGAAAATAGTGTAACTGAAATTATAAAAACATAAGTGAGACACGACTTTAGGCCACACTTAAAAAAACAACAGTGACAGACAATTTATTATTTTTTGTATCTGTGAAGCTGCCAATTCAGTGTTCCCAATTTTTCTGGCCTTTGTAACAAGCAAGGGCTACGTACTGCTGCAGGCCGAAGGCTATATGTGTGGAGCCAAACAGCGCAAGACTTACCTCATTAGATGCATTTTCCAGCTTGTTCTGGTAATCTGTCAAGGTATGCCTCAAAATCTCAAGGACAACAGAGAAGCTGGGAGGTTTATCTTTGTCCTTGTGGATGCCTAGAGAAAAATATAGGATGAAAGTATACCCTGAAAGTCACACGGAGATAAAAGCTAAGCAAATAGTAACAGAGATATTATTACAATTAGATAAAGCTGAAAAGACATTATGAAACACTGAGTAGAATCTTATTCTCCAAAGTACACTACTGTATAGCCAAATATGAACAGTCTTTCTAAACCAGTGGTCAATTTAGTCCCTAATATATCAAGTTCTAACTTATGGCTACTTCGTACCTTACCAAGGCCCACGCTGCAGTCACTAATGACCTCTTTTCTTTTTTTTCCTATCTCCTAGTGGAAGTGTTTGTACACACCTGTTATACAACAATTAAATAATGGTCTATACTAACATTGTCTTGGAGAATTAGATACACTTACTTTGGTCCTGTGTTTCTGATCAGTCAGGACTTTTTGCTTAAATAATAATTTCTGAATCCAAGAGCACATTATTCTCTGTTATGCTTAGAAATATTTTTCAATCCTTAAAATTCTCAAGTTACAATTTGAAATAAATAATGAAAAATTCTATTATCTACATAGGTCCACATCATGTTTCAATTAAAACCCTTAAAACTGATACTCATTGTAAAAATATGAGTATTTCCGTATTATGCCCTCAAACTATTTTAATTTAGTTGGGCCATATGTTAGTTGAGCTAATCAAGGTCACATGGTAAAATGTAGTTCAAAATATTAATCCAAAATAATCAGAAGTTTAGTTTCAAAAGCCATTTTAAATTGATTGCTTATTGCACTACTCTTCATCTGTTAAAAAATAAGTAGCAAATTTAAAAACATTTTTATTTAAAAATATTTTTATTTTCCTATTATAATTTCCCCCCATATTTTACAATCTAAATACTTCAATAGACAAGAAACATATTTTCAACAAAGATAATTTTTTTAAAAGCATTCATAGCGTGTTTTATTATTCATTCATTCATTCAAGTAATTTACTGAATTCCTGCTATGTACCAATCCTAGGCATTAGGTACATGGAAATGAACAAGACTGGTGTAGTCTCTGTCCTCACAGAATTTACTGTCTAAAAAGAGGAGGAGAGAGAGTAATTATATAAAATCACTCATCCATTCTTTAAGTATTCAATTGCTTAAATTTGGAGGGAGGGGAAGAGGGTAGTAACAAAGGAAAGAAAGAAGGAAGAAAGAAAAAAGGGGCAAAAAAATTTTAATGACAGACCAACTGTATTCATCTGAGTGTTGATGACATTTAGTGTTTCAATCTTAGACAAAATTTTGTTAATAAATTTATTGCATTCATCAAGGTATAATTTAAACACTACCTTAAGTATGGGTACACCTCAGGTTTTCTTAAGCAGAAGACTATTTAACTTAAAAAAAGTAATATGGAAACCACACATAGCCCAGGTAGGGGGGAAAAAACACACTGCTCTAAGCCATGATAATGGAGAAGACAGGACTCTTTGTAATGACTATGAGTTGGAAAGACAACTCATTAAAAATTTTATTAAAGGTCTTACCAAATATATTTTTTAAAATTGCTCTCTAGCACATGATAAAAAAACGTAATGTATAATTCCTTTCTTTTGCTACTACACAAGTAGGCCATGAATAAATCATTCAAGGACACTCGGGAAATCTGCTGGCTTTTACAATAAGGGAGAAAACTTCATCTTAGAAATTCGGAAGAATAAAATCATCTTAATATGAGTGTTGAGGGGTAAGGGACAAACGCCCTCTCCTTACTGACTCATGCACATTCTTATATTCTACATATGATAAAGATTAGTTTATTTGCCTGAAAATATTTATACAATAAAGTTCAGGTAAAGTAAAAGTATGTTTTATGTCCAACTCACATCCACTAAAAAGATATACTTACTGGTCCCTTAACATGACAAAATGCTTACAAATAAAAAGAAAGGGTCACTGAGGACCCAGAACCTTATCGACTGATTTAATTTCACCTAATAATATACTAATCATTGTACTATGGCCCAAAAAACAGCCTATTAAAGCTGTCCTATCAGAGAAAAGTCTAAAAACTCACAAAGAACAGCAAAATAAAAAAAAATTCTGAACAGTTGTCATAAATGGTTTTTCAAAGGACAAAGACCAAATGAAGAACAGAATGTGTCAGAACACTATTTCAATAACACTAACTCCAAATCTTCTGTTTGTCCCTCTCCCTACGTGTGTGTCTCTGTACATGGATGCCAGCCTATGCTTTCACATCATTCTGCCTGTTTCAATCTCTCTCACTTTTAAGTACATTTCAACTCTGGGTATACCCTAGCAAATCTTGTCTTTGAATTAATAGCCCACAAGAGGGAGCAGGGCATAAGAAAATGTTCCAAGCCCTCTATTTAAATGTTTCCCTGTAGACAATGTCATATACTAAGTATTTTTACATGACTCAAATAAACCACTATTTTACAAGCTGGTGTTATTACCTCAGTAACCTATAATTCCATAATTAAAAACATTAAGCAGCAATGAATAAGGTAGTCTATCTCCTCCACCTTCTCAACCATTGTTTTATCTACTTCAGTTTCCTGCAAGACCCCGAAAGGGGAGAATTATTAAGAAATAATGCAAAAAGAATATAAAACAAAAGACTGAGTTGTTTGTGGGTTTTTTTTAAGATAGCGGTTATAGAATATGAGTAGTCATGTTCATCCTCAGAACAAACAGGAAAAAAAAATCTTTTTGTCTAATGTTGATTTTTAATTGTGTTGTAAAATACAGAAAATAACATTCAAATGTGTTTTATTTTCACCTGAAAAAATCCAAACATTTAATACACTGATGACTAGGGAAATCCCTTTTTCCATTCTAAAAGCACTACATATAAACATTTTGTGGGCAGTCATACTTTTCAAGCTGAGACTACATTCTATGTATTAACTTGCCTTGTTCACTGAGATTATAAACAAACATCCTCATCATCTTGCAAACATTGGTGCCCACTCTGGAGATTTTAAGGAAAACAGCTCGTAATTTTTCTAACATCTGGAGTGTGTTTATTATGTAAGTGCTGCTCACCCACCCCTTAACTATTTCCCCTGGGATAGTCCAAAAAGCACTTCCTATACCAAGGGTAGAGAAATGTACTGATGAGGGGGGCCTCATCATCCTTGATGAGCTCTGTGTAGCTTGATAAGCTCTGTTTCGCTACAATGGATAATAGTGGGAAATGATACCATCAAACTGCGTTCCTTGAATTTAGTGAGGAGTATGGGATCTTGGGTGACACAGGCCAAGTGGCGGCACTTAACTTCCAGAGACAAAATGGATACAGTCACCACAGGGAAGTAAGTCAAAGCAACAAACAAAATGGTTTTACCCATGGCGATCGCTGTCATGGGCTAACTGATCATGGTGTTCCTAGGACTGAAATAAAGAGGAATTCTACTTAAGTGGTACCTGATTTTGCACAAGTAAAAAATCTCTAGGTCTGATTACTACCATGTTTCCTCGAAAATAATACCTAGCCAGACCACAAGCTCTAATGCATCTTTTGGAGCAATAATTAATATAAGACCCGGTATTATATTATATTATATTATATTATATTATATTATATTATATTATATTATATTATATTATATTAATTTTTGCTCCAAAAGACACATTAGAGCGACAGTCTGGCTAGGTCTTTTTTTTGGAGAAACACGGTAGAAGTAAGACTTAAATCAACATGAAAGAGAATGTTGGCCCTCAACCAATTCTCAGACCTGAACTAGTTCATAGACCAAGTATTCCTTGAATAAAAATGATAGGTCCCTTTTAGGAACCCTACCATACTAGCAAAAGATTATACTGTCAATTTTCCTCCTTGCCTTCCTCAAAGAGACATTCAACCATTTACCATGGGGAAGGGTAGTTAACCACTCTTATCAGGGATACTGGGACACTGGATCTGAACTAACTCCTGGAGACCTAAAATGAAATTGTAATTCACTAGTTAGGGTATGAGATACAGGTCAGGTGATTAACTGAGTTTTGGCTAAAGTCTATCTCCAGTAAGCCCAGTAGGTATCTGAATTTACTCAGTTATTTCCCCAGTTTGGAATGCATAGTTAGAAAAGACAAATGCAGAAACTGGTACAATGTCCATAGTAGCTACCTGACCCACGGAGAGAGGGATTTACAGAGGAAAACCAAGTATTAACAGAAAAAAAGCACTAGAACTTTTACCTACCAAAGTAACTCAAAAGTAATGCCACATTCCTTGAGAAATTGCAGAGATTAGTGCCTCTGCTAAGGACTTGAAAGATAAAGAGGTGGTATTCCAACCACATTAGCATTCAACTCACCTATCTGGCATAATACAGATGGATCTTAGAGAATGACAGTGAATTACTGTAAACATAACCACATGTGACTCCGATTTCAGCTGCAGTTAAAGATGGAGTTTTGTTGTTGGAGCAAATAAGCACATTTCCTGGCAACTGGAAGGAAGCTATTTCTTTTATCCTTTTAGCAAAAACCACCAAAACAGTTTCTTTCAGCTGGCAAGGCCAGCAATATACCTTCACTGCCTTATCTCAGAGCTATATGGACTCTAGACCTCTCATAATCTAGTTTGTAGAAATCCTGATCAATTCTCCAGAAGACATCACTGTTTCACTTAGTCCTCTACCAAGGTATCACTCTGACTGCTTGAATTCAAGCAGATCAAGTTTGCAGGTCCTTATAGGTGAATCATAGTGTAAAATTTTAGGATTTTTGAATAAAGCAAGTCATTCTCTAGAGATAACTATTCTCCTCTTGAAAATAAGCTTTAGACTTGATTTACTACTAGTCTTCAGCTAATACTGCATGCAAGGCCACCAACTTACCAGGAGTTGCCCATCATAAAATGGTTATTGTCTGATCCACCAAGCCATAAATTGGGGCATACACTACAGCACCCTATCATCAAGTGAAAGTGATGTATACAAAACTGTGTTCAAGTAACTCCTGAAGGCACAAGTAAGTTGCATGAGTAAACAGTCCAGATTCCCATGGCCCCTGTTCTTGTTACATGCTTCCTCTCTCTCGTCCCACACTCTGGACCCATGGAAAGGCCCCTATGATCAGTTCACTAAAGGGGGAAAATATAGGTTTCATATATAGAGGATTCTGTATGATGTGCTGACACTACTTGAAAGCAGACAGTTGCAGCACTACAGCCCCACTCAAGGGTGATCCTGAAAGACAGTGGTGAAGTGAAATCCTCCCAGTAGGCAGAACTTCAAGGCATGGATTTGTCATTTTGCCTGAAATGAGAGATAACCAAAGGTACAAATATACACCAATTTATGGGTATTAGTTTTGCTAAATGGTCAGGGAATCAAAAAGAACAGAACTGGAAAATTAGTTAACAAGGTGGTCTGCACAAGAATATATGTGTGGAGAGACCTCTTCAAGTGGTCACTGTGCCCAGATCAATTTCAGTATCTTAATAGTCAGAACAAGTGGATGTCAGCCAGCATCTTTTCCCAGCTACCTTTGTCTTTACCACCTTTGTTGTCCTTATAACAAAGGAGTCATGGCAGCAAGAATGGAAAGTACATGGGCTCAGCAACATAGACTTCCACTCACCAAGACTGACAGGGTTACAATCCCAGCTGAATGGCACTATTCTCTGGGGGCACCAGCCAGCCACCTGGTGGCAAGTTGATTATACTATGTCACTTCCATCATGGAATGAGCAATGTTTTATCCTTACTAAGGTAGATATTACTCTGGATATACATTTTCCTCCCCCAACCATAATATTTCTGCTGAAATCATCTTCCATGAATTTACAAAATACCTTATTCAGCATTACACTTTCCAAATAGCATTGCTTCTGACCAGGGAACTCACTGGATAGCAAATGAAGTATGGAAATGGGCTCATTTTCATAGAATTCACTGGTCTTCCTATATTTCTCATCTCTTGAAGTAGCTAACATACAGAATAGTAGAATGGCCTTTTAAAGATAGATAGCAACACTTTGTGGGACACGGATAATAAATACCTTCCAGGATACAGTACGTGCTCTGAGTCAGCAATCAATATATGGTGTGTTTCTCCAACAGCCAGGATTCACAGATCCTAGAATCAAATGTTGGAAAAGGGAGTGGCTCATCTCACTGCTCTACCTAATGACCCACTAGTGAAATGTCTGTTTCTCATCTCAGAAACTTTGGGCTCTATTGGTCTAGATCTTAATTCCCAAAGAAGAAATGCTTCCACCATAGGACACAGCTACAGTCCCATTAAAATGGAAGCTGAGAACATCACCTGGTTATTTCTGGGCTCCTCATGCCAGGAAACCAAAAACCAAAGAAGGCTCTTCTGTACCAGGACAATTGGTCTTGATTAGCAAGGGAAAATTGGTTGTAAGAAACAGTATGTCTAGAATGCAGGACATCCCGCAGAGCACCTATCAGTACACTCATGTTCTGTGATAAAAGTTAATAGACTAGCAATACCACTTCTGGGTACATACCCAAAAAAATTGAAAGCAGGGTCTTGAAGAGATATTTGTACATCCATGTTCCTAGCAGCACTATTCACAACAGCCAAGAGGTGGACGCAACCCAAAAGTCCATCAATGGATGAACGGATAAACAAAATGTGAAATACACATACAATGGAATATTACTCAGCCTTAATAAAGAAGAAATTCCTGTCACAATCTATAACATGGAGGAATCAAGAGGACATTATGCTAAGTGAAATAAGCCAAACACAAAAAGACAAATACTGTATGAGTCCACTACATGATAGATTCCACTATCTGAAGCAGTCAAATTCATAGAAACAGAAAGTAGAATGGTCGCTAACGGAGGCTGGCAGGAGAGAGAAAAGGGGATGTGATGTTTAATAACTTGACTGGGCCATGGGCCCAGATTTTTAGTGAAACATTATTTCTGGGTGTGTCTACAAGGACGTTTCAGGATGAGATGGAGTAAACTGAGTAAAGATGATTGCCCCCTCTAACATGCATGGGCCTCATCCAATTCACTGAAGGCCTGAATAGAATAAAAGGCTAAGAAAGAATTATTTCTCTCTGACTGTTGTCAAGCTGGACATCAGTCTTCTCCTGCCTTTGGACTCAGACTCAGACTGAAACTCAAAGCATCAGCTCTCTTGGTTCTCAGGCCTTCAAAGTCAGGCTGGATCGAAACCACCAGCTCTCCTGGCTTTCCATTGGCCACCTGCAGATCTTGGATTTCTCAGCCACCATAATCATGTGATTAATCAGTGATCCCACTGGAGAATGTTTAGTATGCCAAGTGAAGTCACTCCCTTGGATTTCACAGACTGAAACTATGAGCATGATGAAGTAGGAAGTTTGGTTTGTAAACCTCAGTGCATTGGGGGCAGGGAGGTAAGAGAGAAGTTGGCAAATGATACCAGAGGAGACCTGTGTGCTTCACCCTCAGCTTCTCAGTAATTCATTAATCTCTAGCTAAAACGTCCCAGCCATGAGGTTCATAAGAACAACTAAAATTCTCAAGAAGACACTAGATCTAGGCAATAATCCTTTATTAAAGGAGGAGAAAGAAGAGGAAAAGTCCACTCTTTTGTCCCAATTTTCCTAACAGCAGTCCCTGAGATTGCCCAATTTCTGGGTGATAAACACACGACTAAAGGCATCAAATGCTGTTACTATTATTTCCTAGGGTCCTTGAGCCTTTCCAGTAGAAAGAAAAAGAATACCTCTGGAATATTACAAATGACTTCCTCCAGGAAAGAAAGGATGAAGAAGGTTGAAGGGCTCTGTCTCAGTCAACACAAAAATCAACACCATGCTGCCAGTTGGCTCAATTGGTTAAAGCGCAGTGCTCGTAACACCAAGGTTGCCAGTTCAATTCCCACATGGGCCAGTGAGCTGTGCCCTCCACAACTATGTAGATTGAAAACTACTTGACTTGGAGCTGAGCTCTACCCTCCACAACTAGACTGAAGGACAACGACTTAATTTGGGGCTGATGGGTCCTGGAAAAACACACTGTTCCCCAATATTCCCCAATAAAATAAATAAAAATCAACCACCCTGAGGAGAATCCAAGATTGAGCCACAGGAAAAAGTTCCTTTCATGAACCTAATGAAGGAAAAGTCACATTGTATATGTCTGCTAGCATCCTCAGGTAGAAGTGAAACTGTATTAGAAGAAACATTTGAGGCAGAAAGACTACATGGGTTCAAAGTGGGAAAAGATTTCTCCCCATACACACCCTACTATAAGAATTTCCGCCAAAAAAGAAATGAGATAGGCGTGCTTTGAAGCAGCTGAAGTATTTCAATTTCAGTGGAAAGTAGAAATAGGAAATAATGTCCCTGATCAAGTAAATTGAGGCTATCTTGTCTAATGATAGTAGGCAAGCAATGACTCATGTAAGATTGTTCTTCTTTTCCACTGAAGGCTAACCTGGTGAGCCCTTATGGATTGCTACCCAAAGGGCGACTATACTTTGGAAAGTGACTCCATGACTACCCTTTATCACCTAAAAAATTTAAACATAAATGTAATGTAGACCTTCAACCTGATTATTAACTCATTCATGCTTTTATTTATTCATATTTAACAAATATTTATTGAGTGCCTGCTTTGTGCCAAGTATTGTTTTAGCTTAAAATACATTAGTAAATAAAAGAGACAAAGATGCTTGCCCTCCTCTATAAAAATTAACCTATGATAGTTAATTTTATCTATCAACTTAACTGGGCTAAGGCATGCCAATATAACTGGTAAAACATGTTTTTTGGGTTTGTCTGTGAGGGTATTTTGGAAGAGATGAGCATTTGAATCAGCAGACTGAGTAAAGAAGATTTGTCCTCATCAACGTGAGTGGGCGCTATCCAGTCCATTGCTCCCCCAACAGCCCAGCCCCAATAGAACAAAAACATAGAAGAAGAGCAAATTCTCTTTCTGTGTGAGCTGGAACTTCCATCTTCTACCCTTGGACATCAGAGCTCCTGGATCTTGGGCATTCAGACTCCATGACTTACACCAGCAACCCCCAGGTTCTCAGGATTTTGGACTCAGATTGAGTTATACTCCCAGCTTTCCTGGTTCTTCAGCTTGCAGAGGACATATCATGGATTTCTCAGTCTCCACAACTGTGTGGGATAATTCCTGTAACAAATCTCTTCTTGTATATGTGTATGTATGTATTATGTATATATATTCTCTCTCTCTCTCTCTCTCTCTCTCTCTCTCTCTCTCTCTCTCTTTGGTCTGTTTCTCTGAAGAACCCTGACAATACAGACATAATAATAAATGCACCGTACAGTGAGTTAGACCATAGTAAGTGCTATGGGGGAAAAGGAGAGCAGAAAAGGGAGAGAAGTAGTGAGACAAGTGGCATGGGAATGGGTAGTGGGCAAGCTTCATAGATAAGGTGAGATTTGAGAAAGATGACAAAGAAAGCTATGCAGATAGATCAAGGTGAAGAACTTTCCAGGTAGAAGGAATGGCCAGCATAAAGGCCACCAAAGCAAGAGCACCTTGGTGTGTTGAAGAAACAGTGGGCCACAGTGGCCTAACAGAGGGAGGGAGACGAGAATAGTAGGAGGTGAGGTCTAAGGAGTATAATGATGGGAAGATCTTACAGAGTCTTGCACACCAATGCGCACGCTTTGGCTTCTACTCCTAGTGAAATGCAGAGCCCAGCAAGGTTTAGAGAAAAGGAAGACATGCTCTGATTTGGGTTTTGAAATGATGATTCTGGGGGCTACAGATAAAACAGATTAGAGGGGAGCAAGGTGGAAGCAGAGAGACCAGTTAGCAAGGAGGTGCTGAAAGCATTAGGAAAAAAGATATAAACTGTCACATTCATTACTGGTGAGGAGATCAAGTTAAATCCTCTACGTAAATAAATTGCTTAATGTCTTAGACTAACTGAATCTTTGCCTTGTCTACTGGCTACAAGAAGATAAGCTGATGGGTTACTCTTGCTTCAGAAAGGTTTCTTAATGCAGAAGACCACGAAATCTGAAGAGGACGGGGAACAGAACACCTGGCAACTACTGTCAATTCTGGACTAAAACTCATTCAGGAAAATAATGTCCTATATTCCATTTTTAAAAAACAAGTCAAAAAACAAACAAACAATTTTGTAACCATCCCCCTAATTTTCTACCATGGATTAGTTTTTCTGAAATGGCGGGTAAGAGGGAAAGACTATATACTAAACTGAAAAAAGTTAGAAGAGGTAATAAAAGGGAGTAAAGCACTATTTCCTTCTTGCCATAATGGCAAAAAAGAGGATCTCTCTGGTAAATCCCTCCCAAAATAACTGAATTAACTTTGTAACAAATTCTAAGGCTGAGCTATCATCACACAGTAAGAATATGTCTTTTAGTAAGAATATAGGCTTTTTCATATATATATATATACAGAGAGAGAGAGAGAGACAGAGAGACAGAGAGAGACAGAGAGAGATAAATGTTTATATATATCGTACACATATGCACATGTACACACACACACACACACACACACACACACACCCTTGAATTAACCTAGGATAAATTTTTAAATTACTCCATTTGGGAGGAACAAAATATTTGGTCATCTTTGTGTAGCTGAAGCCGAGCCTAATGCAGTAGGCAAACTTAATTGTCCGGGTTCCATAAAATATTGAGCAATAAACTTTATTATTTCCCTCTTGATGAAGTGAAAATAAACCCAACCTGAGCTGGTGTAAGCAGAAAAGAAGTCCGTTAGAGTTACATGGGGCCATTTCATGGAGTCAAGAGCAAGAATGAAATGAGGTCCCAAGCAGGTATGTGAATGAGGGTTATCCACAGGAAGAGAGATGGCACACTCAGAAGAGTTCATCAGAAGAGAATTTAATGAAGAGACTATTTACAGAAATGTGGACAGGTTAAGAGAATAAATAAAATATGATGAGGCATCAAGAACTAGCACGAGTAGAAAATCAATACCATGTCTCAGTCTAAAGGGTCAAATGGAGGGAATGTTGTCACCATAATCCAATACAATCCACAGCTGTGGACGAGGACCCGCCTGACAGGAGCTGTGGCTACTGAAAAATGAAGCCACTGCCAGGAGGAATGCACTGGACCAGAGGGCGCAGGGGAAATAACACCCTGACTTTCTTTTCTTTCCTTTTTGCCTCTTAATCTGCTCTCCCAGATTCCTCTTTACCCACTGTCCAAATCCAACCAGAAGCCAGAGGACAAAAGAACCCAGATCATGCAGTTGATAGAGGTCAAACTCGACAAGGAAAAACAGACCAGAAAAGAATGATTCTTGGCAGGTAAATGCATGAATAACCAGCTCAATATGGAAACAAAGACCAGTCTATTAACATCACAAAAATCACGAATTCAGCACACAGTCCTTTTTCCAGGAACGCTTTCTCTGTAATATATACAGTACACATATACAGAGGGTGTCAAAAAAATGTATACACATTTTAAGAAAGGAAAAACTATATTAAAATTGTAATACTCAATGTATACCAATAACAAAAGATGAATACAAGTCATGTGTATACATTTTTTGGCACCCCCAGTATATGGCAAACTAGGAAGTTAAAAAACAATGGTTACTAGAAGAATAAAATTAAAACTTTACCAGAAGACAATTCTTTTTCTGTAGCCTTAGTAATAGCTTGTGAGTTGCTTTGTTATCAAAACTCATTTTAAAACTCAAGAGACATGACCTCATTATTCTTAGTTTTTCTAATTCAACTCTGAAAAAATATTTTAAATAACACTGAGGCATAAAATATATTATAATAATTTAATAATTTTTAAAATCCTAACACCATTTAACAAGGTACAACTCAATAATAGAACAGTACCATTGCAAAAGAAAATTTTATCCTCCAAAGCTTTATCAAATGTATTTGAAAACTTGATATCCACATTTTATGTCACTTTTTCTATACCTTGATTTTTTTCCACAGTAACAAACCATGAAACACCAATTTTTTGGAAAAAGTTTAAATAAAAACAAAGAAAGTTACACATTAATTTCATTAAATTACTGCTAAAACATATGAAGGAGAAAAGATCCAAAAACTAGGTAATAGCAAAGCACACTAAATTTCTAATAGTCACCAATAGAAATCTGCAGGTCCATCAGGAAAAATGGACCTTGATTATATTCTTCTGCTTTTTCTAGGACAATAAACTTTCTTGAACTTGAGAGTTTCCTAAAGAACTCATTTGCCAAATATCTGTTTGATTATTTTATAATACAGAGTCCTGGGGCTCAATTTTAAAGTGGATGGAATTTAATTTTACATGCTTTTTAAAGAATATAATTGAGTTAGAGAATAACAAATTATTCAAGGCTGACAGTATGGCAAAAGAAAACTGAAGTAGAAAAGTAAAAGTATTTCCGTCAAAGCTACCGCAGCACACACATGGCATAAGCACAAAACATTAAGGAAGCAAAAATCATAGACAGTATTCATGGCCAACTAATGCTTTTGCTAGTTCCCAAAATTTAACTACCTAATATACAATTGTTGTAGATCTTTATCATATTAAGTGTGCTAATACTAAAACCAAAACATTTTACCTAAGCATTTTTATCTGGAAAGAATATATAACGGGAACGAGGAATGAAGAAGAAAGCCAGCTTAGAAAGCAACAGTGTAGAATATGCAATGTTACAGCCTGTGTCCTACATAACCTTTTGAATGCATGACCTTTAAGTTGCTGAAGGTTGCCTCAGAATTTGGCTCAGTTTGATCGAAACATCTGCTCCCCTTGCAGGTATACTGTAAGGACTTTTTTCTCAGTTGGATTCAGAACACAGCAAGTGAGCCCTTGTCTGTCCAATCATACAGACCCCGACACTTGTAAATCAAGTTCTGGGAGGACAACAGCAGGTCCACATTCCATCACCTTTTCTCAGCTAGCTAGGCCAACTGACTGCTGTGCGGACTGCTCTTATCATGTCATCAAATCAAAACATGTTGAGATGAGGGACTACAAGAGGCATCTGCAGAATTCCCAAAATGTAGTGACTTTGGAACACTGACAGATGCATCTGTCATTTTATACCTTCAACTAACCTGATGTCCACTGGCCCGACACAGTAAAGCTGTCCAAGATCGATTCCAATTCTTTCATGTTATTTTCACATGTCTCTACGAGAAAGGCCTGGTGCTTCTTTGCCTTTTACATAAGGAGAAAATGACACATAATAAGGTCACACATAAGAGCTGCAGACGTTTTGTGTGAACATATATAGCACACATAAGTATAAACGAGCTAGTAATTACTCCATTCAAGTCTATTATTAATAAAGCTCTTTCTGTCTTAATCATACCTTTTACTTGGCTTAACGTAACATTGTATAAGGTCTCAATAACAATTTACCCAGGCCTTAGCGCCTGACACTATTCTAAGTACTTTATACACAATGATTCTTTTTTTTCTCACAACAACCCTATAAGGGAAGGGCAATTATTATCCCTATTTTACAGATATGAAAACTGAGACACAGAGGAATTGCAGAACACTGCAAAAGATCATGCTGGCAGTCATGTGGCAAATTGCCAGATGGTGGTCTAAAGTGACTGCAGTAAGTCCCATTAGAAGAAGGACACACCGCAGCCTACTCAAGAGGTGACGGTAGCTTAGGCCAGGGTCTTAGCAGTGAAAAAGGGGTGGAGGCTACATACTCTGGAAAGATACTTAGTCAGAGGTGGGATGGACAGACTTGGTAACCTTGTATTGGGTTAGGTGATGTTGACTGGATTAGACTGGACTGGACTGGACACAGCTGGGGTAGTGCTCAGATAAAAGGAGGAGTCTAGCCCAAAGTTTCAGGCTAGAAGAACGGGGCCAATTTCCATAGTTGAGTGAGAACAATGGAGGTGGAACACGTCTTATTTTGGCTGTTTTTGTTGTTTGTTTACTGTTTGTTTTTGGCAGGAAGCAGGAGTCATGAATTCTATTTTGATCATATTGCATTGGAGATACATTTGATACTCCCAGCACCAGCACAATGCCTGGCAAATAACAGGCCCTAAATAAATATATTTAAACTAATAACGAACAAGTAGAAAAATGTGGGAGGCATCTGGACATAATGATGGAAATCTCAGAAGAAAGATCCAAGCATAGGTCAAGATAGGAATCATCTATAGAGATCACCTAAAGAAATGAGAGCCTAAAATAAATAAATAAATAAATAAATAAATAAATAAATAAATAAAATAAAATAAAAAATTTTAAAAATTAAAAAAGAGAGCCTAGGACAAAGCCTTAAGAAACTCCAGAATTTAACAAAAAGAAAAAGCCAGCAAAGATTTTTAAAAAGGAAAATAATAATAATAATAATAGTATAGTGCCATGAAAATCAAGATAAGAGAACATTTCAAAGACAGAGTTGTCAGTTACGTGCAATGTCGTGGAACAGTCAAGCAAAATGGACACTAAAAAGTGTTCACTGTGCATGAAAGTCACTGGTGACCTTGATGGAATCTGTTATACCCCAGACTGGAACAGGTTGAAGAGAAGTAACCCTGACTTTTTTCTGTCTTAACTGAGTAAGAGAAATGTCATGGAAACAGGAGGCTGAGACAGCACTAAGCAGAGATAAAGGACAGTAGTAGGAAAGGAATGTAGGTTGGAAAAGAGGTTTTTTGTTGTTTAGTTTAATACATGAGAAACTTAAGCATGTTTAAAAGCTGATGAAACAGAGGCACTAGTGAAATAGTGCTTATAGATACAGAAGAAATGGGAGAATAGATATTACAGGATAAAATGACATCATCAAAATATGTAAAACTAATAATTCCTTCTTTAGATATCAGTTCAATTATCACTTCACTACCCAAACTATATCAATTGCCTCTATTAGATTCTTTTCAGCACTTATCACACATATGATTCTACATTGATTTGAATAAGTCTTTTATTAATGTCTAGCTCAGAGAATTGTTTTGTTTTGTCTCACCAGTGCATCCCCAGCACTGAGACAATACCAAGTATCTAAAATAAGAGTTAAATAGTTAAATCATAGTACATACTATCAACAGAAGACTGTTAAATCAATCAGGATTCATCCACACAAACTTAAAATAGAAGGAGGAAGCTCTTCTTCACATAGGTACTAATACAGAGCGATCTCTAAGCAATACTGTTGAGTTAAAAACAAGAGGGGGTGGGAAAGGAATGTTCCATTATAAAATAAATGATCAATGGTCTAAATGAAAGTCCTCTGAGTTGATATGCAAAAAGAAACAAACAAAAACAGACTTGAAGTTTTCTGCATTAGCATACCATTAGTAACATGCTTTGTAATGTTGTAATAGTAAACAAGTTAGTATGGGGGGGGGAGAGGGAGGGAGAACAGCATGTTTAATATGCTACCATTCCTGTAAAATGTGTGTGTGTGTGCATGCACATCTGCGCACATGGTGCACATATTTGTAAATGCAGAGACAATCTCTACACAGAATTACAAGAAAGTAGTAACTATGGCTGCCCCAGGGAAGAGAATCCGGGTGGCCAAGGGTTGGGAAAAGAGAGATTTCATTTGTACAACCTTTTGTATCTTTGAAATCTTGTATCATGTGTGTACCTATTATCCATTTTTAAAAATTTAATTAAGATATTTGAGGGAGGGTTGGGGGACAGAGGAGAAGGTGAAGGGATTAGAAAGTACAAATTGGTAATCACAAAATAGTCACAGGAATGTGAAATACAGTATGGGGACTTTAATCAATAATGTCGTAAAGATTATATAGTGTGTCAGATGGATACTGGACTTATCAGGAGGATCACTTCATAGATTGTATAGACGCCTGACCACTGCACTGAACACCTGAAGCTGATGTAGAATAATACTGAATTTCAACTATAATTAAATATATCATATATGTATTTTATATATATATATATATATATATATTCCAATGTTCATTGAAGCATTGTTTACAGTGGCCAAGACATGGAAACAACCAATGTGTCCCTTCAACAGATGATTGGACAACGAAGATGTGGTACATATATACACAATGGAATACTACTCTGCCATAAGAAAAGACGAAATACTGCCATTTGCGACAACATGGATGGATCTTGAGATTATTATGCTAAGTGAAACAGGTCAGAGAGAAAAAGTCAAGAACCACATGACTTCACTGATATGTGGGATATAAAACTGAAAGCAACAAAGGAACAAGACAAAGAAACAAAAACTCATAGACACAGACAATAGTTTAGTGGTTACCAGACAGTAAGGGGGACGGGGGGTGATAGATGAGGGTAAATGGGGTCAAATATATGGTGATAGAAGGAGAACTAACTCTGGTTGGTAAACACACAATGCAGTACATAGATGATGTAGTATAGAATTGTACACTTGAAACCTACCTAGTTTTGTTGACCATTGTTGCCCCAATAAATTTTAATTAAAAAAAAAATCAGGAATCTAGTAAATAAACTGCATTCTGTGAACTGCTCTAGCAAATTAATTTAACCTGAGCTGGTGGTCGTAGGAACTTCCAATTTATAGCCTGTTGGTCAGAAGCACAGATAACAAACTACCTGGACTTGTGATTGGTATCTAAAGGGGAGCAGGCAGTCTTGTGGGACTGAACTCTTAACCTGTAGAATCTGATGCCATCTCCAAGTAGACAGAGTCAGAATTGAGTTAAATTGTAGGACATCTAGCTGGTGTGACATAATTGCTTGATGTGGGGAAATCCCCACATACTCGATGACTAGATGTGTTTTGTGTGAGTAGTGTTGTGTGTAGAGAGAGACACAAAGGAGTCCTGTTCACAAACCAAATTTACCATATACGAAATTCCCATGGATATTCATAGCTACATTTTGAACTCTCTGTTCTGTTTCATTGATTTTTCTATTTTGTCAGTACCATACTCTTAATTATGGTAGCTTTATATTTTTTTTAATTTTACTTAGGTATAATTGACATAACATACAACTCACCTAATTGAAGTGTACAATTCAATGTTTTTACCATATTCAAAAAGTGCAACCACAATGTCATGTGGGGACTCAGCTCCCTCTTTCCACACAAGAACGCAGGATATGGTGAGGCCAAAAAGGAACAACAACGGAGCCATAGATAGGGGAGTCATACCACTATATTCTTGATGGCAGCTCGTTGAGACACAAATCCAAACATCCACTAGTACCCCAACGAGGGGTCTTCCTGCACCCCAGTCTCCCTGGCGGCCGGGCGAGACACAGGAAGTAGGATCCACATGATCCGCAATCTGCCATCTGCGCTTGCTAACCACACTTGCTGGCCGCAATCTGCCAACCACTTCTCTGAAAACCAACCAACAACCCTAGCGTAGCCACGGCAGTTATATTAGTGGCTAACCGGTAACAACTGATGGCCAACTAGTTACAGCTGCTGGCCATCTACTACCCGAGCCAGCACCTTTCCACGTTGAGGCCGAGAGCCTGGAAACTGCTCTATGGGACTCTGTCCCCACACGTAACCACAATCTAAATTTAGAACATTGTTGTCCCCAATAAAAGATACGCCATATCCAGTAGCTGTCACTCTCCACTCTCCCATCACCACCCCCACGCCTTCAGCAACCACCATTCTTATTTCTATTTCAATACATTCTCCTGGTCTGGGAACTTCATATAAATGCAATCATAAAATATGTGGTCTTTTATAACCGGCTTCTTTCACAAAGAATAATGTTTTCAAGGTTCATCAATTTTATATTATGTATCAATAATTTTTATTGCCAAATATTACATCCTATGAATAAGCCACATTTTATTTATCTAATCACCATCAGGTGATGAACATTTGGCTTGTTTCCACATTTTGGTTATTCTGAATAATGCTGGGATGAACATCCACATACAGGTTTTTGTGTGGTTGTACATTATCACTTCTCCTGGGTATATACCTAGGAGAGGAACTGCTGGGTCATATGGGCAAGCTAGGTTTAACTTTTTGAAAAACTGCAAAATGTTTTTCTAAAGGGGCTATATACCATTTTACATTCCCACCAGCAATGTGTGAGGGTTTCAATTTCTCTACATGTTCATCAAAACTAGGGCTGCCCACTTTTTTTATTATGGCCATGCTAATGAGTATAAAGAGGTATCTCCTTGTGTTTGTTTTGTTTTTAGTTTTTTTTTTGTTTTGTTTTTTAAGATTTTATTGGGGAAGGGGAACAGGACTTTATTGGGGAACAGTGTGTACTTCCAGGACTTTTTTCCAAATCAAGTTGTTGTCCTTTCAGCCTTAGTTGTGGAGGGTGCAGCTCAGCTCCAGGTCCAGTTGCCATTGCTAGTTGCAGGGGGCCCAGCCCACCATCCCTTGCGGGAGTTGAACAAGCAACCTTGTGGTTGAGAGCCCACGCTCCAAACAACTGAGCCATCCAGAAGCTCAGTGGCAACTCAGCTCAAGGTGCCATGTTCAGTCTTAGTTGCAGGAGGGGCAGCCCACCATCCCTTGCGGGACTCCAGGAGTTGAACTGGCAACTTTGTGGTTGAGAGCCCACTGGCCCATGTGAGAATCGAACTGGCAGCCTTCAGAGTTAGGAGCACGGAACTCCAACCACCTGAGCCACCAGGCCGGCCTGTCCTTAGGGTTTTGATTTGCATATCCCTATTAATTTTGAACAATTTTTTACATACTTATTCACCATCTCTATATCTTCTTTAAAAAGCTGTCTATTAAACCTTTAGCCTATTTTTAAATTGAGTTCTTTTTTAATTATTGAGGTGTAAGAGGTATTTATATATTCTGGATACAAGTTCTTTATCAGACATTTGACTTGCAAAAATTTTATATTTTTGTGGTTGTATTTTCATTTTCTTTATTGTATCCTTTGACTCATATAAGTTTTTAATTTTAGTGAAGACCAAAATATCTATTTTTTGCCACTTTTTCAGTGTGGCACCTAAGAAACAAATGCCTAAGAATTATGTGGTTTTTGCTATTATATTTAAGTCTACAAACCATTTAACTTTTGTGTAGGGGTCTAATTCATTATTTGGCAAGTGGATACCAAGTTCCCTCAACACCATTTGTTGAAAAATACTATTGATATTTAATCGACTTGGCACCCTTTTTGAAAATCAATTAAACATAACTCTAAGGGTTTGTTTCTATACTCTCAATTCTTTTCCATTGATCTGTATGTCTATCATTAAGTCAATGCTACACTATAGCTTTCTAGTAAGCTTTAAAATTGGGAAATGTTGCTCCTCCAATTTTACTCTTCTTTCTCAAGGTTATTTTGACTCTTCTACATTTCTTACATTACCATCTGAATTTTAAGCTCAGTTTGTCAATTTCTGCAAAAAGCCAGCTGGGATTTTGATAGCATATTGAATCTATATCAATTTGAGGAGTACCGACATCTTAACAAGTAACAGTAGTAACTCTTATGATCCATGAACATGGGATGTCTTTCCATGTACTTAGGTCTTGTTTAATTTCTTTCAGTGATGATTTGCAGTTTTCAGCATGTAATTCTTGCACTTCTTTTATAATTATTCCTAAGTATTTTATTATTTTTGACAATATTATAAATGGAACTGTTTCCTTAATTTCATTTTTGGATTGTTCATTGCTAGTGCACAGAAATACAATTGATTTTGTGTATTGATCTTGTATCCTGCAACCTTGCTAAACTCATTTATTAGTCTAATATGTGTGTGTTCCTTATTATTTTTAATATACAAGATCATCTTATCTGTAAATAGATAGTTTACTTCTTCTTTTCCAAAATGGATGTCCTTTATTTTTTTAATTGCCTAATTGCCTTGACTGGAACCTCCAGTACAATGTTGACTAGATGTGGTAAGAATATAAATCCTTGTCTTGCTCCTGATCTTGGGGAGAAAGAATTTAGCCTTTTGCCATTGACTTTGATATGAGCTGTAAGTTTTTCAGAGATTCTCTTTATCAGATTGAGGAAGTTCCTTTCTATTCCTAGTTTGTTGAGCATTTTCATCATGAAAAGATGTTGAATTTTATCAAAAGTTTTTCTGTGTCTATTAAAATGATCATTTGGTTTTGTCATTCTGTTAATAAGGTCTATTACACCAGCTGATTTTCAGATGTTAAACCAGTCTTACATTCTTGGGATAAATCCCATTTGATCATGGTATAAAATCCTTTTTATATCTATCTGGATTTGGTTTGCTAGTATATTGTTGAGGATTTTGGCATCTATATTCAAAAAGGATGCAGGTCTGAGTTTTCTTTTCTTGTAATTATCTTTGGGGTTGTTTTTGTTTGTTTTAATCAGAATAATACTGACTTAACAGAATCAGATTGGAAACGTTACCTCCTCTTCTGTATTTTTTTTTTTAAAGAATTTGTAAAGAATTGGTATTAGGTATAATGGCTAGGTCATAAGATAAGTCCAATTTTAACATTTTGAGGAATTTCCAAACTGTTTTCCAGAGTGGTGATACCATTTTACATTCCCAACAGCAATATATGAGAATTCCAGTTTCTCCACATCCTCACTAACAATTGTTATTACCTATCTTTTTTATTATATTCATCCTAGTGTGTGTGACACAATATGCCATTATGGTTTTGATTTGTAGTTTCCTGATGACTAACGATACTGAGCACCTTTTCAAATGGTTTACTGGCCATTTCTACGTTTTCTTTAGAGAAGTCTCTGTCCATATCTTTTCTGCATTTTCCAATTGGGTTTTTGTCTTTTTATTGTTGAATTATAAGAGTTATTTATATATTCTAGATAAAACTCCTTGTATGATATGCAAATATTTTCTCCAATTACATGAGTTGTCTTTTCATTTTTCTGATGGTGTTCTTTGAAGCAGAAAGGTTTTCTTAATTTTGATGATTAGTAAATTTTCTTGAATGAAATTGTTTCCTTTGCCCTTGGGACAATTTCCAGAGTTTAAATGATGTTTTTCTAAGTTTTTCACCAGTTTAATTTTTGCTTTGCTAGTTAGAGGGTTCACCAAGCTCCGTACTCCATCAATCCCGAACTTGTTCACTACCGCATACTCAAATTTTAATATCCTAATTTTATTAGAGTAATCTTTTCTAGGTCTTCTTATTTCGTATTTGCCTAGTGTTATGATATAATTATCTTTCCAGAGAAACTCCAGCATTATATTCATAAGTTACATAAACACACACACACACACACACACACACACACACCCTGTTATTTCAACACATATATTACCTTTAATGCTCATCAAAAATCCTGCATAGTAGAAATTATTAGAATCATTTTACAAATGAGCAAACACATTCAGAGAAATAAGATCACTTGGGGGTCACACAACAATTATGATATAGGACTAGGATTAAAACCCAGATCAATCTGTCTCCAAAATATATGTTCTTTCTCTTATGCCATGCGGACTGAGGCTAAGACCCCATCAATACCAAGGGATAAAAATTTACAGAAAATAAATGTAGAAAAACACACAAATTACATACTTGGAGACAGCTCAATATGAAGATTCAATTAAATTCCTAGTTCAACACTAATTCTCTTTCAAGTACAGGGCTCAACCCTGACTAAAGATGAGCTAAAATTTTAACACCGTTACAGTTTAAAATCAAATTAATGTCAAATTAGCCAGGAAACATTGACAAGTATAAAATTTTTCAAAGACTGAAGAAGAGGTTTGATCAATGACAAGACCTAAGAAGAGTTAACTACATCTGAAAATGGCTATTACATTTATAATTAGTAGTAGTATAATTTTCTACAGAGATATCTGACTAAGAGTCTTATAATATAGCCAATAAAATTTTTACTTATGTTTAATGGTTAGACTTACGAACCAGCTAATGACCAGAAAAAATGACTTTGTTTTACAGTTGACAATTTTTTTCCTAATAAATTGTTTTAGTTTTATAAATGAAACTTCCATTCTTCTTCTTTCATACAGCAGAAGTGCCTGGAGTATTTTTTAATGTAAATTGTACTGATGTCACGTTCAGCGCAACACAGGCAGTGAGAGAAGGAGAAGGGGCGGCGAAAGGTTAAGAAAGAAACTAAAGTCAAGAGATTTATGCAATAGGGGTCAAGGGTCTCACAGCCTCAAAGAGGACTGAGAGCCCCAAATCGGGCCACTGTGTGGCTTTTATTGATGTACAAACAAGGAAGTAGCATTGTTTTTTCCACAGTCTGTGAGTCTCATACATCATACCAGAAAACTGATTCAAACCAATCACCCTTGCCTGCAAACAGCCGGAACAGAAAGTCTTATGGTGTCTTAATAATTGTTAAGTGTACCTCCCCAGGGACAAAACCTTTATATTGAAACTTACTGATAAGAGTAGATGTAGAACTGATGTTATCACATCATTGAATCACTTCCCAAGCAGGTTGTGGGAAGGAATATAGCCACAGAGGAAGAAGCTCTCCTTAGCCGGGGGAAGGTGGGGGGCTGTGCCCACATCTATCAACCCCGTGAGTTCTCCTGATGACCCCCCCATGCTACTGTGCCTGGCTTAGGTTGTTCCTCCTTTGAGGAATCTTACCCGTCATTAACTAACAAGCCATCCTTTGGGGCCAAACAAGGAGACATAAGATATAAGCACAAGGTGAAGCAAAGCGCCTGAAAGGATCAGTCTCACAGATTCTTCTTTCTTTAGGGGTAAGTATGAGGGGACAGATGGTTAGGCTGCTGCGTGACAACATCCTTATATTTAAATTTTTTTCCCAAAGCTTTTAGTTAATAGTCTTTATACTAGCAGGAAATTGTAAATTGAAAACAAAATCTATCAGCTAAATAAATAAAACTTTTGGATTCAAACAAAGTGCCAACCAAAGATAAAATACTAAGTTTCCAATTTTTGACTAACATGTTTTACCAGGTGACATAAAGAATAAGTTTAGGGGAAAAAAATAAAATAAAATAGGCTAGGTTAAATGTTAAATTGTTGATTCAACAAATCCCTGTAATTCAATAAATCCATAGAAGTTACTAAGGTCATTTTTTAGTGAAACTAGTATTTAATGAAATTAATATTAAAATGAACTTCTGAGACAGTTCTGAACATTTTTTAACTCTAGTAAGTTTTCTAATTTTTTATTTGCATATATTTTAAGCCATTATGAAGGAATTCTGAGTAACAACAGGAGCATCAGATCCCATAATAAATATCACAGACTTTTGCTTCACAGCGCTCACCTTTTTATCATATCTTCCACCTAGTTACCATTACATACTCAGTGCATTTTTAAGGACTCAAGGAGAGCTTGCTCAGCTGAACTGAATTTGATCTGGTTAGCTTTCATAATCATCACTAGCTGCAGCTTTTCCTGTATCATATTAATGATAGCTAATATCTATTCATAAAACTATTTACTATTTCTCACCTTACTTCCCTATGTTGCTTCCATGGATGTGAGCATTCTATCATCCCAATTACTTATTTCATATGATGAAATGTCACCCTCTCTCATGTAGCTTTACAATTAGTTTATTGTTTAGTAAATGCTACCTTCCAGTCTATATATGGGTCTTGATATCTCTCTCTCCTCTCTCTCTCTCTCTCTCACACACACACACACACACACACACACACACCACATACACACACACACGAATACCATTTTACTTTTTCACAGGTCAAAAATGAGATTTGAATGTTCAAAACTTAGTCATTTGTATAACAATAAATTTCAAAAAGCTTATGCCCACATTATAAATTTAGAAAGCCAGCCATATAACAAATATTTAAACACACAAATACAAACACACATTCGATGAATACTATGTAATAATATTACATTTTTAAAGGCTACTAAGAGAGACAGAAAGTGATCTTTATATTACCAAAAACAATGCTCATATATAAATACTACTCCTATTCCAGGTGAAAAACAGTGATCAACAATTTTTTAGTAAAATTCGGAATAGAATATTTTTAGCCCATTAATTTCGAAAGCCTCCTGCAAAATCAGAAACATATCCTTCTAAAGCAAACCTAATAGATCATTTGAAGGAAAATATTATCAAGAAACATTAACTTTACCACAAAGCATAGCAATCAAAGCACTTTCCAAAATCCTATCTAATACTAGCAATCGTTATTATTATATAAGCAGCCAAGTTTCCAAAGTATAGGGAAAAAATATACACTTGACTATTTTCAATCACAAGTTCTTTAGAGAATAAAATATTCTTTGAGCAAAACCTCATGAGAACTACAATTCCCTTTCCAATATATGGTCTCTCCTAAAGCTGTAAGTAAATATTACTGAGTGGCAGAAAAACAAATCTCAAGAAATGATGGACTTAAAAAAATTTCATTGTAGAAAGCACAAAGCAAGTTCTAATAACACCAATTTGAAAATGATAGCTCCCCAGCTTGGAGCGAGGCAGATATAAAAATTCATAGTAATGACTAAAAGACCCATCGGATCTGATAAGCCTCTGATGGATTTTAATAAGTATGATCACTGAGCAGCTTAAACTGGAAATTTAGTTTTATTTAATAGCTAATTAAATCATTATTAAATTCATAGATTTAGAAATTAATAGTTCAATTTTAATCAAAACTTTTTAAAGTCAAATTCAATAATGTGTAACAAAGAACACGAAATGAATTTTGTTAAATCCTTAGATGTCTAATGTTGAAAGTCTATAAATTCTATCACATTAAAGATAATAATAATATACTATTCATTTACTAATCATATTTTATGCAGTTCATTATTAATAAAGAAAATTATATGTGTATATATATATATGTTCATATTCCATGTAGAGGGTTTTTTTTATTAGTTTCAGGTATACAAAGCAACGTTAATAGACATTTAAATCTCTCATAAAGTGATAACCCACACCTCAAGCCTCTACCCCTCTGACATCTTACATAGCTGTTACAATACCATCGACTATCTTCCCTCTGTTGTACTCCATATATATTTAGTTATAGTTGACATTCAATATTATTCTACTTCAGCTTCAGGTGTATAGCACATTGGTCAGACATCTACACAGTCTGTGATGTGATCCCTGTGATAAGTCCAGTGCCCATCTGGCACCTTACATGATCTTTATAATATTGTTGATTATATTCCCCATACTGTATTAACTACAAATTTGTATTTCTTAATGCCTTCACCTTTTCCTCCCTCCCCAACCTCATTCCCATCTATCACCCTGATAGATCTGGTACCTATCTAGCACCATATCTAGTTATGACAATATTATTGACTATATTCCTTATGTTATACCCTACATCCCCATGACTACTGTATAACAACCAATTTGCACTTCTCAATCCTTTCCCCTTTCACCCATCCTTAACCCCCCTCCCATCTTAAGAAGTCCCTCTAAGAGTCCTTGTAATACTGGTTTGGTGGTGATGAACTGCTTCAGCTTTTTCCTGTCTGGGAAGTTCTTATCTGTCCTTCAATTCTAAATGACAGCTTTGCTGGGTAGATCAATCTTGGTTGTATGTTGTTGCTTTTCATCACTTGGAATATTTCCTGCCACTCCCTTCATGCCTGCCAAGTTTCTGTTGAGAAATCAGCTGACAGTCTTATGGGGGCTCCCTTGTAGGTAACTAACTGCTTTTCTCTTGCTGCTTTTAAGACTCTCTCTTTGTATTTAACCTTTGGCATTTTAATTATGATGTGTCTCAGTGTTAGCCTCTTTGGGTTCATCTTCTTTGGGACTCTATGTGCTTCCTGGGCGTGGATATCTATTTCCTTCACCAGGCTAGGGAAGTTTTCTGTCATTATTTCTTCAAATAGGTTTTCAATTCCTTGCTTTCTCTCTTCTTCTTCTGGTACCCCTATAATGAGAATGTTGGTATGCTTGATATTGACCCCTTAAACTCTCCTCAATTGTTTGGATTCTTTTTTCTTTTTTCTGTTGGTTGGGTGTTTTCTGCTACCTTATCTTCTACATCGCTGGTTGGATCCTCTGCTTCATCTAATCTACTGTTGATTCATTCCCTGTAATACAGTCTTCATTTCTGTTATTGTATCCTTTATTTCTAACTTGTTCTTTTTATGGTTTTCATCTCCATTTTTATGCTTTCTATCTCTCTGTTAAAGTTCTCCCTGAGATCAGTGAGCATTCTTATAACCAGTGTTTGGAACTCTGCATCTGATAGATTGCTTATCTCCATTTTGCTTAGTTCTTTTTCTGGAGCTTTATTCTGTTCTTTATTTGGGACAAGTTTCTTTGTCTCCCCACTTTGGCTGCTTCCCTGTGTTTGTTTCTACATATTAGGTAGGGCTGTGATGTCTTCCAGTCTTAGTAGTCTTATGTAGTAGGTGTGCTGTGGGGTTCAGTGGTGCAGTCTTTCTGGTCACCTGAGCCATGCACTCCAGGTGTGTCCCTTGTGTGGGTTGTGTGTGCCCTCCTTTTGTAGTTGAGCCTTGGTTAATAATTGCACATCAATGTGAGGGACTGACCCTTGGACTCACTGGATGTGAGGATTAGCCTTGACTACAGTAGAGGGTTGTTGTGCAGGGGCTGATTCTACAGAGCAGGATCTGCCTCAGCAGGACTCTAGTGCCTGCCCAATCCGCCCCTTGGGTGTGTCATATTTGGAGGTGGGTGGGTGATGTTCCAGCTCATTTTGAAGCAGGCCACTGGGGCGCCAGCCCCAGCACCACTTTGGAGGGAATCCGCTGTAGGTCAAGTTCAGCCACAGCCCGTGCCCCACCCATGGCCACCCAACAGGAGCTATAAAGAAATCCACAGATGACTGCCACCCACGCTGTGCTTGGAAGCACCTTGAGAGGCCAAGCCGCAAACCAAGGCCACCTGCCACTAGTGCCGGTTTAGGGCTGCTCAGCCAGAGGTACAGGACACGCTCAAGCCAGATGCTGCATGTCTGGGTTCCACAACGCTTTGAGAGACCCTAGGAAAGAGCAGCTTAAGCCAAAGCAGGCAGTCTGCGTGAAAAAGCCACTGAAAGCAGCCTGGGTGTGCCCAAAAGTTGGGCAAGGCCAGGTCTCAAATAACCAAGGTGTGGTGAATGAACAGCGGAGACTCAGAAATGGCAGCCACTTGTGTTCACAGGCCAGGAAGGGGGAGGGCTCAACTAAGAAACAATGGCCTCCGCCAGATCCCCCATCCAAGAGAAAGCCACCTCTCCAGCCCCCGTCTCAAGCCAGACAACTCAGTTCTCCACCATATATATGTCCCTGGTATCTTTCCAGCTGCTGCCCCAGCCCTGGAGCTCAGAGCCAGTGATTCCATTGGTGGGTAAGTCTGCACGCAGTCCTTTAGGAGGAGCGCCTGTGAGTGCAGATGCATTGTCTCACTCAGTCACAATCTCTGCTGTTTTTCACAACCAAAAATTATGGGGACTTCTCTCCCCAGCACTGGAACCCTGGGCTGGGGCGGGGCTGGGATCTCTCACCCTTTAGGGGATTGGGGGGGAGCCCCGACAGCCAAAATAGTCACGTGGGTGTTGGACTACCCGTTCTGCTTCTTTGACCTTCCTACCAGTCTGAAAGTGGCTTCTTCTCCACGTCCTTAGTTGAAAGGGTTCAGTTCAGCTTGATTTTAGGTGATTCTCAATAATGGTTGTTTGGTAGATTAGTTGTAATTTTTATGTGGTTGTGAGAGAAGGTAAACACAGCGTTTACCTACTGCGCCATTTTGCTTGTCTCCTTATCATATTTTTTAACCCATTCATTGAATAGGAGGAATTTCATTAATATAAAAACACAATTAAAGTTGGCTGGGTTTACATTTTGGACTTTTCCAAAATTATTCTATATTTTTATTACATCTCTTTATACAGGGGAACTATCACTTTCCAACTGGTTTATTAATACTTTGCATGTCCTGACCAAGGTGCTCTATAAGGCCTCTTCCAATTCTAAAAGGCTATAATATACCACATTATACAACTGTTATTTTTAAGTCTCAAAACTTCCTGAAGTCTTTGCATATTTTTAATAACAACTTGATCTCTCTAGTAAACCTTAGAGGAAAGTGGCTTTAATTTTCTTTTGTAATACAACAGAGAAGATAAAAACCAAGACTTGAATAATGGCCATGAATGTGACCCAAACTAGAAAACAAGCTGTTACCTCAATGGGAGAGAAAAATTACCTGTAGGTAATTTATACTTCTATGAAATACTGAAACTACCATGTTCAAAAGAAATATAACTGTGGAAAGACACACTAGGTTATACAGGATCATGGAATGTCATGAAAACAAAGTTTTATTTCCAATAGCAAAAGGTAAAAGCTTCCTCAAGTCATTTTCTCTTCAGTCAAAAACAATTATGGGGGCCGGCCCAGTGGCTCAGGCGGTTGGAGCTTCATGCTCCTAACTCCGAAGGCTGCTGGTTCGATTCCCACATGGGCCAGCGGGCTCTCAACCACAAGGTTGCTGGTTCAACTCCTCGAATCCTGCAAGGGATGGTGGGCTCGGCCCCCTGCAACTAAGATTGAACACGGAACCTTGAGCTGAGCTGCCTCCCAGATGGCTCAGTTGGTTGGAGCGCGTCCTCTCAACCACAAGATTGCTGGTTCGACTCCTGCAAGGGATGGTGAGCTGCGCCCCTTGCAACTAGCAACAGCAACTGGACCTGGAGCTGAGCTGTGCCCTCCACAACTAAGACTGAAAGGACAACAACTTGAAGCTGAACAGCACCCTCCACAACTAAGATTGAAAGGACAACAACTTGACTTCAAAAAAGAAAAAGTCCTGGAAGTATACACTGTACCCCAATAAAGTCCTGTGCCCCTTCCCCAATAAAAAAACCTTTAAAAGAAAAAAATTATGAATGCAAAGCAAAAATAACACCCAGACTTTGAGGATGCAGAACTAGAAAAACTGCAGTTTTTTGTGGTTTAAAATGTTTACTCTAATATATACCTCTTTAGAGAAAAAATTTTAAAAACTTCTCCCCAAAGGCCACTAATCTATTGAAATAAAAAAAAAGCAATACAGGAATATGTGCAAGAAAACCGTATTCAGGAAAACCGATAGATGAATTTTCTTTTTTACAAAAAAGAAAAACGCACTTACTATTTATAGTAATAATATTTCCATTAAATGAATTTTCATTAAATAATTTTAAAATTTCATATTATAGTCAGGTAAAAAGACAGAGTGCAACAGTTCTAATAAGCACAAAACAGAACAAGTTAAAAAAGAAAGCTAAAAACAGTGAAGGGAAGAAAGAGAGGAAGAAAGGAAAACAGAAAGGTGGAAGAAAATAAGACATAAAGCCAGGGACTTAAGAGAGAAGGAAAAATGGAAAGGAACAGATTAAAGAGTTAGGTTGAACCATATGAAATGTAAATCACTTAGCTTGCAATCTGAGTACGTTTTTGAAACATCCCACTAGCTACTCAGCAAGGAACTATTCACAGATCTGCAACTGCTTTTAGTAATGCATCAAGCTTTGAAGAAACAATTAATCCACAATCTTCAGGGCATTCATCATGGTGAGTGCCAAGGACCCAAATACACAAAGGAGATTGCTAGTGAGCTGCAACTTGCCTCATTTCAGATCATTCACCAAGTAAAATTTTTTAATCACAAAGCACCCATACCCTCAGTGGTGAATTAAGCCCGTCTTCTTTTATTTTGTATCTAATTAGTGGAGTGCTAGAAGGCCAGAATTAGGGTGCATGCAACTTACATTGCTGACTCTGTGTTCAACTGTTGCATTCCCAGTTATACCTCTGCCTCACTTTCCAAACTATTGAGTACAGTGTCTCAGAAGCGAGCAGACCAAATCCAAGACTCAGGTCAATGACTCTGATGTGCTTCTCTCCACCACTGATTCACCCTCCTGAACCAGGAGTTAAGAGGTGGGATAGCCCATTAAATTTAGGGTAGCACATAACAGTGAATGGGACCAGAGTATGCTATCCAGAGAGCTCTAAACTCCCTAAAACCTGACATCCAAAGTACTCAAACGACAAATTCAACCACAGAGCAAGGAATAACATCAATCCCTGAATCAGAACACATTGAATATCCTGAGTTGAGTGGAGACTACATAATATTGGCTCATTTGAAAATGAAAAATACTTTCAGTTTTATCCCATTATTACCTATCTGGGCAGCATTGATCTGGCCACCACTTAGTATAACCCGGTCTCCACCTTTTTCAACAAGGAGAAAAAATTCTCATTTCCCTCAGTAACTGATAGCAATAGAGTTGTGGGATATAACTGAAAATGAAGTAGCCAAGTCTCCGAGGAAGATAATGTATGTGGGGAAGAAGACAAAGAGGAACTAGGGTATTACTATAGACTTTATGCCCTCCCTGTTAAGGATTCCAGCAAACTTCAGAGTAGGAGGATGCTGCATCGACCAAATAAGTCCACCCAACAAACATTTCTTGAGGCAAGTACTATAGTGGAATCTTGGTATGTAAAATGAACCCAGTTAATCTCAATGCATTCACAGTCTTTTGGGACAGATAGTACACATCACATTTTGGTGGGAGTTATGATGAAGATGCTAAAGTAAGTACGAAAGACACAGAAAGTGGGGAAGGAGCAGAATTCTGACTTTAGGTGGGTGATAAAGGAGGGAAAGATGGATGGAATCACAGAAAACATCACAGATCACAGATATCAGAGAGAGGTGTTACAGAACATACAGGAATTTATTAATGGAAAAGAAGAGCAGGAGCATTTTAGTCAATGTGGGTCAAAAAAAAATGAAGAACAGCCTGCACAAAAGCAAGAAGATATGATAAAACATCACATGTTTAGGAAGCCAATAGTACTCTAACGGGGCTGAGGCAAGGCACTAGCAAGAGAAGCCAGCGAAGTTACCATGGAGCCCAAAGAAAAGGGCCTCAGACAAGAAGCTGGACTTTATCCTGAAAGCAAGAGGGAGACGTTGATGGTGTTTGAATAAAAGGTGACACGAACAGATCAATACTTTAGGAAGACAAATTTGGTGATGATGCAAAAGCTAGATTATTGGGGAACGGAGACAACGTGATCAGGTACAAAATCATTACAAAAGGGAGTCGATGAAATCATTAGATCTATTCATTATAAATCCTGAGACACCTCCCCACCATCCACCTAGGTCGCATTATTTTATGCACCTAAGAATAAATAAATAGGTAAGTAAGAACCCCTGAATAAATTTGAAAACATTCTAAAATTCAGAATTTTCACTAATTCAATTAGTTTTCCCAATTATGCCAAAGAAGAAAGGTTTTATTATGTACATCTTAGTTGTAATCAGTATCCTCTGTTTTGAAATTTTATATCAATGGCACTAAAATTACTTTCATATTATAATCGCATGGCAAGTTATAAGGAAAAAAACCTGTTAAACATCAAATTTGACCCAATAAAATAATTGCCATAGGGTTTTCTTTTTTATCCTTACCATTACGAGTTCTTCCTGTAATTCACTGCAACTTTTTTCATTATACTGGAGTCTCTTTGAAAGGTCTATAATTACTTTCTTCTGTTCCTCAATCTCTTCATTCAGTTTCTTGTTTTTGGAGAAATACTCTCTTTCTAATCTGAAAAGTTAAAGTATGAGAGCAAGTTTTTCGAATATGACTTTATCAAGTCCTATTAGACACCTCTAAGACAAGTGGCAGATGTACTATATATAACATGTTTTCAAGCCAAAGACATTTATAGGTCACTTCTCATTTTTTCAAATAAAAAGGGCTGCGCATTCTTAAATGAAAGACTAAAAAAATAATACCTCCCCCTTTTGTTAGCAGATATTTGTACTATGCCCAACGTTATAAGCAAGATACATTTAGTGTTGATTTGTTCTCTATTATTTTTGATGCACAAAACCCACTCACCACAGTTCAATTAGCTCAGAAACTGTCTCAAGACACAGAAGAGTCCCATCGAACAATCTTCTAATTAAAGTGTAGCATTAGACATGGAACAAATGTTTTACTCCTGCATGTCCATGTCTAGGTGGAACTAGAGTGACAGCACGGAAAATCCAAAAGCAAAAATAGTCAAAAATGATTCAGATTCACTGTGAAGACACATGAATTTTTTTTCCTATTTACGTTTTTATCAGGCCAGCATTAAACTGTATTTACATTCTTGCATGAAAAGTAGGTTGGAAGTATTTTAGTTTAAAATTTGCTGTAGATAATACACCAAATCACTTCAGACTTTCTGACACTAGAACTGAATAAATAGCCAGCTAAACTATGAAAGGCGGTAAATATCAAAAAAGACATTTTCAGAATGCAAGTTTTAAAATTTTTCTTCTCATGTGTAATTTCTCAAGAAGCTATTCTAAGGGGAAGTAAACCAAACAAGGAAGAAGATACAAAATCAGCAAACAAGAGATCCGATATAGAAAAGAAGCAGAGGGAATTGCAGGATGATGGTGAACGGAAGTCCCAGGATGACTTAAAAGGGAGCCTATAAAGCAATTTGTCCAGTGGACAACTTAGAGAATGGATTCCAGTAGTCTAAGTTTTATCTTAGAGAAAACTTAAATATGATACAATTTCTGAGGTGTAGGAACATAATGAGAGACTCTCAGTTCTAGAGAGTTTAAGAATAACTTAGTGGTTGGTGCATATAAACTAATCCAATTTAAAATGAGGCAATTATTAACTATTCATTCATTGGATGATTCAGCAAGTCTTTATTTGAACAGCTGTTATGTGCCAAGCACTAGTCTAGGCATTGGGAGACAGCAATGAACAAAACACTCTCTCTCCACATAAGAAGAAAGACAACACACAAAACAGACTATAAAAAATTGTGTTATAAAGAAAAACAAAGATGAGTTACCAAACGAAAAGTTGTAGAAAAAATACCCAAAGATATAACCCTATTAAAAGCTGGGAGGAGGGAATGAATAAGTGTGTGCCATGTGGAAGATGGGTACAAGATAAATAAGTGAAAGCCAATAGATAATATCTAAAGGTAGAAATTGAAAACATGGCAGAATATAAATTTTGTTTAGAATTATTAAGTTAAATATCAGAAGAAACAGCAATAAGAATTAGAAGTGATTGTCTCAAAGGAGTAGAGAGCCATGAGCACGTAACTGCTATTTTTCATGAGCTTAACAGTACTATTTTACTTTTTAGAGTATGTACAAGTATTCATTTTATTAAAATCAAATTTTTAAATAAAAATTGCTAGCAAATGTAAAACTAAATGCAACTGTTATTTGACGCTATTTTATAACTAAAATGCAAACTGAGTCCACTAAAGGGGAACATCCCTTGCTAACAGGACAACCCAAAAAAGTTGGCTCCTATGCTTCAGCCAACAGCTCCACCCCAGGGGAATGAGTAAGGCAGGAGGAGTATAATGCAGGTTAAAGGGAGGCCCTGTCTCTTTGAATTTCAATAGAGAAGAGTCAGGAGTTAAAAGGTGCAGGATTTAAGCAAGAAAAGAAAGGGAGAAGGTACAAGTAGAAGAGATGCTTGTTTTCCTACTAGATTTCCATTCTAATTTTTCAAAAGAGCTCAGCCAAGAATTTAACAACAGCGACACAAAGTTTTCATAAATAGTCATCTTTTACTAAGAAAGTAAACAAT